>NC_135572.1:271882630-272507630 GCF_965152235.1 Eretmochelys imbricata | reverse complement strand
TGGGGACAGAGCACCGCCCTGTCCCACTGGAATAAGGGAAAAAACAACCATTATGACATGACAGTGTTTGTGTTATAGCATCAAAGAAAGACTACAGAAGGGACAGAGATCCCCTTTGTTCAGAGTCAGGCAAGGCTCCCTAATATACTTAATGCTGAGTCGTTTTAGCTGCTTTTCAACAGTACAAAGACCCTTTTGATTCCAAGAGAAATCTGCTAATCACAATCTTCTTGCACCAAGCGGCTACTTCCTGGTGCATTTAATCTGGGAGATAAACTCTTACTTGGAAGTTTCAAGGAGCTCCCAGCATTGTTTAGTGGCTGCTCATGAAGGGCAAGTACATCAGGAGTTGGTAGGAGAGGAGAGAGAGACCAGTGCTCCTTAGCTGTGACTCAACCTTTGTCAGGAAGGAGATCATCCCCATCCCAATTGGTGCTGAAAAGATTGTAATGGCTGGTGGTTTTTGTATGGAAGATAAAACCACCCAGAGCTCATATGAGTGAGAAATATGTATTTAGATGGTGTATAATTCCTCATGCCTTAGGGCATATAGTGACCTCTAAATGACACAGGCTAGGAAAACAATCTCCCTTGGTTGTGGACAGGTTATTCCATTACTGCCTACTCCAGAGTTTGAAGTGGGTGGTAGTGGATAGGTTTCCTGACTACCTGTATGGAGCCAAGTTTCTGGTACACTCAGACAACAACACATTGACCTATGTGCTAATATCGACTACGTTTGATACCACAGAACACCAATGGCTCTTTGCATCGTCCACTGATGACATAAGTCTTTGGTACCAGCCTGGTCTGAATAATGCTGATTCCCTGTACTTCTGCCCTCTCCTACTGGATTGATGGAGGACTATTCCTGAATCTGGGGTAAAAGCCATGTGCCCACCATTGGACCCAACAGACCAACAAATGACAGCACACTTGCAAAGTGTGGTAGACCAGTTGGATGCCCCTCCAGAAGCTATTTTTGCAGCCAATGCCTGCTTCGCCAATTGGATGTGATTTCTCTATAGCAGCTGAGCAAGACTGCCTTGAGAAGCTCAGTATACTAACTCTAGTTTACGGGAAACTTATTTTATATCTTGGAGAAGGGACAGCCAGAGTCACCAATTAAATCTCAGCTGGATGCACCACTGTTCTTAAGGGAATAAAGTAAGTGTACGCAGTACAACAGCCCTTTCCTCCGGGTAAGTCAGGGCTCCCCAGCCCTGGAGAAACAGCTAGTGCTCCCTATTAAGTTTAGGATTATCCTGTATTCCCTCCATGAAGACATGGGATACGTTGGAGTGGACAAGTCACTTGACTTGATAAAATCCAGATTCTATTGGCCTCATAGGACTTACAATATAGAGAAGCATTGCAAAGCTTGCTCTTGGCACATACAGAGGAAGACATTGTTCAAAAAAATCTTCCCTTATGGTCAACATCAGCTGTGGATCATTGGACCTGGTCTGTATGGACTTTGAGTTTGGAGAAAGACAGTACAAATACTGGACACGTACGAATGGTCATAGACTGTCTGATCTAGTATGCTCATGTTTCCCCACTGAGGACCACCGTTGCAAAGGTATTGTCAGAAAACATTTTTGTCTTCTATGAACTGTCTTGTAGAATCCATTTAGATCAAGACAGATCCCAAGAGTCACCTTATCAAGGAGCTACTGCAGATAGTGGGGGTGAGGAAATCCAGAATGTATCATCTCCAGGGACACCTCAGCCAGAAAGCTTATTAAACACGTTTGGGGGGCATGTTGAACCCTGTTGAGAAACCCAAGAGGAGCCAGCATGTCAGCTTCCTAAAACATGCCAATCACTGCACAAGGAATTAGTCCACCTGATATTCCCCATGTCAAAGTCAGATTCAGGACTCACATAATTTGGAGGGCCATCTGTCGGATTGCCCGTTTCTTTGGCCAGGGCTCTTAACCTGGGAAGCAGCCATTGGCGATTCCTTCATACCATTAGTGGGAGTAATACACCATGCAAAAAGGCTCCTAAGGTTACAAGCAGTAGTTGAAATAATGGCAAATGAAACCAGAGAAAGTTTAAGTGGCTTATGTTATTTACATACCATTGGGCATCTGTTAAGTCCCTTCTTTTTCGCCTGAAATTGTGGAGGCGTTCTCGAGGGAAGGTTCCTAGCACTCGGAATTGTGGGAAGAGTCGGGTGGGATAACAGATTCCTGACCAATTAGCTGGTAGTGCGGTATAAGCTCTGGTCCCACACACCCAGTGATGGCCTATTAAGGCCAGGAAGGGTCAGGTGCACCCATTTGTCATATAGGTGTTTGCAAAGGAGGAGTAGTATCCCCCAAAGGGTACAGGGTAATTCTCCTTACGAGGAGTGGTGTTATTTGCATGACATTGAAAGTTTGTATTGTTTTCACTAAGGTTACTGTAGGGGGAACATGAGATTGATTTCTCTGTTTGATCCCAGGTTGAGAAAAAATTCATATCTCCATACCTGGCCCGCCACTTTTTAGTTTTGTTTGAATAATCCCATACACCATTGGCCACAATATGCTGAAGGCAACGGCTTTTCCCCAGATCCAGCCCTGTCCCATTACACACCCAACACTAATGACCTTTTCCCTCCACCACACTTATCTATTTAGATGCATTTATTCCCACCGCTTCCCAAGTGTCATTGCTGTTCCATATTTTGTTAAACAGATGAGGCCCTCCAGTGAGGTCTGGGGACTTGAGTGGGACAGCTAGGACAGGAACACCAGTTTGAGAGTGGGCTGGGATGTGGCTGCAGACTCAACAATTCGAAATATTAAAGGTCTGAGCTATCCACACCCGCTGCTGGATAAAAGAATTGTCATCGTGGTCTCCCCAGACCGTAAGATACCAGCAGCCGAGGAACAGGCCGAGGCGCATGTTGGAGGCAAGGCTCTTCTGGTTCTGACAACCTCAACTGAGGGAACCGCAGTCACGGTTTTACGCCCACCAGGCACTAGGTACTAGGCTCGCTACTGCCTTTTTTCTTTTTTGTGTTTGTCGTCTGCTTCTGGCAACCCTTACGAGAGCGTAGATTGTAAGGTATTGCAGACTGTTCCTCTATGTCTTCTTCTGGAGTCAAAATTGACTCTGCGTTGTCCTGAGGTGATGATTGGTTCTCTGAGGTTGGTGCCTTCTTACACTGTGAAGCATGTATCCACGCTGCGATGCCAGATAGTTTAACAGCCGTCTGTGTAGTAAGCAGTACCTGATGAGGAACCTTCCACCGGGGCTCCAAGGCGTGCTTTCGATGATGGCGCCGTACGTAGACCCAATCACCTGGCTCAAGGTTGTGGCAAGCATCGGAGGTGGGTTCTGTGGGCCAGGCGACTCGAACCTGTGAATGGAAGTGACTTACAGCTTGCATTAGTCCCTTGCAATACTGAAGGAGCGCACTGTGAGTCAAGTTCAAATCTGGAACGGGAGTAATGGTAGTCATAGCTTGCATAGGGCATCCCATAACAATTTCAAAGGGACTTAATTTATGCCTTTGGGATGGAGTGGATCTCATGTCCATAAGGGCTAATGGTAAGGCTACTGGCCAGCTTAATCCTGTAGAGTCACAAATTTTAGCAAGCTTATTCTTAAGTACATCATTTCGTCTTTCAACTGCACCTGCACTCTCTGGGTGGTAGGGACAGTGCAACAGGTGTTTGATATGCAATATACGGTCCAGGTGTTGAACAAGTTGTCCAGTAAAATGTGTACCCCGATCACTGGACAGAGTAGCAGGAATTCCCTTGGCAGGCATAATATGATTTAACAAACATTTGGCAACAGACAGTGAGTCAGCCTTGTGACAAGGGGAGGCTTCAATCCAACCGGAGAATAAACATACCATAACCAATATAAATTTGTATTGTTGACACTTAGGCATTTGTGCAAGAACGGTGCTTGAGGCAGGCCCCGGAACCCCTGGGACACTTTTACAGGTTTACCAATATTATGGCTTTGGCAAATGGTACAGGCTGCACAGTGACGGGCTGCAAAAGAGCTAAAATGGGGGGGCCCACCATCCTGTCTTTGTTACAGCAGAGATCATCCCCTCCTTTCCGACATGCGAAACACCGTGTAGCAGGGTGGCCAGAGATGGGTAGAGTGAAAAGGGGGCTACGAAGGCGCCAGTAGGTGAGCGCCAAAAGGAATCGGGATGTAGAGAGCAACCTTGGGCAACCCAGGATTCTCTCTCGCTTGCTGGGGCAGAGTCTTGGAGCAGGGTGAGGTCAGTGAGGGACCAGGAGGGTAAGAGGAGAGCGGAGAACAAGGGAATCAGACATTTCGACTAGGCGTGCTGCAGCAGCCACAGCACGCAGGCAGGGGGGGTAAGCCTTGGGCAACAGGGTCTAAAGTGGCAGAGAAATAAGCCACTGGGCGGTTCTTTTCTCCGTGCATCTGAGTGAGAACTCCAAGCGCGCACCCAGATTGTTCGTGGCAGAAAAGGGTAAAAGGCTTAGAATAGTCAGGCAGCCCTAAGGCAGGGGCAGAAGCCAAACCCTGTTTGAGGGAAACAAAGGCAGAATTGGCCTCAGGGGGCCACGGCATGGGGTCAGGCACAGAGAATCGAGTAAAAAGAAAAGGAGGACTTGTGGCAACTTAGAGACTAACCAATTTATTTGAGTATAAGCTTTCGTGAGCTACAGCTCACTTCATCGGGTGAGTTCCTGGAGAGGTTTTGCAAGGGAGGCATATTGGGGAATCCATTGTCTGCAAAATCCAGCCATGCCGAAAAACTTCCAGACCTGGCGTGGGGAGCGGGGTTGGGGAAAGCTAAGGATAGCTTGGGCGCGGGTGGGAGAAAGTGCACGGGAATCGTGGGAGAGGAGAAAGCCAAGGTATGTGACAGAAACTTGACAGAGTTGTAGTTTAGAGCGAGAAGCTTTGTGACCCTTATTTGCTAGGGCGGTAAGAAGCACAAAAGAGTCAGTTTCAGAGGCAGACAATGAAGGGGAACAGAGGAGTAGATCATCTACATATTGGACTAGCGTGGACCTGGACAGGAAAACAAGGTCAGCAAGGTCTCGGGCTAATGCTTGGGAAAAATATGATTGGCTTTCAGTATACCCCTGGGGCAGTGTGGTCCGTGGGTACTGTTGCCCCTTGTAAGAAAAGGCAAACAGGAACTGGGAGTCAGGGTGAACCAGGACAGAAGAGAAAGCAGAGCACAAATCAACAGTAAAATGAGTTGCATCTGATGGGATAGAAGCCAGAATCTTTGAGAGAGGCAAGTTTGATTCTGTCCACCTATGATTTGCCTCTTCCCACCACTGCATGAAACAATCAACCTCTCCTTTTGCCAATTTAGTTTTAGGTTGACCGAGTTTGTCTTTTAAGACGTCTACTCGGTCTTTGTCCCAAGATCCTAACAGTGGGCACTGAATTTTGGGATTCTCCTAAGTTAGCCTTTTGCATTCCCGTACACATCATCTCCCCTCCCCCCCCGCCCCAAGGTCAGCCTTTTGAAGCCATCCCCCACCCATGTCATGAGGTTTTCTGTTCATTAAAACACAACAATGCTAGCAACAAGACAAACACCACAGACAAACAACAGAAAACATAGATCCATGGTATTCTGAGTTATTCTTCCGCTGGCGCCAGCTTGCTTGTAGAGTCTAAAACCAAAAGAAACAATTTCCACCCCCCTGGTGGGGACAGATTATTGCTTAATAATAATACCACTTTCTTTTACAAATTTCCTTGCTAATTGCAGGAAAAACAGAAGAATTACCTCCAGGCTGTACTTATTTTGTTCTATAGTCAGGCTGTTCTATAGTCAGGCTAGTGAATTACCCCACTCACTGGTCATTTATGAAATTCATGAGGTGGTGTACCTCAGTTTCCCCTCTTGTGCAACAGACCATGTTTGCAATAGTTTCTCTGCTGTACCAAGCTTTAAGTTTATTCTCAGGTAATAGCTGAGACACAGCTTCAGATTTTAGCATTATACACACACAGAAAATTCTCTTTTGCCTAACATCCTTGCACTGTGATTACTCTTTTGCACAACTGTACCCCGATTACACTTCCATCTTGTACAACTAGACACAACCAGGAGCAGCCAAGTTAAGTTCCAATAGAAACCCCTTACATCCTTTAGTGATTTTGATTACATTACCCAACAGTCAAATAATTTTGATCAGATTCTCTCTCTGCCTGCTGCCTGCAGCAGTCCCTTATAGACCATTTCTGTGGGAAAAGGGCCCATTTTCCCTCAGAATAGCTGTAAAGGCTTCTGGGGACAGAAGCGTAGTGGTGGTAGTAGCCACTCTATCTGATGCCCTTAGCCTAGACCATTTTTCCAGAAATTTACAGGAGTCCGGACTCTTCCTAAAATACATAAACTGAGCCGGCATTCCTTTAGGGAACTGTCCCTACTTAGACGTCTGGTTACCCATACAGGAGGACTTTACACACCAATCACACAAGAAGAAAAGTTGGGTTCATCAGAGCCATGCCCGGTGCAACACACAAAAGGAGCCCACAGGCTACTGCCTCAATCGCCCTTGCTTTCATACAAAGGGTTTTACCCAAGGTGCGGTGCAGCTGCGATTGTGCAGATTTCACTCACTCAGACCATGGGGACAGGAACCCTTTGGTCAGCCGATCCCCGGACGGAGACGGTGCCCAGACTCAAACACACCACAGGGAGGACGAATAGACACAGAGACAAGACAGTCCTCAGTCTGGACAAAACACAGAAATAATTACCTGACCAGAGTCCTCATGTAAGATCCCGGGATCCCTACCAGAACAGAGTGGGAACCAACAGGTTCGATGGCGTAGACTTCATTGTGGTCATGCACCCTTCCATTCTGGCGGAGGACCGCTCGGGCCAAATGCCCAGGTGCTGGCTTGCCACGGCCATCCTAAGAACAGTCAGGAGTCACACGGCCCCAGTGAAGACGGTTGCCATCTCGGTGGAACCTCCAAATTGTCAAAGTTAGATTCAGGACTCACATAATTTGTCAGACCACTCTGTTTATTAGCAAAGCGCTTTGCTAATGCACCCAGATGTGAGCCCCTCTCTGAGGCTCAAGATACCTTATTTATACAGCTAAGCCAAAGCCAATTTAACATAAGAGACAAAAGAAAGCAGAAACTGACAAATAGTATGCAAATAAGATATGTATGTATAACGTTTACCAATCTCCTAGCTCAGTAGGAGCTCTAAGTTAATTAGTTTGAGGACCCATTGTCTCACACTCCTTAATGTTTCTCTTCCTGACAACTATATTTCAACAAACCCTTCAAGCAGCATTTCTTTAATGAATTATAATTTCAATATAATTCATTCTACTTTCACACCCGTAACATCAAATGTTTGGAAGAGAATAGACTGCCTGTGGACTTGTGCTTTGGAGTATCTGCTGATGGAACTTCTATCATCTAACATTGTTCAGCTCGTTACTCGTGAGGAGGAGGAACTTCTTGCTTCTGAAGATGACACAAAGTGCAGCTTCCCATGTGGAAGGCTAGTCTATGAATGCATCACTTATTTGGTGTTCTGAGGTATAGGCTCCCTGTAAAACCTGAAATCCCAGATCCAGAAGGACTCTGTGATCAGTCCATCTGTGACGCCCATAGGCGTGCGCTGAACCCTGTAGCCAAACCCTTCACACCACCAAAGTATCCAGAGGGAACAGCCCTGGATAGCATGGAAGAGCCTACCGAGGGAGGAATTGCAGACAGTGGCATGGAGCCTGAAGTAGGGAGTACATGACCTGTTACCCCAGGAGATCCATCGATACCTAGGTGCTCTGGATGAGAACTGAAGCCCATCATCTGGTTAACCTATGGCTCTCATAGAATATTAGGGTTGGAAGAGACCTCAGGAGGCCATCTAGTCCAATCCCCTGCTCAAAGCAGGACCATCTCCTGATGGTGCCTCTTTGTTCCACAAATGGGTGTTGGGAGTGTGCTGCCCAGTACTGGAAATCCTTCTGTTATCTTCAAAGTTTAGTAGGACATTGTGCTTGTGTGTGTGTTATATTGCCTGTTTTTGTGGTATTCTTAATCAGAATATGAGCTCAAAAGTATATCTTGATTGTATTATGTACTACCTTATGTTTATGCTGAAGTACTTGATAATGACATCAGATTTTTCTCAGGTGAGGAATGGCATAACTCTCTGTTGGCAGGGGTGGCCAGCCTGTGGCTCCGCAGCAACATGCAGCTCTTCAGAAATTAATATGCGGCTCCTTGGATAGGCACCGACTCCGGGGCTGGAGCTACAGGTGCCAACTTTCAAATGTGCCGGGGGATGCTCACTGCTCAACCCCTGGCTCTGCCACAGGCCCTGCCGCCACTCCACCCTTCCTGCCCCTCCCCTGAGCCTGCTGTGCCCTCGCTTCTCCCCCTCCTCCCCAGAGCCTCCTGCATGCCATGAAACAGCTGATCGGGAGGTATCGGGAGGGAGTGGGAGGCGCTGATCAGTGGGGCTGCCAGTGGGTGAGAGGCGCTGGGAGCAGGGGTGGGGGGCTGTTGGGGGGGCTGCTGACATATTACTGTGGCTCTTTGGCAATGTACATTGGTAAATTCTGGCTCCTTCTCAGGCTCAGGTTGGCCACCCCTGCTCTCTTGGGGTTTCCAGGACCTCTGGGCTGAGCCTCCAGGGGCATGTCTACACAGTCTACAACAGTGAGCCTCCCAGGTGTCAAAGTTTGACTCGGACTCACAATTTATCAGACCACTCTGCTTTATTAGCAAAGCTGCTCTGCTAATACATTTAGAAGTGAGCCCCCCGAGTGGGGCTTGTGTCTCTTAATTTATACAGTTTTTTGGAGAACAAGTTACAGAGAAGTTACAGACAAAAGATTTTAGTCACCACCCTTGGAGATCCCTGAGACCAGTCACGTATCTTCAATTACCTGCCACCCTTAACAATCTCCTTTAACAGCTTCCAGTTAACTTAACTAATTGCCCTTCACACCTTCCATTCTGATGCTTGCTTCTTAGACGTGCTGGCTCTATCTTAATTGCTTCTCCATTCAAAAGCTAACTGTCCCTACGTGTGCTCCCTCAGATACTTTGTAACATGTTTTGGCATGCCCTCTCATATACAATGTATCCAGCATGTCCCCTTATACAACGTTATACTTATACAATGTTATACTTCCACAATCCCCCCTTTTGGTCAAGGCTACGCCCATGACCAATGACTTACTGGATTCCATACATCAATCGTTCTTTTTCATTACTTTCACTGGTGACATTTAACAACATTAGATTAGCACTCTGGTTAGGGGTGACCTGATGGATGGTGTGTCTTGTGCAGTTTTGGATACAACAAAAAATCAATTGAAAACACACAAAGATTATTAGAATTCCAAACAGGATAGTCAGGATTCCTTGAAACAACCAGTTTCCCAGACTAGAGAAATTGAATAAGTTACTTATCCATTTCCACAAGGAACTTGGTTCTTCGTGGGGAAGGTATGCAATTTGCTCTAGATGGCTAGCACAATTTATTACCTCATTAGTATTATCAGGTATGTATACACAGCATTCTGTTCCAGTTAGAGCACAGGTCCCTCCTTTGGCTGCCAGTATTATATCTAATGCCCGACGGTTTTGGAGGGCCACTTGTCGGACCGCTCCTGCTTCTTTGGCTAGAGCTTTTAAGCTCTCTCCTGTTTCATTGGCCATGATCTCAACCACCGCTTGTAACCTTAAAAGCCTTTTTGCATGGTGGATTACCCCCCCTACTGGGACTAAAGAAATGCCAACAGCTTCTTCCCAAGTTAGGGGGCTTATGTTATCCACATACCATTTAGCATCTGGCAAGTCCCTCCTTTTTCTCCTGAAATTATGGAGGCGATTTCGTGGGAGGGATTGAAGCACCCGGAATTGTGGGAAAAGCTGAGCAGGATAACAGATACCTGACCAATTTGCTGGTAACACAGTGTAAGCATTTTCCCCACAAACCCAATGATGTCCCATTAAAGCTGGGAAGGGTTGACTGCAACCCTTTGACATGTAAGAATTTACGAAGGAGGAATAGTATCCCCCAAAGGGCACAGGATGATTTTCACTGGGAGAAGAGGTAGCATTCACATGACATTTGTAGATGGTGCTGTTTTTCTCAGGGAGGCTGTAGGGGGAGCAAGAGATTGAATCTTTGGTTTGATCCCAGGTTGAGAGGAAGTTTATCTTTCCATACCAAGTTCGCCATTCTCCAACCTTGTTTGAATAGTCCCATACACCATGGGACACGATGTATTGGAGACAGCTGCTCCTCCCTAGATTCAGCCCTGTCCCATTACACACCCAGCACCAGTGGCCCTTTCCTTTCACCACACTTATAAGTTTAGGAACGTATGTTTTTCCCAGCCCCCAAGTGTCATTTTCCTTCCATGTCCTTTTAAGTGGATAGGGTTCTCCAGCAAGCTCTGAGGAATTCAAAGGGATTGCCATGGTGGGGATATTAGCTTGTGAGTGAGCTGGGATGTGGCTGCAGACCCAGCAATTAGAAATATTCAGGATCTGGGCTATCTGCACCTGTTGTTGGATGAAAGAATTGTCACTGTCACTCTGGATTCCCCAGACCCTCAGGACACAGTAGCTGAGGATTAAGCTTCTCAAAGGACACATGTTGGAAGCAGGACCCTTTCTGGTTCCGACAACCCCTTTCGAGGGAACCGCAGTCATGGTTTTACGTCCAGCAGGCGCTAGGCTCACTACTGCTTCTTGTTTGTTGGGTCCTGCTGTCTGCTTACCCTCTGCTTCTGGCAACCCTTACGAGAGCGCAGATTGTAAGGTATTGCAGGCTGTTCCTCTTTGTCTTCTGGGGTTGAAGCTGGTTCTGCGTGGTCTTGCAGAGGTGCTTGGTCCCCTTGAGGTGGCGCTAGCTTACACTGTGAGGCGTGGATCCATGCAGCGATGCCGGATAATTTCACTGCTGTCTGGGTGGTGAGCAGTACCTGGTATGGACCCTTCCACCGGGGTTCCAAGGCGTGCTTCCGAAGGTGGTGCCGCAGGTAGACCCAATCACCAGGCTCAAGAGTGTGACAGGCAGCAGAGGTGGGTTCCGTCGGCCAAGCTGCTCGCACCTGCGAATGGAAGGAGCTCACAGCTTGCATTAACCCTTTGCAGTACTGGAGGAGCATGCTGTGAGTTAGGTTTAGGTTTAGGTCTGGGGCTGGGGTAATAGTAGCCATTGTTCGCATAGGGCGTCCCACGATGATTTCAAATGGACTCAATTTGTGTCTCTGGGATGGGGATGACCGAATTTCCATAAGGGCCAGTGGTAAAGCAGCTGGCCAGTTTAACCCTGTGGAGCTACAGAGTTTTGCCAGCTTATTTTTAAGCACACCAGTTCGCCTTTCAACTGCCCCTGCACTCTGTGGATGGTAAGGACAGTGCAACAGGTGGGTGACATGTAATACCTGGTTTAGATGTTGAACAATTTTTCCAGTAAAATGTGTTTCCCAGTCACTAGACAAAATGGCAGGAATTCCCTTGGTAGGGATAATGTGGTTTAACAGACATTTTGCAACGGACAATGAATCAGCTTTGTGACAGGGAAAGGCTTCAATCCAACCTGAAAACAGACATATTATAACTAAAATGAATTCATATTTCTGACACTCTGGCATTTGTACAAAATCAAGTTGCCAGTGTAGGAAAGGTGCTTGAGGCAAACCCCGGAACCCTTGTGTTACTTTTACAGATTTGCCTACATTGTGGCTTTGACAAGTAACACAAGCGGCACAGTGGCGGGTTGCAAAGGAGCTGAAATGGGGAGCCCACTACCCCGCCTTACTCATAGCAGAGACCATCCCCTCCTTGCCAACATGCGAAACACCATGTAGCAGGGCGGCTAGAGACGGGTAGAGTGAGAGGGGCTACAAAGGTACCGGTGGCGATCGCCAAAGGGAATCAGAATGCAAAGAGCAACCCAAATCACTCTAGGAGTCTTTCTCTGTTTCTGGGGCAGAATCCTGGAGCTGAGCGAGATGAGACAGGGATGGTGGCGTTACAGAGACAGAGAGGGGACCAAGAAACGCTTCTGGTGAAGGTTTTATAGTGGCGGCATGTTTTGCAGCAGCATCAGCAAGTGCATTACCTTTTGCCACCTCGGTGTCTGCCGCTGAGTGGCCAGTACACTTAACAATTGCCAAGGCAGATGGTAGTAAAACTGCATATAGGAGAGCGGCAATGTAGGGGCCATTCTTGATAGGGGTACCAGTAGAGGTAAGAAAACCTCGAGCCTGCCAGAGGGTGCCAAAGTCATGCACAACCCCAAAGGCATACCGAGAATCAGTAAAAATAGTGGCAGAGAGCCCCTCGGCTAGAAAGCAGGCACGGGTTAGAGCAATCAGTTCAGCCACCTGGGCAGAGGTCACAGAGGGTAAGGGCGCAGCTTCTGTGGTCTCAGAGAGAGAGACCACAGCGTACCCTGCAAGAAAGTGGCCTTGGTCATTTCTATAACAGGACCCATCAGTGAATAATACCAGGTCAGAGTTAGGGAGAGGTACATCTGAAAGGTCGGGGCGCAGGACAGTGATAGCGGAGACAGTTGCAAGGCAGTCATGGGGTTCACCATCACTAGGTAAAGGAAGGAGGGTAGCAGGGTTTAACCGGGAGCAGCGCTTAATAGTGATATGTGAGGCTGAAAGCAGCAAAAGTTCATACCTAGTGAGGCGAGCAGAGGAGAGGTGAGCAGTATTGCGTTGCAGAAGGAGAGTATCCACAGAATGGGGAACCATGAGAGTGAGAGGAGAGCAGAGGACAAGGGACTCAGACATCTCGACCAGGCGCGCTGCAGCAGCTACAGCGCGTAGGCAAGGGGGTAAACCCTGGGCTACAGGGTCCAAGGTTGCAGAAAAATAAGCCACCGGGCGATTTGAGTAAGCTCCTGAGTAAGAACCCCAAGGGCACAAGCAGATTGTTCGTGACAGAAAAGGGTAAAAGGCTTGTCATAGTTAGGTAACCCTAAGGCAGGGGCAGAGGCTAAATTCTACTTAAGGGAGATGAAAGCAGCATTTGCTTCAAGTGGCCATGGCATGGGGTTAGATACAGAGGATCGAGTGAGTTCTTGGAGTGGTTTAGCCAGAGAAGCATATTGGGGAATCCATTGCCTACAGAACCCTGTCATGCCTAAGAAATTTTTGACCTGGCGTGGAGAGCAAGGCTGGGGAAAGCTAAGGATGGCTTGTACCCAGGCTGGATAGAGTGTACGGGAGCCCTGGGAGAGAAGGAAGCCTAGGTATGTGACAGAGGTTTGGCAGAGCTGCAATTTTGTGCGAGAAGCCTTATGACCCTTGTTTGCTAAAGCTGTGAGAAGTGTTAGTGAATCAGTTTCTGAGGCAGACAGAGAGGGGGAGCACAGGAGTAAGTCGTCCACATATTGGATCAGTGTGGATCCTGATGGGAAAACCAGATCAGAGAGATCCCTGGCTAGGGCTTGAGAAAAACAGGATGGACTCTCTGTATATCCCTGGGGAAGGGTAGTCCATGTATATTGCTGACCCTTGTAGGAGAAGGCAAAGAGATACTGGGATTCAGAGTGAACTGGGACAGAGAAGAAAGCGGAGCACATATCTACAACAGTAAAGTGGGTTGCATTTGGAGGAATAGACGCTAGTATTGTAGCAGGGTTAGGAACCACTGGAAAAGAAGGTATGACAATACGGTTAATAGTTCGAAGGTCTTGAACAAATCGCCACAATTTGCCATCAGCCTTTTGAACTGGGAGGATAGGGGTGTTACAGGGGCTGGAACAAGGGACAATAATTCCTTGTTCTTTTAATGTAGATATAACTGGAGCAATCCCAGCCTCTGCCTCAGGATTCAAAGGATACTGAGACAGGCGAGGCAGAGGTTTGGAATTGTCTACAGTAATCCGAACTGGGTCAGTATTTAATCGGCCCACTTCAGATGGGTGAGATGGCCATAGGGAGGAAGGAACCTGAGAGATTAGGTGCTCTAGGGACGGAGTTAAGGGACAGCAAGGGACCGGAGCGGAGAGGGAAGTTTCAGACATGAGGGAGGCTACAGAATCACATAAGGAAGACTGAGGGATTTGCAGATAGACACCATCTGGGGAGCAGTAAATAGAACAGCCAAGTTTGCATAGCAAGTCCCGTCCCAGAAGGTTTGCGGGGTGGAATCAGAGAGGAGGAATGCATGCTCCTCAGAGAGGGGACCGACCTGAACAGACAAAGGTTTTGAGAGGGGAAAAGAGGTAGGGATCCCTGTAATGCCAACAGCAGACACAGATTTTCCAGATCGGGGAACCTCAGGCAAGTCAGTGGTGCGGATTGTAGAAAGAGAAGCTCCAGTATCAACAAGGAAAGGGAGAGAGAGATCATTTACAGTCAGGACACATTCTCCAGTAGGGGACAGAGGTAATAAGGCAGCTAAAACTTTGTGAGGTTCCCCAGCATCCCGTCATTGTTGGGGTGAAAAATAGGGTTGGGGATCAGCTGGAGGAACCAGCGGGGGGTTCACTTGATTTCCCATACAATTATTAGGTCATCTTGGACACTCTTTTTTCCAGTGTCCAGGCTGTTTACAGTAGTTACAAACCCCAGTTAATCCAGCCCCCCGCCCCCTTCCGCAACCCCGTCCCTGTCCCCGGTGTGGTCTGCTTAGTCCTGAATAATGCTGTATCTGCAGAGCCATTAACTTTTGGGAGGACTGTTCCTCCTTTCCTTTTAAAGTGCGGTGGCAATGCTCTGCTACTGCCAGCAATTTGTCCATGGTTTCAGTCTCCCATCCCACACTTATTCGTTTTAACATGTTGCCTGTGGCAGGGAGAAGACCATCAACAAATGCATGTGCCAAGGCCCCCTGCCCATTTACATCGGGCTCTTGTATTCCTGAATGTTGTAGGAAAATATCAGTTAGCCGGGACCTATAGTCGCCTGGGCTTTCTCCTTGCCCTTGCTTACAGCAACGTATTGCTGTCCAGTTTGTTTTAGGAGACCACACTTTGGGAATGGCTTGATGCAGGCGCTTCCAAAGAGCCATACACCGGTCTCTGTATGCCGAATCTGGGCCAGTACTTTTTATGGTTGAGTGGCGTGCCTCAGCTGGACAGTCTGCGGCAGCCAACCATTTTTCATAATAACTGGCAGGAGCTAACAATTTACACAGTTGGAGGAGATCTGTCTCAGAGGGTTCATAGGTTTCACAGATTAACAGAAACTCCTCAGCAAATTTGACAGTTTTCCTGTGGTTTGGGAAAACTTTTAACTATAGATAAAAGTTCCGTACGAGTCCAGGGCTTATAATCCCATATGGACTCACTTTCTCCCATGTTAAGGATTCGTAAGGGTGCCACAACAGTTTGATCAGAGTCTCTCATTAACCTCCCATCAGGTTCTCTTTTCCAAGAAGAGATGTCAAGAGAATCTTTGCAGTCTGCTTTGGATTTCTTCTTCATAATATTTTGCAGAGCTGCGAGGCCAATGAGGGTATCTTCTTCACTTTCATTATTTGTAGTCACTGAAGATTTTTCCTTTTCTGATTTCTTATTTGCGCAGGAGTATGGTGGGGGTCGGGTTTGATCCGGATCATTGCACAGGACTGGGCAAAGGGGAGCGCTCGGACTAGTGGTGGGAGAGACTGCATCCAATTGAACTGTTAGTTTTTTGATAGAATTTTTGAGAGAGGTGAGTTTTGACTCAGTCCATCTACGATTTGCCTCTTCCCACCACTGCATGAAGCAGTCTACTTCGCCTCTCTCCAATTTGGTTTTTGGGAGGACGAGTTTGCTTTTTAAAGCGTCCACTCGAGCCTTGTCCCAAGAACCTAACAGTGGCCACTGTAATTTGGGGTTCTCTAGAGCTAATTTGGACCATTTTTCAAGAAACCTACAAGAGTCCGGACCCCTCCTAAAATACATAAAATAAGCTGGAGTTCCCTTAGGGAACTGTTCTACCTTAGACTTCTGATTACCCATCCAGAAGGACTTCACACAGCACTCACACAAGAAGGAAATTCGGGCTCAGCAGAGCGGTACCCGGTGCATCACACAGAAAGGAGCCCACAGGCTACTGCCTCAACTGCCCTTGCCTTCACACCAGGGATTATACCCAAGGCGTGGTGAGGCTTCAGCTGTGCAGATTCCACTTATTCAGACCGTGGGGACGGGGACCCCTTGGTCAGCCAGTCTCTGGACAGAGATGGCTCCCAGATTCACACACACCACGGGGAAGACGGATAGACACAAAGACAAGAAAGTCCACAAACCGGTTAAAGCACAAAAATAATAATAACCTGAGATGTCTGATTCCAGAAGCTGGATCCAAAGACCCCTACCCGAACAGAGTGGGAACCAACAAGTTCAATGGCGTAGACTGCGCTGCTGCTGTGTACCTTTCTGTCTTGTGGAGGATCACTTGGACTAAGCGTCCAGGCGCCGGCTGCCACGATCGTCCTGCAAGGTAGTCAGGGATCACACAGCCTCAGTGAAGCCGCTTGCCATCTTGGTGGAACCTCCAAATTGTCAAAGTTTGACTCAGACTCACAATTTATCAGACCACTCTGCTTTATTAGCAAAGCTGCTCTGCTAATACATTTAGAAGTGAGCCCCCCGAGTGGGGCTTGTCTCTTAATTTATACAGTTTTTTGGAGAACAAGTTACAGAGAAGTTACAGACAAAAGAAGAAAAAGATTTTAGTCACCACCCTTTGAGATCCCTGAGACCAGTCACGTATCTTCAATTACCTGCCACCCTTAACAATCTCCTTTAACAGCTTCCAGTTAACTTAACTAATTGCCCTTCACACCTTCCATTCTGATGCCTGCTTCTTAGACGTGCTGGCTCTATCTTAATTGCTTCTCCATTCAAAAGCTAACTGTCCCTACGTGTGCTCCCTCAGATACTTTGTAACATGTTTTGGCATGCCCTCTCACATACAATGTATCCAGCATGTTCCCTTATACAACGCTATTCTTATACAATGTTATACTTCCACACAGGCCAGTTAATAGACTTGGGCTAGTGAGGCTCATGCTAGAGCTCTTGAAGCTGCATAGCCAGTGCTTAGGAGCTGCAGCTTGGGCTGGAGCGTGGGGTCTGAAGCCCAAGGAGGGAGGTGGGCCACACTCCAGCCCAAGTTGCAACCTCAAAGCACTGGCTACGCAGCTTTTTTTTAAGAGCTCTAGCATGAACCTCGCTAGCCGGAGTTTATTGACTGGGCTGGGAGGCTCGCTGCTGTGGGCTGTGTAGACATTCCTTATGGAGCCCTGTTGAAAGGGTTATGACTAAGTTGGCTGCCAGAGCCCTCAGACCCCATTCCCAGAGTGCTTGGAGTCAGAGGTGGGGAGAGAAGGAACTAGAAATCCCTGCTGGGACTGGTTAAGGAGGTTTCTGCATGGGATGATCTGGATGAGCCGTCCACTGGACCAAAATCAAGTCAGGGCTGCAGATTTTCTGTTTGGAAGCTGAGAAAGATGCGACATGGCTCAGGGAGTCCCTGCTAAATTCCCACTTCCCTGAAGGGAGTTTGTACAGCTGAGTCTTTAGCTGCTTGGACCAGGTATTTCTAGCACTGCAGTGAGAGAATCCACTAGGGAAAGATTTGACCAGCTACTGAGAGCCAGCTGAGACCACAGGAGGATTCCAGACCAGAGAACAGATGAGCCCAGTTGAGAGAGGACCCTGACCCACCCAGGGGTGGGGAAAAATGACGTTTATTTAAAAGCAGGCCCATGCCCCAGCACTGTAATACAGAATCCCAGGATCACTCACCTTCGGAAGGTGTTAGGGAGGAAGCAGGAGTTCGGAAAAGTTTGAGTGTTAGGAGGTGGGGAGTTGGTTTATTTACAAATGTTGTTTAACTATAGTTAACCTTTTTAATCCTTTCCTTTACCATGTCCTATTTTCCTGTCTCTCCTCCCCTGTCCCAGTTATAGGGGTTATGTTTGGTGTGTATCATTCTGTTGATGTTTGTTTTATTTACTTTATTGTCCCCCTGGGTACTGGACTTAGCACCCCTTGTCCGCTACAAACATGGCCATTAATTTCTCAAGGGACAGCGCCCCTGTGTATCTGGCACAGCATGGAGTCATTTGAGGAACCATGAGTCAAGAAGAGGAACCCAGGACCTGACCTGTTCAAGAAGAGGGGAGAAGCTGCTCCAAATATTGGTCTTAGCAAGCACCAGGCAGAGAAGAGGGCTTAAGCTATGCCGGGGGGGTTACACAGCATTTATATCATATTGTCAAGACCTGCTCTAAGCAGCATTATATGATGACACGGTGGTAAAAATCCCTGAGCCTAGTGTATGCTATTGCTCCCACAATAAGGAGCTCTGATGGCCCAGGACTGGTGCTGCAGCACCAGTGGGAGATTTTCAGAAAGAGCTCAGTGCGGATGCTGCCTTGTTCTGTGGGATAACAAGGTAATAAAGCTTGGAGCAGGGGCTGAAGGGTGGGGTGGGGGCAAAAGAACAGGGAGGTCTGATTTAAGGAGAGAGTATTGGTATCCCACTAGCATGTAAATGAAGTCCCCATGGAGGCAATTTAACGCAGGTGGTAAAGGCCTAAAAAAAGATTAAGCTGTTTGCGTACTGTCAGGCTGACGATTGTTTAATCTATGTAAAGTATGGATCCCAAGTTGAAAGGCGTTATAGAAGGCAAAGTACTATTATTTATTCAAAACTATAGTGTGTGTGTGTGTGTGGGGGGCGGGAATTGGAGCATTTAGGCCAGCCTGGAAGCCCTGTGTTATCATTTGGCATTGCTACGTGAGAGACAAAAGGGCTCAGTTTTCCTCTCCCGCTTCAGGGTACAAATAATTTCTGTTCACTTTGGTGCAATCATGTGCAGATACCACAACACGTCTCCTCTTCTAGCTTCTGATAAGCCTAGTGGGCCAGAAGTATACAGAGAAGGGTCCAGTGGCTCGGGTTCTAATCTGAGACTCTGGGGATCTAGGTTCTGCTCTGCCACAGGCTCTATGGGCAGGCCGCTTAATGTTTTCTGTGTCTCAGTTCCCCAGGTGTGTATTGGCAGTGATAGCACTTCCCTACGTCACATGGGTGTTGTGAGGATGAATACAGTACAGATTGTGAAGAGCTCAAATACTACAATAGTGGGGGGCCACATAAGTACCTTAAATGGACAGAAGTGTGGGTGTTGCACTGGAAGGTTTGAGGGGCCACAGAATTAATTATATGCTAGTTGGGAGTGAAACCCTTGCAGTGAGTTCTTGGGTGAGGTAGTGGCATCCTCCTCTAGGAAACGCAATATTACCAGCCCCACCCACACACAAATCATGTCAGCTCAGCCAAAGTCACAAGGTTGTTGGGGTTTTTTTAAGTAAAAAAATTGAGGATCATTTATTTTCCTTCTGGCTTTCTGAGCCTTTAGAGTGCACTTGCTTCACGTTTCCATGATTTTCTCTGCAACTATGAGGGACAGAAACTTAATGAAAGCTGATATTTTCAGGCAGTCTCTTGATCCCTGAAACTGGGTTTTTAAGAAAAATCCCAGCTATCACAATAAAATGGTGAGCGTTGCAACACTGGAAACCTTGTCAGAGAATTCTGGACTTGGTGCAATCTGCACTTTGGAGATGTCATGAACTGCATTCAGAGGGGATGACTCCGTCAAGGGCCATCACCCCAACATTCCTTCAATTTGGTGGCAGAATTTTAACCAGGGACTCTCAGCAGCCCCCTCCAGTAGATCACTGCTTCACTGAGAGTTACTTGTAGCCTGTTTACAGAGAATCAGGCCCCTTATTTAAGTCTCAGACTGGGTCTCTTTCCCTTCCCTTTTGCTGTTTCCTAGAACTTCCCCCTCTGCCCTGTCACACTTAGCCACAAACTTCTGCCAGTCGGGTTTCAGAGTAGCAGCTGTGTTAGTCCGTATTCGCAAAAAGAAAAGGAGTTCTTGTGGCACCTTAGAGACTAACAAATTTATTTGAGCATAAGCTTTGAGCTGTAGCTCATGAAAGCTTATGCTCAAATAAATTTGTTAGTCTCTAAGGTGCCACAAGTACTCCTTTTCTTTCTGTCACTCTTTCTCTGCTTTGGTTCCTTTCCTTTTCTCTTCCCTTGTTCTTTTACCATCTTGTAGCACAAAGATCTGATCCGAAACATACAGACACATGCTTTAAGATGACTGTTTTCCCTCCTTAAAAACTACCTCAAATAGGGGTGAGGGATCCAAAGTTTGAATCCAGAAGCAGCATTTTCCAATTCTTGGGGTACTACTATTGTGTCAAAATACATACCAACTCTTGGGTATTGTTGGTGACAGGGTTCCCAGAAATAATCAGTGTTTTGAAGAGGAAATTGCCAAAGGCAAACATGAGAGAGGCTGAATCCCCCTTTTGAAATAAAACTTTGGTGTAATTGAGTGGCTTAAAGACACCTCTTTGTTGTCAGGTCTCTGCTGAGACCTCTGGATTTCCCCTGACTCTCTGCATGCTGAGGTGCTTACTGATCCATCTCATCCACCCAAGTCAATCACTCTGAAATATCCTTTCTGTATCTCACTGGAGGAAGACAGTACTACTAACCAAATACTTGCCCTGCCCTGCCCGAGGTGGGTTCCCAGAGATCAAATAGCTTAACTCTCTGCCCTCTGGCTTGTTTCCAGGTTGCCCATTCTCCAAGGAGGGACTTTTGCATTCTTGACTCCTTCCCTTGCCATGCTCTCCCTCCCTAACTGGAGATGCCCTGCGTGGACGCAGAATGCCAGCCAGGTGAATGCTACTTCGCCGGAGTTCATCGAGGTCTGGCAGTCAAGGATGCGAGAGGTAATCCCTGTGAGCTACTGCCAGAAGGGCAGCTATAAAAACCTGAGGTGTATCATCTGAATGGGCCTTGAGGTGTTAGAGGGAACATCAGGTCCCAGGAGAGATACCTGTTTACTTGTAAATACAAGGCTACATTCTAACTTGCACCACTACAGACATCTGTGGTTTATAGACTTTACTCATGAACTTGTCCCGAAGGCTGAGGAAATGCTGTTAGAGTATTTTATTTTCTGGGAAAACACATTCCATGTCAGGGCCGTTTCTGTGGTAACTAGTGACCATCCCAGAGCCATCTATGCTAGGGACCCCTCCCTCAGTGGAGTTCCGCTATAGCAGTTCTCCTCCCCTGCTGTGGTTTCCTTAAACACCATCCCTCAATGGAGTGGGTTCTTCAGCATGAAGAGGGTCCATAGAAAAGAATATACAGCCTAGAGCTGCATTACGCTTCCTGTGTAAGCTCTACTGGGCTAGCGGGGAATAATACACCTTGTTCAACCCCCAGCTCTTCCCTCCATGCCGATCTCCACCGAGGGAGGAGTTCCCCCCAGGAAGGGAAGGAGGAGGGTACTTCAGAGGTGGCTGATACTTCCATCCCCTTCTGCAGAGGTCCTTCCCTGTGTATTGATCTGAGAGATGTGATCCGGACCATTGTAGCTACTGGTCATGTTAGCAGAACATGGAGGACACAAATGATCATAAACAAGAAGGCAAAGAATATGGTCTGCTGGCTAAAGCATGGGACTTGTAGTCAGGCCACCTGTGACCTTATCTCAGATCTGTCACTTAGTCACTGTTTGACCTTGAACAAGTTGCTTAGCCGCTCTGTGCCTCCGTTTTTCTGCCTGCTGGAGCACTGTGAAACAGCTTATGTTTGTCAAGAGCTTTGAGATCCTGGCTGAAAGCTGCAGTACAGTGCAGAGCATTCGTATTACGGTCACTGTTGACCCAAGTAAGTACAGTGCAGTCACAGGATAACTGTTTTCTTGCCTTCTCATTTTGGTCAGTGGTTTTCAACCTTTTTTCCTTTGCAGACCCCTAAAACATTTTCTAATGGAGGTGCAGACCCCTTTGGAAATCTTAGACATAGTCTGCAGACCCCAGGTTGGAAACCACTGATTCAGGGGTTTGAGCCTCAAGGTGTTAAAAACTTCATCTCACTGTAGGTGGTGGGCGTTGAGGGCACTCAGCACCTCACAGGGTCAAGCCTCATCATGAGAGCCAAGATATCTAGTAATTCATTCATTATTTAGTGGGATTAACTAATAACTCGTATGTAGGGTAAATAAACACTGTTTAAATACACAACAGTTACCAAGCACACAAAGGTTGCATGGTGAAGAATGTGTCCTGCAGAGGAAAGCAATACTCAGATAAATCAGAAGCCTGGCTATCCACATGCCCACTAGCCCTATCTCCTAATCTAAGTGCTGGTGTACTGTAGTTCCCTGGCTGTCTTCTCCTGGTTATCTGAACATGTTTGGTATTGCCCAACTGATTCTGATAATTAAGGAGTTTATTGGACTGGTCTGCCTGTGACTATATTTGCAACCCACAGAGAGAAACAGAAGGGACGTCCAGGTCATCCAGCACTTTGAAAATTTAAATAGAAAAATTTAATTTCTGTGTTCAGCTGAAGATTCCCTTTGCTTTATTATACCAATAAAATAAAAACCAGCAGGATCTTATTCAAGGGAAGAAGGCAAAATGCCACATTTATTGTGAACACAGAAAGAATCCTAGTAAGCATTTAGTTATAGCTATAACATTCCATTCAATTTCATATTTATTCACACACACACACACACGAGGTTCTGCAAAGTTATCATAGTTACCAGCCTTAGAGTTGCTCGTGCCAAGCCACTGGCTAGGTGGTCTGGACACCAGGAGGGAGCAGGGCCTTGTCAGATGCTCATCTGATGCTCCTAGAAGTTGGCTTGCAGAATCAGACCCCAAAGTTCTCAGTTTCTAGAGTCCATTTTTACAGGAATTTATTCCTATGCCAGTCTATGGGAATTGCTTCATCATGCTGCCGCTGAATCAATCAGCAGATTGCACATTCCTGACGGCTCCATGCTGCCAGATGTTATCTTGTTCTTCGATTCTCCCATCCTTGAGGCTGTTGGGTGGATTCCAGTCTGCCCTCCGGGGTTCATCTGGTTGTCTCCACTCTGTGCATTCTTCGGCCGATCAATACTGAACTCCTGGGCTGGCACCTCCCTGATCATTCATTTATTATCCACACCAAGCATCCACCCACATACATCCTCTATCTCTATTTTAATCACAATTGTGAACAAAGCTAGATAAATACAACAAAAGGACAGGGAATCTGTGTGCTGTTTCTGTTGTTACAGAGTATCGCTTTGAGTCTCTCCCTATGTGAGTAGTTGTTGTTACAAAGTATTGCTTTGAGAACAGACTCTGTCATAGGATATACTAACACAATTAGCAGCTTGCAAGTTTCACACAGAGAGGGAGAGAAACAGAAAAACAAGAGACCAAAACCAAGAGACCTCTTAATTAGTAATACCCTGGAATTTAAACTATGGTGAGTCAAACTCATTTGTGATTTTAATACAGAACTTCTTTAATATGATCCAACAGCTTCCCTGGCTGAGCCTCAGGAGATCAGAGCACTGGCTTGTCACGCAATCACTGGGCCTGACTCTGCAAACCTTGACTCATGCGAGTCTGCATCTGCAGGCTCAGGGCCCTGATCAGGACCTGACTAGAAATGAGTTAGGTGGGTACACATTCTAGTTCCCCATGAGGTGCTTTGGCAGAGCTAGGTGAAAATTCAAGGCTAGAACAATGGAGTTGGTTGATCAGGACTAAGGTGCTGGAAGAGCTGGGTTAGGATCGCTTGTGCAGTATCTGACCCTTGGTCAATGCCCATAATAGTAATTACTACTTAATTTCCCTTTAACGAACACTAACCTGTGCTCAAAGTCTTTAATAAAGGATGGGTAGATGCTAGGTTGACTTGGTTCTGTTTAGAGCTCTTGGGCTTCTGACAGTCCAGCTCCCCTTGGACAGCTGGCAATTAGGTAGAATCAGAGGTAGGTAAGTCAGGTGGAGAGTTAATGGGCCTGCATTCTTGTGTGAGTGTTGCCCTCATTTAAGGTTTGAGCCAACTCCCATTGAAATCTGTGGAAAGACTCCCCCTGACTTCAGTGGGAGTTGAATCATGGCCCATAGGTGCTTTGAGCCCACCTGACTAAAATGGACTAGCTCAGAAAGAAAGTCTTTAAATCTCTGCTTTCTTCCCCTCTGTTTCTCAGCTGCAGGGAGCCATCATGGTCGCTTCCTGTTTCCAAATATTTGTTGGATTTTCTGGCC
Source organism: Eretmochelys imbricata (assembly GCF_965152235.1). Taxonomy (NCBI): domain Eukaryota; kingdom Metazoa; phylum Chordata; order Testudines; family Cheloniidae; genus Eretmochelys; species Eretmochelys imbricata. Next base: position 272,483,557 of record NC_135572.1, on the reverse strand, counting down.
TGGTTGGATTTCTGATGCAATTCATCGGTCCCTTGACCATTGCCCCAACCATAACCTTGGTTGCGCTGCCTCTCTTCAACTCTGCAGGAGATGAAGCTGGCTCACATTGGGGCATATCAGCCATGTAAGTAACACTTCACCTTCGCAAAACTGGGGTCAGATTAATGGGATAAATAGTCTAAATCAGAAATTGGATCCGGTATTACCCGCTGGTGGGGAAATGACCTCTGGATTCTAAATGCACTGTTAAATGCTGACAGGGTACTGAGCGTTGCACAAGACACCGATGGTAACCCTGCCCCAAAGAGATTATAGCCTTTACATTTACACACATACCACAAACAGAAAATGCATTTGATTTTTAAAATTCCAAACCAGCAACAAACAAGCTAATTGTTATTTTTGTGTGGCATCTTCAGTGTACAAATGCTCTGTCATAGTCGTTCTGTTACACGTGTGCATATGTATGTATGTGTAACAGTGTGAGACTCATCCCTGCAGAGCCTCTTGCTGGTCTCTCAGGGAATTAGCTCTTCCAGCCTCCGGAGCACCCTCTGCAGGCCAGTGTCCCGCTTGCCACTGGCCCCCGTGTCCCTCCCGGACCCCGGTTCCCCTTTCCCTAGGGTGCTGCTCCCTGGCAGTGCCCCACAGTCTCTGGGTCTCCCCTCCCCGATGAACCCTCACCTCACTTCAGTCTTTGGCTACTGCCCAGTCACCATCTAGCCCCCATTCACTGGGGCAGACTGCAGTGTATAAGCCAATCATCACAGGCAAGGGGGGTTTAGACCTGCTGCCTCTGCCTACCCGTGGGCTGCCCCCTGCAACCCCAGTACCTATCTTAGGTCATCTGCCAGGCCTGCAGCCTGGGGCTTTTCCAGTCCGGAGCCTCCCAGTTCCTCTGGCCTTTCCCAGCCCTGCTTCACCTTAGGTACCCAGGTATGCTCCCCAGCAGCCAGGCCCTTCTCCGTCTAAATGTAGAGAGAGACTTTGTCTGCTCTTACCCCACTGCCCTCTTATAAGGGCCAGCTGAGCCCTGATTGGGGCGTGGCCACAGCTGAGCCTGCTTCCCCCAGTCGGCCTGGGAACTGCTTGCTCCCAGCCACAGCCCACTTCTGGGCTGTTTTAAGCCCTTTAAGGCCAGAGCGGGTGACCAGTGGGTATGTGAGTATGTATTACCCACAAAAACTACATTAAAAGAACATTATTAAGGTTGCAAAGTCAAGCAGTCAGAAGTTAGGAAATGCCAGAATTAAGGTTGCCTGTGCAATCTTAATTCAGCCCCCTTGTTCGTATGCATTGAGTCTTCAATTACACGATCCTTGTGTGTGTAGACTGGGGGGAATACCAAAGAAACCCCCTTTTTGAAGTTAAAAGCTACATTGCTGGAACTACATAAAAATGAGGAAGTTGGTTAAACAGAAATTAGAAGGAACAGTCATGAATGAAATGCCTGCAAGCTGAATGAAAACTAGTTAAAAACACTATAATAGAGGCTCATGCTAAATGTATACCCAATTTCTTTAAATAAATAGTAAGAGTATTAAGTGCCACGTGTCTACACAGAGTAAAAGAGGCAGTTAAAGGTTAAGAGACATCCTTTAAAATGGGAAATAAAATCCTAGTGAGGAAAATAGAAAGAAGCATCAACTCTGGCAAGACAAGTGTAAAAGTATAATTAGGCAAAAAAAGAAGTTGAAGAGTAACTAGCAAAAGACACAAAAACTACAACCAACCAACTTCAGAAGCAGGAAGCCTGCCAAACAGTCAGTGGGGCCACTGGACTATAGAGGTGCTAAACGAGCACACAAGGAAGACAAGGCTGTTGTGGAGAAGCTAAATGAATTCTCTGCATTAGTTTTCACTGTGAGGAAAATTCTCATACCTGAGCCATTCTTTTCAGGTGACAAATCTGAGGAACTGTTTCAGATTGAGGTGTCAGCAGAGGAGGATTTAGAACACATTGATAAACTAAACAGTAATAAGACACCAGGGCCAGATGGCATTCACCCAAGAGTTCTGAAGGAACTTAAATACAAAACTGTGGTATATAACCTATCGCTTGAATCAGCCTCTGTACCAGGTAATTGGAGGATACCTAAGGTAATGCTGATTTTTTAAAGAGAGATACAGAGGCGATCCTGGCAATTACAGGCTAGTAAGCCTAGCTTCAGTACTGGGCAAACTAGTTGAACCTATAGTAAAGAACAGACGTATCAGATACCTAAATGAACATAGTATGTTGGGGGAAGAGTCAACACAATTTTTGTAAAGGAAAATCATGCCTCACCAATCTAATAGAATTCTTTGAAGGTGTCAGCAAGCATGTAATGGTGATCCAGTGGATATAGTGCACTTATGTTTTCAGAAAAGCTTTGACAAGTTCCTACACCAAAGGCTCTTAAGCAAAGTAAGCAGTTATGGGAATCAGTAACTAGTTAAAAGCCATGAAGCAAAGGGTAGGAATAAATGGTTGGTTTTCACAGTGGGCAGAGGTAAATAGCAGGGTCCTCCAAGATTCTGTAGTGGAACGAGTGCTGTTCCACATATTCATAAATGATCTGGAAAAGGCAGAAAACAGTGAGGGGACAAAGTTTGCAGATGATTCAGAATTACTCAGGATAGTCAAGTTCAAAGCTGAGTGCGAAGAGTTACAAAGGGAAAACTGGGTGACTGGGCAACAAACTGGCAAATTGAAATTCAGTGTTGATAAATGCAAAGCAATGAACATTGGAAAACATAATCCTAACAATCCATACAAAATGATGGCGTCTAAATGAGTTTTTACCTTCAAGAAAGACATCTTGGAGTCACTGTGGATAGTTCTCTGAAAACATCTGCTCAGTGTGTAGCAGCAGTCAAAAAAGTGAACAGAATGTTTGGAGCCGTTAGGAAAGGGATAGATAATAAGACAGAAAATATCATAATGCCTCTATATTAATCCCTGGTATGCCCACACTTTGAATACTTCATGCAGTTCTGGTCGTCCATCTCAAAAAAGATATATTGGATTTGGAAAAAGTAGAGATAAGGGCAACAAAATGATTAATGGTGTGTAACAGCTTCCATACAAGGAGAGATTAAAAAGACGGGGACTGTTCATCCTAGAAAAGCTAAAACGAAGGGGCTATGATAAAGATCTATAAAATTATGAATGGGATGAAGAAAGTGAATAAGAAAATGTTACTGATCCCTTCATATAACACTGGAACCAGGGATCACCCAGTGAAATTAATAGGCAGAAGAAAGTACTTCACATAATGCACAGCCTGTGGAACTCATTGCCAGGTGATGTTTTGAAGGCCAAAAGTATAATTGGGTTCAAACAAGAATTAGATAAGTTCCTGAAGGACAGGTCCAACAATTGCTATTAGACAAAATGGTCAAGGATGCAACCCCATGCTCTGGTGTCCCTAGACCTCTGACTGCCAGAAGCTGAGACTGGACAACAGAGAATGGCTCGCTCTATAATTGCCCTGTTCTTTTCATTCCCTCTGAAGCATCTGGTGACGGCCACTGTGTGAAGACAAGACACTGGGCTTGATGGACCATTGGTCTGACCTAGTATGGCTGTTCTTATGATCACATATTTTTCCCCATAGGCACCTGCCTCATTCATTGTACAGGATGGTGCTCACTTAACGAGTAGCTATTCAATATTGTGTTGTCTTCTCGTTGGTCAATAGTGTGGCCCTAGTCTTTATTTCCTGCACACTATTCAAGCCCTACTCTGCAGAGAGAATTATTTATTTTCCCATGGACTTTTCTGTGGAGCTCATCACTATAGTATCTGAGTGTTTCACAAATTCTAATGGATTTATTTTCACTACACCATGGTGAGATGAGGGGCTGTTATCCCCATTTTATGGCTGGGGAACTAAAGCCCAGAGAGATCAAATTAAAAAGTGTTCACGTCTGGGTTCCCAATTTGAGACACCTGGGACTTGATACAGGTCCCACTGACTTCAGTTGTAGCTGTGAATGCTCAGCATTTCTGAAAACAGACGTTGGGATCTCAAGTCAGGCATCCAAAAACGACACAGACACTTAATGTCTACCTGTGAAAGGTCTGGATTAAGTGACTTTCCCAGCATCATATAACTCTGTGGCAGAGGCAGGGTTAGCATCCAGTTCACCAGGACAGCATAGTTGTTCAACCATGAGACCATCCTTTCTTTTCCTGCAATCTCCTGCCTCTTTCACTACACACCTTGCAATTCAGCTGGTCCATCCTGTACCATGCCTAGAGAACACCTTCATGCACTCATGTTTCACTCCATCGACTTCCTCTCTCTTGTGTCCTCCCCTGACGCCAAGTGGTGGGACCTGATGCCACCTGAGGAGGGCAAGGAACTCCATGGGGCTAGCCTATACTCCACTCTGATGTCACGGCCTGCCAGGGATATTAATTGGAAGCTCCTCTACAGAGCTGAGAGCACAGGCATATGCCTGGCATGGTTCACAGGCTCCACCACAGCTGTCCCTTTTGCGGTGAGAGGGAGACCCTGTCACATGTCTATGCAGGGTGCATCAGGTGGCAGCCCCTCTTCCGACTCCTTCAGAACCTCTGACTCAGGTTCTGGCTGTACTTTCCCCATACCTCCTGATCTGTGCTCCCCCACAAAGTTGCAGAATCTCCTCGTCGACCTATTCCTGGGGCTGGCCAAGATGGCCATCCATCCCTCCAGGAGGAGGAAGGCGGATGGGGGAAATACTCTGCAACTGTGGGGCCTATTTCCATTTCCTTGTTCGATCACGCCTCCAGGCTGAGTTCCTCTCGGTGGTGTCCACTGACTCCTTCAGTGCCTTTGAAAAGCAGTGGGTGCCGTCGGAGTTCTCTGCTTGATTGCTTCTTTTGGTTCTCTGATTTTCAACCAATGACCTCACTCCTGTTCCTGTTTCTCTCTGCCCCTCCCCCCTGCATTGTCCCACTCCCTCACTTGTAGCTTGGGCTTAGCAGCATCTCCCCCTAGCTGGGGGTGGGAGGCCTTTAGCTTTGGGCAAGTCGAGACCCACCTGTCCCAGATCTACACCTTCCAACTTCTGCAACCATTGTAGCAGGGGGTCCTACAGACAACAGCCCTGATTCATCCCCAGAACAGGTTCACCCTGTGCACTGAATGAGGCTAGGGTCCTATGGGAAAAAAGAGCATGTAACTATAGGCTGTATTATAATGCATATGCATAGGGGGCTGAATTAAGGTTGCACAGGCAGCCTTACTGCTGGCATTTCTGAACTTCTGAGTGCTTAAATTTAAAATCTTAATGTTTTAATATTCTGCCCTGTCCCCATCAACCTGTCCCTGTCTCTTCCTCACCCCTGGTTCCTTGTCTTGGTCCCATTCACTTAGCCAGTACGAGGCGCCACTCCTCAGGATTCTTATCGCAGGCCTAGCCTCCTTGCCTAGATAGTCTTAGTCCCCTCACTCCTGGCTCTTTGTCTCTCTCCCTCGTGTGCATAGACTCGCTCTGTCCTACCTTCTCTCCCCAGGGTCCTCATCCAATCTGTCCCCCTCAACACCTCCTCCCCATCCTTGTCCCAGTCTTTGCCCAGCCAGTCCTAGTTCTTCCTGCACAGCCCAGATTCTTGTTAGATCTGTCCTGTCCCTGTCCCCCCCTCTCCCCTCCCCGGTTCCCTCCACCACATTCCTAGCCCCAGTCTCCTTGTCCTGCCAATCCTAACCTCCCTCCAATTCTAGTCTCTTCTTGGTCTTCCTGCCCCTTCCTCCAAGACAACTAACTCTTATTCCTGCCTCTGTTTACCTCACTGGCTCCTAGTCTACCAACCTCCTCTGTCCTGCCACCCTCTAGTGCCAGTCTCACTAGACCCCCTTGTCCCAATCTACTCCTTTCCCTCCCTGCAGGTATGGCTCTTGTCCCCTCTGCAATTGCATCAGATGGCTTCCTCCTCCACAGTGCCTGGATGCCAGGAGGGAGGGGTGGCACTGAGAGTACAGGAGAGACAGGCTCCCTTCTCTCCATTCTGGTGCCCAGCTTCACCCTGGCCCAGAGCAGCTGGGAACATCCTTTTCACGGCAACTCTATCTTTGTCCCTGTATGCCTAGGTGAAAGTCTGCTCTGTTGCTCTGTGGGCATGGTGCATATGCTGTCGGGTCAGCACTAGGAGCTGAAAGAGGCTGGAGCATGCTCAGTGAGGATATAATCTTCAGAAATGTTAGCTGCTAAAATCAAATAACTTTCTAATCATAGAATCATAGAATATCAGGGTTGGAAGGGACCCCTGAAGGTCATCTAGTCCAACCCCCTGCTCGAAGCAGGATCAATTCCCAGTTAAACCATCCCAGCCAGGGCTTTGTCAAGCCTGACCTTAAAAACCTCTAAGGAAGGAGATTCTACCACCTCCCTAGGTAACGCATTCCAGTGTTTCACCACCCTCTTAGTGAAAAAGTTTTTCCTAATATCCAATCTAAACCTCCCCCACTGCAACTTGAGACCATTACTCCTCGTTCTGTCATCTGCTACCATTGAGAACAGTCTAGAGCCATCCTCTTTGGAACCCCCTTTCAGGTAGTTGAAAGCAGCTATCAAATCCCCCCTCATTCTTCTCTTCTGCAGGCTAAACAATCCCAGCTCCCTCAGCCTCTCCTCATAAGTCATGTGTTCTAGACCCCTAATCATTTTTGTTGCCCTTCGCTGGACTCTCTCCAATTTATCCACATCCTTCTTGTAGTGTGGGGCCCAAAACTGGACACAGTACTCCAGATGAGGCCTCACCAATGTCGAATAGTATATGATAATATATAATGAGTATATGCAAACTGTAATTTTTTTCCCCAAAGGCTAATAACTTGGATACATTTGGGTGGATTTTCACAGGATGGCAAAAGGCACATTCCTGACCCAACGACCAAATTTCAAAGCATGGTCATGCTGGAGCTGTTCAAAGAAAAGGTTTTCAGAACTTTTTACTATGGGTAAAACAACTTAGTTTCCGTAGCCTCATTCTTGGAAATGGCTGATCTGTTTTAGCTGAAATTTTTCAAACGTAGGCATCCTGAGTCAGACAACCAGCATGCAAAACTTTAGCCTGAATGATTGTAGGTTGTTTTCGGTTGCTTATAAAATTGGCTGGCCTTATAATAGGAGGTGTTGGGTAACCTTAACAGGCAGTACTACCAGCTCCACCTAAAATACCATTTTTCAAACAATTCATAAACCTACCAACAATTTTCATTGATTCAAGTGCACAAAAGACGTCTGTGAACAAAAGGGCAGATATGTTGGGTTCTGTAGCTTTAGAAATTGGGAAAAAGAAACCAGTGTCTGTGAGAGCTTTTCATGCCTAACCAGTGTCACGGAGTCACCGGGCGATGCTCTGGAATGACTCCATATGAAGCCAGTCAGGACTCTGGGGGATCCTCCTCTCTCTGAGCAGACTGTCTCCAGGGCAAGAAGCTTAACAGCTTCGACCTTCCTGAGTCTGACCTTGGAGCATTCAGCATCCCATTCCACACCGTGCGCTTCCCACAGCGAGTCCGCACCGGCGGGGCTCCTGAGGAAGCCAGAGGGCCCTGCACCCCACCTCCGCAGTCAGATGTGATTCTCGGCCAGCTAGTAAAACAGAAGGTTTATTAGACGACAGGAACATGGCCTAAAACAGAGCTTGTAGGTTCAGAGAACAGGACCCCTCAGTCCGGTCCATCTTGGGGGGCAGGGAGGCCAGAGCCCCATCTGGGCCTCCCTCCATTTCCCCAGCCAGCTCCAAACTGCAACTCTCCCGCCCCTCCTCTCGCCTTTGTCTCTTTCCCAGGCCAGGAGGCCACCTGATCTCTTTGTTCTCCAACACCTTCAGCTGGCACCTTTGTAGAGGAGGGGCCCAGGCCATCAGTTGCCAGGAGACAGGGTATCGACCATTCTCTGTGCAGACACCATCACACTGGGCTTCTAGGGCTCTGCAACAATCACACATCCTTATCCCACCACTGGCACCAGCTGTCACAGAGTCACCGGACAATGCTTTGGAACTACTCCATACGAAACCAGTCAGGACTCTGGGGGAGCCTCCCAGTCTACTGACAGAGAGAAGGCTCCCCCAAAGTCCTGACTGGCTTTGTATGGAGTAGTTCCAGAGCATTGCCCGGTGACTGTGTGACAACTGGTGTTAGAGGTGGGTTCTACTGCACCCCGTGAATGGCGCTTCTTGCAGTAAGTGACTGGGGAGCAGTAAAACGCAGGGGGATTAATGAGGACCAGGCATGCTGAAGGCTCAGAGAGGAGTGGTTTCGGGGGGCGGAGGAGCTACGCTTAACCCCTGGGAGTGTGACCAGCAAGAAGGACTGTTGCAGTAACGGGTCTCCCTAGGGACTGCGGTGAGCAGTCTCAGGGGTGGAGGAGTCTGCGGCTCGACCCTGGGAGAGAGGTGGTGACCTGGAGAAGGGCTGGCACACTAGGGGCTCTTCCTTGAAACCATGGGGAGCTGAGAGCGCACAGGCCTGCGAGTCCACGGCAACTTGGGAGCAGCGAAGTGATGGCCTATCACCATCTCCTTAAGAAGGACATTGTAAACCTGTGAAAAAAGAGAGGGTTATGGGTTGGAAAGTTCACCAAAGCACAGTTAGTCATGCAGCTGGAAAATGATGACTGCCTAAGGAGCAGATTCCTGACCCAGATGGGGCTACAAGAGGATCTGGGAGCAGCTGGAGCGGTAACCAGGCATTCCCTAGACTCCGGTCCCTGACTAGATGGGGGTCTTCATGATCGGGGTCCCCATCAGGGGGTCAGACACAGATGGGACTGGAGCTGAGTCCAAAGGAGCGAGAGGACCATGAGAGACAGCGAGAGCCCAAGAAAGAGCTGCAGAAGAAGCAGCAGCAGCAGCAGCATGAACTGGCGATGGTGGAGCAGAGAGGCATAGGGGACTTCCCAGGGGTGAGTGGGGATAGACCCTGGGTTGCCAGTTCTGCTGGGAACCTTGATACTAAACTGCTGCCCCTGGTTAAGGAGTGGGGGGATGTGGATGCCTACCTCACTGCCTTCAAGCAGGCTGGTGATTTGAACCAGGGGGACCCTGCGGAAAAGCCCCGGTATGTAGCTCCCTTTCTGGGTCCCAAGGACATAGATGCCATCAGCCAGATGGTTGGGGTGGTGGACAGGCTTCCACTCCTGGCCCCAGCCTATATGTCTTAGCGTGGAGTTTCCTGGGCTCAGGCCCCTCAGAGTCCCAGTGGGAGTGGAAGGTGATGGTCAATGGGGAGACATTCCTGGGGTGGCGACATGCTGGGACAGAGAGAACTGTTGTCAGACCCCGGGTGGTGTAGGCCCACCAGATGCGCTTTGTGAACTGGGTGAAGGTCCCAGGTATGAAGCCCCTCTCCCTGCCTATGGCCCTGATCCCTGTGAAGACACAGGAGGGGTCGGTCTGGCTGGTAGTTGGGGTTCTCCAGGATATCAACTGTGAGGTCCTGTTGGGGGATGACTGTCTTTCTTTGGGACAGGATCCAGGCCGAGCTCCTGTAACGGCCGAGGATTTGAATTTGAATCCAGGGAAACAATTGGCTAAGATGGAAATGGTCAGTGAAAAGGCAAATGACCTGGCTGGCCAGTGGGAGGAGCTGCTAAGCTCAGGATACCTGCCTGCCTGTAATCAGCCTCCTGGGGCAGAGTGGGATGGAGAGATGCTTCCCACCCCTTGCACACCTGAGAGGGTGCTCACACTGGCTCTGATGCTGTGATCAAAGCAGCGAGCTCACTGCCTGCCCCCACTGGGACAGCAAAGGCAGCACTGAGCATGGGGGGAACGGAGACCCCAGCTGAGTGTGGGGAGACACAGGCAGGGCAGGACGGCTGCCAACCAGGTTTGCTTGGTCCAGAGGGGCTGCTGGGAAGTGATCCCACGGCAGGGAGGGAGCTACCAGGGACAGGGCTCAGCAAGGCTGTGACCCCAGCCCAGCCAGTGAGAGGGAACAGGTCCCCATCCCTTCTCCAGCAGCTGAATTCCAGACTGAGCTGCAGAAGGAGAAGCTGAGGGAACTTGCTGGCCACCGTGCTTCCCTTGGGGAAGGCTGCAGGGAAAGATTCCTGTGGGAGAAGGGATTTCTGTACCAGGAATGGGCTCCCCCGGGGGAAGCAGAACTGTGGAGGATCAGGAGGCAGCTAGTGGTGCCCCAGAAGTATCGCCACAGGCTATTGTACCTCACCCATGATATCCCTCTCTCAGGACACCAGGGGATCCAACGCCCCAGGCAGTGGCTGTTGCAGAACTTTTACTGGCCCGGAGTCTGTGACGCAACCCAGCAGGTCCTGCGACCCTGCCAGAGGGTGGGGAAGGCCCAGGAGAAGGGTGAAGCTCCCTTGAGACCCCTGCCCATCACAGAGGAACCTTTCCAGAAGGTGGAGAAGATCAGAGATTGGCCTGTTCCCCAGACCAAGAAACGGGTCCAGGCCTTTATTGGGTTGGCAGGGTATTACCGGAGGTTTGTACCCCTTGAGATCCCTAGCTGCCCCCATCACTGAGCTATGTAAGAAGGGGAAGCCAGATGAGGTGGTCTGGACCAAGCAGTACCAGAGGGCTCTCTGTGCACTGAAGGAGGCTCTAATCCAGGGCCCGGTAAATCTGGTAAACCCGGACATTGCCAAGACCTTTACCGTGTTCACTGACGGGTCAGACGCAGGGCTGGGTGCGGTGCTGATGCAAGCTGATGCTAAGCAGGAGAGACACCCCATCGGGTACTTGAGCAAGAAGCTGCTGCCCCGGGAGCAGAACTATGTGGCCATAGAGAAGAAATGCCTGGCCATGGTGCAGGCCCTTAAAAAGCTGCAGCTGTATCTATTTGGGCGGCGCTTTAGGTGTATACCGACCACTCTGCCCTGATGTGGCTGCATCAAATGAAAGAGGCTGATGCTGAGATGCTGGTGACAGAGACACCTGGTCAGAGGGTGGCCAAAGTCAAGATGGGGGCTCTTAACCAAGAGAGCCCGAATCACAGCCCTCCAGACTGAAGCTCTGGGAGAATACCAGAACCCAGTTTGAACCCTAGGGGTTTTGGGGTGGCAAAAGGGCACGGGCTGCATAAACCTTCCCAAATGTGGCCTCTGAGTGCCAGTCGAGCACACCCGACCTAAGGGAGGGTGTGAAAGTGGAAGGGCCTGGTGAAACTCCCACCAAGGAATGGGAGAAATGCTGGGGCATCCATGGGAACGTTGGTGGGTTTGAACTTCCCCAGGTCACTGGCTAAAGTAACCCCACTCAGTTTGGTCTCGAAGGGGGGAGAGATGTGATGAAGTGGGAATGTTCTTAATGTTTTCTCTGAATGCTTTGTGAGTGCCTCAGTTTCCATTAGGCACTTCTTAAGTATCTAGGTGGTGGGATAAGGGTGTCTGATTGTTGAAGAGCCCTAGAGGCCCAGTGTGATGGTGTCTGCACAGAGAATGGCCGACACCCTGTCTCCTGGCAACTGATGGCCTGGGCCCCTCCTCTACAAAGGTGCCAGCTGAAGGTGTTGGAGAACAAAGAGATCAGGTGGCCTCCTGGCCTGGGAAAGAGACAAAGGCGAGAGGAGGGACAGGAGAGTTTCAGTTTGGAGCTGGCTGGGGAAATGGAAGGAGGCCCAGATGGGGCTCTGGCCTCCCGTCCCCCAAGATGGACCAGACTGAGGGGTCCTGTTCTCTGTACCTACAAGCTCTGTTTTAGGCCATGTTCCTGTAGTCTAATAAACCTTCTGTTTTATTGGCTGGCCGAGAATCACATCTGACTGCGGAGGTGGGGTGCAGGGCCCTCTGGCTTCCTCAGGAGCCCCGCCGGTGCAGACTCGCTGTGGGAAGCGCACGGTGTGGAATGGGATGCTGAATGCTCCAAGGTCAGACTCAGGAAGGTCGAAGCTGTTAAGCTTCTTGCCCTGGAGACAGTCTGCTCAGAGAGAGGAGGATCCCCCAGAGTCCTGACTGGCTTCATATGGAGTCATTCCAGAGCATCGCCCGGTGACTCTGTGACAGCCAGTTAGTCAATGCTCTGACTGTGTCGTGGCATATTTTTATATGGTAACAAGTATAGCCGTTCCTAGTAGTGCTTTAAATATCTTTCCTTATCTTGAGTGTTTTATCTACACGTTTTGTCTCTTAGAAAACCTCTTCATCTCATTACATCCGTGCACTTCATAGTGCTCAGAACATTATTACATTTATTGCAGTGAGCCAGGCTAAACGAGGCTATGCCAACTGTGTGGAGAGGCAGAGGCAAATCAAGACAAACGAGAGAACTTTAAATTTTTAGAACTTTATAAGGGAAAACTCAAAGATTGTAGCAGAAGCATAAATAATATACAATATTACTGAGTACTGACTACTTATATTAATAAACTAGATGTTACCAACACATTAACCTTTGCAAGCTTGTACACACTACTCTTCCTTTGTGCAGTTAACACCAAATGCATTGTTTTTACCAAGAATGAAGAAATTTACTTAATATACTGTGTCATTTTGGCAAAGAATCAACTTTTCCTCTCCTTGGTTCTAAGTCTAGCTCCACTCTTGCTGTCCTATCCTTTGTGTCTCTTTGGCTAGAAGTGCTCCTTAGATTTGGTGTTCCTGGGGCGGTCTCTCTCTTCATTGAGTTTTTCCACAAGAGGGGTTTCTTTACCTAGGGGCCCTCACTTGTCCAGTAAGTGCCTTTGACCTGTGTTCCTTCAATAGATTTTCAAACAGTCATTCTCTCTGTTCGTTTACTTTAGGTCCTTTGTGGGTGGGCTTCTCATGTACTGTTTTCAGGATCTTTTTACTCTAACACAGCTTCTGATCAATTCCCTGTGCCACCAGTTATATTTCCTTTCAGTTCTTTCCCTTGAGTCGCTCTCTCCAGTATGGCTGTAGATTTTATTTTCCACTACTTCTCATTTCTAATAGTGTCTGCTCGCTTACCCTATTCAAATTTTTTCAGCTTCTACTGACTCGAAACTTCTCCTAGTTTTCCTTCTCATTTCCAAGTCCCCTATTTCTATTCTCCTGGATATCTTTTATTTTATCACCTCACTTCCTACCAAACTCCAGTTCATCTGCTAACTCAGCAGCTAGATTTTTCTCTCTTACCACCAGCTTGTCTCAACTGCCTCTCCTTCCACCATCATCTGAGCCCCTGCTGCAGCTTGAGCTACTACTGTCCCTTTGGCTGTTCCCTTCCCAGGCCAGCATTTGATGCTGCCGCATCACAACTGCAGGTCCTAATAGTACCTCAATAATTCAACTGCAGCAAGTGGTAGTGTTGGGGCCAGGTTCTGTTATCAACTCCCCATTGATTCCTATTTGGAATAATCCCTTAATTTTACATACATTGAATTTGGGTATAAAAAACTGCATGGCTCTTCAAAGGTTTAACTAACACACAGTAATAGAATGTCTTCATTTGTCTACCAGCATATCCCATCTGCTCAGCATTTGTTTGATAAATATTTTTGTTTGTTCATTCTCATCTAACTGGGGCAGGTATGGCCTGCAAGGTTGTATCCCCCAGTGGAGAATTAGCTACATAAATCCAGCAGTACAGATCACACTGTAGGAAACAGCTATAAATGGGCAGTAATCACAAATATAGACCTAAAAATTGGAAATCAAACTAAAATCACTCTGAAGAAAAACGAGAACTGGGTAGAACATCCGGATATTTGGTTTTCATTCTTGTTTCTTTCAAAACACGAACTTGCACGGGTATTATTGGCCATCTGGATGTGACATCAGAACTGGGCCATACCTGCCTGTGGTGGGACATTGAAAGCCTGAGATTTATCTCTCAACTGATCCTTTTCTCCTTTCCATGTGGGTTCACTTTGCCATTTAAAAAACATTGACATTGAATAAACTTTAAACCATGAAACGAATGTCCTTTCCTTCTAATGAAAATAGTGGGGCCCAAGAATAGTTTCCTATACAACCTGTCTGGACATAACCGATCTCTCTATTCTGCCTCTGTTCTATTTAACATCACGTTTAAGCTTCTGGCAGATGTCATACTTGGTGGTTCATTGTATGTAATTATGTTTGGCTGGTTTTTGAGGCAAAAAAATCAGAACTGAAAACAAAACCCTCAACAAAACTATATTTAAAATATAACCGAAGGCTTGTTTCAACCTCAACTTTGGTTTGCGTCTTCCCGCGACACTAAGGGAATGTCTATGCTAGGGGTAGACGGTGTAAATTACATCTCAAGGGGACATATCCATGCTAAAATAGAATTGAAGTCCCGGTGGTGCAGCAGTGGTAGGGGCTAGCCACCTCATGTACGATCCTGTCTGAGATCCTAGGGATGTGTTCAGGCAGCTAGCCTCTCCCACTACTACAGCACTACAAGTCCGTTTTTAGTGCACTAGCTCAAATGGCTCAGTGTCGTCCTGAGCTGGAATTGACACCGTTTGAGCTCCAGTGAAGACATGCGCTTAGAGCCTTATTGTCAGAGGTGCTTTGAAATCAGTTGGAGCTGAAGATGCTCAGAACTTCTGAAAGTCGGGTCCTCCGAGTGTGGTAAAGCAAACGAGGCAGTTGTTCTCTTTTTTTTTTTTTTTTTTGGTCTCATTCCAGGGCCATTTTCTTCATAGTTCTGTTCTCTCAGTACCTGAAAAATGTGCCCATGCCACTGCCATCATACCAAGGATCCAGGAAGTGCCACTTCTCGAAGGTCTACCTCTTCCAGATCTTCCCCGTGAGTTATCATTTTTGGACTTGGGTCACCAGATGATCCACTTTTACTAGAACTGGACTAAATCACGTTCAGTTTAGACACCCAAATAATCCTACTCCCATTCACTTCCACTGGAGTCGGTGAGATTCCTTGGCTGAGTAACTGCTCCCCATTGGGAGAAAGAGCTTCACAGTTTGACTCCTACTGTTTGACTCCTACCATGTTTTGCATTTGGTTTAGTCTGTTAGAAACTCATTTTTGTGGTAGAATTCCCCCAAAGCGCAGGTGTTTTTATCCTGGCCTTGTAAGTGCCCATGCGTAGTGAAAATAAGTGCTTCCTACTTCTTGACTAGAGATAACTGGTCACCATACTGTGGACACTGGCCCTTACCAGTCACTGAGCCCAGCTGGTGTGTACCACAACCAAGGGCACTTCTATTTCTTTCTAAAACAATAGTCAGCAGCAGTTCATTGCCAGGATGGTGCTCACAAGACTGATGTTTTTACCAAGTCTGAGTAATGACATGATGTACTGCAGTATAGCTAAGGATTCTGAGAGCCTGTTACAAGGTGATGATGGTAAGCCTGGCTAGTAATCGCTTGTCAGTATTCACAGCCGCTTCCAACAAAACTTTCTGGGTAACAGGGAAAATTGGATTCTCCAGTGCAGTGGTTCTCAACCTGAGGTTAATGTACCCCTGGGGGTACACGGAGGTCTTCCAGGGTGTACATCAACTCATCTATACATTTACCTAGTTTTACAACAGGCTACATAAAAAGCACTAGCTAAATCAGTACAAACTAAACTTTCATACAGACAATGATTTGTTTATACTGCTCTATATGCTATACACTTGAAATGTAAGTGCAATATTCCTATTCCAATTGATTTATTTTATAATTCGATGGTAAAAATGAGAAAGTCAGCAATTTTTCAGTAATAGTGTGGCTGTGACACTTCTTTGTATTTTTATCTCTGATTTTGTAAGCAAGTAGTTTTTAAGTGAGGTGAAACTTGGGGATATTCAATACAAATCAGACTCCTGAAAGGGGTACAGTAGTCTGCAAAGGTTGAGAGCCACTGTTTCAGTGAAGCTTCTAAACCAGACAAAAAACTGTACGGGGGGAGACTCTGCCATTTCACCTTCATCTTATTGAATGAACAAGCAAGTGGGGGAACAAAAAAGAGAATATGCTTTCAGAATGCAATGGGGCCTTGTTTGTCTGTGCTCCAGGAGGCAGAGTACTTCTATAATGGAAATGAGGATGGCCATTAATCAGAATACACTTTATGTGGCTGTCTAGGTTCTTCTTGGCCTCGCTATTACTTGGCTGATATGTTTTGCACTCACTGTTACCAATGCCTTCCCCTCGGACCCTGCAGTTTATGGCTATCTGGCTCGGACTGACATCAAAGGAGACGTTCTGTCCCGAGCACCCTGGTTCCGGTTCCCATACCCAGGTATAGTTGTAGTAGCATGTTGTGAATTATTTACTGTTCCTTCTCGTTGTTGTTTTGTGTGTATGCTTTTTGCTTTTAATGATCTTGAATGACCGTGGAAAATAAGGACCCTGAGGAACCCAAATGGTAAAGCTCAGGTGGGGCTGGCCTAGAAGCACAGGCCAACACTTAGAGAAGTCATTAGTGATTTACTTGAATGGATTTTACAGCAAAACTAGCCCAAGTTATGACTCGCTCTTTTTTTTTTTTAATTTGCAGGCCAGTGGGGAGTTCCAACAATCAGTTTGGCTGGGATATTTGGCATCATAGCTGGAGTGATTTCCTCTATGGTGGAGTCAGTAGGCGATTACTATGCCTGCGCCCGACTGTCTGGTGCCCCGCCCCCTCCGAAGCACGCTATCAACCGCGGAATTGGAATTGAGGGAATTGGCTGTCTTCTGGCTGGGGCGTGGGGAACAGGAAATGGCACCACTTCTTACAGTGAGAATGTTGGAGCGCTGGGAATCACCCGGGTAAGGTTTACTGCAGTGCCACCAGCCCACAGCAATGGAGTGCTGGGTTAGG
The DNA here is from genome assembly GCF_965152235.1 of Eretmochelys imbricata. Lineage (NCBI taxonomy): Eukaryota > Metazoa > Chordata > Testudines > Cheloniidae > Eretmochelys > Eretmochelys imbricata. The sequence goes on along the minus strand of NC_135572.1, from coordinate 272,466,908 downwards.
TCATCAGTACAGAAAAGTGCAATAGTTTTCAAAGACTGCCTGTACTTGTGGTTTTTATAAATATATTACACACATTTACAACATATCTTAGTGCTGGGTCTATGAAGTGATCTCAGTCCATCTCAAGTACAAATGTCCTCATCACAAAAAACACTACCACATTCATTTCTAATTGGCTCTCAGGGAGGTTAAGGCTCAAATGGGCCATGTGACCTGAACTATCGTTCCATTCCTAGAGGCGGGGGGTTGCTCTAGTTTGGGGGAGGCATGTTGTTGGCGTGATGCATGAGACGCATACATGGTGATTATCTGCTCTGCACCCCTTCTGGGGATAACGAGAGGCCTTCACGCTGTGAGGCTGGCAAGCTGGGACCTTCTCTGAGAGCCAAATTCAACAAAAATATTGTGGAAAAAATGGAAATAAGAAATATATAGTCTTTAAAAACTGCTCACGTTCCATGATACTTAGAACTAAGCAATGACAGGGATATTAAAGGTGGCACACTTCTTGATAACGACAGATGTCAAACCATAAGGGTAAGCATTTTTAATCATTTTGAACTTGCACTATTTTCTGAATTGTTTTACTCCCATTCTTATAGAGTGACAAGGTGGGTGAGGTAATATCTTTTATTGGACCAACTTCTGCTGGTGAGAGAGACAAGCTTTGACGCTCACACAGAGCTTTTCTTCAGGTCAGGGAAAAGTACTCCAAGTGTTACCTTGCATTTAGTTGTGATGCTAGGAGTATGTTTCCCTAACCTGAAGAAGAGCTCTGTGTGACTAGAAAGAAAGCTTGTCTCTCTCATGAACAGAAATTGGTCCAATTACTCACCTAGCTCGTCTCTCTCATGTCCCGGGACTGACACAGCTACAACTACACTGCATTCTTAAATTCATTTGTGTGTATAAATGTCACTTTAACGGTCAGCTCTGAGTTATTCACAACATTATGGGATTGATACATTTGACACCCAATCAGAAAGTTTTGGCTGTGGTGACCACGCTTAAATCATTCATGAACAAATTATGTAATGTTGTCAGGGGGCTGCATAGGGGAAGTGGAGGCAGAAGTTGGCCAGTCACAAACTAGTTTATTTCACTGTATTTTATAAACCCCATGAAGAATCCTCATTTCCACAGATACCAGCTGCTGGTTGTTTTCAGCATAGCTGGTGTGTGGGCACATGCATGGAAGGCAGTATGCTCTGTAATCCAGTGTACACGGTTACTAGCTGGTCAATGCAGTGATGTTTCCTATGCATTGGCTAAATGATTCATTAAATGTGTGATTAGTGCATGCTTCATATATATGGGATATGAACATATTTGAAAATGCACTCAATATTATCAAGTAGCCCACTTTCCCTCTCTTCATAAGCATGATCTAGCTTCAGTGCAGTAACGGCAGTCCTTCTGAGTTAGGTCAGAAATTTCCTTTGGGATCCCATTTCTTGTAAGTTTAGTCAGCTCCACAAATTTGGGGACCAGTTTCATTTCAACCCTGAGCCAAATCTTTATGAAGTCAGTAGAAAAGCTCTATTGACTTCTGTGGGAGTTGGAGCTGGCCCTTAAAGTATATTTTGAATTTTAGTTTTTATGTGTTTATCATTTCACAGGAAATACACCTTTCAGTAATAAATATAGAAACAAGACATCAGTGTCAAGCCATAACTTCTAGCAAAGCATAAATAGGATTACAGAGTCTTGATGAAGACTTCAGAATCACCTTACAAACAAACAGTAAACTAGATACGTTTTCACTCCATTAAAATATGAACTTAAGCAAGATAATTGGGCTTCCTTTTCTTTCCCTGACATGATTGAAACAGACTGTTAACTACAGGCTTTGGAATCAAGCACTCAAACCCATGGCACCAGTGAAGTAGATTGTTGACCTTGGTGTCAGTATAATTTGTCACCGGAGTATATTAAAAATATTAGGGTTCCCCATAATTGTAGTGTGACTGGGGTGTGTGGATAGACCACACTGAGTGCCTCACTCAGGGCAGACTGCAAGAAATAGGGCAGGCAGTTCCTAAAAGTGGTAGGTTATTCTATACTTGGATTCACTAAGCTAATAACAATACAGCTTCTGCAGTACCACGCTGGGTAACAAGAGGGCAAACTACAGTCCCCTTTAGGCATCCCAGCCCTTGGTTCCCACCTAGACAGCCAAGGAATATAGTGAAGGGTTACTGAAAACCTGATTCACCATATGTGAGGTTTACCGATCCCAAAGGACCGGACACTTATCCCCAGGTCCATATGTGTCTCAGATCTTACCCAATAATCACACTGATGCCAATCTTTTAGGTACTAAAAACTAAAGGTTTAATAATAAAAGGAAAAAGAAAGAAGAGAGTTGTAAATGGTTAAAAGATCAATATACACGTACAGTCCTTAGGTCTGTGTCATAGGCGAAATGGTGAGGCTACTGATTTGTAATAGTCTTTCTGGAATCAATTTAAAGGGTTATAGTCCAATAAGCAATCCAGGTGTACAGTCTGTTAGTCCTTCCATGCATTTTCCAGGCTATTCCAAATAATAATTGGGAAGATCTCTGTCTTATGACTTTCCATGTTAAAAGTTTAAGCAGACTGCAGATGAAAGGATCAGGCCCAAAGCTTTCCTTTATAGCTCTTCTAAGCAGGCTGACAAAACTCCTCACAGAAATTGTCACAGCAGGGCCTTCCCCTGAGAAAAAATAGACAATGCAGATCTTCGCTTTGAAGCTAATCTCCTATTTCCTATGCATACACAGGTAAACTAGTTGCATTCATTCACATAAGGCAATTAGTCAGTACTGCATTATAGCATTGACAGTTAAGCTGAAGACAATGTAGATAATATTATTAGTTTCCTGCAGTATTACACATCTTTCATTTTAAGATTACTTGGACACAGTCACATATATAATTAAGACATGAAAGGGAATTAACATGGTTAAACATTGCTTCAATTGTTAAACTTCTAACAAGATACAGGTAAACACAGACAAATACACTCTGGGTATGTCTACACTACGAAATTAGGTCGAATTTATAAAAGTCGGTTTTGTAGAAAGCGGTTTTATACAGTTGACCGTGTGTGTCCCCATTCAAGTGCTCTAAGTGCATGTAGTCGGCAGAGTGTGTCCACAGTACCGAGGCAACCGTCGACTTCCGGAGCGTTGCACCATGGGTGGCTATCCCACAGTTCCTGCAGTCTCCGCCGCCCATTTGAATTCTGGGTAGAAATCCCAGTGCCTGATGGGTCTAAAACATTGTCGCGGGTGGTTCTGGGTACATATCGTCAGGCCCCCGTTCCCTCCCTCCCTCCATGAAAGCAAGGGCAGACAATCGTTTTGCACCTTTTTTCTTGAGTTACCTGTGCAGACGCCATACCACGGCAAGCATGGAGCCTGCTCAGCAAACCGTCACCGTACGTCTCCTGGGTGCTGGCAGATGTGATACTACATTGCTACACAGCAGCAGTTAATTGCATTTTGGCAGCAGATAGTGCAGTATGACTGGTAGCTGTCATCGACGTAGTCCTGGGTGCTCTTTTAATCGGGCGCCTGGGCAAACATGGGAGTGACTCAGCCAGGTCATTTCCCTTGTTTCGTCTCGTGGCGATTCAATCCTACCGGCAGTGCACTGTCTTTTAACCTCCAGCCAGTAGAAGATGATGGCTAGTCGTCATACTGCACTGTCTTCTGCTGAGCACCCAAGAGATGATGATGGCTAGCAGTCGTACTGCACAGTCTGCTGCCAGCAAGATGTATAAAGATAGATGAAGTGGCTCAAAACAAGAAATAGACCAGATTTGTTTTGTATTCATTTTCTCCTCCCTCCCTCCTTCCCTCTGTGAAATCCACGGCCTGCTAAACCCAGTTTTGAGTTCTATCTTTGAGTTCTATCCTTAAGGGGGCCATTCAGTTTCTCGCAAGGCCCCCCCCCTTTGTTGATTTTAATTCCCTGTAAGCCAACTCTGTAAGCCATGTCGTCAGTCGCCCCTCCCTCCATCAGGGCAATGGCAGACAATCGTTCCGTGCCTTTTTTCTGTGCAGACAACATACCATGGCAAGCATGGAGCCCGCTCAGATCACTTTGGCAATTAGGAGCACATTAAACACTACGCACGTGTTATCCAGCAGTATATGCAGCACCAGAACCTGGCAAAGCGATACCGGTCGAGTAGGCAACATCAGTGATGAGGAAATGGACATAGACTTCTCTCAAAGCATGGGCCTGGCAATGTGGGCATCATGGTGCTAATGGGGCAGGTTCGTGCCATGGAACACCGATTCTGGGCTCGGGAAACAAGCACGGACTGGTGGGACCGCATAGTGTTGCAGGTCTGGGATGATTCCCAGTGGCTGCGAAACTTTCGCATGCGTAAGGGCACTTTCATGGAACTTTGTGACTTGCTTTCCCCTGCCCTGAGGCGCAAGAATACCAAGATGAGAGCAGCCCTCACAGTTGAGAAGTGAGTGGCAATAGCCCTGTGGAAGCTGGCAATGCCAGACAGCTACCGGTCATCGGGAATCAATTTGGAGTGGGCAAATCTACTGTGGGGGCTGATGTAGCCAACACAATCAAAGATCAGCTGATATCAAGGGTAGTGACCCTGGGAAATGTGCAGGTCATAGTGGATGGCTTTGCTGCAATGGGATTCCCTAACTGTGGTGGGGCCATAGATGGAACCCATATCCCTATCTTGGCACCAGAGCACCAAGCCGGCAAGTACATAAACCGCAAGGGGTACTTTTCAATAGCGCTGCAAGCACTGGTGGATCACAAGGGACGTTTCACCAACATCAACGTGGGATGGCCGGGAAAGGTACATGACGCTCGTATCTTCAGGAACTCTGGTCTGTTTCAAAAGCTGCAAGAAGGGACTTTATTCCCAGACCAGAAAATAACCGTTGGGGACATTGAAATGCCTATATGTATCCTTGGGGACTCAGCCTACCCCTTAATGCCATGGCTCATGAAGCCTGGACAGTAGTCAGGAGCTATTCAACTACAGGCTGAGCAAGTGCAGAATGGTGGTAGAATGTGCATTTGGACATTTAAAAGCGCGCTGGCGCAGTTTACGGACTCGGTTAGACCTCAGTGAAACCAATATTCCCACTGTTATTACTGCTTGCTGTGCGCTCCACAATATCTGTGAGAGTAAGAGGGAGATGTTTATGGCGGGGTGGGAGGTAAAGGCAAATGGCCTGGCTGCTGGTTTCACACAGCCAGACACCAGGGCGGTTAGAAGAGCACAGGAGGGAGCGGTGCGCATCAGAGAAGCTTTGAAAACCAGTGTCATGACTGGACAGGCTACGGTGTGAAAGTTCTGTTTGTTTCTCCTTGATGAAACCCACCGCCCCTTGGTTCATTCTTCTTCCCTGTAAGCTAACCACCCTCCCCTCCTCCCTTCGATCACCGCTTGCAGAGGCAATAAAGTCATTGTTGCTTCACATTCATGCATTCTTTATTAATTCATCACACAAATAAGGGGATAACTACCAAGATAGCCCAGGAGGGGTGGTGGAGGAGAGAAGCACCAGGAGGGGTGGTGGAGGAGGGAAGGACAAGGCCACACAGCACTTTAAAAGTTTAAAACTTTAAAACTTATTGAATGCCAGCCTTCTGTTGCGTGGGCAATCCTCTGGGGTGGAGTGGCCGGAGGCCCCCCCATCGCGTTCTTGGGCATCTGGGTGAGGAGGCTATGGAACTTGGGGAGGAAGGCGGTTGGTTACACAGGGGCTGTGGCAGCGGTCTATGCTCCAGCTGCCTTTCCTGCAGCTCAACCATACGCTGGAGCATATTGGTTTGATCCTCCAGCAGCCTCAGCATTGAATCCTGCCTCCTCTCATCACGCTGCCACCACCTTTCAGCTTCAGCCCTCTCTTCAGCCCGCCACCTCTCCTCCCAGTCATATTGTGCTTTCCTGCACTCTGACATTGTCTGCCTCCACGCATTCGTCTGTGCTATGTCAGTGTGGGAGGACAGCATGAGCTCAGAGAACATTTCATCATGAGTGCGTTTTTTTCGCCTCTGGGAAGGAGAAAATCCTGTGATAATTGAAACATGCAGCTAGTGGAGAAAAAAAGAGGCAGTGGTATTTAAAAAGACACATTTTCTAGAACAATGGCTACACTCTTTCACGGTAAACCTTGCTGTTAACATTACATGCACAGCACATGTGTTTCGTTACAAGGTCGCATTTTGCCTTCCCCCACCACGTGGCTAGCCCCTTCCCCCTCCCCGTGGCTAACAGTGGGGAACATTTCTGTTCAGCCACAGGCAAACAGCCCAGCAGGAACGGGCACCTCTGAGTGTCCCCTGAAGAAAAGCACTCTATTTCAACCAGGTGACCATGAATGATATCACTCTCCTGAGGGTAACACAGAGAGATAAAGAACGGATGTTGTTTGAATGCCAGCAAACATATACAGCGATGCTTTGTTCTACAATGATTCCCGAGTACGTGCTACTGGCTTGGTGTGGTAAAATGTCCTACCATGGTGGGTGGAATAAGGCTGCCCTCCCCAGAAACCTTTTGCAAAGGCTTTGGGAGTACATCCAGGAGAGCCGCAAATGCCAGGGCAAATTAATCATTAAATATGCTTGCTTTTAAACCACGTATAGTATTTTAAAAGGTACACTCACCAGAGGTCCCTTCTTCACCTGGCGGGTCCGGGAGGCAGCCTTGGGTGGGTTCGGTGGGGACTGGCTCCAGGTCCAGGGTGAGAAACAGTTCCTGGCTGTCGGGAAAACCAGTTTCTCCACTTGCTTGCTGTGAGCTATCTATAACTTCATCATCATCATCTTCCTCATCCCCAAAGCCTGCTTCCGTGTTGCCTCCATCTCCATTGAAGGAGTCAAACAACACAGCTGGGGTAGTGGTGGCTGAACCCCCTAAAACGGCATGCAGCTCATCATAGAAGCGGAATATTTGGGGCTCTGACCTGGAGCGGCCGTTTGCCTCTCTGGTTTTCTGGTAGGCTTGCCTCAGCTCCTTAAGTTTCATGTGGCATTGCTTTGGGTCCCTGTTACGGCCTCTGTCCTTCATGCCCTGGGAGATTTTGACAAATGTTTTGGCATTTTGAAAACTGGAATGGAGTTCTGATAGCACGGATTCCTCTCCCCATACAGCGATCAGATCCTGTCCTCCCATTCGGTCCATGCTGGAGCTCTTTTGCGATTCTGGGACTCCATCATGGTCACCTCTGCTGATGAGCTCTGGCCAGAGTGGCAATCTGCAGGTGACCATGGAAACAGGAAATTTAAATTCAAAAGTTTGCGGGCCTTTTCCTGTATACCTGGCCAGTGCATCTGAGTTGGGAGTGCTGTCCAGAGCGGTCACAATGGAGCACTCTGGGATAGCTCTGGGAGGCCAATACTGTCTAATTGTGTCCACAGTACCCTAAATTCGACCCGGCAAGGCCGATTTAAGCGCTAATCCGCTTGTCAGAGGTGCATTAAGGAAATCGATTTTAAGAGCCCTTTAAGTAAAAAAAAAGGGCTTCATCGTGTGGACAGGTGCAGGTTTACATCGATTTAACGCTGCTAAATTCGACCTAAGCTCCTAGTGTAGACCAAGGCTCTGCATCTACCCTTGGATTCTTATCAATACAAAACCCTAATTAATATTTCTTTGATACACATACATAAGTGAATTGTCTTGATTACAATTGTAATGCCTCCTGTTAAGTTGTTATGGGTCATAGACAGGTTGGCTTGGCTGGTCTGTCAGTGTCACATCTAGTATAAATAATTATTTTGGCCTTTACTAAGATAGATGTGTTTTTTGTTTTTAAATGGAAAGAATACTGAGGCCTTAAAACCAGGGGACAGAAAAATCAGATTGAAAGATGAACAGAAATATATGAATTGTTTTATTTTGAAACACGGTATCACCACCTCGCCAGAATGGATTTACTAATATCTCACACGCCAAGAGGTATTTGAAAAGGGACAATAATAGTTCCTGGAACTGGTTTTGCTGATGCCATTAGCCAAAAAACCCTCGTCTGAAACATGAAATTCTTCACATATTACCAGAGGAGGAGTAAAATGATTCATTTAATTTTAAAATGTCAACAAGGACTATATAATTCCTCTGCCTAAAACATGAACATTTCACATTTTAGTGTGGTTCTCTAAAATTTTCCATGCAGCATCATGCTACTTTTAATTGAAGGTCCAACAAGTGTTTTGGTAGTCTTTCTCCCTTAATTTACATAACTATTAACTTTTCCTGAACATCTTTAAAGTTTGTTCCATAGTTTCTTTCTCATTCACATACTTTGCCAGATATGTGTGAGAGGAGAAGCTCTTAGTGTTTCATCATGGTGTTTGGTGCATTGCCTTACCAGGGAATCTCCCTGGCTTTATCCGCTGAAAAGAGAGAAATCTTGCTTCCTCACTTAATATATCTGGGTTATGGTGTATATGGACAAACCAAAGTACCTACCCAGTTTTCTTTAACAAATGCTCAATCTGTCATTGAAAGAGATTAAAACAGACTCTCTCTCCAGTGTCCAAACATGGGTCTCCAAAGGCTTGATCCTGTTCTGGAAGTCAATGGAAACTTGGTCATTAACTTCAGTGCCAGGAGAGTTGGCCTCCAAGTTTGAAAGCAATTCTTAAGCACCGCTCTGTGCTCATGTGAAACTAGACTAAGAAAAATCAAATAAACAGTTTCAACATAAGTTCCAGTTGGTCCTAGGAGTTTTTAGAGTGGTGTCATAGCAAAGCCCCCAGCAAAAGTCATTAACACTGTAATTGATTAATTAACTTTTTGTGCATGGCCCTGAACTAACAGTAATGGTTCACTATTATTACATGATAAAGTGGCTGACAGTGGGTAGGGTATTTCCAGGATAAAGATCTCATGCAACAAGGTAAATTAATGACTGTTCTCAGTCCAGGTTACGTGTTAATTAAACAGTATTCTTTAGAAATCTGCAATCTGTGCAGTTTGTGTACCAACCTGTGAGGTTGCTATGTTTGTAAAAACCTCTCAGGCTGTTGTTTGAGTACTGGAATTTGACCTGATATTGAACAATATAATCTAATTTGTAAATCTGGACATGGTCAGACTGTGCAATCTCTACAGCCTTCCATCCTCCAGTTCTGTATACTTTGAATAGTGATTCTGTGCTGTCCCCTTTGACACAGGTAGGAAGTAGAATAGTGATCATTGCTGGTGGCTGCGTGTTGCTTGTGATAGGCATGTTTGGGAAGATCGGTGCTGTGTTCGCCAGCATACCAACACCCCTGATTGGAGGACTGCTCCTTGTGATGTTTGGAATCATCACTGCTGTGGGAGTTTCCAATTTGCAGGTAACGGCCTCAAAGGATTTAATTTACAAGACCAAATGCTCTTGAGAGAGAATTTTGATCTGCAGTCTGGTTCCTGTTCAGTGCAGTTGTTTACTGAGACAAGTGCCTCATCACAAAAAACACTGCTGTAATTCATGCTAGTTAGCAGTCATGTTGGCAATTTCATCCAAGAGGCCAATGAATGGACCAGAAGAAGGCTCAACTGTGGTGGGGTCACCAGAAACGGAGTCCCCTGGTTAACTTATCGTGGGACTGCAGCACTGCTAATAAGCCAGTGATGTCAAAGTTACCGTGGCATGGTTACACCACCTGCTGATCTCTACTGTCACCCCAGAGGCAGTCTTTCCTGATGCGTTGATTTGAAGCACATTGGTGTAGGCAGGAAGGAAGCCTGGATTGCTGCTGTTGTGACCTTTTTTTTTTTTTTTTTTCTGGTTAACTCCATTAGTTCCACTGGAATCGTATATCCTGATGCTAGTAAGGCTTTTGGTACAGTCCCACATGATATTCTCATAAGCAAACTAGGGAAATGTGCTCTAGATGAAACTACTATAAAGTGAGTGCACCACCACTTGAAAGACCGTTACTCAAACAAAAGCTATCAATGGTTCGCTGTTGACCTGGGAGGATGTATCTAGCTGAGTTCCGACAGCAGTCAATCCTGGGTCCAATACTAGTCAGTATTTTCATTAATGACTTGGACAATGGAATGGAGAGCGTGCTTATAAAATTTGCAGGTGACCCCAAGCTCAGCGGGGTTGCAAGCTCTTTGGAGGACACGATTAGAATCAAAACAACCTACACAAATTAGAGAATTGGTCAGAAATCAACAAGATGAAATTAAATAAAAACAAATGCAAAGTACTTCACTTAGGAAGGAAAAATCAAATGGACAACTACAAAATGAGGAATAACTGGCTAAGTGGTAGTCCTGCTGAAAACAATCTGGAGGTTACAGTGGATCACAAATTGAATATGAGGCAACAATGTGGTGTAGTTGCTAAAAAGTCTATCATCATCCTGCACTGTAGTAACAGGAGTGTTGTACGTAAGACAAGGGAGATAATGGCCCTGCTCTACTCAGCACAGGTGAGGCCTTAGCTGGAGCACTGTGTCCAGTTCTGGGTGCCACACTTTAGGAAAGATGTGGACAAACTGGAGACAGTCTAGAGGAGAGCAACAAAAAATGATAAAAAGTTTAGAAAACCTGACCTATGAAGAAAGACTAAAAAAACTGGACATCTTTAGTCTTGAGGAACAAAGATTGAGGGAGGCCCTGATAACAACCTTCAAATACAGTAAGGGCTGTTATAAAGAGGACAGTGATAAATTGTTCTCCATATCCACTGAAGAGAGGACAGGAAGTAATGGACTTAATCTGCTGCAAGGGACTTTCAGGTTAGATATTAGGAAAAACTTTCTAACCGTAAGGGTAGTTAAGCACTGGAATAGGTTACCAAGGGAAGTTATGAAATCCCCATCACTGGAGGTTTTAAGAGGCTAGACAAACGCCTGTCAGGGATGGTCTAGGTTTACTTGGTCCGGCTTCAGCTCAGGGAGCTGGACTTGATGACTCCCCAAGGTTTCTTCCAGCCCTAGAGTTCTGATTCTGTACTAAGAAATGCCAGCTGATGACATGGCTCTGTGTACATCAGTGTATTTCTGTATACATTTGTTAATTTCGATTCTACTTTAAACAGCTGTTTCTGCAATAGCGTATGAAATTCTGCCCCTAGTAACTATCACTGCATATGTCTGTGCAGGTACAAGGATTCATCATCAGGTTCAAACAGTTTATAGATTTTGATCATTTTGAGCAGTATGTATTAACACATGTAATCTCTCTGTACAGTATGTGGACATGAACTCCTCAAGAAACCTGTTTATCTTTGGATTTTCTATATATGCGGGTCTGGCAATTCCCAACTGGGTAAACAAAAATTCTCAAGTGCTAGAAACAGGTAAAAATGAGCATCCTCATTTATTGGGACCATCCTCCCAAGTATGAAACTGAAGTCAATACAGATACAGAAAAGTCATCTGAAATGCAGCCTACAAATGTTATGGGTTAAACCCATGAAAGTTGCCTAGTGGCTGGCACTCCTGCCTTCTGGAGGTGCTGCTGTAGCACTTTCATTGTAAGGAATCTTTAAGATGTAGGAATCTCTCACTGCTAAATGAATACATGTTAACAAATACAGACTTTGCAATGCAAGGAATCCATGGCTCCCATTCATTTTGGAATGTTCCAGTGTGAGAAGCAATGGAAGAACTGGCTTCTTATCATGTCTGAATTCTGATTGGAATCTGTGTCTTTGGAGCATCCTTGTGGCTATCTACCTGCAGTAAAATACTGCCTTTGGAAAAACAAAGGGCCAGAACCTCTTGCTAATTACAACAGGGTGACTCTAGTCACTTTCTTGTCCTTGAACCGTTAGCCCACACATAGTTGCAGTTAATGTGTCTGCCCCAAAGATCTTACAAGTGTCGTTTTATGAATTAGTAAGTCACCTTGTATGCTCTGGCCATTATATAAATTAGTAACATGGAATAAAAACATACACAGGAAACTATCAGCAGGATGAAGCTATTTTAAATTGTAAAATAGCAAAATCTCATGCCCTGCTTTGGAAGAGGGAGCATGTACTTTCTGCTTTTGAGCTGCATGTCTCTCCTTGGCCAGTGACAGGTTTCGAGTGAGTGACATGGTTCTGTTGTTGGTCAAATATATCTTTGGGTCCCTTACTGAGGTTTTGTTTTTCTTCTAGGAATTCTCCAGCTAGACCAAGTGATCCAAGTGCTCCTCACCACTGGCATGTTTGTGGGTGGATTCCTGGCATTTATCCTTGATAACACGATTCCGGGTATGATCAGCTATGGCGGTCTAGCCCTCTGCTTCCTACAGTCTCCCACCATAATTACCAACTATTAAGCTCCACTGGTGGGAATAACGGTGGGAGTGCTTGTGTAGACAGGGCCCCAGTTGCTGTTGGCATTTAAAATGCCAACAGTCATCTGAGGCGGAGCTGGGGGTGGTGTGATCATGGCTGCCATCTTGCCTGACACACCAGGGACCTCCAGAGTTGCCTGATACACCAGGGACCTACAGCTTGAGCTAAAAAGTCAAACCTCCACAGCTAGGAGGCTGTGACAACTCATATTCTCTGTGCACCAACACAAAGGGGGACCTGTAACACACCCCCACTAGGGGTTTACACTGAAAATGGTGGGACATGTTAGGAGAAATACCTACTGTGTGCAAAGCCCTGGCAAGATAGGCTGTAATGTCTACTGATAACAGAAAGGCTTCTGTTTTGAGCAAGCTTAAGGGGGAACTGGGGACATGGGGAGAGCAAATGTGCACTCAGGCTAGTTTTAAAAGGGATTATTTTAACTGTAGTCAACACGCATTGCATGTGATAGATCCACATTGTAATCACTGGAGAATCCTGCTTATGATACTGTTGTATCAGGGAGAAAAGTATCTTCTAATAGTGTTAGTTAATGTTTGTTGAATGCTTTGAACATAGAAAGAAGTGTAAAGTATCAATATATCGTATTGCATTGCGAGACTATGCTGGGAGTAGTACGATACCAGAATTGTGTGTAATTAGGGAGCTGCACTATATATGTACTTAAGTCTGTGTTAATGGTTCCTCAGTAACTTTCCTCTCGTTTCCTTTTGGTAGGAAGCCAGGAAGAGCGAGGACTCTTAGCCTGGAATGAGACCTCCCAGGAGGAGTGTGACGAGATTCGTGTTATGGAAGTCTACAATCTTCCATTTGGAATAGGCACCAAGTTCTGCACCTCCTCTTGGGTTCAGTTCCTCCCAACTTGCCCCAAAAGGCTATCTGTATCCAAGAGAAAGGAAGAACCAAAGAGCCTCAAACAGGAAAACAGTTTCAAAACAAGCTCAGAAAGAGAACTAGAGATAGACATGGATACAAGGATGTAAGCCCATGGTTAGGAGCTGGACTCATTTACAAAGCACGTGCCATGAAAACCATGTTTACAGACATCCTGACAGAAGTTGGAACAGGAGAATAGGTGATAAAACGTTTGTTTTCTATTCCCAGCTCTGCCACTGACTCCTTGTGTGACCTTGAGCAAGTCACCTCACCTCTTTCTGCCTCTATTTATCCAGATGTAGCAAGAAGATACTGACTGGCACTGGTCTCTGAGATCTCCCTGACACAGGTTAGGAGGCAGCAAGTTGGTCCCTGATATCAAAAAGGTTCCAAAACACTGCTCTAGAGAGAGGTGGCCTTGTGACCGACCTGGCTGAAGAAGAGACTTTTCAGTTTCCAAGCAGTTTTGAAAAATTGGGCCGGGGGGAGGGAAATGAAAATGACATTTTTCAAAATTTTGGGGTGAATTGAAAAGTCAAGCAGAGGAGCAGAATGTTTTGGTGATACAGAAATGAAACCTTTCAGTTTGACTTTCAAGTGTTTTGACAAAAGCAAAGGAGTCATAAAATGGCCAGAGGAGGTCCTACCACCACCTCCCTTATAAGCTTTAGCTCTGTGGTGAGAGTACTCACCTGGTTTGTGGGAGACCCAAGTTTAATTCCTGCCCCTTTTGATGGGGAGGCAGAATTTGAACTTGGGTCTCCTGTACTGCAGAAGCAGGTTCTAGCCATAGGCCTGTGGCATATTCTGATATGGGGCTCTCTCTGTTTCTCCTCTTGAAGCTGTTCCACTTTTATATAAATAATTGATCACTGGAGCCAGGACTTGACTATGGGTCTCCGTCTCCCAGGTGAGTGCCCCAGCTACCAGGAAAGAGTCATTCTCAATTTTTCCATGGCTCAATAACTGGCTGACTATGAATGACTATGACCTGCCACTCTGAATGGCAAAGGATCTAGCTAGTTCCAATAACAATAGCAGTGAAGCCATGACACCGTGGGCTAGCTCAGAGGTGGGCAAACTACAGTCCGGGGGCCACATCCGGCCCTTCAGACGTTTTAATCGGACCCTCGAGCTCCCGCCAGGCAGCAGGGTCCAGGGCTTGCTCCACTCTGGCGCTCCAGCCAGGGAGCGGGGTCAGGGGCTTGTCCCGCTCTGTGTGTTCCGTGGCTCTGCGTAGCTCCCGGAAGCAGAAGCATGTCCCCCCTACATGTAGGGGTAGCCAGGGGGCTCTGCACGCTGCCCCTGCCCCAAGCGCCGCCCCCGCAGCTCCCATTGGCTGGGAACTGAGGCCAATGGGAGCTGCGGGGGCGGTGCCTGCGAATGGGGCAGCGTACAGAGCCACCTGGTCTCACCTCCGTGTAGGAGCCAAAGGGGAAACATGCCGCTGCTTCCAGGAGCTCCTTGAGGTAAGCACCACCTGGAGCCTGAACCCCTCCTGTGCCCCAACCCCCTGCCCTGGCTCTGATCCCCCTCCCACCTTCTGAACCCCTTGGTCCCAGCCCAGAGCACCCTCCTGCACCCCCAACACTTCATACCCAGTCCCATGCCAGAGCACACACCCCTAGCCAGAGCCCTCACCCCCGCCCTGCATCCCAACCCCCTGCCCCAGCCTGGAGCCCTGTCCCACACCCTTAACACCTCATTTCTGGCCCCACCCCAGAGCCTGCACCCCCAGCCGGAGCCCTCACCCCCTTCCGTACCCTAACCCCCAATTCCATGAGCATTCATGGCCAGCCATACAATTTCCATACCCACATGTGGCCCTCAGGCCAAAAAGTTTGCCCATCCCTGGGCTAGCTACTTGAGTATATGCCCAGTGCCCATGGGGAGGTTTTGTACAGCACATGCTGCCCTGGCTTCGCTACTAGTTTTGTTGGCGCTAGCTAGATCAACCCTAGCTCCCGTACATCTACATGTGCTGCAGTCACACCTCTGATTGCAGTGTAGACAGACCCTTAGGTGCCTAAGTCTCACTTTCAAAAGTGATGGAGGCACTTAGGAGCCTATGCGCTTGTCTACACTACAGAAGCTCAGCTGCAGTTGTGCCACTGAAGTGCCGTAGTGTAGACGCTTCCTGCAGTGACAGAAGGGGGTTTTCCACCCCTCCGAGAGACAATAGAAAGGGCAAGAAAAGAATCTTCTTTTTTCCTAGCAGTGTCACCACGGGGGGGGGGGGGGCGTGGTAGGTCAACCTAACTACAGCACTCCAGGGTGTACATTTTTCACACCCCTAAACAATATAGCTAGGTCGATTTTAATTTTTCAGTTTAGAGCAGGTCTAAATCTCATTTGAAGATCAGTGAGGCATTGCAGCATTGAGTGGAAACATAAAATAAAGGCAGACTCTGCCTGAAGATCTTACAGTCCAAGGCCCTGATTCTGCAAAAACACATGCAACTGTCTAATTTTGTGAGTAGTCCCACTGAAAAATGGGACTTCTCGCAGTGTGTAAAGTTAAGCACGTGCGTAAGTCTTTGCAGGACTGGGACTCAAGACTAGACTAGGAGCAGAGAAGGCAGGCCATACTTACAGAATGGGGGACTGTATCCTGGGAAGCAGTGACTCTGGAAAAAGACCTGGGGTTCCTGGAAGAGAATCGGCTGAACATGAGCTCCCAGTATAAGACTGTGGACAAAAGGGCTAATGCCACTGGATGTATAAACAAGTGAATCTCTAGTAGGAAGTTGGGAGGTTATGTATGTGGCACCAGTCCCACCGCTGCTGGAATACTGTGTCCAGTTCTGGTGTCCACAGTTAAAAGAAGGATGTTGATAAATTGGAGAAGGTTCACAGAAGAGCCACAAAAATGACTGAAGGATTAGAAAACGTGTTTTTTATATTGAAAGACTTACGGAGTTCAATCTATTTAGCTTATGAAAGAGAAGGTTAAGGGATGTCTTCATCAATCTATAGATGTTTCTGTGGGGAACAAATCTGGTAATAGTGGGCTCTTCAATCTAGCAGACAAAGATATAATATGAACCAATGGCTAGAAGTTGAAGCTAGACAAATTCAGACTAGATATAAGGCACAAATTTTAAACAATGAGGGTAATTAATCTTTGGAACAAGGTTTGTGGTAGATGCTCCATCACTGAAAACTTTAAAATCAAGATTGGGTGTTTTTTTTTTCTTTAAAAAACTGTCCTTGAATTTGACGCATGAATTAATAGAGTGAAATCCTATGGCCAGTCTTAAATAGGAGGTCAAACGAGTCAATCACAGTGGTCCTCTCTGCCCTTAAAATCTATGAACATCACAAAGCCTTTGCTCAGGATGGAGTATCAGAGGTGCTGCAGGTCAAAATTGAGGTGTGTTAGGGGGCTTATTCCTTCACCCACTTACTTCCCTGGTCCTTCTCGCATGAACAGAGAGCAACAATGCCCGAAGTCTAAAGGTGCAAACAATTCGATGTTTATTGGGGTGAACTTCCAGCAAGCATGATTCCAGTTTCCTTCCTTAGTGTCCCTCTTCCCAGCTCTGACATCACAGAGCCTTACACCAGTGTCCCTGTTCCCATTCCTACCCTTAGCCAAACATGATTCCAATTTCCTTACCCCCATTCCCTGTTCCCATTTCCCATTTTAGCAAAACAAGACTCCAATTTCCTTACCCCCCATTCCCTGTTCCCATTTCCCCCTTTAGCAAAACATGATTCCAATTTCCTTACCCCCTATTCCCTGTTCCCATCTCCCCCACCCACACACCCACCCCCTCACTTCCTGATTGACTGCAGACGATATAGTAAAACTTGAGTTCTGCTTAGCTATACCTTAACCAATCATTTTCCTGAAATTTAACTAACCAATCCTAACATATTGTAACATGATTATGTAACCAATTATATCCCACCACCTTAGTTAGTTTACACTCAGCAAAATTAATTATACGGCAGACAGGAACAGTCACAGAACCAGACAGAGATTATACAGACAAACAATAGCAAAGTAGGAACTATAATGACAAAACAATACAGAAGTGAGGATTTCACATCCCAGTTATTGATAAGTGAGTTCTTGCCAGACAGGATGCTATCAAACTAAGTTTCCTTTTACATTTTCTAGGCACTTCCCTTTCTCTGGAGGCGATAAGCATTATCAGGACAGGATTGTATTCCTAACAGCCCAATAGCACCTTCTTTCAATGTGACTAGTTTGGAATGTGAGGATGTGACCCGTCGCTTCCCAGTTTATGGCTGCCTGTTGCTTAGCCAAAGGCCTTAGCCTAAGAACAGGGCCTCAGACTACCACAGTAAGAGAAGGCCCTTACACCGGCAGACAGTGATTTTGATTCTTTCTTTTCTCTCTCTCTAACTAGCCAAGTGATAAGAATACACATAAATTCTTAGAGTATAGGCCTTTACGGACAGACCTGAATATCTATATCCTAACAAGGTGCACTGGCAAAGCTGTTTGGGGAACCCAAGACTAGAACAGAAGGGCGTATTACAGATGATGAAGGCGGGATATAAACAGCTATGTGGGAGACCAGGACTGATCTATTAGATAGACTATCTACTATCATCTTGGAAGCTTCAGTGTGAGATGTTTTCCTACAGGGCTGCCATTGTTTAAATTGGGATCACCATATAGTGGAAATAGAACACGAGGAATGTACTGTAAGGATTCAGTGTTTATATAAGCTCCTTGTAATTTTGGAGACTGCAGGTATGAGTGTTTGTTTTCCTAACAATTCATTGGGCTGAAAATCTAGAGTTTGAAGAGTGTGTTTTAGTGAGGCACATTACGTGTGCAGTGTAGGCATGATGTGGGCAACATTAATTTAAATGACCTTATAGATAGCATGATGTGAAAGAAAAATCTGGTACAGATTTGATTTAGATCTGATGGAAAGAAAATATGATATAGGAGGTTCATGAGAGAGTCAGTCTTCATTGTATGAACACTGCTGTGATCACTGCATTATCACTTAGCATAACTGTCTCACTGTTAACTTGTTCTTCCCCAATATGTCTGTTGTATCCACCTGTTGTTTTTTGTTGTTGTTATATTTGTATGACACTTAGCACGATGGGGCCCAGATCCCTGATTGGGCTTTTAAAGAACTACTGCACTACAAATAATAAATGTAACCTAGATCTTATTTAAAAGAATTCAAGAAGAGGCAGAAAACTCTTGGTATGGAATGCTAGAGGGTTTCAGAATTTCATCTGGTCCTGTTAATATTTAGTGTGGTGTTTTCTGAAAATCTCTTCTTACTTCAGAATAAAACCTCTGGAGACTTCTTTATTTTTAATCAGGCAATTTTTCATTTTCAGTCTCTGATGTCCTATTTGTTGGAGCTAGATTTGGAAGGATTAGCTTTTTATTGGTAAATGTGAATTTCACCATACACACAAAAGCCAACAACAAAATATTTCTATTGATAACTGAAATGTATAGATAGGCAAAGTAAGAAAAATGCTGCTTGAGAACTTATTAGAGTTTGATGTAAGGATATTTAATTTGTATATTTTGGTGTGATGTTGAAAACTTGTGTTTTAATGGTTTATAAAGCTTTAACTTTTTGAATCTCAAGCTTTATTGTCATTAAATAATTGTCTGCCAAGCCACATAATTTTCCTCAACTGTGAAAAGTGATTGAGAAAAATAAAAATGCTTTAAAAATAAACATTGATATTATCCATCCAAATGATTAAGAAAAATCAAATTCTGCCAGTTGTAGACTGTGTCAAAAACACTCCCTATTATTGATTCAAATGACTTGAAGTTCATAAACACAGATTTCAATTCACAGCAAAATCTCAGTATATGGTTCTATGATACATCTTGTACATTGAAATCTGCATCCTCCGAGTAAAACAGAATTCCTGGGATCTAGATCAGAGCTTTAGCTTGCCTGTGAAACACCAGTTTCACTGTCAAACATATTGCCCCTTCTTGTTTATCGTTTTATCTTGTGGTAATGCCTAGGGGCCTCAGCCAGGTGAGAGCCCATTGGGCACTGGACTGGATTCTAGTAAATGAGCTATAGGCAAAGGATGTTGCTGGCCTTGTAGAAATAGATTCCAAGGCCAGAAAGGAACGTTGTGATCCTCTAGTCTGACCTCCTGTATAACACAGGCCATGAGATGTGTTTGCGTGTAACTAGCTGCCCCATATTGTGCTCTGGCCTCTATGGCTTATTGTTTGCTAATTCTCACATTTACAAAGAGAAATCTCAGCACTGTAAATCTGTAGCAGAGCTGTAACGCATTATTACTATTGCCTTGTATTTAATTTCTAGTGGCCATCATCATATGCCCCAGTTATAACCTCTTGCAGCTGTGTAACCTACCCTCCTACTTTTGTTTGCATCGCCCACTCTTTTCTTCCTGTCTCCTTCCCTGCTGCCCATCTGCCTCAAACTCCCTTCCTCCCCAAGCATCCCAGGCTGCCACCCTATGTTTTCAGATTCGTGCATCTCTTACGAAATCGACCGCCTCACATCTGCCAAACCAAGACTCGCTGTAAAACATTTTAAAATGTCCATGACAGAAACTAAAAATCCTTCCCTGCTTTGTGATAGTGACCCCTCAGCTCACCTGCTGCATTGTATGTTAGCAGTGTGCACTGTCTGTTTAGACTGTAGGGTCTGTGTGATACAGACTATCCCTCCTGCTCGTTAGATACAGACCATACACTGTTGGTGCTCAATAGATAATCATTCAGTTGGAGGAACAAAATAACCTTCTCTTCATTTTTCTGTGGTGTCCATTACTGTTTCTAACCTCCTTCCACAAAGCTGACAACCCTACCCAGGTCCATCCTTGGTTTAAACTTCACCTTCAAGCCTCCATTACCTTAAAACTGGTCCTGTCCCTGTAAAGCAGTGTGTGGTGCTATGTGTGTAAGATGCTCTGTGTTTTTAAAAAAAAAATAAAAAAAAATGCAGGGATAGAACTTCTCCACTTGCTACTAAAATGCGAGCCGTTCTTGTTCATGCAGTGTGTTTCATATCTGGCTATCAGTGCTGGATTAACACACACACACCCTGGGTGCCCAAGTTTCTGCCTCTGGGCATGTGCACTGCTTTCTCCCCTTAGGCAGCCAGGTGTCCATCTCCTGCCTAAACCCTAGTGTGATCCATGAACAGGGGCAAGATAGGCATTTGTCTGCCTAAGTCGCATGCGGGACCTGCTTTGGTCTTCCATCCCAGCAGCTAGAGCACTCGCCAGCTTCAATTTCCCCCTCTCTCTACCTGAGGAAGAGAGAGAGGATCTGAACCCAGGTGTCCCACATCCCAGCTGAGTGCTCAAACTGCTGGGCTGAAAGCTACGAGGTGGGCATCCCCATCCCCCAGCCATTTTGTGTGATGTGAGGTAGGAGCCTAACTCATTCCCTCAAGAAATGATTTAGATGCCTAAGGGTATGTCTACACTCAGAAATTAGGTCGAATTTATAGAAGTCGGTTTTTTAGAAATCGTTTTTATATAATCGATTGTGTGTGTCTCCACACAAAATGCTCTAAGTGCAATAAGTGCATTAACTCAGTGAAGTGCTTCCACAGTACCGAGGCTAGCATCAACTTCCGGAGTGTTGCACTGTGGGTAGCTATCCCACAGTTCCCACAGTCTCCGCCGCCCACTGGAATTCTGGGTTGAGATCCCAACGCCTGATGGGGCAAAAAACATTGTCATGGGTGGTTCTGGGTACATGTCATCAGGCCCCCCTTCCCTCCCTCCCTCTGTGAAAGCAACGGCAGACAATCGTTGCGCACCTTTTTTCCTGAGTTACCTGTGCAGACGCCATACCATGGCAAGCATGGAGTCCGCTCAGCTCACTGTCACCGTATGTCTCCTGGGTGCTGGCAGACGTGGTACTGCATTGCTACACAGCAGCAGCAACCCATTGCCTTGTGGCAGCAGACCGTACAATAGGCCTGAAAACCATTCTCATGTCCGAGGTGCTCCTAGCCATCTCAGTAAGGTAGGTCAGGAGCGCCTGGGCAGATATGAGTGCAGGGACTAAATTAGGAGTGACTCGACCAGGTCATTCTCTTTAGTCCTGCAGGCAGTCCTATTGTACCATCTTATGGTGAGCAGGCAGGAGATGTGGATGGCTTGCAGTCCTTCTGCACCGTCTGCTGCCAGCCAAAGATGTAAAAGATAGATGGAGTGGATCAAAACAAGAAATAGACCAGATTTGTTTTGTATTCTTTTGCTCCCCCGTCCATGAAGTCCTGCCTGAAATACCAGAGGGAGGGATAGCTTAGTGGGTTGAGCATTGGCTTGCTAAACCCAAGGTTTTGAGCTCAATCCTTGAGGGGGCCATTCTATGTGACAGTTGTTTTTGTTTCTCCTCGATGTAAAGCCACTCCCTTTGTTGATATTAATTCCCTGTAAGCCATGTCGTCAGTCACCCCTCCCTCCATCAGAGCAGACAATCGTTCCACGCCTTTTTTCTGTGCAGACGCCATACCACAGCAAGCATGGAACCCGCTCAGATCACTTTGGCAATTAGGAGCACATTAAACACTACACATGTTATCCAGCAGTATATGCAGCACCAGAACCTGGCAAAGCGAAACCGGGTGAGTAGGCGACATCAGCACGGTGACGAGAGTGATGAGGACATGGACGTAGACTTCTCTTAAATCACGGGCCCTGGCAATGCAGGCATCATGGTGCTAATGGGGCAGGTTTATGCCGTGGAATGCTGATTCTGGGATCGGGAAACAAGCACAGACTGGTGGGACCGCATAGTGTTGCAGGTCTGGGACGATTCCCAGTGGCTGCAAAACTTTCGCATGCGTAAGGGAACTTTCATGGAACTTTGTGACTTGCTTTCCCCTGCCCTGAAGTGCATGAATACCAAGATGAGAGCAGCCCTCACAGTTGAGAAGCGAGTGGCAATAGCCCTGTGGAAGCTTGCAACGCCAGACAGCTACTGGTCAGTTGGGAATCAATTTGAGGGGGCAAATCTACTGTGGGGGCTGCTGTGATGCAAGTAGCCAACGCAATCAAAGATCGGCTGATGTCAAGGGTAGTGACCTTGGGAAATGTGCAGGTCATAGTGGATGGCTTTGCTGCAATGGGATTCCCTAACTGTGGTGGGGCCATAGACAGAACCCAGATCCCTATCTTGGCACCGGAGCACCAAGCCGGCAAGTACATAAACCGCAAGGGTTACTTTTCAATAGCGCTGCAAGCACTGGTGGATCACAAGGGACGTTTCACCAACATCAACGTGGGATGGCTGGGAAAGGTACATGACGCTCGCATCTTCAGGAACTCTGGTCTGTTTCAAAAGCTGCAGGAAGGGACTTTATTCCCAGACCAGAAAATAACCGTTGGGGATGTTGAAATGCCTATAGTTATCCTTGGGGACCCAGCCTACCCCTTAATGCCATGGCTCATGAAGCCGTACACAGGTAGCCTGGACAGTAGTCATGAGCTGTTCAACTACAGGCTGAGCAAGTGCAGAATGGTGGTAGAATGTGCATTTGGACATTTAAAAGCGCGCTGGCGCAGTTTATGGACTCGGTTAGACCTCAGCGAAACCAATATTCCCACTGTTATTACTGCTTGCTGTGCGCTCCACAATATCTGTGAGAGTAAGGGGGGGACATTTATGGCGGGGTGGGAGGTTGAGGCAAATGGCCTGGCTGCTGGTTTCGCACAGCCAGACACCATGGCAGTTAAAAGAGCACAAGAGGGCGCAGTGCGCATCAGAGAAGCTTTGAAAATCAGTTTCATGACTGGCCAGGGTATGGTGTGAAAGTTCTGTTTGTTTCTCCTTGATGAAAGCCCCCCACAACCTTGGTTCACTCTTCCTCCCTGTAAGCTAACCACCCTCCTCTCCTCCCTTCGATCACCACTTGCAGAGGCAATAAAGTCATTGTTGCTTCACATTCATGCATTCTTTATTAATTCATCACACAAATAGGGGGATAACTGCCAAGGTAGCCTGGGAGGGTGGTGGAGGAGAGAAGCACCAGGGCGGGGGGTAGGAGAGGGTGGAGGAGGGAAGAACAAGGCCACACAGCACTTTAAAAGTTGAAAACTTTAAAACTTATTGAATGCCAGCCTTCTGTTGCTTGGGCAATCCTCGGGGGTGGCGTGGCTGGGTGGCCGGAGGCCCACCCCACCCCGTTCTTGGGCGTCTGGGTGAGGAGGCTATGGAACTTGGGGAGGAGGGCGGTTGGTTACACAGGGGCTGTGGCAGCGGTCTGTGCTCCAGCTGCCTTTCCTGCAGCTCAACCATACGCTGGAGTGTATTAGTTTGATCCTCCAGCAGCCTCAGCATTGAATCCTGCCTCCTCTCATCACGCTGCTGCCACCTTTCAGCTTCAGCCCTCTCTTCAGCCTGCCACTTACTCTCCTCATCCCACCACTTCTCCTCCCGGTCATTTTGTGCTTTCCTGCACTCTGACATTGTCTGTCTCCATGCATTTGTCTGTGCTCTGTCACTGTGGGAGGCTCAGAGAACATTTCACCGCAAGTGCATTTTTTTTCGCCTTCTAATCTTCACTAGCCTCTGGGAAGGAGAAGATCCTGTGATCCTTGAAACACATGCAGCTGGTGGAGAGAAAAAAAAAGGGACAGCAGTATTTAAAAAAAGACACATTTTATAGAACAATGAGTACACTCTTTCACGGTAAACCTTGCTGTTAACATTACATACATAGCACATCTGCTTTCGTTACAAGGTTGCATTTTGCCTCCCCCCTCCTCGTGGCTAACAGCGGGGAACATTTCTGTTCAGCCACAGACAAACAGCCCAACAGGAACGGGCACCTCTGAATGTCCCCTTAAGAAAAGCACCCTAGTTCAACCAGATATCACTCTCCTGAGGATAACACAGAGAGATAAAGAACCGATGTTGTTTGAATGCCAGCAAACATGCACTGCAATGCTTTGTTCTACAATGATTCCTGAGTACGTGCTACTGGCCTGGTGTGGTAGTGTCCTACCATGGTGGGTGGAATAAGGCTGCCCTCCCCAGAAACCTTTTGCAAAGGCTTTGGGAGTACATCCAGGAGAGCCGCAAATGCCAGGGCAAATTAATCATTAAATATGCTTGCTTTTAAACCATGTATAGTATTTTAAAAGGTACACTCACCAGAGGTTCCTTCTCTGCCTGGCGGGTCCGGGAGGCAGCCTTGGGTGGGTTCAGGGGGTACTGGCTCCAGGTCCAGGGTGAGAAACAGTTCCTGGCTGTCGGGAAAACCAGTTTCTCTGCTTGCTTGCTGTGAGCTATCTACAACTTCATCATCATCATCTTCCTTGTCCCCAAAACCTGATTCCGTGCTGTCTCCATCTCCATTGAAGGAGTCAAACAACACGGCTGGGGTAGTGGTGGCTGAACCCCCTAAAATGGCATGCAGTTCATCATAGAAGCGGAATGTTTGGGGCTCTGACCCGGAGTGGCCGTTCGCCTCTCTGGTTTTCTGGTAGGCTTGCCTCAGCTCCTTAAGTTTCATGCGGCACTGCTTTGGGTCCCTGTTATGGCCTTTGTCCTTCATGCCCTGGGAGATTTTGACAAAGGTTTTGGCATTTTGAAAACTGGAATGGAGTTCTGATAGCACGGATTCCTCTCCCCATACAGCGATCAGATCCCGTACCTCCCGTTCGGTCCATGCTGGAGCTCTTTTGCAATTCTGGGACTCCATCATGGTCACCTCTGCTGATGAGCTCTGCACTCACCTGCAGCTTGCCACGGTGGCCAAACAGGAAATTGAAATTCAAAAGTTCGCAGGCCTTTTCCTGTCTACCTGGCCAGTGCATCTGAGTTGAGAGTGCTGTCCAGAGCGGTCACAATGGAGCGCTCTGGGAGGCCAATACTGTCTAATTGCGTCCACAGTACCCCAAATTCAACCCAGCAAGGCTGATTTCAGCGCTAATCCCCTTGTCGGTGGTGGAGTAAGGAAATCGATTTTAAGAGCCCTCTAAGTGGAAAAAAAGGGCTTCGTCTTGTGGATGGGTGCAGGGTTAAATTGATTTAACGCTGCTAAATTTGACCTCAGCTCCTAGTGTAGGCCAGTGCTAAGCCAGTTGATTCCAGGAGAGAGGCTCCTGTTCATGAATCACTAGCAGAAATAGATGCATCTTTGTTGCCCAGAGTTCGGCACCCATCTCTGGGCAAGCAGGGGGCTTAGGACACATTCCTCTGGTTGGCAACTTCCATTGGCTAGCTTAGGCAGCTCCGTGCCTATGGTGTTGGCTCTTGTGAATTGCAGCCTAAGGCACTTATCTCCCCATTCAGTATATAGGGAGCCTAGCCACCTAACTCAGACTTTGTGAATCAGTGTGTCCCTGTGAGTTTCTAGACCCCCAAAGTTAGGTGGTGCAATGCTCAGTATCGTGCCTAAGTACCTTTGTGAATCTAGGCCTATAGGTCAATGCCCTATACGTCCCTGTTCCTATTGTCAAGCAGGAACTTCTTTGGGAACTCTGTGCGAAAAAATTAAAAATTCTGTGTCTAAAAAGTCTGCACAATATTTTAAAGTTCTGCAAAATTCTGTATATTTTATTCGTTGAAATAACATAATATAATCACACTAGTTTCAATTATGTTGGTGATTTATTTCAAAATACCTGCCAGCAAGTATGTCTGTAACAATACAGCAACAAAAACGATCCAGGAAATGTTTTTTGACAACTAGATTTCTTACTAGGCATATTAATACAGAACTTTGAGTAATAATTCATTTAAACTTCAGTATAGAACCGTATTTCCTGAACCCCTCAGAAGCAGTGCAAAGGCTTGGGGAAGTCAGGGGTATTGGAGGAGTTGAGGGAGAGAGAAGTAATTGCTGGGAAGGAGCCTGGGAGTGAATCTCGAGGCTTGTTGTGTGTGTGTGTGGGGGGGGGGAGGGCATAGAGGTATGTAACAGGGTTTTTTTGAGGGGACGGAAAGAGGGATTGTTAGGGAATGGGGGAGCCTCCCCCAGGCAGCCCCTGGCTGACCCCCAGCCTCTCCTATTTAGCTAGGCACATCTGCCTTTGTCTCCATGTGGCCCTGCATGCCCACCTCCCCTGTATCCAGGTGTCCCTGCACCCTCACTCAACCAGGCATAGCTGTCCCTGTCCCCATGTGGCTCTGCACCCCCAACTACCATTCAGCCCTGGCTGAATGTTGTCACCCCAGTAGCTCCTGTGCCCCTGCCCCAGTCTGCCCCCCCACAAGCCCTTGTGAACCATCTGTATGACCCCCACAGCAGTCCTGTGTGTCCCACCGAGTCCATCCCCCCCCATAGCCCATTCTGCTTCATCTGGCCCTGCAGGCAGGGTGCTGTGAGGAAGGCAGCCTCTGCCCCGGCCCTTGCAGCGGCTGTCTGTCCTGGCCCATGTCCTCTCTTCTGTCACCACATCAGCCTTTGGTGGGCAAAAGGTGTAATTGCAGCTTCCCTTCATACCCCTGTCAGAATCAATTATTCTGCAGCAGGAGGGGAGGGAAAATCTGTGGGGTACATTAATTCTGCACTTGTGCAGTGGCACAAAATTCCCCCAGGAGTAAACTCTATCAGCTTTCTTTCTTTCATTTTTAATGATTTTTAGCCTTCATGGCTGCAAAGAAAAATTCAAAAATGTAAACTGAGTGACATCTGTCTGAATTTGCAGAGGGCCTCAAACAATAGCTCTGAGAGTTGTGAGTGGCCCTGTTTATCCTAATGGGATGTTAACTCCAAGACCCTACTACTCTGGGGTGCCCCTGCCAACACCAGCAGGCAGGAACATGTGTGGCAGATGTGTGAAGTGGGTCTGGCTCACCCCCCCAGGTTGATGCACTCTGGTTGTTAAGGTATTGGGGATCCCCCATGCTACCACTCCTGCCTCTTCAGGGAAAGTTGGGGACCACAGCTGCTGTCCTTCTTGAAGGGGGAAAGGGGCCCTATGCTGCTGCTTCTCTGGAAGGGGGGGGGCCCACTGCCACTCCAAGTTGTGGGAGTGGGCATAGAGATGTGGAGCCACGAGGGGTCTCCATGTTATGATGTGCCTTGTGCTTGCTATGGGCCATGGTTTGGGAACTACTAATCTATTGGTTAAAGCCAGGGCCTAGGAGATGGCATTGCTGTGTTTTATTTCAAGTTTTGCCATATACTTACTGTGGGCAAGGTCACCTAACTGCTCTGGGCCTTAGGTTACGTATGAAATGGAGGATGATTAATTGACATGTTGATAAAGCACTTTGAGTTAGCTGACTGACAGGTGCTTTGCAAGTGCAAAAGAGAACTATTTCTTCACTATTTTCGGAGAAGACCTCTACACATACATTGTCCTCTTTCAGCAACCTGTCCATGATGCACCAAGCAGAGGAGATTGCTTGAGCACATTTGGCCAATCCTGTTCTGTTTTTTGTTTGCTTATAGCTCATCGTTAAGTCAGATTGCTTACTATCCCAACCATCACTGGCTGCAGTTTTTTACTGCTTCATTCCCAGCCCCTCCAAAAAAATGTTTCCACTCTGTTGAAAAATTTGAGTGTGTTCAGAAAATAGCCACAAAGATGATCGAGGGCTGGAAAAAATGCCTTACCTTGAGAGAGTTAGAGCTCAATCAGTTTAGTTTATCAAAAAGAGGCTTGATAGGTGACTTGGTTACAGTGTATAAGCACAGGGAGAAAGTACCAGGTACTAAAGAGTTCTTCAATCTTGCAGAGAAAGCCATAACAGAAACTAAGGGCTGGAAGCTGAAGCCAGAAAAATTCAAATTAGAAATGAGGCACAATTTTTTTAAGTGAGGGTAAGTAACCATGGAACAAACTACCAAGGGAAGCGGTGGATTCTCCATCTCTTCATGTGGTCAAATTAAGACGGGATGCCCTTCTAGAATTTATGCCTCTTAACCAAACACAAATGATACTTTAGTCAAATGTGATTAGTGGGCTCAATGCAGGGTTAAGTGGGTGCAATTTAATGGCCTGTGATACACAGGAGGTCAGACTAGATAATCTAATGGTCCCTTCTGGCCATAAATGCTATGACTATGAGAGACATGACTAGTGGTCAAGTTGATATGTTAGATCAGTATAAATTACACCCCCTCCCCCCCTTTGTACATGACATGGAAGTTTTTCTGCATATGTAATACTTTTTGATTTGGGCGTTGGTCCTTGGTTTGTAAAAATGAGAGATCTGACAAAACCTTATTGCTGAGGAAATGCAAAGTCCACTGTACACAAAAAAACAAACAAATACCCCCAAACAAAAAGAATCATATGAAAACAGATGCACTACACCATCTTTTCTTTAAAACTTTATAAATAGCTGCAACCTAAAACATTTTTAACATATAAATTATGTAACTGATGCACAAAAGCACTGATGAGGGAATGTACAGTAAACAGTAACAAATCACTTCAACACAGTTTCTCCATCCATGCCCTGAAGCAGCTCTCTGAAACGGGTGCAGCATCTCTTCACGGGCCAGGCACATCAAGCAATGCTCTGTAATGTTTTAGTTAATAGAGACACCTGTATTTACAAATCTTCATCATCAAAGGTCTCCGTGCACTGCAGCATCACGGTCTCATAGTCAAATTGAGGAGCCTCTTCCTGGAAGAAACAAGTAGGGTAATGGGGGAGACAGAAGCTGATTGTGGTCATTAGAAACCTGGTGATCTGGCACCTGCATACTTCAGAAAAGGGACAGTGAGCACTCCCTCCCTTTTCAGTCAGCCACTGACACATGCCAGCCGAAGTGTGTTTGTTGTCTGAAGACAATTTCCCTGTTTCAACCAATTGCGAAGGAAGCAGGGGTCAGTGCTGGTCCAGCTGACATCATTTAGAGATTTCACTGAGTGCAATGGGCGTGCCTTAGGTCTTTAATCTGTGAGGGGCTGAGTACATCGCACAAGATATTATGGGCAGGATTCACAAAGGGACTTAGATGTTACAATGCTCGGGGTCACACTGCCTAGCGATTAGTTGCCTAGGCAATCACCGGAACAACACTTTTGTGATCCACAAAGCCCTGTTAGGTGCATAGGTGCCTATACACTGAATGGGGAGAGACAGGCACCTAAGAATGCGCTTCACAAAACTAGTATGCAAACTACCTCAGCTACCCAATGGGAGACACTGACCAGAGGGGTAAGTCCTAAGCCCCAGTCCTCTCTTGAAGATAGGAGCCTAAGTCTGGGCTATGCGCAGCTCTGCTAGTGATCCACAAACTGGGGGAACTTAGACATTCGGTGCAGGACCTGAAACAAAACAGGGTGGGTGGAAGGAGGAACTGCTCCCTTGTAATCTTCATCTTAGTGGATAGGGTACTCACCTGGGATTTGGGAGACCCTCCACTTCATGTCCCACCTCTGCCTGAGGAGAGAGAGGATTTGTACAGGGATCTGCCATATAGCAGGAGACTGCCTGGACCACTAGCCTATGAATAGTTGGAGGTGGGTCTCCCTCGAGCTCTCCTGGTGAAGTTATTCCACTTTGTTAAAAATGCAATATTTACACATTGATTGAGCTGGAGAGAGATGGCTCCATAGCCAAGTGGTTACGGCAGTCCTGTGGAAGGTAGCAATCCCTGCTCAAATCCCTTCTTCCCTCAGAAGGGGGAACTTGAACTGTGTGTGTGGGGAGACAGATGACTCATAGAGCCTGATTAAGTACCTTATTCACAAAGTTGTAACAGTGGTTGATGCCCTCCTCTTCCCCCTCCCCCCCATCTGTTTTGTGTGAACGCGCCTGAGGCTCCAATCTGGTAGGTGTGCTCAGAGGCTGTGATCCAGATTGGGTCTCTGCACGCAATTTAGGCAGCCAAAAGTCCATCTTTCCCAGGTTGTGAATTCCGCTGGAGTTTGGCTGTCCAGACACCATGGTGAGGCAGCGGTGTGCAGGCAGTAGCCAGGTGTCTAGCATGAGGCTGCAGTGTGCATGTCCAGAGTAAAAACTCGGGCACCTACAGGGATAAGCAGCTGAGCAAGGTTCTGTGGATCGCAGTGGTGCCTAAAAGTGGGCCTAAGGCACCTAAGTAGCTCTGTGGATCCCACTGACTTCAATAGCTCAGGATCAGGCCCTACTTCCCCTAACTCAAGAGATGGATAAGTCCCTCTCCTGGACAGACTTAAGGAGCGTGAGTGTCTCTTGGGAGGTGAGTGAAGCAGAGATTAAAAAGCTGGCAGTCTTTTGATGTATGTCTACACTGCAATGTGACTCCAGGGTCTGCGGGACTCGAGCCCACAGGCTCGGTGTTTGTAAGCCTGGTACTGAGCGTCCATATTAACTGTTGCTCCTACGTTTAGAATAGCTGCACCTGGGTCTCACACCTGTGCACACATGACCACACTGCAATATTCAGACCCAAGTCAAACAAGCCCAGCCCAGGCTTCTTAGCACCCTGTCCAGCTGTAGCCACTCTAGCTTCTTCTTCTTGGTGCACTGTGGGAAAACATGACTGTCCTTCCCATAGCACTTTACAGGAAGTTGTCACGGCCTGCCAACTCATCGAGCCAAGCCGTCTTTTGGGTCTCCCCACACCCCTTTCCCCGCAGCAACCGGAACCAGAAACATGAAGGCATTGTCATTTGAAGAACGTGTCCTGCTTGGGCTTTCACTCCTGTTTCAGGAACGAGGCACAGCATCCATGAGACAGTGGTGGACATTTTGGTCGTGTTTTCTGAACTACCAAAGGCACCTGTCAGAGGATCTGGACAATACAGACATGGCAGACTCACATTGGCTGAGGCTGCACGTGACTGACTCCCCCTCAGTAGACTGACATATTCAGAACAGGACCACAAGCACAGACTGGTAAGAGCACACGGTCATGCGGACCTGGGATGACCAGCAATGGCTACAGAACTTTTGCATGAAGAAAGCTACATTTCTGGAGCCTTTGTGAACAGTTTGTCCTGACCCTCAAGTGTCATGATACATGCATGAGGGTGACCATGCTGGTCCAGAAGTGGGTTGTTATAACCATCTAGAAGCTGACTACCCCAGATTGCTACAGGTCCATTGCTAACCAGGCTGGTGTTGGGAAGTCAACTGAGAGTAAAGTGGTGGCAGAGGTTTCTGAGGCAATCCGGCAGGTGGTAGACATAAACAATGTCCCTGAAGTAACTGCTGGTTTTGAGAGAATGGGGTTTCCAAACTGTGCTGGGGCCACTGAAGGGACCTCTTTGCCCTCCTCAAAAAGCACACGAGTACATAAACACAAAGGGTACTACTCCATTGTTATGCAAGCCCTTGTGGACCACAGAGGCTGATTTATGGACACCAACGTGGCCTGCATGGAAAAGTGAATGATGCTAGGGTCTTCCCCCGACTGGGAGTCTGTCTTCATGGACAGGCCAGGACATTATTGCCACAAAATGACATTGTCATATGGAGTATTTGTCCCCACTGTTATTCTAGGGGATTCCGTGTATCACCTTTTAATTTGGCTTATGAAACTGTATCCTGACCTCAAAGGCCTTGGCAAAAGAAGGTTTAATTATACTCTCAGTAGTTGCAGAATGGTGGTTGAATGTGTGCTTGGCAGATTGAAATCCCACCAGCGCTGTTTACAGTCGCATCAATGCTGTCTGAATTATTGTGCCTTTCTATGCTCTTCACAATCTCTGTGAATCCGCATGTGAGTAGACCTATGACAGTAATGGATTGCTGAACTGGTACACTCAGTGAGGAGGTGCACCTGTCACAGCTGCAGCAGGATGCACCCGGGCAATAGAAATCAGGGATGCTGTATGAGCCCACATTATGGACTTGCCTGGACCAATGGAAGAGGGAGAATAGTACATTTATGGATGTGTCTGTATAGCAATTTGTATATAAATGAAGTATGGCTGCTATGCACTATGAATGGGCATGTGTGTAATTGTCATGAATTTTTAATTGTGGAGGCGAATACTGCTTATACAACATGGGCAGGGGACGGAGGCTTGTGTGGCATGAACTGTGGATTTTCATTATGGCTTGATCTGAATAGATATAGTCATAAATTGTGCTTGAACACAACTTCTCAGCTGTGCCTTATGTCTTGTCTTTATTCTCTGAAATACACATTGTATGATGCGATGCAGTGATGGGAATACTCTTTAAAATGAAATAAAAGTGTTCATTTGTGAACACGGCAGTATTACCAAAAATCAATATGGTCAGGCAGGCCCGCTGCCATTAAAACACCAGTAATAAACCAACATCAAAACCGTTGATAAAATAAAGTGCATAACAAACACTGAACAGTGCAGAACAGTGAAATAAGTGCAAACAAGTGGAACCAGTGCAAACAAATACATTCCCTACTTCTGTGTGTCCCCGGCTGCCCATTCTCCTTTCCCTTCCTAGCTTGTTTAGTGTGCACTTGGCGCTACTGCACGGGGCTGGAGGACTGCAGTAGTGTGGAGGACTGCTGGGGGTACATCTGCCCTGCCCAACTAGCATTCAGTCCTGGTTGCATGGGCCACCCAACCATGGTATTATCTAATGCATTCCTGGTCTTCAGGACATGGTAGCGTGGAGGGCACTAAGGACATAGTGTGGGTGAGGCAGGAGCCTGAAGTCTTGTGGCCATTGGTGCAAGCAGCCTCTCAAACAGGTCTTTCTGCTGCACTCTATCTTCCTCCCTCAAGGGCCTTTCTTGCTCCACAAACGGTGCTGCAATTCTCTCCTTGTGCTCTGCAACCTGTTGGTGTCTTTCCATCTGCTGTGAATCCTTTTCCCTTTAGTATTGTTCCTGCTGGCAGACCCTGTCCAGGATGTCCACCCTAATTTCATCATGGCAATGCTTCCTCTTTCACCACTTGTGACTGTTACAAATCCCAGGCACTTACTAGACTGTGTCTGGGCTGCAGAGGTGGAAGGGCCTGAAAGCAGACATCAAACAGTACACTATCATCTCAGTACTTCGAAA
The DNA here is from genome assembly GCF_965152235.1 of Eretmochelys imbricata. Lineage (NCBI taxonomy): Eukaryota > Metazoa > Chordata > Testudines > Cheloniidae > Eretmochelys > Eretmochelys imbricata. Next base: position 272,433,869 of record NC_135572.1, on the reverse strand, counting down.
AAGCTTCGGTGCATCCTCAGAAAAAGTGTCTGTGGAATATCAAGGCCAAAATTAATCCCTTTGTAAAACTCAGCTCCAATATATTCTCAGCAGAATGCTTTGGTTCCTCAGAAACTCCATGGACGCAACTCAGTTAAGCAGAGTGAAAAGAGCGGACACACAATGGTAAGGTGTAATTTTAAAATGCTGTATGTTTAAAAAATGCAGACGACTGTAGCTTGGGGGTTTGTCAGTGCTTTCAGGCACTCCACATTCTGCAGGATTTAACAATCCTGGAGGGTCCTGAATGGCAAGGAGACATTCTAGTATCTAGTCCAGGGGTTCTCAAACTTCATTGCACCTTCTGACAACAAAGTTTACTATACAATCCCAAGAGTGGGGACCAAGCCCTCCCGAGCCTCACAGTCCCAGGCGCGGTGGGGGGGCCGAAGCCCGAGTCTCACAGCCCCAGGGCCAAAGATGAAGCTCAAGGGCTTCAGCCCCACGCAGGGGGCCTGTAACCTGAGCCCCACCACCCTGAGCTGATACCCTTGGGCTTTGGCTGTAGGGCTTGAGGTTTGGCTTTGGGCCCCAGCAAGTCTAAGCCAGCCCTGGCGTCCCCATTAAAATGGGCTCGTGACTCACTTTGGGGTCCCAACCCAGAGTTTGAGAACTGCTGATCTAGTCCATGCCACTGATGTCAAGTCAGCTGTGTATGCCACAGATTTTCAAGCTTATTGTGACTGAGCAACATATCTATGAGTGGTGTGAGCTGCTGTCCTATAAAGGTGGGCCTGGAAAATATGCTAGTCCCCTATCTGGAGTTCCTACTATAGGAAAAGTTTGCAGCTATCACCATCAGAGATTGGGTCACAATTCATGGGGGGAATCAACAGGATGCTAATTTAGCACCCACATGGATTACTGCCTCCTTATTACTTATGATACAGCCTACTCTAATGACATCGACCTATGGACTACGTGTAAGCCCACACAATAATACAGACTCTCATAAAACTGAACAGACAGCCCCCCCTTCCCTGGCAATTTCTTGACTACATACAATCCCCTGCCGTATTTTGGCCACTAATTTCATCACCCATGCACTACATTTCCCTGTACATTTTACTGGTTACAGGCAGCTTGCTATGCTGTGTTGTGGCTGATTTGTATGGTGTGATGTACTAAAAGGGAAAGAAATGGACGGTTCTTACCTTCAACATCCCAGCACATCTCTGTAAGAATGTGTGAGTATCTAGTAAAAATTTAATCATAAATGCTTGTTTAATTGTTTGCACTTTCCGGTCTCCATTCTGAATTCACCACGTGGTGCTGAATTACATCTTGATGCCAAGATGCTGGCATGCATTTTGCCATTAGTGGACACGTACAGCTACCCACAAATTGTAATAAAAATTGCACTGGGTCATAACACAGACACCCCTTTTATTGGCATATTAACAACAACAAATGTGGAGCCAAACACTTACCAGGCTCCGGGGCTACATTCTGCCTCTTCTGCTTCTGCTGCCAGTTCCACGGCAGGCTGCTCCTAAGGGGGGGGCAGGGTGTCACCAAACAGCTCCTCTGAGTATGGATCGAGAATGTGCTGTGTCTGCTCTGGAGACAAAACCTCTTCGGGGACTGGTATGAGCACCAGTCACCAGATCCGGCATCTGCTGGCTCCCCTCCAGCATTATACTAGATTTGGGGGTCAGAAGGCTGCCATCCAGGCTATTGTGAACTGCTGGGGGTTCAGTACCCAGCACCCAGTCAAAGTCCTTGTTAAAGAGACAGGATGACGGGGAGTTCCCAGAGGTGTGCATTCTCATCCCTGGCTTTCCGGTAGTCATTCATCAGCCGTTTAATCTGCTCCCTTTATGGTCACCACTCCGCTGAATTCCACCACTGTCTGCTTATTTCTTGGTACACATGGTCATTTCTGGGATTCTTACTGGAGTGGAACATCTTGCTTGCCTCACACCACAGCTCTACCAGAAGCTGACTGTGGGCCTATGACCAGGTAGCAGTGCGCTTGACAAGGACTTCTGTTCAGTGGCCATAGCTTATGCAGGAGATGGTTCACTCCCTTTGTACTTCAGCAATCAGAATAAAATGGAAGGGTTAAATGCTGAGCAGCTGAACTTGAACCAGGGAACTGCTTCCGCTTCCTGGGTGTTGACTGGCTAGTCTTGGGATAGAAAGGCTAGGAACAAGGGATTGTGGGACCGCGTTGGCGGACTCTCAGGATGCGAGTCTGGCAGATTGGTGCCCGAACTGCATCCACGCTGCAAAATGGTGCAATTTGGATGGGACTCAGGCCCATCTTAGGGCATGGATGCTGAGGGCTTGCTGGCCTGAGGTCAGACACACTTCTGCAGACAGAAAGGAAGTATGGCTTGAGCCTGAGTTTACACTACAGTCTAGACACACCCATAATTCATCTAGTCCCGCCTTCCACACCAGTGCAAGATTCTGCAGACTGGGGGAAGAGGGGAATTAATATTTTTAAAGGCACCTTAGTGATCTAGGAGCCTAAGTCCTATTTTCAAAAGTGACTTAAGCACTTCTCTTCCTAAGTCCCATTTACTTTCAATGTGACTTAGGCGCCTAAGGGCTAGATGTTCAAACATACCTAGGCACCTAGATAGCTTTCTAGTGAATTTACAAAAGCACCTAAGCAGGTTAGGGACCTAACACCCACTGACTTTCACTTAACACAGTTTTGAAAATTCTACCCTAGATCTAAAATAATGTTTTATCTTATCTGCAGTTGAGCAACACTTACAACAAGGCCTCAAACCAGCAACCCTGGACAAGTTATATAATTGCATAACTGATCTCCCTGTTAGAAATATTTTCCGTACATATAATCTAAACATTCTCAGTTTTAGGCCTCCCATTCTCCACTATGGTGGACATAGTTCTTTTCATTCTTCTGCCTGGTTCTCTCACAAGTATTTTTTCAGGTGGGGTGCCTTAGCAGCACTGAGAACCTGACCAGAAACTTGTCCACAGCAGCTGCATTTGATGTGTGTATAAACAGTCACAGTCATAAATTATTTGATTTGTAAATTGTTTGAGAGAGCAGTGGAAGCAGCACTAATTAGTTTGTACTGGCCAGCTAAAAACCCATCAGTTGATCAGTATTGTTCTTGTCCCACAGTTAGAGGGAAAGGTGATCATGAGCTGTATTTTATTATTCAACCAGCTACACATTGTGCATCCTGATTACAGTTAAATCTAGTCCATGCCACTGATGTCAAGTCAGCTGTGTATGCCACAGATTTTCAAGCTTATTGTGACTGAGCAACATATCTATGAGTGGTGTGAGCTGCTGTCCTATAAAGGTGGGCCTGGAAAATATGCTAGTCCCCTATCTGGAGTTCCTACTATAGGAAAAGTTTGCAGCTATCACCATCAGAGATTGGGTCTGCCACCCCACCTTTGTCATATGCATGAACCTTAAAGACACTAGTTAATCTGTTCTGGGTGTTTTATGCCATCAGCATTGCCCTATTTCCTGAGCTAACAGAGAGCCTGCAGGAGCTACTGTGCTCGGGGCAGAATGGAGAGTCTGTGGCTACTGGAATGTGGAGCTGCATCTTTGCTCTCAAACCAAGAATCTTGAAGGTTGTATTTTGCCTGGTAGTATTATTCCCCAGGTGTACTGTGCTGCTGTTATCTACATTAAATCCAATACCATGGGTAATTTGCCTGTTTATATCCATTATTATGTGATTTCTCCTTGGATTCCCTTCTAATTATCTGTCAACTGACAACCTGGTATTCCTGAGGAATGAAAGTGCATGGCACATTGGTTTTATCTTGAGGGCTATGCCATCTGAATTATGAAGAACATCAGCCAACCACCTACAGGTTAATCCATAGCTTCCTCTGATGCTACAAAACTTTTTGTCTTTCACACTCTAACTCCATTTCTTATTCCCTCTGCTTGTCTCTTCATGACCTAAATGTCACACCACCTCTTCCCACCCTCCCCAGTCTGGGTGCAGTGAGATAGACTCATGACAAAAATCACTCATGCTCTAATAGCACTGTTTTGAAGAAAGGAAAGGGAGAGCACATTGTGACTACCTAATGCAGACAGACATAAATGCTATGCATCTTTACTCCCCCACAAGCTACATGCAATAAAGAAAATATGTATTTTGGTTGCAGCTATTTCTTCTTTCCCCCTCCTTCCTCATCTCTTATATCACGGATGATCAAGTGACAGAAATTAGGAAGCAGAAGTAACAGCAACTATCAGAGAGGCAGGGCTGATGTTGATCACAAGCAGGATTTACTTAGGGATGCCCCCACATCCCATGCAAGCTCTGCAGCTCAGAGGCTGACCCAATCTCCCTGTCTAGTAGAGGGATGAGAGGGGGAGGAAACAACCTGCAATCTGAATGACTTTCTGTCCACTGGGCCAGCCAGCTCCAATGATATCAGTGAAGTTATTCAAGAGTTAAATTTGGCCCCCATGTCTTTTGTAGCATCTAAAATAAAACAACTGAACCTTGCCCCCTAAATGGGGAGTCGATTAATCTTTGGAATGGAAGGAATTAAAAAAATAGTTAAGCCTAAGATTCCAGTTTGGATGATCCTGAGGATCATGAGCAAAGGCACATCAAATGGAAATCCCAATCTGCTATTCAGAGGAATACACTGCCTCATCTGTAACAAACACTTTGGCAAGGCCTACCTGGGGAAACTGTGTGTTAGCAAAGAAAAGACCCTTTAAGAAACCAGTGATCTGCAAGTAGAGCCGGTGGTTATCCTCTGGATTTTCTGAGGTGCAGCCTGCGAACATTGAGCTGAAAATTGAAACAGAAATTATACTTAATTTCCAGTCTCCTGTCTCCTCCTGCTCGCTTCTTTTCCTTTTTATTTATTTACAAACCTTAATTATTTTCAGGATTAATAAAATAAAAGCAAACAACTGAACAATGGGGATATCATTACACAATAAATGATACAAATATAGAAAGGTGATACACGAAACAATTATCAAAGCAAAGAAATTCAGAGATACAGGTATGTGGTAGATGTGATCATATTATTCCAGCAGAAAAATGTATGCTAATTATAATACAAAGTAACAGTTATATTTATCTGGCAGCCTGAATGTTTTATAGCATCACCTTGTTCAAATTAAGGCCTTTTATTTTTTATGTTACATTTTGAGTGAATTAGACAGCTTTATGTTGTCATAGAAGTTGACTGAGAATATCAACTATCAACAGCCACACTGTGGCCATATGCTGCACAACTAATCTTGAACCTGACTTCCAGCCTTGCATCTTCTCCTGAGCTCCCACAGAGCTCTGCCAATGCACATAGCAAATCTTTTTTATTCTCGGCCTGAGTTGCTTGAAATCACAGGCTGACAAAAAAAAGACCCAATTGTTCTAAAGTAGGAGCTGGCTAGGGACATGTGCACATGGGGCACTAACTCAGTGTGCCTGAATGCTTCCCCTAATTTTTTAAAAAACAATCACTTGTTGTTTAACTGGTACACATTTAATTCAGTTTTATTATATATTTTTGGTTAACAATCTAAAAGGACTGATTCTCATTTACACTGCTCAAGCAGTGTGAAGTGGAGTCTTGGTTTAAGTGCAGATCACACCTCACATGTTAAAGGACCTTCTTAAACTTCTGGACAATTACCATTTCCTAAACTTACAATTTGCAGGGAGAGAAAATCCCACCCAAGACAAAACCTGCAGCGAAAGTACTTCAGAGCTGAGTCACCACACAGATTTTCTATTAAGAAACACAATCCTTGCCCTTGCTAGGGCTACTGGCTGAGATCAAGAGTGATGACATGATCTCAGCCTCTCTTGATGGACTACACATAGGCCTTGCACAGGGAAGGACTTGATGTAATAGATCTTTCCTTTCTCTGACGTTACTATTCAGGTCAAACTACATTTCTGCTGTGTAAGGTATTTGTTATTGTATTAGAGTACTAAAAAAGGGTAAAGGAGACTAGTCTAAAAAGTAGGGTTGTCAAGCAATTAAAAAAATTAATCGTGATTAATCACACTGTTAAATAGAATACCATTTATTAAAATATTTGTGGATGTTTTCTACATTTTCAAATATTTTGATTTCAATTACAACACAGAATACAAAGTGTAGTGCTCAATTTATATTTATTTTTATTACAAGTATTTGCACTGTAAAAAAACAAAATAAATTGTATTTTTCAATTCACCTAATACAAGTACTGTAGTGCAATCACTTTATCGTGAAAGTCGAACTTACAAATGTAGAATTAAGTAGAAAAAAATTGCATTCAGAAATAAAACAAAACAATGTAAAATTTTAAAGCCTGCAAGTCCACTCAGTCCTGCTTCTTGTTCAGCCAATCGCACAGACAAACAAGTTTGTATACATTTGCAGGAAATAATGCTGCCCGCTTCTTGTTTACAATGTCACCTGGAAGTGAGAACAGGCATTCTCATGGCACTGTTGTAGCTGGCGTCGCAAGATATTTACATGCCAGATGTGCTAAAAAGTAGTATGTCCCTTCATGCTTCAACCACCATTCCAGGGGACATGCATCTATGCTGATGACAGGTTCTGCTCGATAACAATCCAAAGCAGTGCGGACTGACGCATGTTCATTTTCATTATCTGAGTCAGATGCCACCAGCAGAAGGTTGATTTTCTTTTTTGGTGGTTCGGGTTCCGTAGTTTCCGCACTGGAGTGTTGCTCTTTTAAAACTTCTGAAAGCATACTCCACAGCTCGTCCCTCTCAGATTTTGGAAGGAACTTCAGATTCCTAAACCTTGGCTCAAGTGCTGTAGCTATCTTTGGAAATCTCACATTAGTACCTTCTTTGCGTTTTGTGAAATCTGCAGTGAAAGTGTTAAAATGAAGATGTGCTGGGTCATCATCCGAGACTGCTATAACATGAAATATATGGCAGAATGCAGGTAAAACAGAGCAGGGGACATACAATTCTCCCACAAGGAGTTCAGTCACAAATTTAATTAACACATTCTTTCTTTAACAAGCGTCATCAGCATGGAAGCATGTCCTGTGGAATGGTGGTCGAAGCATGAAGGGGCATACGAATGTTTAGCATATCTGGCACATAAATACCTTGCAATTCCAGCTACAAAAGTACCATGCAAATACCTGTTCTCACTTTCTGGTGACATTGTAAATAAGAAGAGGGCAGCATTATCTCCTGTAAATGTAAACAAACTTGTTTGTCTGAGCGATTGGCTGAACAAGAAGTAGGACTGAATAAACTTGTAGGCTCTGAAGTTTTATATTGTTTTGTTTTTGAGTGGTTATGTAATAATAAAATATCTATATTTGTACATTGCACTTTCATGACAAAGATTACACTACCGTACTTGCATGAGGTGAATTGAAAAATACTATTTATTTTATCATTTTTACAGTGCAAATATTTGTAATAATATACAGTTTGATTTCAATTACAACACAGAATACAATATATATGAAAATGTATAAAATCCCAAATATTTAATAAATATCAATTAGTATTCTATTGTTTAACAGTGCGATTAAAACTGCGATTAATTGCAATTAATTTTTTAAATTGTGATTAATTTTTTTGAGTTAATCACATGACTTAACTGCGATTAATTAACAGTCCTACTAAAAAGACATTTTTTTTTCCACTGAAGGAGAACACAGTTCAAAATTAGCTAACTTATCCAGAGGACACCTCCTGGACTCTTTACATCTTGTGAGGGGAACAACAGACAGCTTTAGGAATCCTACATTACGACAGTGGAGAAGACTACACATGCTGACGAAGAAAATCAAAAAGATCCCATATCTAGTACTAATTGGGCATTCTTGAGATTAACACAGAGGGTACTTTCCATTCTAATGTAAAATGTCTATTAATTACAAGCTTACCAATTCTTACACCTTAACAAATGGTATGATCATGAGCAAGTTGCTGCAAGCAGTTGTCTTTAACAGACCTAAGGGAGGAGGACATAAATATGGAAGCTGCCTTATTAATGTGCATCAAAGGACGAGGATGCTGGCTAGCAAACTGGGTGTGTTTATAATTACCCTGGACTGGACATTGCTTGTTGAGTCTCATTTCTGTCAAGGAAACCAGCAGCAACATCAAATGCATCTTCAAATAGTATCTACCAAAGAAAATATTTTAGATGTCAAAACTATCAGACCCCCTGCACAATGTTATCCAGTCTATGACAGTTTTCGATAATTAAGTCTTTCTTCCCCTTAGACAGTGTGCTTATTTTCTAGACTGGACCAATAGTATACTGTAAAGGCAGAAATAAATTACTTTCATTACTACACAATGGGGCAAAAGGTCCATCAGTTCCATCGAGACTCAGTTTCCAGGAATTGGATTTAGGCCGATGGTTTACAAATCGCTCAATGAAAAGCAGGGATTATACAAGTGCTTCCCAGACTATTTTGCTAGCTGTTACTGATGTGCTCAGCCAAAGATCTCAGCTGTATCAGCCAGTGCCCACACAAGCTCATGCAGCTGTGTGCTCCAGCTTGCAATGAAGCCTGGGTTGCTCTAAATTCCAACACTGCACTGTAGAATTCCATGAGCTCATCCATCCACCCTGCTATGTTGGTTGTTACTCCTGGTGTACATGTAACCCTCCAGTACCATTTTGTAAGTAGGTCAGTTACATGAATGGCCTAACTTCCTTCCAATTGAGAGGACTTATTGCTGCAATGCACTTATGCATTAAAGGTAAATACTACTAAAATACCATTAAAAAAGTATCCAACCTTTCTTTGAGCAGCTGAGCACTCAAATAAACACCATTTCAACGAATATTTACAATCAGTTACCTTCTGCTTATTCTCTTTAAAAAATTCCAGCCATCACGTGGTCACTAGACTCGCAGTTTCAGTTGCACAATTGACTATCACTGGAGTGAGGAAGCTGGCGTATGAAAGTTAAGTTCAGTTTTATTACCCTCTGTTATAAAACGCTATTATAAAGAAAACCCTTAAGATCTGGGAGCTGATCCTTGGGTCCAGCATAGCTGTGTTCCAAGCAGCACTTGTGAGGCGAAGGTAGGCGTATGTCATCTTTATCCTTATGCCCCCTGATAGATATGGCCATTTCCCGCAATATCTTTGGGATTAATTTTATGTATCATTATGGGCCAGAGATTGTATGTAATTCCATGGGGAATGGTGACCACAGCCCTTCAGGAACTAAGAACAGTGGGGGTGATTAGGCATATTCACTCAGGCTATAACATCTCTTGAGAAGTCCCACCACCAGAGAGGGCCACATACACTGGTTAAGACTGGATTCTCCAACAAAGGATGGACTTTTGGACATATGGCCTGAGTTTAAACTGATTCAGCCTGCTTTCTGATCCAGCAAATAGACAGGATCTTCCGTCCAAGGGCGTCCCCAATCCTTCCTGGGAACGGCTGGAAGGACTTTGGCCTACTGAGACCCCACAAGACTAGTAAGCTTGTAGTATGCATATAGGAACTTTTGCTGAGAAAGAGGTGTGTGGTAACTTATTACAGTGGGACATTAGTCTGTTTATAGCCTTTGAAGAGAAAGCAAAGCACTGGCGATGGCCTGTTTTTAGTTAGTCTGGCTTGGTGGGAGTCACACAGTGCAGGCTGGGGACTGTGCAGCATGGAAAACCCCCAGTCAGAAGGGAGAGAGACGTGGGTCTTCACCCAAGAGAGGTGACGCCTGAGAAGCAGGGAGCCTGCAGGGCATGCATGGGCGGCGGGTATCACAGGCCAGGGCTAAGTTTTCCCAAACAGCCTGGTGTGGCCCCGCCCACACTCCACCCCTATACCGCCTCTGGCTTCCTGCTCTTCCCCTGACCTGGGGCTAGGGCGGCCTGTGACTGGGGCCGATGTTCATGCTGCCTGGTGCTCTAGGGCTGTGGCACTGGGATTGGGGGCGCAGGGGCTGCACTGTCCGCCTGGTGCTCCGGCACTGGGGCCGTGCCACCCGCCCGCGACGCCGGGGCTGCTCGGGTGGCCCAGGGCTGGGGTGGAAGGGCCAATGGCCATGGTGGGGGAGCTCTGGCTCCGGTGAGGGAGAAGTGGGGCCTCAGGCAGAAGGGGCAGGGCCAGGGGCTAGCCTCCCCCAATGGTTGGTTCATGTGCTGCCCATAAGTGTGTGCCCTTGTTACACTACAGAGGGGGAATACGGGTGCAATTGCCCTGAACTGTGATGCCCCTCTCCCTCTCTCATAAGCTGGAGCAAACTTAACCATTTCCTACAGACAGAGTCCTCACTTCAGTGCAGATCAGCAGTACTACTGCCATTAAAAGCCCAGGGTACTTAGGGATACCTTAGCAAAACTGCAAAACTGGCAGCCACAGTAGAGCAATGTTTGGGATCTGCTAAGGAGTAAGAAAGATTCAACGTAAACATTTACTGCCATGCTGTTAATGATATTCACTTGGGTACTATGGTGCTTATGGGAAGGTGTCAGTAAAGTGACGTGTGTTACCCTTTAAGAGTTGCACACTCTTAGTGTAGCTAGCAACTTTTCCGTGGTTTGGAACTTCTGAAGCCGGAAGCCGAGTAGTAATTGCCACCTACCTCCTCTGGCGTGGATACCAATGAACCACTGGGCTCCTGACTATTAGCTCTGCTGTTCCTCACACTACCTCCAGTGCAGGCTGCCTTGGGATCTGGGAGTATATTTTGTCTCTGACTACAGTACTGCAAGACACTGTCTCTCCTTTCCTCTGGCAGATTCTGCCATAGGTGGGAAACAGCGGTGGAGACCACAGGAAGAGTGACCTCTTCGGTGCACACAATCCCATTCTCAACCAGCAGGTCCACGGTCTGTTTATAAAAATACAGGTACCTGTAACAAGAGGAAGGGAGGCATCTCTTAAAAACAGCTTACGGTGGAGCAGCCTAGCGGTTAGGCCAGCAAGCGATTGGGTAATAAGTCTCAGATTCTATTCCAACCAATGCTGCTGACTCAGTGGGACCTTACATAATTACTATTGTTAACACAGGTGGGGCTGGAAGCACCTCTTGTTATTGTGCCACAGGCACTTGTTTTCTTTTTGCGAATAAAGACTAACACGGCTGCTACTCTGAAACCTGTTATTAAGGTTGCCCAATAGTCACTATTATAAGACTCTGTTTTCAGCTGCTGCTGACTTTCCCAAACTTTAACTGGGCTAAAATTTTCCATGCTGCGTGTTTGCTTCAGGCTGAATTGTTTTGGAAAATTTCAGTCAAAACAATCAGTTGTTTCTGAGAACAAGGCTAGGGAAAAATACATTGTTTTGGCCATGTTAAAAAATTCTGGCAACGTTTTTCTTTGAAAGACTCTAGTGCCTTTGTGCTCTGGAGCAGAGGCGTGAAATTTGGCAAGGTCTGGCCTTTGCCATTTCCATGAAAATATGCCCAAATCTGGCTAAGTTATGAGTCTCAGTAGGGAATTATATGTTAGCAGCTAACTTCTCTGAAGATACCATCCACACTGGGCATGCTCCAGCCTATGGTTGAGCAGGATTTGCCCTGCTATTGCAGCTGTGGGCTGCTGCAGGCTCTGCTGTGTCCAAGTCTGGGCACTAGAACTGAGAGCAGGAAGACTGTCTCTCTTGTGTGCTCACTGATGGCTTAAGCAGTGTGTAGGAGGAAACAACTTTATTCCCATGCAGAGGGGACAAGAGCTGGACATGTGGGAGGAGCAGGAGGAGAACACTGGGACAAAGAGCATGGGAGAGGGAACTGGGACTGGAGGTTGGTGGGACGGGGGGAAACTAGGATTTGCTGGGTAAGACCTAAGACTAGCAGTGTTCAGTCGTCCAACTGTCTGAGGTTGTTCCACTGTTCCTGGAGGTAGCAGTACTTGTAGTGGCTTTATAATTTTGGGGTCTTTTCACATAATTTGTTATGCTCTTAGAAAATGCTGGTTTGCCAGCCTTGGAGACTGACGGGTATAATAGCTCCCAAACAGGTGTTCTTTAACCAAACCAAGAGGTAGCAACTTTCAGTGACTATTCACCTGAGCTGAATCTGAATGAGGGTTAAAGAAGGAAAAGACTATATTATTATTATGCATTGCAATAGTTATAAGAATCCAGTGGGCTAGAACCCAAGTCTTTAGGTGACCAACACTTCTGTGCCACCACCTGGCAGAACTGTGGTCAATGCACTGTAAACCCTGGGAGACGAGACACCACTGAAAGTGCCACCCATGGAAGACCCAATTGGCGGCATCCCTTGTGACCTCTGACTGGCCAAGCATGCTTCCTATTTAAGCATGAAGGAAGTTCCAGGAAGCCATTTGTGTAACAAGGCAGATCTGATCTTCTGCTGAGACAGCTCCTGCCTTGTTCTGGTGTCCTTGCCCTGTCCCAGCTCTGCTTCTGCCTTGGACCCAGCTCTGCTCCTGTCTGCCCTGACTCCAGATACCTTGTTCTGATTCTCGGCTCTGATTCCTGGCTCTGACCCTTGGTTTAGTTTCCTTACTTGTGCTCCGACCGCTAGGCTCGAAGGCCCACATCCTGGTTCCTGACAGATTGCACAGATTACCTCTGACCCCTCTGTGGACGACGCCCCATTAACAACCAGGAGAGGGCAGGTCTCCAGTTGCCTAGCACAGGGGTTCTGAACCTTCTTCTTTTTGAGGCCCCCCCAACATGCTATAAAAACTCCACACACCCCCTGTGCCACAACAACTTTTTTCTGCATATAAAAGCCAGGGCCAGCGTTAGGGGATAGCAAGCAGGGCGGTTACCTGGGGCCCCATGCCACAGTGGCCCCTGCAAAGCTAAGTTGCTCAGGTTTTGGCTTCAGCACTGGGTAGTGGAGCTTGGAGCCTCAGACTTCAGCCCCATGCGGTGGGGCTTCGGCTTTCTGCCCTGGGCCCCAGCAAGTCTATGCCAGCCCCGCTTGGCAGCCCCCCCCCCACAAACCTGCTCTCTGGTTGAGAACCATTGGCCTAGCATACCGTAGGGGGCACCAGATCTGCAGAAGTGGGTCACCCATCTCCAGACCAAGGCCCATGCTCTGTGGGCTTGGATGATGCCACTTTTGACAGAAAACCAAGCCCTCCACAAACAAGTGGCCCACTTGCAAGAGGAGAATGCTGCACTCTGGGCACGAATGGTGGCCCCTCCATCGGAACACGGTCCTGTGGTGCCCCTACCTGAATGCCTGGATGGAAACTGCCAAAAATTCAGGAGACCTCTTAAACAGGGCCATCTACTTCTTATGCTCCATCCCTGGACCTACTCAATTTGTTGCCTGGCGAAGCACTGGACCAGACCTCTCCCTTGGTTGAGCAAAGTAGCCCAACACTGATGGGCTGGAACACCTTTTGGGGCGCTTTTTTCTGCAATTTTCAATGGTCACACATGGTCAGCTGAAGCTGCCAGTAAAGTAGTGGGGTGCGAACCTGCAGGAACAGCGTTTCTGCACTTCTAATGTCATATGCTCTGTATGTGCAAGGTCATGCTGCATGCAGGATGCCATTTTATACAGAAAAGGCCAAGAGAAATCATGCGAGCGGGGGGCTAGAGGAAGGCAGAGTACCTGCACTTAAATAATCAGGACTACACCTCTGGGAGCTGCCCTGTGGAACCTCCACCAGGGACAAGGGCTGGCAGCATCATACGCCACACACTTTTGAGGGCTGACGGCAGACACTGTGCATTGAACCAGATAACGATCCGGAACTGGTATGTCCTTTCCCTAATGTCAGATCTATTGGATTGTGTGTGATCCATGCAGCTATTCACCAAACTGAACCTGCAGGGGTGGGGCCTACAACCTTGCGTGTATCAGGACGGGGGATAAGCGCACTCTTCTGGACCTGAATTTTGAATATTTGGTGATGCTGTTTCACTGCCTAATGCCCCCGCGACCTTTACACCTTTGTTAATGATGTGTTTAGGGACATTCTGGACCAGGACGTTGTCATCTACCTCAGTGACATACTTGCCTTTTTCAGAAAACCATGAACAGCACAAATGCCCTGTCAAGTATGTACTGAAGAGGCTGCAACAGCACAGCCTACAAACAAAATTAGAGAATGGTATATTTCTCCAAACTGCCACAGAGTTTTCAGGGTACATCCTCTCCCCAGAAGGCATTAGGGTGGACCCAAAAAAAGGTGGAAGTCATTTGCAACTGGGCAGTACCCTGGAATACTCAGGCGGTGCAGTGCTTCCTATGTTTTGCAAATTTTTATCAGCATTTTATGCCATATTTCTTGGGGCGAATAGCCCGCATGCCAGCCGGCCTCTGCAAAACCGCCAAACTTGTCTGGTCGCTCAAGGCCCAGCACACCTCTAAACAGCTCAAGACCACAAATGATATGAAGTCCATGCCATATTGGATGCTAAATTGCAACAGGGCAGGCTATGGTACCTCAAAGTTTGGGGAGGCTGTGGCCACAAGAAGCAGGTCTGGGAATCTGCTAGTAATGTTCACACACCTGAACCTGGACAGAGCTTTCACAGGGACCACCCAGACTAGGGTGACCAGACAACAAATGTGAAAAATCGGGATAGGGGGTGGGAGGTAATAGGAGCCTGTATAAGAAACAGACCCCAAAATTGGGACTGTCCCTGTAAAATCAGGACATCTGGTCACCCTAACCCAGACAAGCACAGGTGCTGACTTCCCCTCTGCCACATGGGTGCTCACCTCCCCTGCCCCAATTCTACCCCGTTCTCCCAAGTCCCTACCCCTGCCCTGCTTCTTTACCGTCTCCTCCCCAGAGCGCGCCACATCCCCACTTCTTCCCGCCTCCCTCCTGGAAAGTCCTAAGCGCCGCCAAACAGTTGTTAGACGGCGGACAGGAAGCGCTGGGAGGGGGAGGAGTGGGGACGCAGCACGCTTGGGGAGGGAGGAGGCAAGGAGGAGGTGGAGGCAACTTCATTGCCGGTGGGTGCAGAGCACCCAATAATTTTTCCCTGTGGGTGCTCCAGCCCCGCAGCATCCACGGAGTCGGCACCTATGCAGACAAGCCTGGCCCAACAATGCCCCAGGAGCATCCTTAAAGGGTCGGGGGAGTGATATAAGGATCCAGTGAGCTAGAATACAGGTCTGGAGGGCACCCGATGACCAGTGCTTTCATTCCACCCCCCAGAAGCCATGGCAGAGCCATGATCAGTGAGTTGCAAACCCTGGGAGACTAGGCACCACGGGAAGCGCCGCCTATGGAAACTCGATTGGCAGCACCCCCTGTAACATCTGATTGGTTCAGACACACTATTTAAGCATGGAGGGAGTTCCAGAAACCTGTCTGTGAAACAAGGTAGATCCCTGACCTGCTGCTGAGACAGACCCTGCCTTGTTCCTGCATCCTTGCCTTGTTCCTGGTCCCTGTTTCCTCGCCCTGTCCCAGCCTTGCTCCTGCCTTGGATCCAGATCTGCTCCTGCCTTCTCTGACTCCAGATACCCTGGTTCTGGTGCTCTGCTCTGATTCCTGGCTCTGACGCTGGTTCGACCCTTGGCTCGGGCATCCAGCTTCTGACTCTGGTTCTGGCCCATGGTTCTGTTTCCCAGCTCCTGACTCCTGCTCCAATTGCTAGGTGTGACTGCCCACAACCTGGTTCCTGACAGTAGTAACGGGAGGCCCCATTAAAGTCTAATTGTGCTAGGCACTGATAACATATATATGTATGCATCCACACCCTCAATGAGGCAGCCTTTGCATCAAAAACATTAGCCTAAATCAGGGGTTCTCAAACTGTGGGTCAGGACCCCAAAGTGGGTTGTGACCCCATTTTAATGGGGTCACCAAGGCTGGTGTTGGGTCTGGGCCCCAGCAAGTCTGAAGCCCAAGCCCCATTGCTCAGTGCTAAGGTTACATGCCCCCACATCCAGGGCAGAAGCCCTTGGGCTTCAGCTTTGCCCTCCCCTGCCCTGCCTAGGGTGGCAGGGCTCGGTCTTCAGTTCCCCCTCCTGGGGTCACATAGTAATTTTTGCTGTTAGAAGGGGGTCACGGTACAATGAAGTCTGAGAACCTCTGGTCTAAATAGATGAGGTAGGTGAATGGTGGCCAGGGAGACAGAGGCAGAGAGAGGTGAAGTGACTCACCCAAGGTCACACAGATCAGTGGCAGAACTAGGAATCTAATCCAGGTCTTCTAATTCCCACTACAGGTCCCTACCCACTAAATCACATCATCTCTGCTCAAACAACCACAGACATCAAACCATCCAGACCCCTTTATAATACTGTAATATGTGTCAAGTGTTTTTTTTAATTTTATATGCACAATTTACACAGGGATATTTGATCCAAAGCACTTAAAAGTAGCTGCTGCTGGGGTTCAGCAGGCTTCCATGCCATTTGAATAGTACTGTTCTGTGCCTCTGTTTCCCCATCTACCCTTTGCCTATTATGTGTGATTTAAGTGGAAGGAACTGTGTCCCTCACTATACCTTTGTCCAGTGCCTAACAGAATGATCCTGATTGGTAAGGAATGGCTGGTGTAGATTCTTATAAGTGGATGAACTAGGATCAGGCAGCTGTGTTAAAAACCTAAGTGTGAATCCTGGACCTCCAATCTCTTTCGAGGCTGGCAAGAATTGATAGCATTTTGGAGGGGATAGTACTTTGTGCCGCTACCAGCCCAGGATGACCAGTTTAGCTGACTTAGATGATGGACACAAACAGTTATTCAAAAAGGCTGTGATTCCGGGTGTTGGGTGGAAAACATGGCTACAGTATCCCATGTTACTAAAGGGGTGAAGTTGTTCCTACTGGACAGATCACTGCTGGGTTGTGTCAGACAGGACAGATCCCATGAGAAGGATTCAATATACAGCAGTTGTAATCTGCCATGAAACTTCAAGGTAAATGCCACAGATCCTACATACAGCTGCAAAGGTCTTGCTCTGCATGTGTCAGTGAGGGAGGGGAAAGGGGAACCCATGAGGAGCGAATGATACTATACCACAAAAATCTTTAAACAGCATATTTCAAGGTACTCTACACACTACCTGCCTACAAGCACGGTTTTTTTTTCTGATTCTTACAGAAGGAGTAAAGGATAATACTGCAGAATGAAAGCAGACGACTTGTGCCACCTGCTGCCACAACTGCATTCCCATTTTTAGAAAACCATTATCAGCAACAACAGGAAACTTTATAAAAAGCCAATACAACATGACAGTGAGAGCAGACTGCAGAAGGTTAAAGATTCAGAAAAGAACAGACGCTTATATGGATAACAAGAATACCCAGAATTACCATAATTAATTATAACATTTTAGAAGGGATATTAACCCTCATGCTTCATGTTAGAACACTGACATACAGTACTTGAAAGAACATTACATCTCTTTCCTGCGGATGGGGAACCCTCAGAGATTTTCAAAGGCTTGTGAAGCAGGAAGATGCCCTGTGGTCGAGGAGGGCTGGACATGCCAGTATTCAGGCTCCTAGTGCCAGCCAGGAGTGAGGGAATCAATTGAGAGTCATGGAGGATGGTCAGTTTCCCCACCAACAGGGGCTGACATTGATGTCTCTGCTGGTCTGGGGATCCTGGGACCCAAAGTCAGACCCCAGGAAAGCTACATGATATGCAGTGACTAAAATACTACACACTTATACTCCTACCGTTCAAACTCCATCAGATCAGGAGATGAAGTGGCTGGGGACTGGACAAGTCTTGGCTTCCCATCCTCTTCCACTGCGTTTTTTTCAGATTCTTGAATCAAATACCAGATTGTAGAGCCACTCTCACTCATGGCATCTGAAGGGGATGCAGTACTGGAAAGAAAACACGGGACAAGGCCAAATGCATGGCTTCCCAACCAATTTAAAACAGTCCCTGCCAGGAACACTTTGGCAGTCTCAGTGATTCTTTTAGAGCAGGTGACTTTTTTTTCTTTTTTTTTTTGCTTTGCAGGGCTAATTAAAGCCCCTAAGTGGAGACGATCTACACAGGGAAAGAAAGGCAAATACATGCATTGACTGGGAACGAGACCAGCAACGTGCTCAGAGCTTACACGCACTGAGCTGCTGTAAGGGTCCAATTTTAATAATTTTTTTCCCGCCTGCCAGGTAAAACCTCTTCATCTCAATCTGTGTATTTGCTTCCTTCAGAGGGTCATACAACCTCTGCTCTGTAATATTTGCCAAGTGCTTTGAGATGCTTTGCACTTTAGAAGCAAGTGCAAAGTATTATCATTTCTTGATCTGTGTGAGTCCTTACCAGTGATCGCTGAAGTACATCTTGACATATTCCTCCTTGACTTCCTCCAAGCTGGACGGGTTCCCATCCTCTAGATTGAAGGACTCTACTGTCAGCAGAAAGATAATTGTCACAGACTGGAGGATTTGGCATCTCATTCACCGTCAGTCCCAATCAAAAAAAGAGTAATGGTCACACAGAGTTTTTGATTAGACAAAAATGATACCGGATGGGACATTCTGCCCTTCCTTATAACATGACCAGCTGTATTAGCAGTTTATGAGCACTGATATTTTCATAATGCTGGCCTTGTCAGTGAACTGATAACTTTGGTTTTCAGTAATAACAGCCAGTGAACCAAAGTCCATGTAACTACCAGTCAATACAATATTTTGTGGTTATTTTCTTTCTCTGAAGTATTGATATTTCGGGCTTTGGGGAGACTTTCTGACACTACTTAAAACATGAAAAATGTGTTCAACAGCTTTAAACCATCACCATGGAGTTCAAATCTCTACCACTGAAACCAGAAAACATGTTTGATTTTTAGTTCTGGTTCCCAGATCTTCAGTCAGGTGAGGAGGCAAGAAAATGGGGCTGGGAACATTGCAAAAGCAGCATATTCTGCCCTAGTGGAGGGAGAACCTCACACCCCTCAACAGCAACTGATCCAGCTGATTAAAGGGTGTGACAGGTACTGAAAGGAATCATATCGTACTGTCCTCATCCAGAAGAAAAAATGTGTTTGTTTCAGATTGCTGGGACAGGCTAATGGAAAAGTATGTGTGGAAGAGCCAACAAACCACAAAAACAAAAAACTAACAAACCCACCACTACTTGTCTTAATAATTTCCCTTGGAGTAACTTCTTAATTAAAACTTTTCACTTCCTACATTTTTGTGAGGAAAACCAGAATGGGATTTCTGTCCCCCTCCTGCCCTACTTTTACCCCAGAATAGATTCTCTCAGTGCCCTCCAGTCCAAACTTGGACCCCAACTATGTTTGTGAATCAAGAAGCTGTACACTTAGGGTCAGATTGTGAGTTGAACTATGTACCTATGCAGAGAAGATAAGGGGAGGAAGAACTTCCCTTTGACTCTTTCGTTAATTAGCCAGCTTTTGGGTGCGCAGATGTAAGAAGGCACTCTATGCTGCTACTGTCCCCTGGAATATGTGCGTGAGGAGTGGGAGAAGTTCCCCAATCCACTGCCAGTGCAGATGAGCCAGCAATAAATGGGGTGGGGGGAGGAAAGGAGGGAACAGCCTTAATTTGCTGCTGATGCAGGCCAGCAACAAACTACTGTCTGAATCTGCCCTCTCTCACCCACCAGTTCAAGGGGGAAGCAGGGAGGAAATTGAGAGTCAGAGGAATATCTTTGAAGCACAATGCTTCCTTGGGCTAGTCCTGGGTGATACATTTTATGCACTCTCTCTTGCTTGGTGCTATGCCTAAAGGCACCCATCTTGCCTTTAATACTGGCTCAGCCACCTGGCTAGCTGTCCCTATTTAACAAGTAAATGAAAGGCAGGCCCAGGGAAACTTTTTCAGGTATATATTTCCATACAGTACCTTTCATCTTCAGCAAGGTACCCAAGGTTTGCTCCAGCTCCTGGATATAATTCTTAGCTTTACGCAAAACCTGACACTAAATACAAAGAGAAAACAGAACCAATCTTCCTGTGTTCTGATTGGACTGAAACTTTAACATGCCTTAAGCATCTTTTACATCTTTTCCTTTTGCTGACTAGCTATCTCCATGTCCCCCTAAAAACAATTAAGCAGCCCACTACACTGATGAATGTGAAAAAAGGGAAGAAACCAAGAATCAAGGCAAATACAAATTAAGATTTTAATTTATATGCTGTACCTATTCACATACAGGTTTGGGGTTTACTCTGACAATTCTCTACAGTCAACAATTCCTTTCTAGAATTCCTTCCCTTTGGGACTGTTTGCTCTTTGAGGCGTACCTGTAAAATATCATGTACCTCAATGGTGCTATATTTATTATTATTATTAATAATAAATAAATAATAATAATAATAACAATGAATAAATCAATAATGAATAATAAAACATAATGGATACAATTTTATGCCTTATGGTTTACTGTTGAATGTTTTCTGACTGTAGGAATAATTTTTTCCTGATCATTTCCAGTGGGAACTATGTGAGGAGACCTCTTTAGCCAAATTCTGCTCTGTTACACTGATCTAAAACTGGAGCGACTTAACAGCCTTCAGTGCAATTATTCCAGGTTTATACCAGCATAAATGAGAGCAGAATTTGTCCACCTGTGACTAAACACACAGAGGATACAAGAAAGGATTAAACATTTATATGGTTAATGAGAATGTTAGAGATTTTTTTTTTGTAGGGGATATAAACCCAATGTTTCAGGGCATAAACCAATCACTCACTGACAAAGATTAGGAAATGACTTCCTCAGTGTGCAGGCCCTTGAACAAATCCAATCTTCCTTGACCCAAAAGGATCATGGCTGTGACGTGATACTTTCAAAGGTAGCAGCGTAAAGCTGGGAGAAACCAATGGGACTCATCGAAGTTCTAAAAGGGAGTCAGAAGTCCTCCATTCCAAGCAATAATAAATGAAAGGTAAGTCTTGTTAGACAAAACAAAGAATCATGTTTTGGATTTAGCTTCTGAGACCAGGATGATTATTAGCTTCGGCTGCATCTCCATCAGAACTTAACAAGCGGAGCTCCTGCCTCAGGCTAAGTTACAGTTAAAGAGTCCAAACAAGTGAAGTTCCTAAATAACAATACTTTGCACCTCTCAAGCACCTTCCATCTAAGGATTTCAAAGCTTTTTACAAGGACATACCCTTTTGAAATATGCATTACCATCCCCATTTCACAAAACAGGAAACTGAAGCACACATAACCTAAATGATTTATTGAAGGGAGTCAGTGGTAGAGCTAGGAACAGAACCCAAGACTCCTGGTACCCTTTCCCATGCCTTGAACACGATAACATTCTTCCTCCCTGGAAGTATTTAAGTACCAAACTAGTGCTGTTTCACTTGTTTTTATACAGTCCATTTTGTTTAAACAATTTCTAAAACTAGTAAAACACAGGAAATGGTACAGCTTGATTTTTTATTTTTACATACTTTCCCAGTCCCCCCCCCTCATATAAATTAACTCATGAGATTGAATGAACTACTTTCCCCTCTTTCTAACCACAACCTACTAGTTTTGATTTCACAGCTGTACGTCAAGGATGAAATTTAATCATGGTATTCCTTTACTAGCTTCCAAAATACTGCCATTACGAAGAAGCTCAAAATCTACAAAGTGGAGACAAGTCACATGATAAACCCATGCCAGTAACAACAGAAGGCACAGAAGGCTCTCTTTTCTTGAGAGTATTATACAAATAGAAGAGACACAGGGAAAGTTGCACATGATAAAATTACACACATACATGAACCCCAAAAGATATTGTGATCAGAACGACTACTTTGGTTAACTACACTTTGTCTTTGCAAATATATATCCATAAACAAATAAGAGTTTCTCCTCCATACCTTTGATGCTGAATTGTCTGACTGAGAAAACACAGTTTCCCGCAGGTTGTTGAAGAGTCCTGCTAGCGTAGCCCGATGTCGTGCCTGAGATAAGCGTCTTCTTGCCACTTGGGGCTCCAAATCTTGCAGATGTGTCAGGAACCCAGGAGTCACCCTGACATATGGGCTGCTACAGTCACCAGATGTCTCCATCAAAAGCTGCAATGGAACATTAAATTTTATTAAATAAATAAATAAATAAAATAGCACTTAAAAATAGAGTGAGTCTACAGTATGCGTGGTGGGCTGATGAACAAATAAAGTTGAAAAAAGAAAAGGAGTACTTGTGGCACCTTAGAGACTAACCAATTTATTTGAGCATAAGCTTTCGTGAGCTACAGCTCACTTCATCGGATGCATTCAGTGGAAAATACAGATGCATGGTAAACGCATGGTAACACCCATTGTTTCTTGTTCTCTGTGTACATAGATCTCCCCACTGTATTTTCCACTGAATGCATCCGAAGAAGTGAGCTGTAGCTCATGAAAGCTTATGCTCAAATAAATTGGTTAGTCTCTAAGGTGCCACAAGTACTCCTTTTCTTTTTGCGAATACGGACTAACATGGCTGCTACTCTGAAGTAAAGTTGAGAGTGCTGAAGCAGAACAATCCAGCTCATTTCCCGCAGGAGGTTATGAAGGGAATGTTAAATAGTTTTCTCTTCTCCCTGTGAAAGCAAACTATCAATATGCAGTAAACCCTGATCTACCACAGGGGTTCTCAAACTTAATCGCATCGCAACCCCCTTTCGACAATAAAAATTACTACATGACCCCAGGAGGGGAACTGAAGCCTGAGCCAGCTGGAGCCCCAGGTGGGGAGGGGCCAAAGCTGAAGCCCAAGGGCTTCAGTCCCAGGCAGGAGCCTGTAACCTGAGCCCTGACACCCAGGGCTAAAGCCCTTGAGCTTCAGCCCCAGGCAGTGGTGCTCAGGCCTCAGCTTCGGCCCTAGACCCCAGCAAGTCTAAGCCAGCCCTGGTGACCCCATTAATATGGGGTCATGACCCACTTTGGGGTCCCAACCCACAGTTTGAGAACTGCTGATCTACCACAATGGTGGGCTAGTTGTACAGTGTGGCTTGAAACACACTAAAAGTTAAGGCAGGAAGGCAGTTATTTCTTGCCCTGAAATGATGTGGTTAATCTTTTTCCATAACATACACTGGACTCCATCTTGCAATGTGCTGAGTGCTCTCAATTCCCACTGAAGTCACTAGAAGACACAGTTCTTTGTCACATCACAATCATTTTCTTAGTCAAGTGGGATGTCACAGTAAATTATGATGTTAGGTGGGGGTGGGAGAATAAGCAACAGAAGCAGACCTTTTAAAGTCACCCAAATACCCTTTTAAGTTAAATGCTAGTAGTGAAGAAAAAAAGGAAAATACTTATGGAAATTATATTAAACAGAAGCAGAAATGACTTTTTTTATACTGTTATCTGCTTTTTAAAGGCCCAATTCAACGGCCATTGAAATCACTGGAAAAAAGCCATTGATTTCAGTGAAAGCTGGAGCAGACCCTATACTGGTAAAATAGAATAGTATAGTTTAAAATTTCATTAGTGTGGTCACAAATAATATCGACACACAGGAAATTATATTTAAGATAATTGGTTTCCTTATGGAATAAATATCTGGTATATTGATTTTGTGTTGTACTACAGAATGGTATCCATTCTTTAATGTACCCATTTATTATTTCTGATTTAACGAATTTGTATGAATTTCTCAATCATGGCAAAAGCCAAAAAAATAAAAATTAATGTGTAATGAATATCAAATACTCAGTTCACATTTTCTTTTCCAGATACTATCAATGCCTTTCACACACGGATTTAGGCATGGAAATAAGCATAATGAGGACATTACATATCCTCCAGAAAAAAGTCTGAATGCAATTACCCTGGAAACGTTAACTAGGCAATTTAATATGGCGCAATTCCACAATCTTTACACAGGCAAAACTACTACACTACTGGAAGTCATTAGAAGTTTTCCCTCTCTAAATACTGCCAGACTGGAGCCATAATTAGCATACTTTCTGAGCAGTCTGTAAAGTACCAACTGCACCATGTGTTCATACCCCTACATATTCTGTTCCTTAAAACCTCCTTCCATCTTTTAAATTATTTTAAAATAATATCATAAATTATGTATATGGCAATTTCTAAAATTTCCACTCATTCAGGGGAAACTAGCTTGCCCTTGCCCTCACCCTTTCCCTAAATCTCTGGGTGAAGATCCTGATTCAAATCTTGATGACATTTTTGTTATTATAGACAGGGGCGAGAGAGTATGAATAATTATTTATTATCACTAATGGTTCCAGAGGTTCTGCAACTGAAAAAAAAAAATCAGATCAAACAGAACTGTCGCTGTAAAAAGCCTGAATTCGCCCTTCAGATACCCACAGAAAGAGACATTTTAAAAAATCAAAGAGGGATTTTTTTGTCTGCTCTTCAGATTATTTTAAATCATATAAATGCATAGCAAGAGCCCCCCTAGGAACCGTTCACCAACAACCTTCGCACACTTCAGAGCTCTGGCTCCCCTTTTCTATGGTCTTTGTCCTTCCTTTTTGGGTCCTGCGCCACTGTTCGATACAGGCTCCAGCCTTTCCCTCATTTCTGTGCGCTCTGCCCCCTATTTCCCTGGGCTCGCTACTTCCTTCTATGGCTCAGTCCTTTCCTATGGACGCTACCCCTCCACTATGAGCTCCGCCCCCTTTCTATAGGCGCTGCCCCCTTCCGTAGGTTCCGTTCCCCTTCTTGGCTCTGCTCCCGGGTTCCTCCCCAGCTCTCTTCAATTACAGACAGTCCCAGAGCGGCTGGAGGCCTCACGCATCTCTGCGGAGTATCCCTCCGGCCCGAGTGCCTCTATAGCCCGCCCATTCCCCGCCCGTCGTACCCACCGCCCGGTTCCTGCTGCGACTCCCCCACGCAGCTTGTTTGTGCTGCCGCCACGGCCCGGCAACACCGGCAGCACGTGGCAAGTAGCCAATCACAGCTCAGGAGGGAACCTCCTCAGGCCAATCGGAAGGCGCCGGGGTCGGGAGGGAGAACGTTGACATTGTAACGACTGCCTGAGAAGGCAACAAAAGCGCGGGAAAGCGCCGGGGAGGGAGGTCGGAGGAGAAAGGGGAGGGGAGGAGGAGTCGAGGGGAGAGGGGGATCGGAGCAGAAAGGGGAGGAGGCAGGGGGAGGGGAAGGGAGGAGGTTGAGGAGCGAGTCTGAAGAGAGAGGGGAGAGTAGGAGGAGGGGGTCAGAGGGGAAAGGGGAGAGGAAGGGGATCTGAAGAGAAAGGTGTAAGAGGGGCAGGGGGAGGGGAAGGGTAGTGGGGGGGTCTGTTGGGGTGTCTGCAGTAGTGGGGCGCAAAGTAGGGGTGTATGTGCATGGGTGGGAGCCTGCAGCTGGAGGAGCCTGTGTGAATGTGTCAGGAGCTGTGCCACCATCCCACTCATAGCTCAGTGTGGTCACATCTCCTGTCAGCCCCTTGTGGCTGTGTACATCGCTCTGCTTGTGCACACCAGGGCTGTGTGTTTGGGTGTAAACTTGGTCGGAGGGCGGGCAATGAACACCCCCATGTGCTCCTTTGTGCCCTGTTCGAGCTGTCAAAGGCCCCCTTCTTCATTTTACAGGTAGCCCAATAATTAAAAGGCTGGTTCCCCATTCTTTCTTTCTGAGGGCCACTGTGATCTGCTGAAGGATGTGGCATATGAAAGGGGATGCCCACGCTTTGTCCCACTGAAAGGCACACTGCCATCTTGCTGGGATCTGTAAGGGTGTACGGAACTCGCATTAGTGGAGCAGCTTGCGGCGAGAAAGTGTGGTCAGCAGATACTGCAAATCCCAGCATGCAGTTTGGCAGCCTGCTGTGAGCAGTGTGAAGTTTTGCATGCTGGGATCTGTAGTCTCTATAGGCCACACTTCTTTACTGGGAATGCGGGTGGTTAGTCCCTATGTTAGAATTCTGTGGGTTGCGTTCAGCCCCCGCAGTCACATTGGCATAGTTACAGTGTCAGGAGTAGTTTGGAGAAGGATGTTGCTCAGCTCCTGTCTCCTCCATTCTACTGCTCATGAGTAAGGCTGCATGTCTCATGGATTCCATGACTTTCTATGACCTCCATGACTTCTGCTGCAACCGGTGCTGGCTCAGGGGCTGACCAAGTCAGGCAGCCCCTGAGCCAGCAGCAGCAGTTTGGGTGTGTGGGGTCAGGGCTGGAGCAGGGGATTGGGGTGTGGGGTGACGCTTACCTCGGAGAGGGAAAGGGGGAGGGGTCCCCAGTTCCCACCGTCATGTCCCTGCAGCTCCTAGGCGGAGAGGTCAGGGGGCTCTACATACTGCCCACACCCGCAGGCAACACCCCTGCAGCTCCTATTGGCTGTGGTTCCTGGCCAATGGGAGCTGTGGAGCTGGTGCTTTTGGCGGAAGCAGCGTGCAGAGCCCTCCTGGCTGCCCCTCCCCCTTGGAGCTGCAGGGACATGTCGATGGGAACCTGGTAGGGAGTCTGCCAGCCCCGCCGACTCTCCCCTCCCCACTACCAGCAGGGATCCTGGGCCGCCCCCCGCTGCCTGCACACTCCCTCCAGCACCAGCAGGGGTCTTGGGCCAACGCTCCCAGCACTCATGGTGCCCCCGAACCGCCCCCCCCCCACAGAGCACCCATGCCCCCCTGGTCAAAGGTTTAGTTAGGGTATATAGTAAAAGTCATGGACAGGTCATGAGCCCTGAATTTTTGTTTACTGTCTGTGATCTATCCATGACTTTTACGAAAAATAGCCATGACTAAAATGTAGCCTTACTAATGAAGGATGTCAAGTTTCTAAGCATAAATTATTGATTTTGCTCTTTGGCCCCATGGAACTACCCCTTGGGGCTGTATATAAGACTGGCCAGACTGGGTCAGAGACCAATGGTCCCTCCAGCCGAGTATCCTGTCATCTCACAGCGGCTGGGGCCAGATGTTTCAGTGGGAAAGAACTGAACAGGGCAGTTATCAGGTGACACACCCTGTCGCCCAGTGCCAGCTTTTCGCTCAGCCACCAGCCCCTCCCGCCAGGATCCTCAGGGAGAAGGCGGCATGTGAGAGGAGGAGAAATGGGTGGGCGGAACTTGACTGGGAGGGGGCGGGGCGAAGCGAGGGGGCGGGGCTAGCCGCGGAGGGGCGGGGCCGGGCCGTGGAGTCCGGCGCCGCCGGCTCGCCGCAGCCTGGGCTGGTTCCTCTGCGCCGTGAGCCGGCTGCCGGGGCGGCTCAGGGGCCTGATGGCGGCGGCGGCCGAGCGCACGGACGAGCTGGTGCGGGAGTATCTGCTGTTCCGCGGCTTCACCGGCGCCTTGAAGCAGCTGGATGCGGAGATCAAGGCGGACAAGGAGAAGGGCTTCCGGGTGAGGCCGCCTGGGCCGGGGCTGGGGGCGCCCGCGGGGAGCAGATGGGAAGGAGGGAATGGGGCTGGCGCCTGGGGGCAGGGGTACAGTGTGCGGGCGGGGTGGGGGGGGGGGGGGGACGTGAGCAAGCCTTTTGAGACCCTCGCTCCTGAATCTGGGACACCCAGCGTGCCCTATGCCTGACCCTCTCGGTTTGGTGTGAGGTTGAATGCTTTGTAATAAATAACAATGACTTAGCCATGTACCCTCGGTAATGGGTGCAAGGTGTGGGTTTGTCAGGGCATCAGGGAATGCGAGTGAGGGCATGGGTGGTCCTTGTGGCCTACCACAAGGTGGGTTACATGAGTAAGGGGTAGGCCATACCCCATGGCAGTTTGCTGCTGCTGTGGGATTGTGGCGCTTGGGGAATTTAGTGTTGGGAGATCATTATCTATTTTAGAGTTTTTTAGCATCTATCACTGCAGTGCCTGAGTACTTCCCTGAGATGCTAGAGATGAATAAATCAGCACAATGAGATCCCTAATGGACTTTGTGGAGTCTTCTACTCTTCTTCGCTCCCTGGTAGAGGCTCTGCTTAGGCCTTGGCTACACTTACAGATGTACAGCGCTGTGAGTGAAACCCGCCTTCGTACAGCTGAGTAGGGAAAGCGCTGCAGTCTGTCCACACTGACAGCTGCCAGTGCACTGTCCTGGCTACGTTTACAGCATTTGCAACTGCATTGGGAGCGATGCATTATGGGCAGCTATCCCAGTATTCAAGTGGCTGCAACGTGCTTGTCAAATGCAGGGCGGGGGGGGGGGAGGTTGGAGTGTGACAGAGAGTGCTGAGAGTGTGTCAGCGAGCTGTCTTGTAAGTACAGACCCCCGTCCCTCCCCCGCCTCTCTCTCTTACTCACTCACTGAAAGCAAGAAAGAAAGGGAGTCAGAGCACTCTACGTGCCTTGCCAGGCACAGTGTGGACGGGGAGTAAGGTAGAGCGCTCTGGGAGGCTTTATTGCGGTATAACGTGCAAGTGTAGCCAAAGGCTTGGGGAGTAACATCTTTTATCATGATGCTGATTTTAGTGGAAATGCTTCCTGAAAGAGCGGTGACTGAAGGGGTGTTAACGGGCCACTTCACCTTGAATAAAGAAAAGGAGTACTTGTGGTACCTTAGAGACTAACAAATTTATTAGAGCATAAGCTTTCGTGAGCTACAGCTCACTTCATTGGATGTATACAGTGGAAAATATAGTAGGAAGATTTTATATACACAGAGAACATGAAACAATGGGTGTAACATACATACAGATTGTAATTAGTGATCAGAAAAGGTGAGTTATTACCAGCAGGAGGGGGAACCTTTGGAGTGATAATCAAGGTGGGCCATTTCCAGCACTTTACAAGAACAGTAAGGGGGGAAATAAACAAGGGAAAATAGTTTTACTTTGTGTAATGACACATCTACTCCCAGTTTTTATTCAAGCCTAAGTTAATTGTATCCAGTTTGCAAATTAATTCCAATTCAGCAGTCTCTCATTGGAGTCTGTTTTTGAAGTTTTTTTGTTGAAGAATTGCCACTTTGAGGTCTGTAATCGAGTGACCAAAGAGATTGAAGTGTTCTCCGACTGGTTTTTGAATGTTATAATTCTTGATGTTTGATTTGTGTTCATTTATTCTTTTACATAGAGACTGTCCAGTTTGACCACTGTACATGGCAGAGGGGCATTGCTGGCACATGATGGCATATATCACATTGGTAGATGTGCAGGTGAACGAGCCTCTCATAGTGTGGCTGATGTGATTAGGCCCTATGATGGTGTCCCCTGAATAGATATGTGGACACAGTTGGCAACGGGCTTTGTTGCAAGGATAGGTTCCTGGGTTAGTGTTTTTGGTGTGTGGTGTCTGGAGAGTATTTGCTTCAGGTTGGGGGGCTGTCTGTAAGCAAGGACTGGCCTGTCTCCCAAGATCTGTGAAAGTGATGGGTCATCCTTCAGGATAGGTTGTAGATCCTTGATGATGCGTTGGAGAGGTTTTAGTTGGGGGCTAAAGGTGATGGCTAGTGGTGTTCTGTTATTTTCTTTGTTGGGCCTGTCCTGTAGTAGATAACTTCTGGGTACTCTTCTGGCTCTATCAGTCTGTTTCTTCACTTCAGCAGGTGGGTATTGTAGTTGTAAGGATGCTTGATAGAGATCTTGTAGGTGTTTGTCTCTGTCTGAGGGGTTGGAGCAAATGTGGTTGTATCATAGAGCTTGGCTGTAGACAATGGATTGTGTGATGTGGTCTGGATGAAAGCTGGAGGCATGTAGGTAAGTATAGTGGTCAGTAAGTTTCTGGTATAGGGTGGTGTTTATGTGACCATCGTTTATTAGCACCATAGTGTCCAGGAAGTGGATCTCTTGTGTGGACTGGTCCAGGCTGAGGTTGATGGTGGGATGGAAATTGTTGAAATCATGGTGGAATTCCTCAAGGGCTTTTTTTCCATGGGTCCAGATGATGAAGATGTCATCAATTTGCAAACTGGATACAATTAACTTAGGCTTGAATAAAGACTGGGAGTGGATGTGTCAATACACAAAGTAAAACTATTTCCTCTTGTTTATTTCCCCTCCTACTGTTCTTGTAAAGTGCTGGAAATGGGCCACCTTGATTATCACTCCAAAAGGTTCTCCCTTCCCCCCCCACCCCCTCCTGCTGGTAATAGCTCACCTTTCCTGATTGCTCTTGTTACAATCTATATGGTAACACCCACTGTTTCATGTTCTCTGTGTATATAAAATCTCCCTACTATATTTTCCACTGTATACATCCGATGAAGTGAGCTGTAGCTCACGAAAGCTCATGCTCAAATAAATTAAATAAATAAAATAAAGCTCTAAGGTGCCACAAGTCCTCCTTTTCTTTTTGTGGATACAGACTAACACGGCTGCTTACTCTGAAACCGTTCACCTTGAAATACGTGTTAATTATTTATGCTGAATTCTGTTCCAGCTACGTATTTAGCAGTGGCACTCTAAGGGTATGTCTTCACGAGCAACGCTGCGGCAGCGCTTTAACGTGCCTGTGTAGTCGCGGCACCAGTGCTGGGAGAGAGCTCTCCTGGCCCTGTAAAAAAACTCACCTCCATGAGGGGAGTAGCTACTAGCGCTGGGAGCGCAGCTTCCAGCGTCGGTGCACTGTCTACACTGCCACTTTACAGTGCTGAAACTTGAGCGAGAAAGTTGCAGCGCTGTAAAGTGGCAGTGTAGATAAGGCCTAAGGCTACATCCACACCAGCACTTTTGTCTCTCTAACTTATTTCGCTCGGGGGGTTGAAAAAAACACTCCTCTGAACGACCTAAGTTACACCAACAAAAGTGCCGGTGTGGACATGCTATGTCAGCGGGAGACGCTCTCCTGCCAACATAGCTATTGCCACTTGTTGGGGGTGACTTAATTATGTCGATGGGAGAGCTCTGTCCCGTTGGCATAGAACGGCTACATGGGAGATCTTACAGCAGCACAGCAGCATCGGTACAGTGTACCGATTGCTAGTGCAGACATGGCCTGAGTATGTTTCCCAGACCTGAAGAAGAACTCTATGTAAGCTCAAAAGCTTTTGTCTGGTTTGGTCTAGGCTAGAAAATTATGTTGGTATAACTGCGCCATTCAGAGCTTGGAAAATCCACACTAAGTGACATATTTATACCAACCTAACCCTGGTGTAGCCAGCGCTATATCGGACTTCTCCCATCACCCTAGCTACTCTGGGGAGGTGGAGTTCCTGCGCCGATGGGAGAAACTCTCCCACTGGCAGAGGTAGCATCTTCACTAAGCACTACAGAGGCCCAGCTGCAGCGCTGTAAGTGTAGACAAGCCCTCTCACCAACAGAAGTTGGTCCAATAACAGATGTTACATTACCCACCCTGTCTCTCTACTCTCCTTAAAGAGGAGGGTCTTGCAGTGAAGGTCGCTGGATTCTAGATTAGTCTGACTTCCTTTGGAAGCTTATTCCTATAGCTTATTCCTCTCTTCTGAGAACACTTTATCTCCAGCTACCGTGTGGTTCAGCTGGGGTTTTGTAAACTCTGTTGTTCCAGAGAGAGGACACTTTTAGCAGGTCACAGGTGGAAGTATGGTTGCTTATGTACCTAGGTCCTGACCTTTTTAGAGCCTTAAAGACCAAGGCTTTGAACTGCAACAGGAGTGAATTGGGAGCCAGTGGAGGGATCAGAGTCTGAAGCTGACAAGCTAGTGGTGCTCTGTCTCACTGAGGAGGTGGGCAGCCACTTTTTGTCCATGGTGTGGCCTCTTCATTGTTGACATTCGTTCCCGGACACAGTACGTTATAATAATCTAGACTGGAAGTGTCAGATTTATGGATTGCTATGGCCAAAGCCTTGTCTGGGAGATAGGAGCCAAGTTTCCTAGAAAGCTATAGATGTCTGCCTATATTGTAGTGCACTAACCCTTTGCAGAGTGCAATATTCTTCTGTGAAAGGTGCTATAGAAATGCAGTTGTTATGATTATGATCCTTGTATTGTGGTTCCCAATAAATGCTTCGTAATCTAGATAATTTGATTTGCATGCAGGTAATACATTTATCATCTGTTTATGAGCTGACTGCTAGCTAACTCATAGCTTCAGAGTGAGCTGTGGTTGGAGATGGTACTAATATAACAAGGGACATAGGATTGGAAGGGACCTCCTGGTCATTGAGTCCAGCCCCCTGCTATTGCAACCCTGCTATGTAATCGAGATGGACAGAAAGATCTGGAGGAGAATCAACAACTTTGACTTAAGCCATTCTTGTTCCTGAAGTTTTAACAAATTATTATTATTTTATATGTACAGTTTGGAACCTTTAAGCATTTTAGATAAACAAGATAGATACTTATGTAGAATTATACAGAACTTATCATCTCTGAACACAGTATTGGATACAGTCTCCCTGTGATCCACAAAACTAAACATGCTCAGTTTCTGTGAATGCCAGTGAGTGTCTATCTTTGTTTGCCCGAGGCATAAGTCATACTGCAACCTTGTTCTAGGCCCTAAATCTAGATATTTTTATAGATGACCAACTTTCTCTGCAACCAACTGTATAGCCATGTATAATAAAGTTATTGAATAAAATGAAAACCTCCTGCAGTAGGTGAAATCCAAGCATAAGGACCAGCAAGTAACTGATTGTGATTGAAGTGTCACTGTCCAGCAGCTAAAAAAAGTGCAAAAAGTAAAGTGATAATATCTGATGGTGAAAAGTAAACAAGAGTTTAAGCAGTTTCAGTTATTGTGTTTTTGTAACCAGCATAGAATCTTTTTTTTTTTTTTTTAGGCTCATGTTGGCCATCAGAAATTAGCATACTGAAATCCTGGTCTTACATCATTGTTCCACACCATTCAATGTCAGTGTCAGAAGCAATTTAAAAGGGACTGTCAACATAAGGCTCCTATGTTGTAAACAAATGAGCTTCTATGCCTATGTTCCTAATATGCTAAGTCAGTGATCCCCAAACTTCTTCTGTTGCACCCCACCCCTTACTAGTAATGCAATCTATCTGAGGCTGGAAGCAGAGGTGAGATCAGGGCTAGGGGCCCAGGCTGGGAACAGAGCGGGGCTGGGTGGTGCTCCCGCCGAGCCCCCTGAATGTTCCTCCGCGCCCCCACAGGGGGCATGCCCCAAAGCTTGGAAACCTTTGTGGTAGGTGATTTAAAAGTGAAAGGTTAAAAATATAGTTTACTTGATACGATGCTCTTTGTTCGCTTTTTGCATTGTTCTTATCTTGGATAAATGAAGTTAGTTTCATTTTCAGGTTTTTGTATTTGTATTTCAAACTATAGGAGAATATTTTTGTTTAAAAACATTATCAATGCAATTTTAAAAAGTGTGGAAACATTTCTGATGGCCATAGGTTTTATAAAAGCATGTGTTTACAAAATGTGAACTTTGACCGAAAGATTGGCAGTATCACTTTTAGCTGTTCTGCAATTGAAAGATACTGTAGATGGGAGAATGTTACTATAGAATTGAAAACATTTATCTATTTACTGACTTAAATAGCTAATGCAAAAAATTCTTTGATTCCAACTGTACTTTTGTGGTTAAACCTCAAGCATCAAGCTGTGTATCTATTCTTGTGTAAGTGGAACTGTCACATGACTGAAACAAACAAGCGAACTTTTTTGGTTCCCCATTTCCTTCATCAGGTGGATAAAATAGTGGAACAGCTGCAGCAGTTTGTTCAGAGTTATGATCTGGCTGCCCTTCGGGATTACTGGAATTATCTTGACCGGCGCCTTTTCAGTCGTTTGGAGGATGTGTACCGGCCTACGGTGAACAAGCTGAAAACCAGTTTATTCCGCTACTACCTCATCTACACTGTTCAGGTATATATTAGTCCATTTGTTCTTAAGATTCTGCTTAAATGGTGTTCATTCAACTAAAATGAGTAATTACCATATTTGGCCCGATAACTCGGAGGCCCTGGTGTTTTGGCTCTAGTTGTGGAGGGGTTGAGTGAGGTCAGTAATAAGACAGAGTCAATGTGTAGAAGGGTGAGTTTTATTTATTACAAGCATCTCTGTGGCACTCATCACTATAGTATCTGGGTGCTTTTTTCGTGATTTAAGTTACAAGTGACACTTCCCCTATGACTCTGTCTGACAACACCAGGAACTTTACATCACTTGTGCATGAGGAGCCTTGTCAGTAGGCTAAATGGATGGTTTGCGGGGGGGATGTCAGAACCATCAACAAAGTCTTTGGAAGACCTGTTCTCCCCCATTCCAATCCCCTGTTCTGGACACATGTTCTGGCACCATCCTTCTGGTGAAAGAGAACTGGATGAGATTCTCTTTGGGTTCCATCAATTGTAGGTATAGGTATTGAGTAACTCGGGGCATGCCCTTCCTTGCCCGAGGGGCTTAAGCCATTAGACCTTGTCTAAACACACAAGCTGCACTGGTTTAACTCAAATCAATTTAATTTAAATGGGTGTAAACCCAACCATTCGTAGGCAAGACCTTAGTGATTGTGACAAAGGAGATCTGATTCAGTGCATTTTTTTAGTGTATGGATTTGGGATTCTTTAGACATGATAGTTTCCATTTTGTTTTGTGTTAATTTGAGTTGCTTTTCCACTGGTCCCTTTGATGATATGACTGGGTATATGGTTTTGCTCTCTGTTCTGAGCTCAGGGTAACTATATTTTGGATTTCTTGTACTAGGAAGAGGTAAAACTCAAGTCACATTCTGCTTCATATGTTTCAGACAAACCGGAATGACAAGGCACAGGAGTTCTTTCTCAAGCAGGCCTCACAACTCCAGAACCAAGTGGAGTGGAAGGATTGGTTTGTTCTGCCCTTCCTCCCCACCCCAGATTCAAACCCTGCCTTTGCCACATATTTCTCACGACAGTGGGCAGACACATTCATTGTGTCTCTGCACAACTTTCTTAGCGTCTTATTTCAGTGCATGCATATCCTTTTAGCTTCAGAATAATATTTGCTGTTCTGTAGCTGTTTCATACCCCCTCAAGTGGGTAAAAGTGATGTTCTGCTTATTACAGCAACACTGCCAAGAATCTAATGGCATAGAATACTTTAAATGCTGCCTTAAGACCGTTGCTAAGAGTGGAGGCTAATCCAAATCAATAATCCAGATCTTTGGTGATCATCCATGGATGTTGGAGAGATCATTTTGTTTAATGAACTATCAATTATTTTATATTGAAGACTAGTGTTATACTTGCAGGGCCAAACTTGGCCCTCGCGTAAGTAACTCCCACTTAGTCAGGGCTGAGGTTAGCCCAGTGTTGGTGGCTGGGGTGTAGTGACCACCGAACTACTGTGAGATGCAGGCCTGTTCTCGAGCTCTTTCCCTCATTTTCTGGACCAGCAGAGGCTCGAATTGCTGCAAGGTGATTCATGATGGCTCATTGGGAGGATGTACAACCCTGTGCTCATGTGGCTTTGGGTTTTTTGGGGAGTGCCATCCACTCCTTTTCCAGTGTGAAGAAAACTGTGTCATGTCATCAGGCTGAGGGCAGTTTTATACAGAAGAAAAAAATGATAGTTTGGATCAGTGGTTCTCAAACTTTTGTACTGGTGACCCCTTTCACACAGCAAGCCTCTGAGTGCGACACCCCCCCCTTATAAATTAAAAACACTTTTTTTATACATTTAACACCATTACAAATGCTGGAGGCAAAGCGGGATTTGGGGTGGAGGTTGACAGCTCACGACCCCCAATGTAATAACCTCGTGACCCCCTGAGGGGTCCTGACCCCCAGTTTGAGAACCCCTAGTTTAGGTGTTACATGCTTGTTCTTGTAAGTGACCTTCCAATTTGTATATTAGCAGTGTGTCTCTTTGCATAACAGTTCTGGGGGGGGGGAAGATGGAGAAGAGGCTGCAGGACTGAGGGGTTCTATTAGAAATTACTCTTGGCCATCATTTTAAGACTATTCCAAGCAAACATCCACATTTAAATCAAGACAATCTTTGGTTTTGGAAAACAGCTCTTTAAACTGTTCCAGGAGACAGCCTCAGTCTGGAAAGAAAAAAAGGAGGACTTGTGGCACCTTAGAGACTAACCAATTTATTTGAGCATAAGCTGTAGCTCTCTAGGTTAGTCTCTAAGGTGCCACAAGTCCTCCTTTTCTTTTTGCGAATACAGACTAACACGGCTGCTACTCTGAAGTCTGGAAAGAGACCACTGAAACTCCTACAAGTTGTTAGGGCCTGTGTGCATGGGATTAAGACCTTGAACAAATGAATACATGTGCAAAGAGTTGGTCTTTGCCCATAACGAAACTATAAATGCCTATTGGATCTTGGTCTAGGCAGAGCCTCACTATATTGTCTGGAAAAGCTAAGCATCATGGGGGGAGAAGGTGTAAACAGTTCACAAGCTACAGTCCCAGTCCACCTTCATAGAGCGATGGGAAGGTTTGCCTTGTGCCAGAGTTGGAAGTCGGGAGAGCTGGCTTCTGCTTCTGGCTCTGTCATACACTTGTTTGAGCCAGTGAAAGTCACTTAACCTCAGTGGCTCTCTGTTTCCCATCAAAAAATGGGAATAATAATACTACTACCTTGCATAAATGTTGTGAGATTAATTCTTTAGTGGTTGTAAAAACACTTACAGATCCCCAGACGGAGGGTATTGCGGAAGTACAGAGTAGGTGTAGTTGAATAAATCCATGATTTTACCCATGCCCCTAGCTATCCATGCTTGCTCCAAGGACTAGTCGGACTTGGTCTGTCTACCACTTGCCTATAAGGCAAAACCCGGATGAGTTCTGTGCATTAACTTATGTGGAAATGTCTTAGCTAAATAGGATGTGCAAATGCTGTTTTGGGTTTCTCTTTAACCTTCCTTACCTGTCCCAGCAATCTTGAACTTTGATGCCGAATGTCAGAGGAGCGCTCTCATACAGGAAGAAAATGATATTTTGCGTCAAAAGGTCAGAGGGGTGTGTATGTGTGTATTGTATAAATAGGATGCCAAAGTCAGACACTTGAATGTATTATTTTGGGGTTTGGTTAATGGACTCTTGTTGCTTTTGTTCTACCGTCGCTTCTGTTTAACTTTGCTTCTTGTTGACAAGATTCTGGCTTTCAAAAGATTTATTCAGTCTTTGTCTATCTGAGAAAGTTTCACCAATTTTATTTTTTAAAAAAATGAGTTCTGTTAAACCATTGCAAGCCCTTACGTGAGTACTATTATTTTGGCTTAAGAATGTCTTATTTTGGGTTGGCTTAAACCTGTTCCCAGTCAATTTAAGCAAAACTGAAATAAGTGTCCACATAGCCTTTTTGCACCAGTTCAACTACATTGGTTTAAAATAACACCCTAAGTTAAACCTTTCTTGTGTTGCAAGATTTTAGTGTAGTCTAGTTCCCCAAATATGCTAAATTTAAAATTAGTTTTTAAAGGAACATAGTCTAGGAGTTTAAGCTCCAAACTTTACCCTCTGCCTCACAAAAGCTTTATGATCAGATGTTCCACTTCCTGAAATGCATATCCTGTTTTACTGGAAGCTGATCTACTGTATTGTTTGCCTGTCCTAAGATTCCGAAGGATGCCAAACGTAGTTTTTGACATGCTGTTTATCTGCCGTTACTGGGGACGGGAAGACCTGTGTCTATGCAAAGTGCAAGGGCTGAAAACCTTTGCTGTAAGGAATCTGTGAAGATGGCTAGTGCATGTGTAGGGAGTAATAGAGGTGTTTTTCCAATTTGATATCTAAAAATTCATACTATCATGCACTTTTTTTGTCAGCCAAACTGAAGCTGTCTTTTATCCTTGCCATGTTACTTGGCTTTGTTTGTAGAATGTAGTGTCAACTTTTAAACTGTACTTGGTAAAACAATACTTTTTTTTTTCTTCCCCTTCTTTTTCTTCTTCTTTCTGGCTCGGGATATTAAAAGGGGACAGCTACCTGTGAAACATGATCTTAATTTTTTTTTTTAAGAATTAATTTGCATTTTGTGAATAAATGGCAGCTTTCCTTTGAAATCTGTGGAGAGTAAGAAGTGAATCTGGATCATTGTGGTTTCACTGTCCAGGCTGAGTGAAGTACAATAAGTGAACAGTATGATAAGAAAACTAGACTCTTAAAGTCCCTTCATTTTCAGTTACTTAGGATGTTACTAATAGGTGATAAATTAAATATGAATCTTATCTATGTCCCTCTTCTACCTGGAAAAACCAGAAGCCTCATGAAGTACTGACTCGCTCGAGCTAGTTTGCTTTCATAGCTCTTGCTGGCAGAGGAGAAAGCAACACTAGAACAGCTGCTTGTGGAGAAAAGTGAGGGGTTTTAGCAGGCAGTGATTTCATGTGCACAAACCATTGATTGTTCTCTGCTGCTCTGAATAAGTATTCAACATTGAGCCAGTCAGAGCAACTCCACTTTTTTCCACAACCTACTAGAGTTGTTGGACTAGCGCTGCTGGGCTAAGAAATGGCACATGGTGGTGGTGTCGCTTGTCATTGACATGGAGGGGAATCAAGTGAAACCTCAGCTAACTCTGTTCCCTTGTTGTAGCTCTTTGCCTTGCAGGCTGAGACCTGCCGAATGAAGAAAGAGGAGCAGCAGCAGGAGGAGGAGGAGTCAGTTGTCCACCACAAACTGCCTGCTTACGTGTCCAACATGGATCGACTTGGGGACAGTGAGCTGTGAGTGTCTCGGTAGGGTAAGGCAGCTACAGGGGATGACAGCCTCTTAAACTTTTGTGCTGTGATGAGAGCCCTTTCCCTCCTTTCTGCACCTAGTATGTGAAGTGATGAAATTTCTTATAGAATCCCACTTGGGTAGGATTTCATCTCGCAGAAATGAATTGTGTGACGCAATGGATTGTCTCTCCTGTTCTTCCCTTTTGGTGGGGGCCCATTATCCTGTGTCCCTGTCAGAGCTCTGACATTCCCACGCCAGCAGCCATTCTGCCCTTAAATAATGACTTTTCTATAGTCGTGGTCCAAAACCACATCTTACCTCAGTGATACTACGCTGTTCTGGACCATGACTGTAGTCTCTGAGGGGTGGAGTTCCTGCCTCACATCTACCTATCTTACTAGCTGGGGACACCCTTTGGCACCTGCCTAT
The DNA here is from genome assembly GCF_965152235.1 of Eretmochelys imbricata. NCBI lineage: Eukaryota > Metazoa > Chordata > Testudines > Cheloniidae > Eretmochelys > Eretmochelys imbricata. Next base: position 272,395,173 of record NC_135572.1, on the reverse strand, counting down.
AAATGCTGTTCCTACGTGACTCGGGTTGCTGTTGAGCAAGAAGTAGTGTTCTTTTCTGCTTCTCATAACGCAAGAACTAGGGGTGACCCAATGAAATTAATAGGCAGCAAGTTTAAAACAAACAAAAGGAAGTATTTCTTCACACAACTCACAGTCAACCTGTGGAACTCCTTGCCAGAGGATGTTGTGAACACCAAGACTATAACAGGATTCAAAAAAGAACTAGATAAGTTCATTGAGGATAGGTCCATCAATGGCTAATAGCCAGGATGGGCAGGGATGGTGTCCCTAGCCTCTGTTGCCGGAAGCTGAGAATGGGCTTCAGAGGATGGATCACTTGATGGTTACCTGTTCAGCTCATTTCCTCTGAAGCACCTGGCATTGGCCACAGTTGGAAGACAGGATACTGGGCTATATGGACCTTTAGTGTGACCCAGTGTGGCTGTTCTTAAGACACTTCCCTGCTGCAGCGGGGTTACCTCGCTGCCTTACAGTTCTCGCAGCACTTGCTAACATGAGCAAAAGGCTCTCTTCCGCCCTGCAGAGTGGCACTCAGAACCACCAGACCAATGAGCTGGCTCCAGAAACACTATTTTAAAGTGTGTGCCTGTTGCCCAGTCTGAAACCAGTAAGCCATAGTGGAGATGATGGCTATGCAAGTGATGATGCAAGATTGTCTAGCTGGCTGACGTGTATTGAATTAAACTCTTATTTTTTGTGAGGCCTAGTCTTCAAACTTGAATTTAGTTTGCATGTCTACATCTTACAAGATTATTCTAGGAACATAAATTTGGCAACGAGAGCTATTTATTAATTTTACTGGGACTTGGACTTTCCCTGCGTCTATTTTATTTGAGTTGAGGCACTGCAGAGTTGAGCGAATCCCTAATGCTGCTGGCAGTGATCTAAACAAAGCTGTGTAGTTTTGAGTGCATGCACAGAAAAGGAGCTTTCAACTGCTTAGAGCTTCATTTTTGAGCTTATCAAATTAATAGATTTTGAGGGCAGAATAGGAGACCATTATGATCCTATAGTCTGTCATCCTGCGTAACACAAGCCATAGAATTTTATCCAGGGATTGATGCATTGAGTACTGAGCCACATGGAAAGTTTTAAAGTTCAGCTGTATTTGAGGAAAAGAAAGGGGCAAAAAAGAAAAATATTTTCCCAATGTCGCTTTTGTGTATCTGTATGAGGAAAAACTGACAGCATCCGTGGCTTTTCTTATCTGCGCAACTCAAATGACTAAAGTGATTTCGGTCACTCTTTCCTTTAGAACAAATATGCAGGCTTTGGGTTGAGACCAAGCTTGGAAATTGCAGCCTGCAAGCTGAATGAGTTGAAGTGGCTGGAATGGAAATATTGTGTCATTAACTATAAACACTGCAGTGGGTACAGGTTCTTGAAGTCAGACACTGGGAAGTGGTACAGCAGCTAGCATCTTGGGCTTCCTCTTTTTTCATGCTGTCTCTCTGGCAAGGGGGGTGTATGGGAGTGGAGATGATTTGGAACACACAGGCCTAAACTTCACTAATTGTTTGGTGCCCGATTTGAGGCCTGCATTTCAGAACTGCTAAACATCAGTAAGTGCTGGTGAAGTCAGTTGGAATTGGGGTGCTCAGCACTGCTGGGAAGGCCCACTGACATCTCACATTGGGAATCCAAGATTAGTGGGCGCTTCTGAGAACTTGAGCTTTAGTGTTTCCAAGAGTCTCTCTTAAGTACCTGATTGGAATCTTCTTAAAGGTTCCCCCCAGACCTGAAAACACTTCAGTGAAAGCCTGACATGGGCCCAGTGCCTCCCAGGGTCTTTGAAAGGCAGCTTTAGTTTGTTGGCTGAATTCTGAATGAATTCCCAAGGGCTGAGAATGTTGACGTGGTGAGGCTTTTTGTTTTGTTTTTAAAACCTGATTTTACCACAGGATGGATCAGCCCGCGGGAATGAATCTCTGTATTTTGGAAACTAGAAGCAATGTACTCCCCACTCCTCGGTTATTAGATCTGTCCAGGTTGGTGCTCTGGTTACACCCCTTTCAGGTGTCTTATTTTTATTTTTTTAAACCAGTGATATGACACGCAGCCAGAGGAGCACCGCACACTCTCTTCAATCCCGAGGGGGCTTCCTATCCTCTCTGCTCTCTCAGGGTAAGAAGGGCCCTTCTAGACCAGCTCTGACAACTGGAGTCTCCCCAACGCAGGCTGGTGGGATATTGTTAGGGAAGAAAGAACCATCAAACCATCAGGTAATTCTTCAGTGGGTTCATTGTAAGATGATGCTTGAATAGCCCAGGAGCTAACCTGCGCCACCTCTGCTATTGGCTTATCCTTGAACCTGGAAAACCCCCTCCTGCTATCTACCATCTTGTTCTCGTCTGGATCCCGGGACTGAGTGGCCATCATTCTAGTGCTGCATTGGTCTGAGAGCAGCTGGTATCTCGCCTCCCATTTTGCTTTTTATTCAAAGGTCTGGCACAGGGCATTAACAGGGCTCAGGTTTTACAGATCTTCTCTTTGCCTTCCAGAGCACCAAAGGAAAGGAGGTGGCAATAGGCTGCAAGGATGTAAAGAGTCACTTCACTGGGCTTATAGCAAGCGAGCCTAGCTCAGTACTGCAGCGTCAGAGGCGTCTGCAGGATCATGGGAAGGAAAGAAAGGAGCTGTTATCGAAAGTAGCTTCCCAGGTATTTGGCGATATCACAGGTGGTCTTGACATTGTACTGTTGTACCGCGCAGTAGAACTTAATAAGGCAGATGCACTTTTTTTGTAAAATCCCTAGCCTGATATTCTAACGCCTCTCGGCTACATGAAAGGTCAGTTATTCTAGCTAACCGGTTACTCTTTTCCCATTCATAGAGTATTTCTGCAGATTCCTAGCAGAATAGAGGAGGGATCTGGGTGTAAAGCAGGAGTCAGAAGAGTTCTCTCCTGTCTCCCTCCTCACCATCTTCAGTGGGCCCCAGCTGTGCATCTTCAAATGCATGATGTTTAGTTCTGATCTCACTTTATCAGCAATGATACCTAGAGACAAGCCTCAGTACAAGCTGGCGACCAGCTGTCAGCCAGAATTAAAATCCCTATCTTTAAAAAGTGGTGCTGTCCCAGAGAAGCTAGCAGCTCTTATTCCAGTGACCACTCATTCTTCACTGTAACAGCCTGGGCTGTGGAGAACAGTTTGACAGGTTTTCCTGGGAAGAAATGCAGAGGCTTGAGGCCTCACCTGTAAGAGTTAGCAACATGTCTTTTACAGAAGAGTGGATTTGGTGTGGGTAGGCAGGTTGCAGAACAGGAGCCACCCCGTGAAAAGCTACGTTTTAGGCTTTAGAAAACCTGTAGGTCAGTAGTGCCACATAAAACAGCCCTGTGTTGTTGGTGCAAACCCTCCTGTAAAAGAGACAGGACAGCAGCAGCTTGTATTGCTTATCTCAGAGACCCGGGCTTGAGGGCCCTTATGAGGACGTGGTAGGGACAGCAGTGCTTATCAGTCCTTCCAGGTGGCTCTTCATTGGGTGAGGTGGCACTGCCAGATCATCCAGACCACAATGTGACCCTTGCAGTATTCAGTGCACCTCTCCAGGCTTCTCACCAAGTTTTCTCTGGCCTTCCTATTTTCCCTGGTTTTGTTCAGTTCTCAGGAAGCTGGTTGCTTTAGGGGTAATGTGTTCTTGATGCATGTGGGTAAAGAGGAAAGGTTATGCTGTGTTTTTTTCCACAGGCGTTCAGCAGTGTTCCCTTCCACACTAAGTGACGTGAACAAGGGTGACGTTCTGAGGCTTCTGTTTCACAAGCTCTTTGCAATCACGTGACTGCAGATGAGATTTGATTCTCTCCTGTTGCTCAAAGCAGGCCAATAGTATAAATGCAAACAAAAAAAAAAAAATCCCCAGTTATGCTTTTGAATAACTTGACCTCTCCAGATAATGCTGTAACAAGATGCTGTCTCCAGGGATCTCCAGCTCTGCTGCTTTCCATCTCTTGTCATAAGAGGAGGGATGACCTTGTGGGACTCTGGATACCTTTGTTTAGTTCCTGACTGCCACAGACTTCCTGTGTGAATATAGGTGTATTGTTTAATCGCCATGCTTCCGTTCCCTATCTGTAAAATGGGCATAATATTTCTCCTACCCTCTCTCTATCTTGTCATCTTAGATTATAGGCTCTTTGGCTGTAAGTGTTTGTATTGTGCCCATATATTGCCACCATGGGGCTGCAATCTTGATTAGAGCCTGCATACAATAATAAATCCAAATATAACAATGATCTGGATAACTAATAAAAATTGAGCCAGGCAGAACTGGGCGTGAAGAGGAACACGACGTGACGTATCTGCATTGGTGTTTAAAACCTTCACAGAGTTGTCTGGTTAATCTGCCACTTTGACAGGCTTTCGTTAGAAAAAGATCAGGTTAAAACTAGAACTCCAACCTTTTTTATAAAAGCTCCCTGACGCACGCCATGCGATATGCTCTTTTTCCCAAGGGCAGTTGTGGAAAGGCGCCCGAGGCACATGCTGTGACTGTAATAATGCTGTTCCCTCCAAAAGAACCTTCTAGTTATTGCAAAAGGATTTTAGCCCCTGACCAGCAACTGTGCTCTAGTAGCGCAGCTCTTCGGTTCTCTAGTTTGTCAGGATGGATGTGAGTCTCTTAGCCCAGGACTGCTGCCTGGCTGTACTTTCTGTAGGGTTCTTTCCTTGCTTTAGGGGCCGAGTGTTGAGAAAAAGCCGGAGACTGGTGCTACAGAGGCAGAACCCTCACCTGAGCTGCATATTGAGCCCTCGGAAACCCTCACCAAAGCTTCCGCGTTCAGCACAGATGCTGGAGGTGTCAGACAGGAGCAGCCGTTCATGGTCCTGAGCCAGGAAGAATACGGAGAGCACCACTCCTCCATCATGCACTGCAGGTAGTGGGGACGCTTTTCATGCAGTGGAGGTGGGATAGGATTATCCCTTGGGAAGGGGGTATAGGAGCTACTCCCAAGGTAGCATTTCAAGGTGGCCGGCATAGTGTGAGTGCCTTTGCTCCGGGGGGAATGCCGGTGATGTACAGGAGAATGAAACCCATGGGAAAGCGGGAGGGTGTCCCTAAAGGGCATCACGCTTTGAAATTCTGTTCAGATTCTTGTACTGCACCTGATATCTCAGCACCTTCAGATAAATGGCTGCATGTCGCTCTAGCAAAGGAAGACTGTTGAACTATGTTTAGAGGGAGACGTTTCTAACCATGAGTGTAAGAGGGAGAATACTCGTTGATGTTTTCTTCTGTGCACAGGGTGGATTGCTCTGGGCGGAGGGTGGCCAGCTTGGACGTAGACGGGGTCATCAAGGTGTGGTCTTTTAATCCCATGATGCAGACCAAAGCTTCGTCTGTTTCCAAATCTCCACTGCTCTCTTTAGAATGGGCAACCAAACGGGACAGGCTGGTAAGTAGCACATCTGCTTGTTACTACGGAGTTGCTACTGATGCCTAGCAAATAGGGGTTATGCATCCATGGGCATGTTCTGCTGAACTTCAAATAAAGTCAGGATAATATCACATGTCAACATATACATGTAGGAACAAAGAATGTAGGCCATACTTACAGGATGGGGGACTCTGTCCTTGGAAGCAGGGACTCTGAAAAAGATTTGGGGGTTGTGGTATATTCAGTTGAACGTGAGCTCCGAGTGTAACACGGTGACCAAAAGGGCTAATGCGATTCTGGAATGCATAAACGGGAATCTCAAGTAGGACTAAAGATGTTGTTTTACCTCTGTATCTGGCACTGGTGTAACCACAGCTGGAATGTTGTGTCCCGTTCTGGTGCCGACGATTCAAGAAGGGTGTTGATAAATTGGAGAGGGCTCAGAGAAGAGCCACGAGACTGATTAGTGTCTTAGAAAACATGCCTTATAGTGACAGATTGTGCTCTTTGTTAAGCTAAATAGACTCAAAGAGAAGGTTAAACGGTAACTTGTAGGTACTTATGGACTGTAATCATGGGGAAAAAATATTTAATAATGGGCTCTTCAATGTAGTAGTGAAAGGTATAATATGAACCTATTCAGACTGGAAGTATGGTGTACATTTTTAATGCTGAGAGTAATTTAACCATTGGAAGAATTTACCAAGGTGAATTCTCCATCATTGGCACTTTTTAAATCCAGATTGGATGTTCTCCTAAAAGATCTGCTCTAGGAATTATTTTGGGGCAGTTCTCTGGCCTGAGTTCTACAAGAGGTCAGAGGAGATGATCACAAATGCCCCTTCTGGTCTTGGAATCTATGACAATGGAAGGGAGTTGTAAATTTAGGGGATGAAGAGCTGAAACAGAGGAGAGAGTGGGAGTATATCTGGAACAACTCAGCAGATATTCAGTGCTGCCTGCTTTAGTAGGTAGACCAAAGGACTGGAAGTTGGGGTGCTGGCTCCTGTTTCCTGACTTGCTGTGTGGCCTTGGCCAATTCAGTTATCCCCTTTCCAGAGTTGGGTGGATAACAGCTTTCTCACGGGGACACTAAAGCTTATTTAATTTTCATTAAGTGGCTTGAGACTTTCAGAAGACCGGCCCTGTGGAAGTGAAGAGCACTACTCCTTATCCTACTGGATAATAGGACAAGGCTTAATATCTTTGTAGTCCATTCACCTGAGTAACTTTTATTGTCTGTAATTCTATGGGACACAGTAATAGGATTTTACATCATCCCAGTTGGGCAAAGTGGGAGGGAAATGGTCCTGTGACAGGAAAGGTTGTTCATATTAAGGAGTTTCTAATGTTTCGCTGCTCCGTCTGAAATGCTGTCCAATTAAAGCTAGTTCTGCTCTTTGGGTGTTTTACTTCCCTTGTTCTTACTGAGACATTTCATGCAAATGTAATCTTTCTTGCTTAGAAGTCTCTCCTGCTTGTTCCCCAACTGATAATTGTGGCCTGAGGATTTTTAAAAGTAATGGGTTCACATCCAGTGGGATTTAGCAGCATGAGAAGATGAAAATACAAAGCCGAATTATTGTTTTTTCTTAATAAAAGCAGGGACAGATGCATTAATATTGCTGATGTGTATATACTTGGCCCATTTAAATTTATATTTCTCCTTCCCCTGAACAAAAGGAGGCATCCCTGTTTCCCTAGCTCTCCCCCAAGAAGGAGGCATCCCTGTCTCCCTAGCTCTCCCCCGTCATTCTGTAGGCTCCATGACCGTTTTTGCTCTACGCCAGATCTCTACTCTTAATCTGACACCATTTCTTCCTCCCCATACTCCTGCAGTGTATATCCTGCTTCTGGAAGATGACTTGTTCCTCCCCAGGGTCTTAACCTAGTCCTGTTTCCAAAGTGGCCACAAACTTACCCCTCTCACTAACACCATGCTTTAGGGGCTTTCTAAGAGTAAACTCCCTTGGAATATAGCCAGTCTCCTGTGGATATCCACAAGGGGATAGGAAACTTTCTGATTGATATGTAGTCAGAAGTGAGTGTTCTAAAGAGAAGACTTCCCATGTGGTGTAGTGGTTTGAGGGCAGAGCCATCATCCTCAGTTCCTTACTTTCCATTTCTCTCCCTCATGCTTGGTTTCAAGCTGCTGCTGGGCAGCGGGGTTGGGACAGTTCGTCTCTATGACACCGAAGCCAAGAAGAATCTCTGTGAAATTAACATTGATGAAGACATGCCCAGGTAATCCTGAAAAGCTCTTTGCATTCCTCTGTGTGTTGAAGAGTAGATGGGCTTTCAAAGTTTCTCCTGCATTCATAAGACTCTGTTACCCAGCCCCTATTTCCGAAGGCAGTCTCTGTCTGGTCCTGTGTGAAACAACTGCCTTGTGTAACAGGAATTGTTTCATTGCACACTACTTCTTGATAGCAACCTGCTTCTAGTCCTCTGTAGAGTTTTTTCAGGATGCTTACTAAGTCTCAGAGCCATCACATAGATGTTTGCTGGGAAGATGGACATATCACTGAAGTGACAAATCAACTCTGCATGTGGTCTAGTCTAGCAGCAGACAAGCAGGACACTTATTTGTAATCCAAAGTGTATTAGTGGGCTTTAATATCCCTACATTGAGAAGTCTGGCATCTTTTGTGTGACTTTTAATTAGTCCAGTATGAATTACCTTTAACTAGTACTAACTCTGGTGGCCACCGTATTCTGCCATGACTAATGCACAGCACTCTAAATTATGTTCTTTATGCACAATATCAAGTTCTATCCCAACACGGAAATAACCCCCTCCTCCAGTGAGTGAGCAGATGCTGTTGAAGACATGTTAATGTGTGTGCATTCTGGCTTTCAGCACCAGACCCCCTCAGCACAGATTGTTTTTGCTAGCAGCAAGAATTGTCTTGGGTTGGGGGTGTGGTGTGGTTACCATGTCAGGTTGTCATGAAACACGTAGGTCCTAATCCTGCATGGCCGATGGCTGCTGCTGCTCTGAAGGCCTTGCCAAAGCAGCCTTTCTGCGGGGGCTTTCTACCTGGGTGAGGGGGAGAGCTAGGAATGGTGCCCACTTTGGGCTCCCTCTCTGGGTTTCTTATCCAGAGGGACCAAGCTGACTGTGGGTGCTGTGTATTTCAGGATCCTCTCACTTGCGTGCAGCCCAGGTGGCGCTTCCTTTGTTTGTTCCGCTGCAGCACCAAGCCTGATCACCCAGCTGGACCTCGCAGCCTCTGATACTGGAGGGAGAGGCATGAACCAAGTTCCAGGGAAGCTGCTTCTGTGGGACACTAAAACTATGAAGCAGCAGGTATTGTCTCGTGTCTTCACTCCTTGAATCTTCTCACTAAGAACAAGGAATCATTTTTTCTCCTAGCCCCCTCTTTAGTTAGCAATCTCACTCTCCTCCACTTCCCAAATAAAACCACAACTGAGTAACTAACCAGGCTTATTTTTGAGGGTTCCTTCAGAATACCTCAGCCCCTTGTTTTCTTCTCTTTCCTAGCCCTTGTGAGGGCTTACGTGGTTGAATGTTGCTTTCTCCAGCCTCTGTTGTCCCAATCTGAGGTATTTTTAGCAGAGCCAGGTTGCTCCTGCCACCCCCTGTGCTGCCTGGTTAGCACGTGAGGGACACGTTCAAGGTTCACGTTTTCCACTTAGCACTGATGCTGAGGTAGCTGAGCAAACCACAGTATTATGAACGCTCAGTGCCACAGCCTTGGCCGGCCATGTTAGTCGTCAGGCTGAACGTAAAGGGATCAGCGTACAGTGCATTATTCCTTTTATTTCTAAAGTGCCCGTAGCATCTGGGTGCATTTATTGACATATTTGTGTAAGGGAAAGCCTCCCAGAGGGGATATAGCTCTCCTGGCTTCTTTGCTTCCTAGCTTTTTATATGGAAGGGTAAGACTCAAAGGGGAGTCATGGGCCCTGTCATCCTGTCCCTATGACCAGTCTGAGCAGACTTTGCTCAGACTCTGTCTAATAATTGGCAGAAGTTGGTTCTGTAGTCTTGGAGCCATGACCAAGAAAGCTCTGACTCAGCCAAGCTGAACAGTTGGTTCTGTCAACTAACACGTCCTGACGAAATGCAGCTACCATCCACGGGTGCAGTTAGAGGTGGTCATAGGGTGCATAGGTAGGGTGAAAGTGAGGGGGTGGGATTCCAGGTTGTGGAGGGAGGGCTGTCAGTCTGAAGTCTGGCTAAACAAACTGGATACATTGGTGGTATCTGCCCCATGGAAGAGGTTTGTAAGGACATAAGCACAGAGTGAAATCCACTAATGGTGACTTTACCTTTTAGCTCCAGTTTTCTCTTGAACCTGAGCCCATTGCCACAAACTGCACAGCCTTTAACCACAACGGCAACCTGTTGGTCACTGGAGCAGCGGATGGAATAATTCGTCTCTTTGGTAAGCGGGGGTCTCAGATGACAACTTGGGTCCTGTTTCGCTTTTCCTAGCTGAACTGTCCCCAGAGTGGTCCTCAGCGCAATGAGGTACACATGGGAAGTGCCGTGACTAAAGGCAGAGATGGCAGCCCCTAGTCTGGGAGCTATTCCTCGGGGCAAGCATGATTTATTGGAACCAGTTTTTAGTGGGGGAAGTTGGATGCTCGTTGAAATGTCGTAGAATTCTTCACCTTCCCCTCCGGCCCCTAAGAACAGGTGGAAGCTCAGCTTAACCTCTCATCTGGCGAGTGGCACTTCAAGCAGTGCAATTACCCCTAACACAGCACCAAAATCACATTGGTGTGAGCCCAGGCTCATAGATATTAAGGTCAGAAGGGATCATTATGATCATCTAATCTGACCTCCTGCACAATGCAGGCCACCGAATCTCACCCACCCACTTCTGCAATAAACCTCTCACCTATGTCTGTGCTATTGAAGTCCCCAAATCGTAGTTTAAAGACTTAAAGGAGCAGAGAATCCTCCAGCAAGTGATCCGTGCCCCATGCTACAGAGGAAGGTGAAAAACCCCCAGGGCCTCTTCCAATCTGCCCTGGAGGAAAATTCCTTCCCGACCCCAAATATGGCGATCAGCTGAACCCTGAGCATGTGGGCAAGATTCACCAGCCAGATACCCAGGAAAGAATTCTCTGTAGAAACTCAGATCCCACCCCATCTAACATCCCATCACAGGCCATTGGGCCTATTTACTATGAATAGTTAAAGATCAATTAATTGCCAAAATCATGTTATCCCATCATACCATGTCCTCCATAAACTTAATTGAGTTTAATCTTGAAGCCGGATAGGCCTTTTGCTCCCACTGCTTCCCTTGGAAGGCTCTGGAGTAGGGCATCAGTTCATGACCATCTGGTCCAAAGATGAGTACTGCCAGCGAGCTGTTCTCTCCCCTTCCCGTCGGCTGTTTCCAGCTCAATCTCTGTATGCTTTAGCCCATACCTGTGTGTGTGTGGAAGCCCCGCACCCTGCTCAGTGTTCTCTCCTCTGTCAGCATTGGACTTGCACTTGCCTAGCTAAGCCTTCAGACTGATGTGCTGAGAGACCATCAGTCACTCGTGCTAGGCAGAAGTGTGGATCCTAGAATGACGGAAATGACCGTTTAAAAGGACTGAGTGCCATCGTCTTCTGAACGCACTGTGGCCTCTCTGAGGGAGGTCACTTGTTCTCTGGCTCAGTGTGGCTCCGCGTCAGGCCATTGGCATGCACAATCTTCCTTCCCTGTCCAAATGAGTTTGGAGGTTAAAAAGGAAGGCAAAATTGCATTTGATGCTCTCAAGTGTCTTTGCTCTAGTGACAAATTTGTGTAGACAGGCAGGTGGGCTGTTAAGGTAGGCTGCAGGCTTCGCCACAGCTTTCCTCATTGCGCCTTACCCTTCCACAAGAGGTAGTTCTACCTTTCCTCGTGTTCCACTTCCCCTCCACGCTACAGGGAAGAACCTTCCTCTAGCTGAAGGGAGGCATTTAAGACCACTACGTTCTGTGATAGAACCTGGTGTCTTCCCACATAAGAAGATTGCCGGGAAAAATGCTATCCTGTTTTCCTAAATAACACACTCTGGGTTGGTCTGTCCCGGCGTGTTGTACTGCTGGACAGAGGATTGCCTAGAGAAGCCATTGGGCTACCATTGGCAGCCTCTTATCTCATCTGGTGATGCTCTGAGGAATGGGTGTACAGTCCTATAAAGCCAGAGGAAGTGGGCTTGGATACAGGGCCTTTTGGGATAATAGAAGAACAATACATGTGAGGGATCCTTGGGCTGGGGTGGGTGGAAGGGAAATTGGCATGGCTGGAGAATGGGAGATTGCAAGCTGTGTGGAGGGAAGGCACAAGACACCGTGCCTTCAGTTTTAAGAGCCCTTTCTCTGTTTCCCACCTCTGTGCATAGTGACTGTTCAGGGATTGCTCTCCCCTCAGATATGCAGCAGCATGAGTGTGCTCTGAGCTGGACAGCGCATGACGGGGAGGTCTACTCTGTCGAATTCAGCTATGATGAAAACACAGTTTACAGCATAGGAGAAGATGGGAAGGTAGGCTCTGCGTGACCTCACGGTGAGGAGAAGGTAGCGAGATCCTACACAGGTGTGGTAGTGACATGTTCTCCCTGTTCATCAGCTGTGTTGTCTTTGCACTGCGTGCTGTTCCTTCCTGCACAGCTAGAGTGGATGGGCTCTTTTATTGTGCATTGACAATTCCATCCCTGGGGCTGTTTCCCTCTCTTGGCAGGCAGGCCAGTCCACATGAGAGAAGGCGGTTCAAGGGGGGGGGGGGAACACTTACCTCTGATGCACACTGGGGGCAGTTCCTGGTGGGTGCAAGTGCTGTGAAGCAAGTATTGTAATAAGGAAGTAGTGATGAGTGGTCTGTGGAGGAAGTGGTTGATCAACTGAAGAGAAGAAGAGTGAAGTGGGTGAAGAGTTGTTCATTCCACTGCGTATTGAATGCATGCAGCGTGCCAGGCGCTGTAAAGAGGTATAACACAGTCCTTGCTCCAAGGAGCTTAAAATCTGATTTCAGTATCTTCCTACACTAAACCTGAATGTCTTCCCCAGCGTGGAGAGCTCCTATCCCCCCTCTGCCCACCCCTTGGAATACTCCTTTAATTGAGATTGGGTCAAAGATGGACAAGTGCTGATGCTTGTTGTTTTGCTGCTAAGACAGCCAACCAAACCCCATCTTCCTTCCAGTGTATATGTTAAATATCCAAGCAAGTCAGGTGGCTCTTGGGATGGCTAACTCAGGGGAGATCCCAAGCTGGGAAGTGGCTTAGTCACTGTATTTGGATTTATGAGACTAAAGATATTTGCTGCCCAGGCCTAAGGTGCCATCATAAACTGAGTGTGTCCAATCATTATTTAAAGCCACTAATAACCATAAATAGAGGCCAGCAACAGCCTGGACCATATAACAGCAATGGCTAGTTTAACCTAAAACAAAGAGAAAATCAACCAATTTGTGGAAAAATTGGAAAACGTCCAGCGGAGGGCAACAAAAATGATTAGGGGACTGGAACACATGACTTACGAGGAGAGGCTGAGGGATCTGGGATTGTTTAGTCTGCGGAAGAGAAGAATGAGGGGGGATTTGATAGCTGCTTTCAACTACCTGAAAGGGGGTTCCAAAGAGGATGGCTCTAGGCTGTTCTCAGTGGTAGCAGATGACAGAACCAGGAGTAATGGTCTCAAGTTGTAGTGGGGGGGGGGGTTAGGTTGAATATTAGGAAAAACTTTTTCACTAGGAGAGTGGTGAAACACTGGAATACGTTACCTAGGGAGGTGGTGGAATCTCCTTCCCTAGAAGTTTAAGGTCAGGCTTGACAAAGCCCTGGCTGGGATGATTTAGTTGGGGATTGGTCCTGCTTCGAGCAGGGGGTTGGACTAGATGACCTCCTGAGGTCCCTTCCAACCCTGATATTCTATGATTCATGCCTCAAACTCATGCCTGAAGCAGCATTCCCCTGCCCAAGAGCCTTAATCAAGGTAAACCTTGTAACATGCCCTGAAGGCCGACGCACTGCAGGGCTGCCTGACCAATGCGGAGCGAGTTCCAGAGCCAGGGACCCTCTGCAGAGAGCACCCTGCCAGCAGCTCCCTCTGTTGTATGATGGAGGGCTCCACTTAGAGCACCTGCATGGATCTCTGTTGTGGTAGCACGGCCCAAGGGGTGAGGCAGTTTCCAGTGATGGTAATTACCTATTGGAACAACTTACCCTAGGGATGGGCTGGATTCCCCATCACTTGGGTGTCATTTTACAAGATCTGCTCCAGCTCAGCCACAAATTAAAGGCATGATAAAGGGCTGACTGGGTCAGATTCTATGGGCTGCGTTATGCAGATCAGATTAGATCATAATGCTTCCTTCTAGTCTTAAACTCTATGAATAGTACTGAACTCTGTGATACCTCTACCATGAATCTATTTCACTGGAAACTTTTATCCCCTCTTTTGCTGTCCTAGTTTATTCAGTGGAATATTCACAAAAGTGGCTCAAAAGTGTCTGAGTACGCCCTTCCCATGGATGCCACGGGCCCCTTCGTGCTCTCAGGATACAGTGGATATAAGCAAGTCCAGGTCCCACGAGGAAGGCTTTTTGCTTTTGACTCTGAGGGAAACTACATGCTGACCTGTTCCTCCACTGGGGGCATCATCTACAAGGTAAGGGTATGAAAAACAATGGGGGGTTGTTGGAACTGACACAAACAAGCTTCCTTATCCAGAGGCTGAAATTGCAGCCTTTTGCAAGAATCCGTTAGTACTTTGAGCCAGTAAATGGCCACCACCAACTAGTAGCACAGGCTGGGCTCACTGGTAAGTCTGATTTTTGTTTTTTGTGGGTGCATACACACTTAACAGTGGTGCACAGCAGGTAAGTTGTTTTGTTACAAAAGCCCCATTTGAAGCAGTTTTCCTTTCTGTAAATGCCTAGGAAGAATCCGATATGTGTTGGATGGGATAGACTTCTACAGGCTCAGGATAGCTTAGTGCCAAAATCACAACCAAAGTTGCATTTTGCTGGCTAATTTTGCCCCTTTGCTCTACCTGATGTACTCTGTGAACGCTATTGCTGGATCTAGTATGAATTTCCTTCTACTGGGTGCCTTTTTAAAGTACTTTAAGGAAGAAAAATGACCATTTCCCTCCTCCACATATCTACCTAAAGCCCAAACTTGTCCCTGACACAACTGAAGGACATGTGCCTATTGGGGCACCTAGGTTATGTCAGGCTTTAGATTCCCAGTTGAGCAAGCTGCTTCTGGGAAGAAACCTGCTTTAATAAGTTCTTGTGATCTGTCTTCCCAACCCCTGTTTCAGCTGAACAGTGACGAGAAGATCCTGGAGAGCTGCCTCTCCCTAGGAGGACACAGGGCCCCAGTAGTCACCGTGGACTGGTGCACAGCCATGGATTGTGGGACCTGCCTCACTGCTTCAATGGATGGGAAGATCAAATTAACAACCTTACTTGCTCAGAAACCTTAAACTGAGCAGCACTGATAGGAAAGAACCAGATGTGTTACGAAATCCAGTGTTAACCGTAGAGGAACAAACTACGTGGAAGAGAAGAAGGCGAATTACCTGGACCAAAACTTTTTTACAAACAGCAAATCACTGCAGATAGGAACCTGTTCAGCTACAGGAACAACGGCTGTACTGAAGAACCGACACCCTAAGATGACCTGTTTTGGCAGCTGCGGAGCCTCCAGCTCTAAGTGGTTGGGGTAGGACAGGTCGAGGTTACATGCAAATGTAAACTGAATGTTGACCTGCATTTTAACACAATGGCTCCAGCTGAAAATGCCTGCATGAAACTCACAGTATTCTGTATTTAATCTTTTTCTTAAAATAAACTGTTCACTTGCATTTGACTTGTGTACTTATTGCTGCAATAGATTCATACTGTGACGTTGCACTCCACATGTTTATGGACATATACTTATAAGTATGATTATGACATAACTAGAATATGCTTTATTCAAAAGGTCTCTTGTAAGGTATCATAACAAAGGTTATAACCTACTGAGTATATTCTTCCTATTTGTATGTGTGTAGCATTCTTGTATCTGAAGCTAGAAATATGAAGTGCAACTCTGAGGTCCTATTGTAATTATGCAAAGTGTGGGCAATTAATGGTGGCTTACAATTTTGATGGCTCCCATTGACTAGGACAGTTGGTTGTGAATGGATTTATTTACCTGCAAGCCTTCCTGTTTATGTGTGGGCCAGCTCATGGATAATGTATCATGTGACATTCTTCTGGAATCCATCTTAAATCTGGTACTTTTCCATTTAGAAGGAGGGGTGGGGACCCAGAGAGACAAAAGATTCCTGCCTTGTGCCAAAGCTATAAAAGGGGGTGGAACAGAACACCATGGCTTCCAGTCATGAGAAAACCTCTGCTTTCCACCTACAATGTCTGCTGGAACTAACAAGGACTGTACCGGGGAAGGGATTGGGCCCACACCAGGAAGGAGTCTAGTCTGTGAAAGAAGCTTATTGGAACATCTCTGAAGGTGAGATATTACCTGTAATCAGTTTCTTAATGTATTAGGCTTAGACTTGTGTGTTTTGTTTTATTTTGCTTGGTGACTTACTTTGTTCTGTCTGTTAGTACTTGAAACCACTTAAATCCTAATTTTTATACTTAATAACATTTTTGTTTATTAATAAAGCCAGAGTAAGTGATTAATGCCTAGGGGAGCAAACAGCTGTGCGTATTCCTCTAAAAATGGGCTCAGAGGTAATTTCAGCACATCAGGTGACAGTCCCAAGGGGGTCTTTGTGACCGAACCCGTCACAATGGCGTAGTCAAACAGGATGTGTGCACAGCTAATTGCTTTGAGACACTGGTAATAATTTTATGTGAGGTTTAAGTGTGGTGGCTGGAGAACAAAGTGGTTACTGGTTTGTTGTTTTCTGTTTGCTTATTTCAGATAAAGGAAATTGAGGCAAAAAATTAACAATGAGTGAGAGTGAAGCTCAGAAGAAGCAAGAATTACACAGGTTGCAGATGATTGAGAAGGAAAATGAACATAAAAGACAGATGGAATTAAGACAAATGGAGATCGGTGCACAGATTGCCAGAGAAAAAGCTGCTCACGAAAGAGCCAGGGAAACCCAGAGGTTAGCCCTGGAACTCAGGCAGCTGGCGGCTGATGAAAAAAGGGCTGCACACCAGCAAACACTGGAGTTAAAAGACAAAGAAATTGAGGCCCAGAGACCAGCCCAAATTGAGACCCAGAAGCATGAACTGGCTGTAATGAAGTGGAAGAGACAACCCTTCAGAAGCTGGCTCCACTTCCCCCAAAATCCATAAATGGGAGCAGTTATGTTCATCATACGATGAATCCAGTGATATTCCCAAGTATTTCATCACCTTTGAGAGACTCTGCACTCTCCATGCAATTCCTGAAGATCAGAAAATGACTACTTTGGTTGCAAAATTGTCTGGGAGATCTCTAGACATATTCAATAAGATAACTATTGATGCTGCTTCAAACTATGGTAAATTTAAGGATCTGGTTTTGAAACAGTTCCAGATTACACCTAAAACCTACAGGATAAAATTCAGGAGTTTTAAAAGGGGATCTGGATTAACTAATGTGGCCTAATGTGTAAATGAAATGAGTGATTTGTTAGACAAGTGGGTGAGGCGAAAAGGCATTACAAGCTTTGAAGAAATGTGTGATCTGGCTGTTTAGGAACAGTTGCTGAATATGTGCCGTGATGTAAAACAGTATTTGTGGGACAAAAAGGTGGGTGCAGTGGGTGAATTAGCTGGGTTTGCAGACTCTTTTGAGCAAGCGCAAGCTGCAATTAAACACAAACCACTGGCAGAGGGCTGCGGGGGGGGGGGGGAGGAGGAACAGAATCACCGTTTTACCCCTGGGGAAAAAGGAGACTGGGCGTTCACCTCCCCATCCCCCTGTTACTCGTCCCAAGTCTCCTGTACAAGCAGAGGAGCCCAGTAAGGGGCTCTCATTGTAAGTCCACTGAGCACCTGAGGAATAAATGTCCTGGGCTGAATGGGAACAGGCACCAAGTAATACATGAAGCTGCTGCTTCTCAGAGCACAGGGGTATCCCAGGGTACTGTCTCTTACCACCCAGGATTTGTAAAGGTTGCTTCTACACAGCCAAGCAGTGAGCATATGCATGCTGTTAAGCTTAATGGCAAAGTGCTCCAAGGTTGGAGGGATACTGGTGCACAAATTTAAGGTCAGGCTTGACAAAGCCCTGGCTGGGATGATTTAGTGGGGGATTGGTCCTGCTTTGAGCAGGGGGTTGGACTAGATGACCTCCTGAGGTTCCTTCCAACCTTGATATTCTATAAAACTGCTGGGGTCAGGAGGGACCTGATCCATGAGAAGGATTCGTTACCAGGAAAAATGGCGGAATTAGAATTGGTGGGAGGTTACTAAATCCTTGCACCTTTAGCTAAGGTACACATGGAAACTGGTGATTTGCAGGCTGAACTGATTGTCGCAGCAGTGGCACACAATTTTGCACCGTTTCTACTGGGGAGTGGCTTTTTTGATGTGGCAGAATCTGTCCCAGGGTTTGTTAGTAGCAAGAAGGAATCTTGTGCTGAAAGCCTGAGGGGAGGGTGAAGTCACATGCTGCTGGAGAAGTAGGAGAGTGTCTCTTTAATTACTCTGTAGCAGTGCAAAATGGGCTATTGTGGGCAGGGATGGTCAAGGCCAGTTCCTGTAGCCCCGGGGCTCAGGGGTGGATAAAGCCAGCTCCTGTCCTGTGATCATCTCCCTGGGTGGGGGTGGGGAGAATAATCCACCTTGTAATGGGGAGGCCTTCCCAGCTGCTGACTGCCAGGAAGTGGCAGATCAGCAGGGGACAGGCCCTACCCTGGGGTACACAGAGAGACATGTATCCCAGAGATGGAAGTTGGGGTCCTGACAACCGCTGTGGCGGGAACAGACCCCAAGAGTCTGTAGCTGGAAGCAAACCCCATCCCTTTCACTGAGGTTGGATTTTGTTGGCCAGTAAAGGGTCGGTCAGGGCTGTTAGCTGAGAGCCCACAGATGGATCAGGAACAGTTTTCCTCTTTGGGGACACGGGTATGTGCCTCGTGGGGAACCTAGAGAGGAAAGTCCAGATGGAAGGTGAGGGGGGACAGGAGGGTCTGCCCGCCTTTTCTCGGAAGGCTTTTCCCCAGCAGGAGGGTGAAGGATCTGCATCTGAAATGCCAGACCCCTCACCTGTGGATCAGGTTTTAAGGGAAGACTGGGGGTCAGATCTCCTGGAGGGGAGAGTCCACCCAGTTGACCTTTAGGTTTGAGGTAGGGGATGCTATTAGATAGTTAACAGCTCTCAGGCACTCTTGGACCGTAAATGGCCTTTCCTACAACGCTTCCATCTTATGGGCCTGGAGCACCTTCAAGACCATTACCTGGTCCCCTACTTTGAAGGAACACTCTCTGGCATGTTTATTGTACCAGGCCTTTTGCTCTTCCTGAGCATCTTTTAGGTTTTCTCTAGCAAGGGCTAAAGAGTTTCGGAGCGTTTTGTAGGGAACAAACACCCCCCAACCCCCCCACCCCCCATTAGAAAGTATCTTCTTTCCTTATTGGTCCTTTTGGTCAGGTGCCAACCAGATTATTCGAGCTTCTTAACCCCTTACAGATAAAGCAATTCAGAACAGCTTCAAGGAGGGATTTTATGCTACCCTTATCTTTGTTTATGACACAAGCTAAACTGTGTAAACACAGCCTGTCTGCCATCGCTTTGCTGGTTATCTTGTGTCTTTGGCTACTCCACCGATGGGTCAAGACAAAGGAGTTAATACTAATGGTAAACCCTTTCAAGACGTGTGACATACCTAATTTTTGGAAAAAAAACTTTTGTACATGCTAGGGATGGTGACAAGACAGTCTCACCAGCATGTTGCTTTTCAGCTTACACCTGTAAACAAGCTGGAAGCTTGGCATAGCAGCAAAAGCATAACAGGCCTACACTGCTGTGTGGAAGGGGAAACTGAGGCACACCATCTCATGGCATTGGTGGCTAAATGTCAAGACACCTACATTTTAACAGATATTGCTATCTGCACTCCGTTGGTTAGACACTGTGGGCTGTGGGGGCGGGGGGGTAGAAGAGGAGAGGCAGAAAACTGTAACACATTAAGTTTCTGTAATGCAGGCAAAGCTAACAAACAGTGGAGTAGTAATATATAGAAGCCAGGTTCTCCAGCTTTTACTTCTTCCCTTTGTTAATCTTCTGATCACTGTTGTTTCCCTTACATAGCCTTGCGGATCTCTAGGGAACATGTTTCAGCCTAGCTTCTGGGAGTTGGGGAATAGTGCACAAGTGAAATGTAGCATAAAATCCACTCATCCACTGCAGCTGTGTGAAGATAACTGAACCAGAACATTTTTGTCAGCCACGAGAGAGATGAAGGGGGAATGATCAAAGTCCATTGCTGTGTGTGTTGGTCTGGATCCGACCCGTGATCAATGTGCTCCCTTAAAGGGCAGCAAGGATAAGGGGAGAAATCAGGCAAGATGGGGGCAGGGTTGGAGAAGGAGTAAGGAGGAAAAAAAAATCAATTACTTGTTAAGTTGCTCAAAATGAGGCAAAAAACAGCCCTGGTCTTTTCAAACGTATACCCTAACCTTTACCCCAGAGAGAAGCAAGGTGAGGGTTGCCTTGTCTGTAATGCACAAATATTTCACACAAATTAGATTGTTGTTGAGGAGGCATTTTTTTCTGTGAAATGTACAGAGCGGAAATCATAAAGCATCTATTTTTTTCTGGGATAGTGATCATTTTTAAAAATTATGAATGTTAATGGATTAAATGAGTCCTGTCATGCAGTCTAAGGCTACAATGGGACCCTTTTAAAAACTGCTTCACTCTTGGCAGAAGGAGAAGTCATTCTGGCATCTGTATAGTCTAAAATCCCCACCCTGTAATCACAAGTTTAAAGCACTACAGTACTAAGTTCATAATTGACTTAACATTAACACTGCTGCTGTGCAGTCTGCCAGCAGAGGGAACCCAAACTAACAAACAGTTCCAGGCTGTGCTGACTTCCAGGAAGATCCAGATTTTGCGATAGGGAGATAACCGAACTCCCTTGTTGGGTGTGGGGGGGACCGTGCTGTTTCCTAGCTGGAAAAGGGAAAGGACCAGAAGTGTCACTTTAAAAACAACAACTACAACAAGGAGTCCTTGTGGCACCTTAGAGACTAACACATTTATTTGGTCATAAGCTTTCGTGAGCTAAAATCCACTTCATCAGATGCATGGAGTGAAAAATACAGGAAGCAGTATATATATTACAGCACATGAAAAGATGGGAGTTGCCTTATCAAGTGGGGGGGGACGGACGGTCAGTGCTAATGAGGCCAATTCAATCAAGGTGGAAGTGGCCTATTCTCAACAGTTTACAAGAAGGTGTGAGTATCAACAGAGGGAAAATTACTTTTTGTAGTGACCTAGCCACTCCCAGTCTTTATTCTGGCCTAATTTGATGGTGTCCAGTTTGTAAATTAATTCCAGTTCAGCTGTTTCTCACTGAATTTTTTTAAAATTTTTTTTGGTTGAAGAATTGCCACTTTTAACTCTGTTATTGAGTGACAAGGGAGATTGAAATGCTCTACTGGTTTTTGAATGTTACAATTCTTGATGTCTGATTTGTATCCATTTATTCTTTGGTGTAGAGACTGTCCAGTTTGGCCATTGTACATGACAGAGGGGCATTGCCTCACCCCTCGTCTAAAAGGGCCGCAACCATCAGATCCTGTCAAGGTTCCTCCCCCACTCTGAACTCTAGGGTACAGATGTGGGGACCTGCATGAAAAACCTCCTAAGCTTATCTTTACCAGCTTAGGTCAAAACTTCCCCAAGGTAAAAAATATTCCACCCTTTGTCCTTGGATTGGCCGCTACCACCACCAAACTAATACTGGTTACTGGGAAAGAGCTGTTTGGACGCGTCCTTCCCCCCAAAATACTTCCCAAAACCTTGCACCCCCCTTCCTGGACAAGGTTTGGTAAAAAGCCTCACCAATTTGCATAGGTGACCACAGACCCAAACCCTTGGATCTGAGAACAATGAAAAAGCATTCAGTTTTCTTACAAGAAGACTTTTAATAAAAATAGAAGTAAAGAGAAATAAAGAAATCCCCCCTGTAAAATCAGGATGGTAGATACCTTACAGGGTAATTAGATTCAAAACATAGAGAACCCCTCTAGGCAAAACCTTAAGTTACAAAAAAGATACACAGACAGAAATAGGTTTCAGAGTAACAGCCGTGTTAGTCTGTATTCGCAAAAAGAAAAGGAGTACTTGTGGCACCTTAGAGACTAACCAATTTATTTGAGCATAAGCTTTCGTGAGCTACAGAAATAGTTATTTTATTCAGCACAGTTCTTTTCTCAGCCATTTAAAGAAATCATAATCTAACAGGTACCTAGCCAGATTACTTACTAAAAGTTCTAAGACTCCATTCCTGGTCTATCCCGGGCAAAGACAGAAGATAGACAGACAGACAGACACAGACCCTTTGTTTCCCTCCCTCCTCCCAGCTTTTGAAAGTATCTTGTCTCTTCATTGGTCATTTTGGGTCAGGTGCCAGCGAAGTTACCTTTAGCTTCTTAACCCTTTACAGGTGAGAGGAGCTTTTCCCTGGCCAGGAGGGATTTTAAAGGGGTTTACCCTTCCCTTTATATTTATGACAGATCCCTACAGAAATGACTCCGGGCCTGTTTGGAGTTCAAAGAATGCAATTTCCACTTCTTTTAACTGGGCTCTAGAGCTCTTGCAAGAGGCTGCTGCCCATGTTTGCCTGCCCCACCCCACACCCATTAACCCTTTCCCAGCAGAATCAAGTGGGTTGTGCGGAGTTACTGAGCCTACTGCCTCAGGGCCTCCCGTGGGGATAAAGGGACGTGGTCAACGCTTCTCGTTTAATTACAGTGAGACCCAGCCCACGCAGTTTTGTTTCCATGGGGGGGGGGAGTGTGCACTCATCACTCTCTTGCATAATGACAGGTTTCAGACTACCAGCCGTGTTAATCTGTATCCGCAAAAAGAAAAGGAGGACTTGTGGCACCTTAGCGACTAACCAATTTATTTGAGCATAAGCTTTCGTGAGCTACAGCCCATTGTTTCATGTTCTCCGTGTATATAAAATCTCTCCACAGGATGCATCCGATGAAGTGAGCGGTACCTCACGAAAGCTTATGCTCAAATAAATGTGTTAGCCTCTAAAGTGCCACAAGTCCTCCTGTTCTTTCTACGTCAGGAAAGCGTCTCTCGGCAGCAGCCTGGGCCGTGGAGAGGGCCCAGCCTAAACCGGAACACAGCCAGCCCTCAGGGCTGGAGAAGCCCTTCCCGCGCCTGGCGGGTGGCTGCGGCACCCTCGCCAGCCGGGCGCAGCGCTAGCCCCAGAGCGGGAGGGGCGGGGTCTGCTCCGCTCGGTCCCGGGCTGGGGCACGAGGCTGGAGGCCCCTGGAGTGACCCGCGCGGCAGCGCGGATCCCCTCCCCCCACAGAGCGCCATTTCCCGGGGGGGCCGTTGCGATTGCCCCGCCCCCTTACGCCTTCGTGTTTTCCAGTCGCCCTCCAATGGGGAGAGGGCGAGGCGGAGCCC
The DNA here is from genome assembly GCF_965152235.1 of Eretmochelys imbricata. Taxonomy (NCBI): domain Eukaryota; kingdom Metazoa; phylum Chordata; order Testudines; family Cheloniidae; genus Eretmochelys; species Eretmochelys imbricata. The sequence goes on along the minus strand of NC_135572.1, from coordinate 272,372,198 downwards.
GGGGCCCGCTCCGCGTCACGAGAGGAGGCATGAGCGCCGGGGGGCCCAGCCCTTTGCTCGCCGCTGGCCTGAGGCCCTTCCTCGGGGTAAGCGGGTGGGAGGGAGGCAGGACGAGTCCGGAGACGTGCCGGGGATGTGTGTCAGTTCCTGCAGGGAGCCGCTTGTCTCCCAGCACCAGAGCTGTGGGGGCAAAAGGGACGGGGCAAGGCAGCCTGTCTGGTGATGCACATTTGCCAGCTTTCAGCGCCCCTCCCCGAGTCTCTCTCTCGCTGATGCTGGTGGGTTTTGCTGGGTGTTTTCCGCAGTGAGACGTTTCCGAGCACGGTCCGATCCTCGCAGCTCTTCGTCCCGGCCGCGTTACGGAAAGGTCGCTCCTTACCTGGCTCCGCGAGGCTAGAGCTGAGCTCGGGCAGGTCTGGGTGAGAGCCGCGCTTTAACGAGGGGGGAGTGGTGTCCGTTTCCCTAGCCCAGGCGAGGCTTCGAGCAAAAGCTGTTACCCAGATTCCAGCTTTTTATGCACCTTGCCCGTATCCCTGCTGCCGTTTGAGGCCCCGGAGGCCGCCAGCGTGAAGAGCTCATTGGGGGCCGGGCGGTAGCACCCACTGCTGAGGCGGTAGCAGCAGAGTCCAAGCAGAACATCTCCTTGAGCCCGCTGCTCCTCTGTCCAGCATCCCCAGGCCTGACAACCACAGAGCAAGGAACCCCAGGGGCCTGCTTGCAGAACCAGGGGCCCAGTGAAGAGACAGAAACGAGGCACAAAAGCAGGGAGCAGGAGCCAGCTCGGTGCTTTGTTGAATTCCAGACTTTTTAAAACAGGCTTTGGTGGAGGTTTTGCCAAGAGGGTGGGGCACAGCCTGCTGCAGGAGGGTTTGTACTCCAGGCACAGATGCATCCTCTGTTGGGTATATAAGGAACACATGCTGAACGCTGGTGTAGGTGAATCCAAAGCCTTGTTCTCATAAGGTTCTTAACCCCCCCCCCCCCCCCAGTGTAGGCCGTGTTTCGGTTAGTTTATTCCTCCCTGTAGTAATGTGTACACCTGTAAAGCAATCCATCTTTAACAAGCCCTTATGTGAACAAAAGTATTTCATGAAATTATTTTGAATGAAAACATTTTTGCGGGGGAGAGGATATAAATCTTCTCCTGGAAGAGTTGTGAGCCTAATCACAGCCACAATTGATTAGTGCCCAGGGACTAGAAAAATCTGATGAGGGGAGGCAATGTGGTCTGAGTGCAAAAATCGCATTTAGGAGCTTCTGATCCTGATTAGGTTCATGGCCTGGGGCTCATCACTTCACCTGTCTGGTTAAGTGACGGGGTGAGGAGCAATTAGTAGGGCCCTACCAAATTTACGCATCACAGACGGTGAAATCGGATCTCACCCATGAAATTTAGCTAGTTTATGAGGGAGGGGCAGGGCTGGGGGCACTTACTGTACACTGGTCTCCAGATGCTAGACCTGGACAGCTGGGAGTGACAGGACTTCCTCTTCCCCTGCAGGGGCCGCTTCCAGGGACTGGTCAGACCCATGTCCGGAAACCTCCCCAAGCTGCAGGTACCTCCATGGCTGCTCATTGGGAGCCCAGCTCTGAAGGCAGTGTCACTGCTAGCAGCAGCACAGCAGTGAGGGTGGCAATACTGTGACCCCCCCACCCCACACACACACCCAACAATAGCCTTGAGACCCCACCACGACCTCCATTTGGGTCGGAACCCCCATGATTCCTACACCATGAAGCTTCTGATTTAAATATCTGAAACCATGACATTTACGATTTTTAAAATCTTCTGACCATGAAATTGACCAAAATGGACCCTGAATTTGGTAGAGCCCTAGAAATTAGTTGCTCTTTATGCACAGTTAAACACCAATTCTTCTGGTCAAGATGAGGGAAACTGCAATAAGTAACTGGCAACGGCTAAACGTAAATCAGATCTTCTAAAAATGCTTTCAGTCCTAGGTGGTGAGGGAAGCCAAGTTTGTTTGAAATTAAAAAAATTAACCCACTGTTAATAATAGAATACCATTTATTTAAATATTTTGGATGTTTTCTACATTTTCAATATATTGATTTCAATTACAGTAACTCCTCACTTAAGGTTGTAGTTATGTTCCTGACAAATGCGACTTTTTATGCGAAACGATGTTAAGCGAATCCAATATCCAATGGGGAGGTTAGGTTCCAGGGAAATTTTTTTTCTCTGACAAAAGACATTATATACATATACAATATACGTTTTAAACAATTTTAAACAGACAGTTTAATACCGTTCACAGCAATGAATGATTGTAAAGCTTGGTTGAGGTGGTGAAGTCAGAGGGTGGACTATTTCCCAGGGAATGCCTTGCTGCTAAATGATGAACTAGCACTCAGCTGAGCCCTCAAGGGTTAATGCACTGTTGTTCATGTAGCCTCACACTCTACAAGGCAGCATGGACTGAGGCAGGAGGGAGAAAAGAAAATAGATGCAGGGCAGTAGCTGCAAACACTTCCCTGCAAAAACTGAACATGAGGATGAGCCCACGCTATCCAGCTGGAGCGCACCAGCCCTCCTCCTGACAGCACATGCATGGCTGCACAGGTGCTTTATTTCCAAAGTGCTGGGGGGTGCGTGCATGAGAGAGAGAGACGTGCATTGCTCCTTTAAGAGTGCTAACGCCACTTCAAGTACGTTGCCTTTTTAAGCAGATCAGCCAGTTCAGACAGGAAGCAATAGCTTCCAGCAAGCTCCCTCCTTTCTGTCCCTGAGCCCTCCCCGTCCTCTGCTTGAGGGGGGACAGGAGCAGGGGGACACCCTGATATCAGCACCCCTCCCCCAGCAAGCAGGAAGGTCCAGAGAGCAGCTCCAAGGCAGAGGGTAGAGCAGGAGCAGCACGGCGGGGGTGGGGGACAGCTGAACTGCTGCTGGGCAGCTGCCGAGCCACATACCTTACAGGGAATTTAGGGGAGCTGAGGGGGGAAACTGCCGGCCTTCCCCCATTTTAATCCCCACGAGGAGGGGCTGCTCTTCCAGAAAATCCTGCAAGCAGTGGACAAAGCAGGCAGGTGCCAAAGAACGTTATAAGGGAGCATTGCGCAACTTTAAACAAGCATGTTCTCTCATTGATCAGCAACATAACAACGTTAACCGGGACAACGTTAAGTGAGGAGTTCCTGTACAACACTGAATACAAAGTGTACAGTGCTCACTTTATATTTATTTTTTATTACAAATATTTGCACTGTAAAAAAAATTATATTTTAATTCACTTAATACAAGTACTGTAGTGCAATCTCTTTATAATGAAAGTTGAACTTACAAATGTCGAATTATGTACAAAAAAACCTGCATTCAAAAATAAAACAATATAAAACTTTAGAGCCTACAAGTCCACTCAGTCCTATTGAGCCAATCGCTCAAACAAGTTTGGTTACAATTTGCAGGAGATAATGCTGCATATGTCTTGTTTACAATGTCACCTGAAAGTGAGAACATGGCACTGTTGTAGCCGGTATCGCAAGATATTTACGTGCTAGATGCACTAAAGATTTTTATGTCCCTTCATGCTTCAACCACCATTGCAGAGGACATGCATCCATGCTGATGATGGGTTCTGCTTGATAATGATCCAAAGCAGAGCGGACCGACACATGTTCATTTTCATTATCTGAGTCTGATGCCACCGGCAGAAGTTGATTTTCTTTTTTGGTGGTTCGGGTTCTGTAGTTTCTGCATTGTAGTGTTGCTCTTTTAAGACATCTGAAAGCATGCTCACCTCATCCTTCTCAGATTTTGGAAGGCACTTCAGATTCTTAAACCTTGGGTCGAGTGCTGTAGCTATCCTTAGAAATCTCACATTGGTACCTTCTTTGTATTTTGTCAAATCTGCAGTGAAAGTGTTCTTAAAACGAACATGTGCTGGGTCATCATCTGAGACTGCTATAACATGAAATATATGACAGAATGGAGGTAAAACAGAACAAGAGAAATATAATTTTCCCCCAAGGAGTTCAGTCACAAATTTAATGCATTATTTTTTTAATGAGCATCATCAGCACAGAAGTATGTCCTCTGGAATGGTGGCTGAAGCATGAAGGGGCATATGAATGTTTAGCATATCCGGCACGTAAATATCTTGCAACATCAGCTACAAAAGTGCCATGCGAATGCCTGTTCTCACTTTCAGGTGACATTGTAAATAAGAAGCCGGCAGCAGTATCTCCCGTAAATGTAAACAAACATGTTTGTCTTAGCAATTAGCTGAACAAAAAGTAGGACTGAGTGGACTTGTAGGCTCTAAAGTTTTACATTGTTTTGTTTTTGAGTGCAGTTATGAGACAAAAAATCTACATTTGTAAGTTAAACTCCCACGATAGATTGCACTACAGTACTTGTATGAGGTGAATTGAAAAATATATTATTTCTTTTTTTTATCATTTTTACGGTGCAAGTATTTGCAATAAAAATAATATAAAGTGAGCACGTACACTTTGTATTCTGTGTTGTAATAGAAATCAATATATTGGAAAATGTAGCAAAACATTCAAAAATATTTAATAAATTTCAATTAGTATTCTATTGTTTAACAGTACGATTGATCGCAATTAATTTTTTTAATTGCAGTTAATTTTTTTGAGTTAATCATGTGAGTTAACTGTGATTAATCGACAGCCCTATTTGAAATATATATTTATTCTGGCAGTGTCCCTTTAAGACATTAACTGGGACCTGTGCACATTCCTTGATGCATTAGCTGTGGATTAATAAATGCTTCTGTTTGCGGGGGGACTGTACATAGGACAGTACCAGACAATCAGGCACATTGGTGAATGCTGAACTGTGTGAATGGCTGAGTCTTGACTGTGTGTCAGTTCCTTTTTTTAAATGCAAAGAGATGGAAAGTGCTGTGTGGAAGGCAAAGAAGAGGGTCCTCCCACCATGGATGGCCGTGCGGGAGGTGGAGCCAAGAAAGACTAGGTCAGCAGTGAGATTCAAGAGGGCGAAGAAGCCAGCTGTGGCAAGGTAAGCGCTTTGTGCAGCTGTGCCACCTGGGGCTGCAGTTGCATTGGCTCCCATGTGCAAAGCACCATTGGGCCTGGTCACCGGTTGGCTAGGAAACCTCCAAGGAGAAGCGAGGGTATCACACAAAAGTGGGGTTGGAGGCTCAGTCAGGGTGTTCTTCGCTGTGTCAGAGCTGCAGGGAGCGCTGTGCTGGCAGAGCTGCTGTCTCTCAGGAGAGATGGAAAACACAGAGCTGTTTGCGTAGATCTTATTACGCTCTTCACAAAAGCTGGAGCCATGGTTGAATCCCTTGTTGGGTATTTACCTTCTCTCTGAGCTATGTTATTCTTCACTTCCCTCCCTACACTCCCTCTTGTGCAGCATTCCTGGTACTCGATCCCTGCTGCTGGATTTGTACATGAGCCCTGTTCCCCCAGCCAGTACGGTGCTTTGCAATCCTGCAGGGATAACTGTTGTGTTTAGAAGTGTAAGGGATTATGATGGTTATGGAAATATACAGAAAGGAGTGTTCCAAAAGGGTTCTGATTTCTGCTCTGAGCTGATGTACATCAGGAATAACTCCACCCAAATCATCAGATTTATACTGGTGTAAAAGTGGTGTGAGAGGACAATCAGGCTCCAGCTTCTGACTTCCTGCTATTGAAAAACAGGAATTTGCAGAAACAAAGGCAAACATTACAATGACTTCCTATGCAGGCATTCTTTAGTCCTGGGGGAATTCTATCCCAAAAAATTAAAAATTCTGCACACAATATTTTAAAATTCTGCATATTTTATTTGTCAAAATAACACTATGCAATCATGTCAGTTTCAATTATTTTGATAATTTATTACAAAATACCTATCAGCAACTCTGTCTGTAACAATACAGACACAAAAAAATGTCTCCAGGAGTAGGGAGTTAAGGAAACCCCTACAACAACTCAGTTTCTGTTTGTCTGTCCCCTCTCTGGAGAGCCCAGCAGAGGGGCCAGACACCCACACTCCCTCCCCCCAGAGCCCAGCCCAGACACCCGCACCCCGTCCCCCACAGAGCCCAGGGATCGAGAAGGAAAAACAGCATGATGCTGGGTCCTGGGCTTGTATGGAGTTTCCTGCATGCTCTGTCCTTCCTTCAGGACATGCGGGGAACTGCAGCTGCAAGGAACCCTCCAGCTCTCTCCCCCTCACCCCCTGCAGTGTCTTCTATTTGCGAGCCAAGCTCTGCCAGCTCCAGCACGCCCTTAGTGGCATCCAGCAGCTCTGCAGCCCATTTCTGTCAGGGGAAAAGGAAATTTTGTGCCCAAACCATTAATTTCTGTGCAAATTCTGCATTGTGCAGTGGTGCAGAATTCCTTCACGAGTACATTCCTCTGCTGTTTCCTATGCTGATTGTGTTTCCATGGGGGCAGCATTCACATTTCTGCTCATGACTGTTCCCCATCTGATTCCTGCTTTTGTTTTCTCTTCTGATCTCCTCTTGGCCTGCTCAGAACCGTGACTGTCTATTGTATGAACGAAGCGGAGCTGGTGGATGTAGCATTGGGGGTCCTGGCTGAGGTGAGCACTGAGGCCTGCTGGTCCATGTTCCTGCCAATGCAGCAGTTTCCTAACATGTCCCTGTCCTGATGCTTTTGCCCAGGCTAATTTAAAATGTCCTGCTTCCACCACTTCCCTTGGGGAAATGCCACTGTAGGGAGGCTAAATGGAAGCCTTCTCCTTTGTAACCAGCCGCTTCCATTTCAATGATGCCATGATCCGGCATGTGTAACATTGTATCACGCCCCCCTGGAAGTGGTGTGATGTAAGCAACAACAGTGAATGGGTCAGTCAGGAGGAGGGAATGGGTGACCTGGGGGTTGAAGCTTGGGACTTGGGAAGTCTGCATGATATTTCATGCTCCGTCACACACTCCTGCATGACCTGGGGCAAGCCACTTAATCTCTCTGTGCCTTGGTTTACCCCTCAGTAAGTGGGGATAATGGTACCCCCCACCCCCTCGCCAGGGCATTGTGAGGGTTACTATTTGAGATGCTCAGACGGTGGTGAGGAGGGCCGTAGGAATGCCTATAAATAAATGTGAGGAGAGAAGTCCTCTTTACACAGACGCCCTTGTAATCAGCAGGAAGGCGGTGCAGAAAGAGGGCACCTGGTTAATGGGATTTACTAGCATGATTCCCAATAATTATTTATTTTGAGGGGAGGAGAGATTTCTCTGGAATCCTGCAATTCCCCCCTCCCCCCTAAGCATGTCTACCTCTTCCCCCTCCAACACCTGCATCACAGTGACCCTTACTGTGGCTGAGGGAGCCTCCAGCCAATCAGTCCTGCTTCCTGTGGCGGGGGGGGGTGGTGCTGTGTGTCTGGAGAGTAAGTGCTGTGCTTTCCTTCCCGGCCTTGTGGGGGCTGGGAGATGCCACCTGGGTTTGGTGTGCCAGGGGGATGGATGCAGGAGTTTCTCAGACACTCACTTGGGTGAGTAAATGCTACAGTGCTGAATTCACACTCCCTTGCAGGAGACTATGTTAATGGCACCTCAGCAGCTTTCTCTCGTTAGGTTGGCAGCTCCCCGGGCTCTCTGCCTGGAGTATCCCCCTTCCTGTGGCCCTGATCCTGCAGTTAGATCACTGCAGGCAGACCCTGGCTTTCGCATCGGCTTCAGTGATGGGTCAGCCCATGTGGCTGTGATTGCAGGACTGGCCCTTAGTTGTTCCTGAATGGAGAATCCATTATTCCTCAGGAGATTAACCCCCCTCCTCCCCCTGAGCACTAAAGATCGCGTGACACTCTGTGAAGGTACACACGTGTTAACTGCAACGTCCTCACCAAACTGTAGCTTGGGTAACTTTGTCCAAAATTCCCCTACAGCTTCAATGGCGAAGAGCAGTGTTCTTCGCTGCCCGGCCTAAGCCGATGTTAAGTGGGGTGGGATGCAGCAGCTGTTGATCAGCCTTCCGCTGATTGGGGGCCTGGTGCCAGTGGGGATGGGTGTTTCTTCCTCTTGCTTCATGGACGTGTTTCTGTGCCAGAACTGTAAATACAAGGAAATGGAGGGGAACATTCCATCTGAAACCGAAGGGGAGCAGGAAGGCCAGCAAACGCCGACGGAGCCTCAGTGGAGTCCAGCAAGCAGTGGCGGGGCCAGCACGCCCAGGCCAGGCCCCGAGCCCCATGCTCAGCCAGATGCTTTGGGCTGTGCTAGCAGGACAGATACGGAGGACGACGAAGATGATGCTTTGAAATATGTCAGGGAGATATTTTTTAGCTAACATCTCACGGGGGTTTTTTAAGCAGAGCAAAAATAATGCCAAGGGAGCCATAGTCGGAGGGTGGGGCAGACCCAGGGGCAGGCTCCAGTGGGTGGGGATACGGCAGTGTGGGGCTGTACGGGTTCCCCCAATGCCCTCCCAATTCAAAGGGAGCCCGGAGCAGTGGTGTGGATGGGGCCCCAGGAGAAGGGAGCAGGAGAGAATGTCTGAGAGGAGCTCGCCCTCGCTCTGCCCTGAGCTGCATGGCCAGTGCCTGGTTCAAGTACAGCCCTTGCCCAGCGTGTCTGAGCCTTCGGACAGTCCCTCACCTTCCCCAACACTCCCCCCTTCATAGCCTCTTCCTTGTGAGCCACGGGTCCCCTCCTCCCTGGGCCAGCTCCCCAGCTGATCCTAAGTGGCCTCCTGATTGTCAGTCTCTGCCCAGAAGTCATGGAGATTGAACTCACCCTTCCAGCTCTGGGGTGGGGCTCTGCAGGACAGGGCAGGCACATGGAGGTGGGGGGGCCGGACTTGCTGTGCAGCATCCCTTGATCTGTGAATAAACAGTTTGTTCTGAAGGGCTGTCACTGGGGCACCTTTTATCAGTATTATATTAAATTTGAAAGGTTATTAAAATATTAAATGTCTCTTTTAAAAACAAGCATCTGCGTGTCCTGCCTGCACCATGGGCCACCCTGTGCTGTCTCCTACCTCACCTGTGGGCATCATATTTACCTGATCTGTCAGTGGACTTGCATTGTCTCTGCTTGATGACAAGGCGAGCCAGAGAAGCAAACCGGTTCCATTGTCTAGGGCAGACCTGTTCACAAGCTCCTCCTGCCATGCCTGGTTTAAATGCACTTTAGTCATAATTTCTGCATCTACCCACAATTCTTAGTACCCACTGTGTACCTACCTCATGCAGGAATAGTGGTGAGCAGTGAGTTATTTGTCTGCATCTTGTGTATAAAGATTATTGCAACGGTGCGAATAGAGAGTGCTTTGAGTCACACGCGTTACTCAACCAGAGAGCAGAGATGGCACCAGCCGAACATGCTCTACAACATTCCACCACCCTGTTCCAGCTCTGCCCTATTCACTCCTTGTCCTGAGTCTACCAGACAGTGGGGAGAGGCCCGCAGTGGCCGTTTCTTCCCTGTGGACAACTAGGACTTACAAACTGTGTGGTGATGCCACTATCTCATTTGCCATGAACAAGTAGCGGGTGGTGATACTCAGGTCCGCTCCACGTCTGTAGAGACTAAATCTGTGCTACTGGGAGAGCTCAGCACCTGTTTCCCAACTGTCTGAGCTGCATTTTCTGCCCTGTTAACATATAAAATATGAGCAACTCATCTGAAGTATTTTGCGGGCAGGTTTGAATGCACATGGGTGTGCTGGAAAAGGTTTTCCACTGTCAGTGTTTTGGCCTTCTCTTTTTCAGTCTCCTGGCATAGGGACCAGATTATGCATGCAGCAGATGAAATTACCCAATAGAGCTAGAAAAGACCTGCGAGCCTTTCCTGATCTCCCTTTGGGCCAGGTACTGATGCTGTAGGTGACATGCTCGTAATTAAATCATAGAATATCAGGATTGGAAGGGACCTCAGGGGGTCATCTAGTCCAACCTCCTATTCAAAGCAGGACAAATCCCCAATTTTTGCCCCACATCCCTAAATGGCCCCCTCAAGGATTGAACTCACAACCCTGGGTTTAGCAGGCCAATGCTCAAACCACTGAGCTATCTCGTACCTAAGCCCCCCTTATAGCACATAGGCATCCCCCTTTACAATGAACATAGATATGCCAGCATACCCACAAGGCTGCAGTAACCCTTCTCTGTTGAGTGGGTCTGGTAGGTAGCCCTGGTTTGTCTTACATCTCTTAGCCACTACTTAGAATTCTTTGCAACTTGCCTTTATTGTACCATGACTAACCACAGGCCCTCCTATATTTGCCTTATTCAGTTTCCTCAAGGGCACTGACCAGGCCGCAAGAGTCATCCTCTGTACACTACCTCAGTTTAAAGCATTAATTCACTTTACCCTGCAGAAATTTACATTTCTGTACCACAAACTGTGCAACACATAAGCTGGCTGTAGTAGAACTAAAGGTCTCCTAGATGAACTGCCAGGGCTGTCCTTAGGCATACATGGTTGTGTAGGGCACCTGGAAATTTGGGGCACCCCCGGGTCTTCCTATCCCCGTTCTGACCCTTCCTGCAGGCTCCCACAGCTGGCTGCTGAGCCTGGTGAGTCTTCCTCTGGAGGGGGATCGAGTAACTTAAAAGTGAAAAAGCCTTCCAGTCTGCCAGACCTATTAACACAATACTGAAACTGTAGACTTAAACGCTTGGATCTTCAGACATATATTTTTTAAAATAAATCCTTCAAAGAACCACTCTGATCTAAAATACACATTTTAATTTTAATTACTATAGTACAAAAAACTTTCTTCCAAAGTCTTCCTGTCCTTTCTGTCCATCCCTTTCTCCCTTCATCCCCATGTTAAAGTGAGCCCTTAAAGGGACAACACCCCTTTCCTGCCAGATAGTGGGTCACATGAGTTTCCCTTTCTTTACTTCTGACTATTTGATGAACTAGTTTTAAGAAACCCCTCTAGCAAAATCAGTACCTTAGTAAGATATAAAATCCTTTGTTATGCCTAAAGTCTTTGGAAACATATTTTTTAAAGTTGGTGAAATTTCATAAACATGTCTATTGTTATGGAGATCACACGAAGTAAATTAGTGTTCCCTTTGTCTAAAAGCAATGAACATTGTTATGAACACACTAAACCTCTGCGACTGATTAATTTAAAATAATGTCTTTGTTTCAGTGAGTTAAATATGTAGTAATCTGGAATGATTACTTAATGATGGCTTAAGAGTACATTTAAAATGTAAAATCAGCTTAGAAATACTGATTAAGAAAATGTCATACAGAAGAGCTGCCTCAGGTATTCCATAATATTTAAGGTTGTATTCAGCAGGACAGGTGACTTGCCTTTACTACAAAGTTTTTGCAGATAAAGCTCTGACAGACTTCAGGGTTTATCAAAAAAAACCTGTGACTGACATTTTTTTATTCCCAAGTTTAGTGCTTTTCATGAGGTACCTTCTGCATATCCACTCTTCACCTTCTGGCATGCCGTGGAAAACATGCTCCATCTTCTTTAGAAAGAAATTGCAGAAGAGTGATTTTTTCAAATGTCATTTGCTTTATTTGGGTTCAGGGATTTGGCTGGAAGGGGGGAGAGCAGGGAGGTGAAGGGGAGAGAGTGGGAATAGGGCGGGGCTTGGGCAGAGTGGGGGCGGGGCCTGGGGCGGAGCAGGAGTGGAGTCTTGGCAGGGCCACAGGCAGAAGAGGTGGGGTGGGGAGCCAGGCTCCCCAAACTGCAGCTTGACCCACCGCCCATGACAGCAGGTAAGAGTGGGTTGGCTCCCGCACACCCAGTGCACGCTACAGTCTCTTTAGGCAGGGGCTGTATTCACAGAGGCGTAGTCTGCGTGAGGAAGAGGGTACGGCGGTCTCTGTGGGGAACTGTGATTCTCTGCTGCCAGGAGGCAGGCAGGGCGGCTCGGTATCCTTTGCTGTCACGTCCCTCCTCCACCCGGGCTGCGAGCCTGGGCTGCCATCGGGCATAGGGGCACCAGTTTAATAATACTGCGTAGGACCCCATAAATCCTAAGGACGGCCCTGTGAACTGCCTGACAAACTTAGACACAAAATAGTGTTTCAGCCTGTTCAGGTTTCTTCCCCACTCTGAACTTTAGGGTACAGATGTGGGGACCTGCATGGACCTGCTTATTCTTACCAGCTTTGGTTAAAAACTTTTCCAAGGTACAAACTTCGCCTTGTTCTTGAACCATATGCTGCCACCACCAAGCGTTTTAAACAAAGAACAGGGAAAGAGCCCACTTGGAGACGTCTTCCCCCAAAATATCCCCCCCAAGCCCTACACCCCCTTTCCTGGGGAAGGCTTGATAAGAATCCTCACCAATTTGTACAGGTGAACACAGACCCAAACCCTTGGATCTTAAGAACAATGAAAAATCAATTAGGTTCTTAAAAGAAGAATTTTAATTAAAGAAAAAGTAAAAGAATCACCTCTGTAAAATCAGGATGGTAAATACCTTACAGGGTAGTCATATTCAAAACTTAGAGAATCCCTCTAGGCAAAACCTTAAATTACAAAAAGACACAAAAACAGGAATATACATTCCATCCAGTACAGCTTATTTTACCAGCCATTAAACAAACGGAAATCTAACGCATTTATAGCTAGATTACTTACTAACTTTACAGGAGTTGTAAGACTACATTCCTGATCTGGTCCCAGCAACAGCATCACCCAGACGGAAGAACCCTTTGTTCCCCGCCCCCTCCAGCTTTGAAAGTGTCTTGTCCCCTCATTGGTCATTTTGATCAGGTGCCAGCGAGGTTATCTTAGCTTCTTAAGCCTTTACGGGTGAAAGGGTTTTGCCTCTGGCCAGGAGGGATTTTATAGCACTGTATACAGATAGGTGGTTACCCTTCCCTTTATATTTATGACATGGCCCAAAGTTGGAGATCAGTACACAAGAGCAGGCTATATAGGTTGAATAGTAGATGATGATAAAAACTTGATTGGGGAGCTCCCACAAGCTAGCACTGCATCTTCCTCCCTCTCTGCCTTCAGACCTGCAAGGCTGGGGCCTGCTTCTCAGGGGAAGGGCTTCCCTTTTCAGGAACCTCCTTGAGCCACGTGACGTACACAGCAGCAGCAAAAAGCTGGAACAGCAGCAGGGCCTGAGCCCCAGCTAGCGCCATGAAACCCCCACTGAGTTCAGAGAGGTGAAGCCAAACCCAGGTCTGGAGCAGAAACAAGCTGAGGCCACCAGCCAGAAGTGCAGCCGAGAGGCCCAGCACCACAAGGGTCACTTCCCAGGCCTCTCTGGTGTTTGCACATTGGGCCTGTATGATTAAAAAGGGGGAGAAGCTACAGAGGACCTGGACAGTGTATACACAGAGCCTTGCCAGGACTAGCTCAACCTGGCCAACCCCCATGTCCATCAGGTCCTTGAATTCTAGGCACTGCAGCTCTCCAGCCATCTGGTTCCACAGGCAGAAGTTGTAGAAGCCGATTCTTTTGTGGGGCAGGTTGATGATGTTTCCAGCATTCCACATCAGGGCATACAGCATCAAGAAAAAGGACCCTCCAGCCAGGAGGAGCATGGTCCAATAGAGCCGGCACGCCCCAGTTTTCTGCTGCAACAGACCCATTCTAGTTTCCACACTAGCTCCTCAGGACCACGGTCTCACTGTCCTCAAAGAGACCTGCTGTGAGACATGAATGGGGAGAGCCCTCAGTTTCAGTGTTCATGCCAGTAATCCCACTGCTTCCTCCATGCCCAGGTAACACACTGATTGAGGAAGTGGTGTAGCTCCTTCACATGGCTGGTCCACTAGAGGATAACAGCTTACTAGTGCTCAGAGACTTTAAGGTCAGAAGGGACCATCGTGATCACTGAGTCTGACCTCCTGCACACTGCAGGCCACAGAACTCACCCAGCCACTCCTGTAATAGACCCCTCACCTCTGGCTGAGTTAGTGAAATCCTCAAATTTAAATTTAAAGACTTCAAGTTACTATGAATCCACCATTTACTCTAGTTTAAACCTGCAAGTGACCCCTGCCCCATGCTGCAGAGGAACGTGAAAAAGCCCCAGGGTCTCTGCCAATCTGACCCTGGAGAAAATTCCTCCCCGACCCCAGATCTGGTGATCAGTTAGACCCTGAGCATGTGGGCAACACCCACCCACTGGAAAGAATTCTCTGTAGTAACTCAGAGCCGTCCCCAGCTAGTGTCCCATATCCAGCCGTTGGAGATTTTTGCTCCTGGCAGTTGCCAGTGGGCCACATGCCATTGTAGGCAGTCCCATCATATTATTGCTTCTTTTGCTAAAGGGGGCAGTTTGGTTGCTGAAGGGATGGGGTCTGTAGTGTGGGCTCAAGAGCCCAAATTCGAAGGCTGCTGACTGCTTATATGAGGGGCTGTTACACGCACTATTAGTTTCCTGCATGTGGCAAATAGGGATTTTACTTCTTCTGGAAACAAGCAAGGGAAGAAATGAGCAAATTCTGTGAATTAACCAGGGGAACATTTAAACGTTAAACTAGAAGCAAACAAGAGTTCCTGACCCCAGCACTGGGCTGCAGGTACAAAGGTTAAAATTCCAGCTGCCTGTGAAGTGGGGCTCCCGTTCGAAATGTGACTAGAAATACCCTCGCAGGGTTCTGTTCTCACCAATCCCACAGCCAATTTGCTCCGGTGACGAGCCAGGAGACGGTTGTTCTACTGGCCAGCCCCACACATGCCACCTGGGATCTGCAGCTCAGCCTGTGCTCGGCCTTCCTCTCATCAGTACCAGTAATGACGAGTCTGGCTGACAATGTATGAGACAGACCAGAGGCTTTGGCCCCCTCCCGTAGCTCTGCTGGCTGGGCAGTGCTCACTGGAGGACAAACAGGGCTGCAGCAGGAGGGGCTAACACACGTCTTTGTGACATGAGGCAGAGTCACTTGTCTGACTGTAACCCTGCTGGAGGGCTGCCATCCTAGAGACAGAGGCTGAGGGAACTGAGGGGGCAGCACAGTTAAGCTGCTTTAGGGCATTTTCAGTTTTTCCAGTGCCCACCCCCGCAGTGACGCTGCCAAGAACTGGAGGTCATCACATGCATTTTGCCTCATTTGAAGGCCCAGCAATATGGGACCTTACGGGGATGGGGGAAGGGACCAGGAATACCAGAGCATAACCTCACATTGGAAACTGACACCCATTTCACTGTTCCACAACTCCTCCTTCTGTATTTCTGGGGGGGGGGGGGACAAGAGGAAATGAGCAGAGACACCCACCATCAGCAGGGGAACTCTAGAGATAATCAACACGCTTCCTCCAGCCACTTGTAAGAGCAGTAAAGGCAAATGGGCCAGGTTCTGACTTTTGTACACATGTACACGCCCTCTCCCCAGATTGACGTCCTCCAGGGACGTACAGCCAAAGGAGGGGGGCGGAATTTGGCTCCATGGGAGAAAGGGTATGGATTGTCTCTACCTATTCAACTCATGCCTTATTGGCCAGGTACCCAGCCACCAAGAGTGAAAGTGAAAGTGCCTCACTGGACAAACATGCTCACATGATCCACTTGATACAGTGCCAATAGTTATAACCATGACACGTTATTATGGACTTAATCTGAAACAAACAAACAAACACTAAAAGAAGCAGCTCTTAAGCAAAATGGTCACTGTGAGGAGGAGAGGAGTGAGCGTTGCCTAGCTTCAACCTAAAGGTCTCTGTCAGGGACCTTCTAGATACAAACTTTTCTTGGCTGGACTAGGGGTCAGTTATTAGGCCAGTTAGTTGCCAAGTTTGATAGTGTGAAAGTCTTGGTGTCATTTACTGTAAATGCCTATATTGGCATCCGATGAAGTGAGCTGTAGCTCACGAAAGCTCATGCTCAAATAAATTGGTTAGTCTCTAAGGTGCCACAAGTACTCCTTTTCTTTTTGCAAATACAGACTAACACGGCTGTTACTCTGAAATTGGCAGCACTGTCTCCTCCCAGGGAAAGCATTTTTGATTTCAGTTCTGGTGAAAATAAGCATGAATCCTGGGAAAACCAACACAAGAGGTGGGATTCCTATTGCCTGAAGTGGCAATTAGGTGCCTATCTTTCTCTCCTGAATCTCAATGGAGGGAACTAAACAATCTGACTATGGCCCCGAGACCCCAAGGAGACAGGTGCTATGGGAATCAACCTGCAGTCTCTCTTGTTCAGCCTTACTTGGCAGACTTCACTGGCGACTTCTCTCTTAGCTCCTTAGCTTCCTTTCAGCTGTGTTTTTGTGGCTTGTGGTTTAGGCTGAAAAACAAAAGCAGAGGTAAAAGGTGAGGTAAAAGCAGGCCTACGCAGGGAAAAGGATCAGCAAGATCCGCTGCCTCAGCCTCTCAAGGATAGGGTGACCAGATGTCCCGATTCCATAGGGAGTGTCCCGACATTTGGGGCTTTTTCTTATATAGACTCCTATTATTCCCCACCCAGTCCCAATTTTTCATACTTGCTGTCTGGTCATCCTGCTCAAGGTTGTCTTGCTGGTTGGGTCTGCATGTAGGTATCAACAAGGGACTGGGAGTGAGCGGGGGTCTGCCTACGCCGTGCTTAGCTTTGAACACTTCAGAGAGAGAGCATTTGCCTCTTCAAGCATAGTTAAGGATAAGATTACGTTACGGATTCTGTGACTTTCAGAGACCTCCGTGACATTTTCCAGCTCCGGGGTGGCAGGCTGGGTCTGTCGGCTGACGGGGGCTTTGGAGCTCTGAGCTGCCGTGGGCACAGGGGGCCAGGTGTCGGATCCCCTCCTTCTGCAGTGGGGCTCGGGCTCTCATCCCCGCCTCCCCACTTGGGCTCCAGTCCTCCCCCTGTCAATCCCATTTTGTCACAGTTCTTTTTAGTAAAAGTCAGGAACAGGTCAGGGCTTCTGGGAATGTTTGTTTACTGCCCGCAGCCTGTCCCTGACTTTTACTAAAAATAACCATGACAAAATCTGAACCTCAAGCATAGTCCCTGGAGTGTATTCCCTTGGCGGGGTATCCTCCCCTATGTATCCACCACTCAGTTTAACAGATCCACCCTCAGACATTTGGTTCTGGCAATGAGGACTTTGAATCATAGAGTATCAGGGTTGGAAGGGACTGCAGGAGATCATCCAGTCCAACCCCCTGCTTAAAAAGCAGCACCAATCTCCAATTTTTGCCCTGATCCCTAAATGGTCCCCTCAAGGATTGAACTCACAATCCTGGGTTTAGGAGGCCAATGCTCAAACCACTGAGCTATCCCTCCCCCCTTCCCTGAACTCCCTTTGGATCCTGCCATCACCACTCCATTGGCTGTTACCACTGAGCAATGCGGGACAGGTGCTGTCTCGTGTCTCCCAGCGCCTGATGGTTATCGCGTGGGGAGGGGATACAGTTAAAGCCTCTAAACCACAAGCTCAAACCATGTTTTAAGTGTATCATGGTGGGATGGCTGGGCTGGGCTGGGCTGGGCTGTGCTCAGGGCGTGGGTGCAGCACAGGTGGTTCCTGGGAATCCTCAGTGCTTCCAGCCCCTGTGCTGAGAGCCCAGGACAGGGAGCTGAACCAGACGGTGCTCAGAGCCTGTAAGCGGGTCTCTTTGCTAACCAACAGGCCACAAGCCATCTTTCAGCCATTGACAAAGGCTTAGCACCTACAGTGTAGGCACCCCCTTCCCTCCCCCCAGCCCGGCTCACCCACTCTTCGGGGGTGAGGGGCCCCAGTTCTCTCAGCATTACCCCTAGATCATCAATACCTCACTTCTGCTTCCGCATGCTTCGCTTAGAGATCTGGCGAAGCCTGAATGTGCTCCTGCGCTTGTCAGTGGGGTCCAGTGCACTGTAACAAACACAACCATGCAAGCAGCTCAGAAGTGGGTGAAAGCCAGAGCCGGGGGCGGGGAGACTACAGGGCAGGTACTTGGTTGACTAGATTAATAGTTCCCAATTGATTTCCACCTGGGATGCACTGTCACCCTCCCCAAAAGACCCTGGTTTCTTGCTGCAGCCTGCCCCATCCAAAGGGGGATGGGACTTGGGGTTCTGGGCCTGTCATGGGGTGGGGCAGGAGCTGGGCCAGGGAGCGGGGGCCAGGCTGGCAGCCTGGGTTGGGCTGGTGTGGGAGCAGATACCAGCCTGGTGGCCGGAGAAGGGCTGGTGTGGGAGTGGGTGCCGGGCTGGAGGCCTGGGACCGGCTGGCATGGGAGCGGGCATGGGGCTGCCGGCCTGAGGAAGGCTGGTGTGGGAGCGGGTGCTGGGCTGGCAGCCTGGGGAGGGCTGGCGTGGGAGTGTGCATGGGGCTGGTGGCCTGGGGAGGGCTGGTGTGGCAGCCGGCGCTGACAGAGGGTGTATTTAGTTATGAGATCATAATTTGGCTTGGCTGGATTCGATTTAAAGGCTAGAGGTTGGTAACGTCGATTTCAGCTGACGTACTGACATCAACACACAGGAATTGGATGGGTAACATCTGGCAGGAGCGGAGCCTTCCCCCCTTTCTGCCTACAGTGATCGGGTGGCACCAGCCCCACAGCAGCACAGCCCCACTCTCTCCCTCCTACCGCGAAAGGTAGAGTGACCAGACGTCCCGTTTTTAAAGAGACAGTCCCGTATTTAAGCCCTCCAACAGGTGTCCCGACTTTTTCTTAAAAATGGGCAAATTGTCCTGTATTTTCTGCCTCCCCTCAATCAGTACTGGCAAGTCCTGCTGCTGGCCGGATCCTTGCTCACCAGCCGCCCGCCCACCAGTGGGGGGGTCCAGTGGCTGATGATGGAGGTGGGTGTGCAAGGCTGGTGGCGGAGTGACGTTGCAGGGCACGGGGCAGGGCAGCTCCCTCTGCCAGTCCGTCAGCGCAGTCCCCGCTGTGTGCCGGCTCTCTGCCAGCAGGGCCCTGTCCCCCATCCTGTTTCCGGCTGGCACTTGCTGCAAGCTGCAGTGTCTGATAAGTGGGCAGGCTCCAGGCAGTGGTCAGTTACGTGTAGCCTCTGTTGCTCACCCATCGGCCCTTTACATGCTCCCCCCTCCCACTGCTTTGCCCCCCCCCCAGCCCCTCTGCTCCTCCATATCCCCACTGGCGGAGCTCGTCCCGCTCCCAGCACTCTGCGGAGAACCAGCCCTTGGTCAGAGCACTCAACTCACCAGCAGCCTGGCCAGCATGCTCCTTCCTTCCCCCACTGCCTCTGGCTGGGCAGGCACCCTGGGAAAGCCCAAGACAACTCCGGCTCGGGGTGCTGGCCATGAGGTGCTGAGACCTGCATGTGATGTCAAGCTAGTTCAAGCCCTGACTCTGCAGGCTCCACAGCAGCCCCCCAGGCAGGTGCTTAGCACCCTCTTCACCTGTGCTCCCCCCCCACCGCCCTGAGTCCTTCCCCCAGGGAGAATGGGGCTGCTTTGTCCCCTAGGCACTCCCCACCCACTGAGCCACCTCTCTGGCTGGGCTCCGCTGCAGAAGCCCCTGCAGTCAGGTTCCCTGGGCCCTGATGCACAATGAATCCTTAGGGTTTAACCTCTTCCTGCCCGCGCTGTAGCTGGGGGATAAGAGGTGGCTGGGTTATGTCGGTGGCCAGCAGCAGCCTGGAGGTGTTAGCTGCCTTTTGATACCGTGCAGGCAGGAACCAGGAAGGGACAAGCTGCTTCCAGCCACAGGGGAGGTGAGGGGGAGGGATGAGCTCTGCAAAGACACAGGCAAGGTCATCCCTTCCCCCGCCCCACTTCCCCCCACCCTGTGGCTGGAAGCAGCTCCTATCCCTTCCTTCCTGCACAGTGCCAAAGCTCCTGCTGGCCATGTTCTGGCAGAACCCTGGCAGAAATCGGAGGGGGGGGGATCTGACCCTGCATGCCCCCCCTCCCCCTCCACACACACATTGCCTCGGAAGACACGGCACCAGGTACTGGAAGACGCGGGTCTGTTCCGGGAGCCCAGCCAGGCATAGAGGGCGGAGAGCGCTGGGCAGGGAGGGAGGGTTGATTGGTTGGTTCCCCTCCCCCACCCCGTGTGAGAGAGAGATATGGGGGGGCGTGTGTGTGACCTCTTCCTGTATGTGTGTGTGTGGGGGGATAGGGGTGTGTTTGTCACCCCTCCCCATATGGACCCTAAAGCCTTAGAGATAAGAAGGTAAATAAGAAGAATCCAACTATGCAGTATTTCTTTTTAATGGGGGCTCAGTTAACTTGATGTTAATTTTAACATTTGTACTGCCTAGTTCTGACTGATTGCCGTTGAACTCACTTGAATAAGAGTAATTTTACCAGGTGTCCCATATTCAGCATAGGGAAATATGATCACCCTAGTTAAAGGGCGGTTCTCTCTCGCCAAGGCATTTTGGGGTTCTGTAATTATGCAATCTTATTTTCTCCTGTAATGATTTTCAAGTGAAATGTGCACTGTTTACAAATAGAAGCTGTTGTTTTCTAGTGGTCAGATCTGTGAACTCACTCTGGGATCTGAAAGGCAAACTGGGTTCTTTCTGGCTCAGATCCATATCTGTAGCCCTAAGGACATCACTGGTGTAACCTGGGGAAGATTTTTGTCTGCAGCCGGAATGTAGCTACCTACTGATCTGTGGATTAGCCGCTCTCTCATGGCTGCATTATCTCTGTGGCGCTAATCATAAAAAATTAAGGTACGTCTTCCTCACACAAATAATCCCATTGACTTCACTGGGCATAGCAGTCATACAGGGCCAGACCCAAATCCCATGGACATTAAACGGTTCGTTTCAGACTCTCCTAGCGTAACTAGGCTGAATCCAGTTTCTTCATTTCCTTTGCTATCACACAAGACTTTCCAGAACATCTGATGCAATATGACCCCTTGTGCTACCAGCTAATTTTGTGTAAATTGATTCAGCTGCTTAATAATTAAAAGAGGTTCCATTTTTAACAGAGGAGAAAACCTCAGTTTTTAATTTGAAGTGTTTTGGATGGGATCCATGACAGGACTCAGGTGTTGCAACACTGAGCATCACAGCCCTTAACTTTTATATGCCTAGAAAATCCCAGGAACAATACTGCAATCCACAAAGCTTGAGTGAGGGGCCTCAGTTCCCTACGCATTGAATGGGGAGAGATGGGATCCTTAGAGTGGGACCCAAAAAAGCCAGCTTGCTAAGCAGGGAGCCACCTAAGCTAGCCAAGGTGAGATGCCAATAAGAGGGGTGTGTGCTAAGAATGCCCACTCTCTCAGAGATAGGCACCTACATCCAGGCTGTGGGGAGGTGCCTAGCGCTGCTAGCTATCCATGACAAAGAACCTGCTGCCTGGAGTCAGGCAGCTTAGGCACCTAAGCCACTTCTTGAGGAAAGGAGTTAGGTGCCTGCCTTGCTCCGCATAGAACAGCCAGAGGAATTGCCTGGGAGGAGGGAGACCCTGGTTCAATTCCCCTCCATGTCAGAAGCAGAGAAAGGGTTTGACCCCAGCTCTTAGGAGAGGGCTGTAACCACAGAACTATGGGCTATTCTGAGGTGGGGCTTGTCAAGGTTCCTTCCCCACTCTGAACTCAAGGATACAGATGTGGGGACCTGCATGAAAACCTCCTAAGCTTACTTTTACCAGCTTAGGTTAAAACTTCCCCAAGGTACAAACTATTTTACCTTTTGCCCTTGGACTTTATCGCTGCCACCACCAAACATCTAATGGGGATATAATTGGGAAAGAGCCCGTTTGGAAACGTCTTTCCCCCCAAAATCCTCCCAAACCTTACACCCCCTTTCCTGGGGAAGGTTTGATAAAAATCCTCACCAATTTGTACAGGTGAACACAGACCCAAACCCTTGGATCTTAAGAACAATGAAAAAGCATTCAGATTCTTAAAAGAAGAATTTTAATAGAAGAAAAAGTAAAAAGAATCACCTCTGTAAAATCAGGATGGTAAATACCTTACAGGGTAATCAGATTCAAAACATAGAGAATCCCTCTAGGCAAAACCTTAAGTTACAAAAAGACACAAAAACAGGAATCTACATTCCATTCAGCACAGCTTATTTTCTCAGCCATTTAAAGGAATCAGAATCTAACACATATCTAGCTAGATTACTTACTAAGTTCTAAGACTCTATTCCTGTTCTGTCCCTGGCAAAAGCATCACACAGACAGAGCTGACCCTTTGTTTCTTCCCCCCCGCTCCAGCTTTTGAAAGTATCTTGTCTTGTCATTGGTCATTTTGGTCAGGTGCCAGCGAGGTTATCCTAGCTTCTTAACCCTTTACAGGTGAGAGGATTTTTCCTCTGGCTAGGAGGGATTTTAAAGGTGTTTACCCTTCCCTTTATATTTATGACAGGGCTCCATCAAGGTCTCCTGTTGAAGCTGTTCCACTGTGGAGAAATAATGAAAGCATATTGGAGCATGGGGACTGGAGCTGGGGTCCCCTGCCTCTCGGGTGGGTGCTCGAAGCACTGGACTACAAAGTCATTCTCTCTCTCCAGCACACCGACTGTTCAAGTGTTTCAACACAGTGGAACAGGGGCAGACCCCTGCTCAAAGCCTTTCTCCCCCTCTGGCAGAAAGGGGAGCACTGAACCTGGGCCTCCCACATCCCACGCAAGCACTCTAGCCTCTGGGCTAAAAGCATAAGGTGGACACTTCTGCCACCCCCACCCGATCAGGCCCCACATGTGAGTTAGGCTGCTCAGAGGCCGAAGGCCTGTCTTCCCTGGTTAGGGACTCACTCTGGGGCTTAGGCATCCGGACACATATAGGGAGGCAGCAGCGTGTGAGTCAGAGGCAGAACCATAGAGGTGTTGGATCATATTAAAGAAGTTCTGTATTAAAATCACAAATGAGTTTGATTCCCTGTAGTTTAAATTCCAGGGTATTACTAATTAAGAGGTCTCTTGGTTTTTGGTACTGTTTCTCTCCCTCTATGTGTGAAACTTGCAAGCTGCTAATTGTGTTAGTACATTCTAAGACAGAGTCTGTTCTCAAAGCAATCCTTTGTAACAACAACTACTCACACAGAGAGAGACTCAAAGCAATACTCTGTAACAACAGAAACAGCACCCAGAGACTCCGCTCCCTTTTGTTGTATTCATCTCGCTTTGTTAACAATTGTGATTAAAATAGAGATAGAGGATGTATGTGGATGGATGCTTGGTGTGGATAATAACTGAATGATCAGGGAGGTGCCAGCCTAAGAATCCAGTGTCCATCGGCTGAAGAAGGCGTCAAATGGAAATAACCAGATGACCCCCGGAGGGCAGACTGGAATCCACCCAACAGCCTCAAGAATGGGAGAACCAAAGAACAAGATAACATCTGGCAACACGGAGCTGTCAGGAATGTGCCATCTGCTGATTGATTCAGCAACAGCATGATGAAGCAATTCCCATAGACTGGCATAGGAAGAAATTCCTATAAAAATGGACTCTAGAAAGTGAGAATTTTGGGGTCTGATTCTGCAAACCAACTTCCAGGAGCATCAGATGAGCATCTGACAAGGCCCTGCTCCCTCCTCACGTCCAGGCCACCTGGCCAGTGGCTTGGCATGAGCAACTCTAAGGCTGGTAACTATGACAACAACTTTGCAGAACCCGTGTGTGTGTGTGAATAAATATGAGATTGAATGGAATGTTATAGCTATAACTAACTGCTTACTATAATTCTTTCTGTATTCACAATAAATGTGGCTTTTTGCCTTTTCCCCTTTAATAAGATCCTGCTGGTTTTTATTTTATTGGTATAACAGAGATGAGGAAACTTTTGCTCTGAACATGTAGGTGGGAATGAGATTAGGTGCCTAAAGGATTTGGGGGGGGGTGGGTTCTGGATCACAGTGGATCCAACACTGGATCTAAACCCCAGAATTAAACCCCTTTGTAGATCTGGGCCTTAACGATCACTTGTAACATGAAAACTAAAAATAATGGGGGCTGATTATGCTCTCAGTTACTCTGTTTTTTCATGGTTATAATACGCCACTGAAATCAATGGAGTTGCCCTAGTGCAAAAGAAAAATCAGGCCGAGGAGATGTGAACACTGATAGGGACATTTGGTAATATACTAATAGGACAAATGCGGATAACCAAATTTTTATTTTCTCAATCAATTCAACTGACATCCTCAAGTGGAAATCTAATCCATTGCAAAAAGAGAGCGTGGAAAGTAGTTTCAGGTGCTTCACCTACTCTCTGGAGCCCAATTACCTATTTCTGTGATTCTTTTCAGTCACATTTTTTCCCATTTAAAAATGTTGCTTTCTCTCCCCTCTTGCTGGGCAAAAATCTCATGCAAACAACAAAGGAAGCTGACCAAACAGAGAGTACTGCCAAATTCACCAAGTAAACAACAGGGGAAACTGACTATGATGAAACGAACTATACCCATAATGCTCTCAAATACACAAAGGAATCAAACTGAAAAAATAAATATATTTCTCCCGGATCTCTTTGCATTAGACTGATTTTAGGCATTCCATATATAACAGCAATAGGTAAACAATTCAGACAGAAGTAGGGTTTTTAAGTTGATAGTGTCCCTTTAAAAGACTCAGGAAGGAATGGACTCCGTGTTTTGCATGCACAGTATAATCTCAAAGTGACATTGCTCCCAGCCCACCAGAAGGGTACTTACATGAGGACCACCATTGTGCTGATTGCTGAACCCGAAAAGAAACACCAGCAAGAGGAAGCACTTGAAGTCTTGTTCAGTTTATCCTCTTTAATACGGTTCAACAGCCCTGTCTCGGATAGAGTGTGAGAGCAAAACTCGAGCCTGTCCTCCTCTGAAGCTATGTAGTTATGCTGATAATCTTTGCCACAACACAGCAGATTTCACTTTCATTTTGACTGTTTGGGACTTCCCACACAATAATGGTTCTAGGTCAGATGAATGTTCCCAATCCCACGCCCTATTGTTGACTGATTTACAAGACAAATTTACCACGTAGCTGGGGTGCTCAGGCAGATTTGCATTTATTTCCTCGGTTGCCACTAAAAAGGGGGTTACTTGCTAAGAGTAAAGCAGGATTCCACTAGAAACTTTTGCCAGTATAGCAATGTCAGTTATGGTTGTGATGCTTTTACAACTTTTCTATACCAGCAAAAGCCCTAGTTTAGATAGTTATACTGGCCTAAAAGTGCTTTTGCTGGGGTACCTTATTTTGCTTGGGGAACAGATATAAGCTATGCTGGCAAAAGCACTTTTGCTGGTATAAGCTGTGTTCACAGTAGGAGGGTTTGGACTATAGCTATACTATTCTAGCTTTTCTAGTATAGGCCCTGACCTGATTCCTGACTCACATTGACCCGCTTTCCTTCAGATCCCAACTTTCAGTATAGCTTCTGGTGGTTCTGAGTGTCTGCCCTTCACACACACACAAACACACCCATTGTCTATGAAATTCTCGGTCTCTTAGGAACTGTGCACACCACACAGTGGCTATCTGCCAACTATTTCTCAGAAAAGTTCCATGTGGCTAGGCAGGTAACTAGTGCGGTGTGGAGGCAATGACATGAAGGAGAACAATACCTACCTCAAAGAACTGTGCCGAGGATTAGTTCTAGAATCTATTTAAAGTGCTCAGATTGTGTAAATAAGTGTACAGATTATTTTTACCTTCAACAGAATCAGTCAGGAGATGAGATCAGAGCCCCAGAAAAAAGCAGCAATTACACCAGCTTTTTGAACTCTGATACTTCCAGTCTTCATCAAGTCACCCAAAACTATGCAAAATCAGAGAGTGGTAAAAAGAGGGTGTTTTAGCTTTAGGACCTTGGGATCATTAGTCACAGCAAAGAATATACACAGAATTGATTTGCTTACAGTGTAGAATGAGCATGGACTATGAAATGGAATTCTAACCTGTTCCCCATTCACACTAACAGATCATTTACACACACAAGTGGAAGAATTAAGTGCCTTGAAGCAAAAATATTAATTCACCTTTTTGACTCAAATTTGTACACAAATTTGTTGAAGAAAGCACCCTGAGCTCACCATGATCAGAATTCAGACAGCCTAGACTGGGAGCTATTTAACAGTGACCTAAAGAAGAAGATCTAAGGGCATGTCCACACTGGCAGAGTTACAGCGCAGGCAGTTACAGCACCGCTCAGAGAGCGCTGAAGGGAAACCGCTGTTGTGTGTTCACATTGACAGCTGCCTGCACAATAGTGTGTTCATACTTGCGACACTTGCAGCGGTATCTGGAGTGGTGCACTCTGGGCAGCTATCCCACAGAGCACCTCTTCCTCTTCTGCCACTAAGAGTCACATGTGGGAAGGTGGAGGGGGTCGCAGGGCATCCTGGATCCTGTCCCAGTGCCCCATGATGCATTGCTTCTCATCCCAGCAATCCCTGTGCTTCCGTCCGCATTTGGTGCCATCTTTCAACAGTTTGCGTACTGTGCGCCCTGCCCTGCCTCTTGCGGGTTGCAGGAATGGATCCCAAACTGCTGACCAATATGCTGCTCGCTCTGACCAACACATCACAAGTGGTAGTGGAGTTATTCCTTAAACTACAAAGTATTGTTCCTGGAGGGGTCTGCCTGGGAGAATAGTGTCTGGGGGGCTTATTCAGCCTGGGTTGCTGCTGCTGGGGTGAAAGCCCAGGGTGTGTGTGGGACCAGATGATGTTTGGGACAGGAATATCTGGTATGATCTGGATCCCATGGATCCAGAACCCTGATGGCTGGACCCCAGACACCATGTTGCAGTGGTCTGAAGAGCGGTCTGAAACTATGGGCCTGTGCCCGCAGGTGGCAGGGCACCCCCAAGTACTGGACACATTGTAGCAGAGACCGAGTTGACTCCTGCACAAGCAATAAAGTTAGCAAAAACCACGGGTGGCCCCTCGTGCTCCAGGTTCAGCGGGTGGGCCTGGGATATGGTGACTGAACCTAGCTGAGACCCAGCTGGTGTTGAAAGCCGCGTCCGGGTCGGGAGGAGATTTAGCAGGGGCAGCTTGGCAGCAAGCTGGTCATGCCGCACACAACAGTATCTTTGATATGTTGGTGGGGATGGTGCCTGCCATGCGGCTGCGCACATTGTTGGCAGAGTTTGTGTCAGCGGCTGCTGTGCCTGGGGAAGACCCCGTCTGGTTCGTAGAGATAATGGTTCTTCTGGCATGTTTGTGTGTCTGGAATGTGGCTGCTACAGCGGGAGAGCAGGTACCCCCGACCATAGCTCAAATAGCCCTTCCTCTGGAGGAATTGAGACTGATTGCCCAGGGTCTCCCAGTCCACATGCAGCAGGCAAAGTGGGAGGGATCCTATATGGTGGTGAACAGGGCAGGAGCAACAGTGTATATAATAGATAAAACCCTGGAGGGAAAATGGGTACACTGCAGACAACTCAAATGAGCAGGGTCTGCCGCGGTGGGAGCATGGTGCTAATTTGTTTCTAAGCTTCTATCTTTCAGCCTCCAAACCGGAACATCAGGGGAGCTGGTACCAGCTGAAGAGTTATAGAAATGCCATGGTTCTAGTGTCATGACAAAGTCTGTGTTCAGTGTTCTGTGTCTGTCTCTAGTGGGCGTCTTGTGCTAGCACTGGGTCCAGAGAAAGAGGGGATGCTACACTAGACAGGGTAAATACCTTTTCCTCTCTCTACTTCCCCCCTCTCCAACCAAATTATCTAACACATCCACCTCTATCCAAAAGACTTTGGTCCCCAATGCATCAGATTTATTTTTTGTTAGGTTCTCTAATAATCATTTTGTTGTTGATTTTTGTTATTGATACATTTGTATTGTTAGTTACATTTTCTTGTATTGTTAATCCCACACTTTCCTCTATGCACCCTGGTTCTACTTCCCCAAGCCCTGAAGGGTAGTTCATGGGCCCCCATATTTCATTATCACCCCTCTAGTGGGATTTTTGACCTTGGCCCATAATTGTAGGGCCCCGTCTTTCCGGTTTTGGATTTGTTTCCCCCCACCTCCCACCCCCAGAACTCTTAAGAACTGTTAGTAACAGGGGATTCTGCAACATTTTAGCAACTACATGTTAGTTTAAGTATCAGCAAGTTCACCAAGTTCTCTGTTACAATGTATCTTCCAAATCAGTTTCACCTTGCAGGACAACTGTGGTACTCCTACAAATCTTATTTGTTGTGTGTACTTTAAGAGGTCCTGACCTCAGTGACTTATTGTTTGATGGCTATTGCAGCATCAAACTTGAGCCTCATTTTGTTTGTTGATGTACTCAATTATTGTAATTGTAATGGTTTATTTTATATTCACCTGGTTATGATTGTTTGGTTTGTTTGCAACAGATCACCTGTGCCCTACAATGACAACCACTACTGTAATGACCACAGATCAAAGGGCGGAGTGTTGTAAGAGCAGTGGTGATCTGTATGCTCTGTATAACTGGTCTGTTCAAAAGGTCTGTTATACCTTCCTCCCCCTTTTGTCTCTTCTCCCTCTTTGAATACCTGTGAAGTGGCTTTCCCCCTCCTCCTCCCTCCTGGAATGCTTGTGGGATGAATGGGCTGCTTAAGCAGCTGGAAGATCAGAAGAGCTCCCAAGTAGACAAGGTGTCTGGGACTCTAATTAGGCAGCATTCACACACCCAATGCATGGACACTGCCCGAGGTGGAGTGTGACCAACCAGACGTGGCCAAGTCATTTCTAGCTGCAGGCTATGAGGAGCAGGTCCTTAAAAGGGGAAGGGGCCATGTGCTCAGGAGTGCACTCACAAGATTGTACCTCCTGTAAAAGTCCTTCGCCCGGACCGCCTGGCCAGTGGTTCACCGCGTTGCATTCCATCATGCCTCGGGAAGACTTACCTTCATTGCACCATCCATCACTGTGCTGTGGGACACTTATCTTGAAGGTTCCTGACATCTCCAGTGCCGTGCCTGTCCTGGAAGTGTGAGTATGTGAGTGTGACCCTCCCCCTTCTTTTGAGCTTAGCTATCAGTATAATAAATGTGCTGCTTTCTGGTGGGTCATTAGTCCTCCCTAAGCTTACTAGCTGGCCCAATTTTGGGTAACATGGGTACCTTGACAGCTGCAAGGAGCAGTTCAACAACAGGCTGAGCAAGTGCAAAATGACTGTTGCGTGTGCTTTTGGCTGTTTAAAGGCCTGCTGGTGCTGCCTATATGGGAGGCTGGACCTGGCCAATGACAATATTCCTATACTTATAGCCGCATGCTGTATACTCCATAATATTTGGGAAGGGAAGGATGAAAGCTTCACTCGGGACTGGACCATTGAGGCTCAGCGTCTGAAGGCTGCATTTGAACAACCAGGGACCAGGGCTATTAGAGGGGCATAGCATGGGGCCATAAGGATCAGGGATGCTTTGAGGCAGCAATCTGAAGCTGAAAGCCACTAATATTTGTTGCTATACTTGGGACTGCAGTGCTTGTAATGCTAGGAGGTGATTGGTCCACATGATGCAAGAGGGGCCTTAACATAATTGTATGTTGCTTTGCAGTGCTCTTTTTGTTTTCACTTAATAAAGATTGCTTCCAAACAAACACAATTCTTTTATAAAGAGACAACAACAAGAGGGGAGAGTCAAAAGAAAAAAATCCATCAGGAGAGAGGGGGATGGGGGAAGGGAAAGTCCAAGGAGGAGGAGGGGGCCTTTGGGATGCCTAAAGATTTGTGTACATCCAGGAATCATGTCTAGCCTTCACCTCTGGAGTACAATGCAGTGGGTGCTGTACTTCAGCAGGGCCAAACTGCAGAGGGATGAGCATTGAGTGTAGTGGGTAGTGGGAGTCCACAGTACTGGACTGTGAGGAGAGAGGAGTTGAATGCTGCGGGTAGAGAGTGGAGCCAGGAGGTTGATAAGAGTGTGTTGGCATTGTAGGGTGGGGCACATGGGAAAGAGTTTTGCGACAGCGGCTGCAGGGGAGGGTGGGCATGCTAGTAGCGCCTGAGGCATGTCCGCTTGGCGCTCCATAACGTTTAACAGCCGCTCCGTGGCTTCGTTCTGGCACATCTCATTCCCCTTTCGGCCCCTCTTCTCGCTGTCCCACCACTCCTTCGATTCTTGTTTTCCGGCCGCCGAGTGCATCGTGACATCAGGCAGAAAGTCCTCTTTAGTTCTTCGTGGCCGCTTTCTAATTCTGCGCAGCCGTTCAGCTGGCGATAACAAAGAGGGAGGCTGGGTTCCCAAGGTCATATCTGTGAAGCCAAAATGCAACATTTTACAGAAGCAGTAATTGTTTGCAGCACACGGACCGCTGATTTAAAAGACAGCCACTATGCACATACCTGTCACTAACTGGCTGACCCCAGGCAAGCACACATGAGCCACAAGACACCCAAAATGGTGAGTAACCACAGGGGCAGGGGAAATCAGTGTTCCAGGACCATACTGTACACTGGGCACCTAGCTCTTGGGGAGAGCCAGCACTATAGTGGGGTCCCTATAATCATTCCTGTCCCCACATTTTCCACAGGCTGTGTTCATTATGGAAGATATCTTGCTGCTGAGGTTGAGCAGGGAATCAAGGGATGATCTTCTCCAAGACTGCGGCTTCCATGCTGACCCTTATGCGGCTCACCTGTGTGCAGCAATGGTCCCCCCAGTGATGGCAGAGTAGCGTGGGAAAGTTACCCTTAATGGGGCAAGAAACAAAGCAGCTCTGCCAAAGAATCTGCGGCAGCAGATGGCCCAGTATCTCCATGAGAGTTTCCTGGAGATCTCTGAGGCAGATTCCCTTGAAGTGGGGGAGTCAATCAACACCCTGTTCCCCCACTCAGACTAGGCATGTGGTAGTACGTACATCATACAGGCACAATCCTGCTTTCTGCAACCCTCCTGCCCTCAACAACTTGCTTCAGCGAGTCCCAAAATCAAAGCCACTTACCAGGGACCTCCTCTCCTGTTTGCACTTCGCCAAGATCCAACAGCTGTGACTGGCTAGCCTCCCCCAGAGTAGAGAAGAGCTCCAGGCTGCATGCATCTCTGACCTCTGAGTCATCCTCTGCCTCTGGGTCCCCCTCCACACCCTCATCCAAGACTTTCTCCTCTTGGCTTGGTCCACCCTCGACTGGCATGTGACCCAACAAAGTATCCACAATGGCCTTCGCAGTGGAGGTGGGGTCGCCACCGAGTATCGCGTTCAGCTCTTTATAGAACAAGCAGCTCATGGGTGCAGCACTGGAGAGGTGATCTGCCTCCCATGCCTTGTGGTAGGTGTTCTGCAGTGCCTTCACTTTGACCCTGCACTGCAGTGTGTCCCAGTTATGGTCCCTTTCTGTCACGCATCATGAAATCTGTCCATAGGTATAATGAAGTGAAGCTCTGTACCTCAGGGGAACACTCTACACAGCCATGTTCATCTTTATAAAATGATTGTGTGGTATCCAATGCAAAGTTTGTCACGTTGGGTGTCTTCAGAAGGTTCATGATGCACTGGGCATGGTTGTTATAGTGATGTTATAGTAATTGTTACAGTAATGTTATAGCAATGTTATAGGTTATAATTTCATGTAAGTAGTTATGAGGGTGAAAATGTATCCTCATGGCTTAAAATAAGCCCAGGCAAAAACTCTCCAAGAGCAGAGAGGCAGTTCACACTTCATCATGGCAGGTATGGGACAAACCCAGCCCAGCCTCACAGGAACAAAGGACGCTGGCTTAGGCAGCAACAAAAGAATCTGTTAGACTCTTGAGGGAGCCACCCCCCTTCCTTTGGTCAGTTTGGAACTGCGATGAGGTAATACTCACTTGATTCTGAAGCAGGGGATGGGGGGTGGGGGCAAAGCCAAGAGGGAGGAAAGGACATGATAAAAGGGAGAGACATTGGCCATGCTCTCTCTCTCTCTTCCACCTACATCTATAGACATCACACCAAGCGACTGAAGCGCTGATCAAAGGGGAGAGCCTGGCTGAAGAGCAACCAGCCAGCCTGTGATGAGAAGCATCTAAGTTTGTAAGGGCATTGAAAGTATTAAGATCAACTTATAGAATGTGTTTTGCTTTTATTTCATTTGACCAAATCCAACTTGTTATGCTTTGACTTATAATCACTTAAAATCTATCTTTCATAGTTAATAAATTTGTTTGTTTATTCTACGTGAAGCAGTGCATTTGGTTTGAAGTGTGTCAGAGACTCCCCTTGGGATAACAAGCCTGGTGCATATCAATTTCTTTGTTAAATTGATGAACTCATATAAGCTTGCAGTATCCAGCAGGCATAACTGGACACTGCAAGATGGAGGTTCCTAGAGTTGTGTCTGGGACCGGAGATATTGGCTAGTATCATTCGGTTGCACAATCCAAGGAGCAGCTTACATGCCAGAGGCTGTGCGTGAACAGCCCAGGAGTGGGAGTTCTCACAGCAGAGCAGGGTAAGGCTGGCTCCCAGAGTCAAGAATTGGAGTCACCTAGCAGATCACTGGTCTGGATAACACCAGAGGGGAACGTCACACATAATTCCTATGGCTGGAGCACAGCTGGGACTGGACAGCTTCCTCTCCCCAAATGCTGATGAGGTCCAGCAGCTCTGCATTGCTCCAAGTGGGGAACTGCATGATCACCTGGAAAGATGCATTGAGACCACTGCACGCATCACTGAGCAAACAAGACGGGGACTTTCAAAATTCCCAAGGAATGTATGGGGTGGGGCTCACGGTGGATCACCTGATGGCAGGGCAGTATAGTTCAAGCCGAAAACCAGAGAGGCAAGAACAGGCATTGTGGGACACCTCCCAGAGGCCAATCCAAGTGCTGTAATCGACCAGGTGTCTACACTGGCATCGCAGCGCTGTAGCCCCAGTGCAGAAAGCTGTATGCCTCTCGTCGGGGTGGGTTTTTTACAGCACTGCAACTGCACAGTTTCTGTGCACTAAGTGGCTTGGCAGTGTGTACATCTCGGGAGTTACAATGCAGAAAGCTCCTTTACTGCGCAGAAACTTGCAGGTGTAGACAAGGCCTAAGAAAAAGACCAGTAACTAGAGAATATAAAAGTGCAATAGAAGCATGTATAAAACAAGTGACATGAAAGAATATTCCCCAAATAAAGGGCATATACAACAGGAGGAGGCTGGAAAAAGAACAGGGTGCGTTACTACATTGTCCTTTCACCACTGGAGACCTGAATTCCAATCCTGTTTCAAATCACAAGTGAAAATGCTGATTTGTCTCAGATGATGCTTTGGATTAAGAAAAAAAGGGGATGTTCCATGCAGTTAGGCTTGAGGTGTATCAGCAAAGCAGGTCCTGGCTCAGTGAAGGCCACAATGACCACCTGGAATCAGCAGAGGAGGTAGGTGACTTAGAAATGTTACATTTTACTTATTGTCATTGTTGGCCATATCTTTTACTGTTTGCTTTGCTTCACTATTTGTTTTCCAAGGAGGCTGGGTTTGTGTTCCTCTGATGGAGGCAGAATTTCCCAGGTACCTTGCCCTGAGGCCTTTTTCTGCAGCCATAGTAGGAGAGCAGTAGCCATGTGCCAAGACTCAGGAGGTAACATCCTCACATTCCTTCTAAATTATGTCAAAACATTGTAATATTGGGCTGGTAAGAAGGCACCATCGCCAGATAAGAAAGGAATCTCCTAAGATGTTTCAAGAAAACTCTACCTGGCAAGGAATCAGTTATCAACAGTTGTAGGTGTGAAATCTATATTGTTTATCTCTATGGTTTCTGTCTACTTCTTTGATTGTTTCTGTTGCATAATTAATTTTACAAGATTTAAATCAACTAAGATGGTGGGATATGAATGGGTAAAAAATTATTTCACAATATGTTAGGATTGCTCAAAGAATTATTTTCTAATATTTTCGTAAAATGATTGGTTAAGGTATAGCTAAGCAGAACTCAAGTTTCACTAGATAAATTGAGGTCCAAGATGGAGACCAGCTGGGAAGGAAAAAAAAAAGGAAAAGGGAAAAGAATAATAGGAAGGAAAGACCTGAAAGAAGGACTCACCCCCGAAGACACAGCCTGAGAGCAGAGCTGCAAAGAATCCTCTGCATGACTGTGATGTGAAGCAACCAGAACCAAGATGAGACTGAACTTGCCTGGGCAACAGGAAAAGTCTAACTGTGTGATCAGGATTGGCGAGCATAGCATTGTATGCTTAGCATGTGTATTTTTCTTGGTAATTGTTCATAAATAGAGGACAAGGATATTACTGTGTGAAGCTCTTTCACTGGTAAAAAGATCCTGGAAACGCACAGAAGAGTATGCCCTGAGCCCTAGGAAATGGGTAAGGGTGGGTACTTAAATGAACCAGATTATGCCAGGAGCCCTAGGAATTGGGTATGGGTGGCCCTGAGCCCTAGAAACTGAGTAAGGGTAGGTGCCTTTTGCCCAGAGCCCTAGGAACTTGGAAAGGGGGAAGGTGTGTAAATCAACCAGGTTATGCCTCGAGTCCTAGGAACTGAGTAAAGGTAGGTGCCCTAGAGTGTGTGGGTAACAGCCCCAAATCTGCCACTGCTGTTGAGGCTGCTATACCTGGAGGTAGGGTGAGTCAAGGCCAGTGAGGAGTGTGGGGGGTGGGGGCGGAGCATGACCTCCTAGTAAATGTACCATCGTTTTAAACTGGTACTGTAATTTGTTATCCTGGTGAGGTATCAATACTGTCAGCAATATTTGCATGCTGGACCTAACCCACTTCATGTTTTCTCTCAACTGCAGGAAAACCTGCTGGAACTGCCAGCTGGAGAGAAGCAAGTGTGAACTTTCTGTGCAAAGGCTATAAAGCTACTCATGTTTGTAAGTCTTTACAGGATAAGGCCCTAACATTTCATATACCGATCTCACTACTCACATGCATGGAGTGAGTGTGTAAAGGTTTGAAGCTTTGAACTGAAATGAGCTATCTTGAGATTGTTACTGGCTCAGGATACAGCCGAAGCAGCTACAGTTACATCATTATCCTGTTTACTTACAATATCGTGTTGCTCAGTACACAAAAGGAGGGAGTCAAATCTATAAACTTTGGATGCTGCTTGTTACTGTGACATTCCCACAGCACAGGGAGGCTGTGTTTGTTGTGGTATAAAGCCGAGCAAATATCCTTTTGGGGCTCTCCATTATCTGACCCACATTTCATGTGAGCATGAATATTTTCCACAATGCTAACAGATACACATTTCCAGGAGAGGGCAGTCAGGTTTGTATAATTTTTGGTGGTGCCCAGAATGGGTCCAAGTCCTGCCCCCCCCCCACCTGCCTTGTAAGACAATCTATATTTTTTAAAATAATGTAAAAATGGACTGGAAACAGTAAGTGTTTAACAGTTTCCTTCTATTGCACCACTGTCACTGCACATGCTCCTAGGGCTCCTCTCAGGTCCAGGGAGTTACACTTCCCCGGAGCAAGAAATCCTCATTCAAAAACAAGAGCAACAAGAGTTCAGAGGGGAAACTGACAGTCAACAAACTTTTCCCCACCCTCAACTCCGGAGAGAGATTGGGAGGGTGGGGGAGAGACTTCAGCTGCATCCCGGGAGAAGCCCTGAAAGGAGCTGCTCATGTTGCGGGAGGTGCAGAGAGAAGTCCTGCTGGCCACGAGGCAGCAGAAGGCTACATTGCACCCAGGGAGACAGAGGGGAAAGAAGCTGGGAGGGGGGAGGAGGAGAAGCAGTGAAGTTGTTTGCAGCGAGGAGTCAGGAAAACAGCCCAAGTTTCTCCCCCCAGAGTGGAGATGGGGAGGAGGAAACGTGGTGTGTGGGGGGGTTGGAGTGCCCTGGCTATAGCCATAAAGAAGGGAAACTAGCAAAAGAAAAGAAAAGCAGAGGAGAGGAAGGGAAAGAAAAAGCGCAAAGCAGGCTGAGCAGCCACCTGGGGCTCCCTGAGCTGCTGCAGACACTCTCTCCTCTGAAGCTCCACCCACATGCCTCAGCCTGCCACAGGCGCTGCTCCCTTTTGTAGCTGGAAGCGGCGGGCGAGCGAGCACAGCACAGAGTGGCAGGACAGCTGCCCGCTGCCCAGGGGGCAGGCAGGGATGCTCTGGGGGAGGCACGTGGGGGCGGCAGGCGGGGCTGGGGGATGTTCCAGGTGAGGGGCGCCAGGCTGGGCCAAAAGAGAGATCCAGCCCCGAACACTAGTGGAGCTGGGCCCCTGTGCCCTGAATATTGCTGGAGCCCGGGCAAGCTCATATAACTCGCTACTCTTGTTCCAGGATTCATCACAAACTGCATGCCATGCTCTCATTGAACCTCCCTGAAAAACTGCCCTGAAGCCAGCTTACTTAGCTGCGTGGGAATGCTCCTTGGCTGCTTGAAGATTCCCTGTACAGAGAGGAATCCTCTCTGGTGGTGTACGGCTGCTGCAGCTTGCTGGCCATCCTGCCTCAGAACTGTGCCTGCCAGAATAGGCCCTGGAGGTTGCTGACTGTTGGTGCAGATTAATGTAGGCTGATCTAATCTGTGCCGGTAGACTGGCCTGGTGCTGAGCTGCCCAATGATCAGGAGGGTTCAAACGTCACCTTTACAATCTGCTCTGGAGCTGCACTGAGCCCCGTTGGTCACAGCTCAGGATCTGTCCCACTACTTGAAGGTTTCCTACGGTGCCTCTCATTAACTGAGGCAATTACATGGAAATCCAGACCTGGGGTTTCCAGCAAACTTCCTGTTCAGATTACTGACTGTAAGAATGTCTAATAATTTCTATTTTGTGGGGCACACTGTATGTCAGTTCAAGGAATAAAACCAGAAACATGCATTGCTTCATTGTACCATATGTTGAGCTCTTCTCATCGGGTCACGTTTGAACAACACACCTTTATTCTAGTCACAACAAACACTAAATGCACAGCGAGGTTCTGGGATACAGTGGACACAGGTATCATCTGAGTACTGAGAAAAGCATCTCTGCACTTAGCACTGGTTAGCCAACTCTACTGATGTTCTCAAACCCTGAGCTCGTGTCCTTGGGATTAATCCAGGTCCATCTCAGGGAAGGAACAAATATTAAGTTGGCATAAGCAAAATGAATTACATGGACAGCAACAAAGACAGAAGTTCTAGTCTCATCTGGGATGCAGCCCATAGCAAGGCCTGTGACAAGATGGAATTTTTTAAGGCACTTTACTTACTTTTAGCTTTTTAATTTTAGAATAAACCTCTGCTTTATGCTTTTGCCTCACAGCGGGACAACATTCCCCTTTACTTCCCCAGACACTCTAGCATAGCCAGTCCCTGATCTGTATTCCCTATATTTCCCCAAAGCTCCTAATCTGTGACTAGCACCATTCAGCAGTACAGAACTGGATGGAATTCCCTTGGGGATTCACCAGCACTGTTTCTTAAAGTGGCTGGTAGGGTCTGAATTGAGTAACACAAATCCTTCCCCTTTTTAATTTTCCATTCTGGTCAGACATCACTTTAATTCCGAAGAAGTCAGATGATTCAGCTGGGTTTTCTTATGTCTGAAATTTGCTGACAATTAAAAATTAGAAAAGAAATTTAAATGCTGTGCCTTCTTTAGCTGTCACTCAGAGGTCCCGGAAATCTAGAATCTGTCTTTCAGGACAATGTGAGGCTAAACTCCTTTGCACTGTATACACTTCTGCTGCATTTGCAGAGCACTCCTTCCAAAGGGTTTCCCCGGGACTGGAGTCCTAATCCCTCAGGGTATCTGATGTGAAGCCACTCATTTCCCAGCGTTAGTGTCCTGTCTGAATGGAGCCTGGCTGGCTGTATATTTTAGCCTGTAAGGTACCATTTTTCACAACATTTGCATCAATTTCTAAGCCTGACAGGAAATTCACCCAGTTGCGACTGGAAGGTCTTGTAAGTAGAGTCTGTGACCCAGGCTCCAGAGCTTTTCTCTTAGCCATGGCCTTGGTCTCAATATTGCACAATAAGCCTTTTGCTGATGTCTTCTTTATGGCACATAGCAAAGAGTCTGGACGGAATGTTTCTCTGTTGTCATGTTGGGCCAGTAAAATCATTTTGCTTGATAATGTAGGCCTGGCCATGTTCCCTTTCATATTTGAACAAGTTGCCAGGTCTGCTCTGTATAGAAAAACAAAACATGTCAGTCAGTGCCTTACATGTATCTCAGTCCACCCTATTCAACTTGTATTATAGCCATGTCTACAAAATACCATCTGGTGGCTGTGTCCTCCAATTCTGTCTATCCAATCAATCTAGCTATCATTCTAGTATTTTACCAATTCTATATCGTAGTTAATAACTCTTTCTAGCAGCATACAAATATAATCAACGGAGATTTCTTGTCCTACTGGCTAAATCCAGTGCTGGCCACACTCAGCTGAACTGCTCCGTACTGGGTTTTGGCTTAGTTTTGGGGTACAAACCATTGAGAGGTAGAGATAAAGAAGAGGTAGTGAGAGGGCAGTCCTAGCCAAACTGCATGCTGGGAAACTGAACATGTTGGGAAATTTGAACAGCTAGAGTTCAATTGGATACAAGATATTTTGCACTTCCTGTGCTACACTGTTGTACAGTAGCATGCCTCATAAGTGGTTGCAAATCAACTCACAGGTTTCCATTGTCAATAACATGATACCTGTGCACAGATTTTGTATGACTGTAAAGTGCAATGGGATTCTCCTGGATGACAGGTGACAATTATTATAATCTATATGGCTTATGACCCTCCAATTTATCTAACACAGATCAAGAGACACGCATGTCAGTCTCAAAAGATAGGTTGAGTGGCTTGGTGAATAAACCTCTCAATGTGTATATCAGGGATCAAGAGTTAAGATTAGCTTGAGATGCCAAACAAAAATGAGGGCTATGTTCTTAGCTCAGTTCTTACCGGGCAGCAGTTTGCATTACAAAAACCAATGCATCTGATAGACCACAAGTCAAGTGGAAGTTTCTACTCAGGAGAGACTCAGAAATAAGCTCATGTGCAGTGAGAATGGAGAGATCCCTGAGAGGGTGAGATCCCTCATATTTCAGTTGCTCAGCTGTGTATGGCTTAGAAATAAAGCAAGAACTTTTGCTTCTGTTAGTGCTGACACCCTCATTGTTCATGCCACAATGTACATTCAACGTATCACTGACTGGATAGGCAAGTTCAGTAACTGGACTCTTCTTCACCTACCGGTGCTGGCCAAAGGCTTTTGGCTGTGGTTCACCCTCATGACACTTTTCATTGGATTGCCTGCCCTTTGCACTAGGTACTATAGGGAGAGAAAGTTGCAATGATTCTTGTGTCTGGCAGGACTTGATCATCCTAACATTCGCTTCTTGGTTTGTTGTCCTGATTTGGCCAGACCTTGCACTTTTCAGTGGTGGCCTCTTCACTTTTCTTTCTTCCCTGTTTGAACTGCTCTTCGCACTGTGATCCAGATCTGGGCCAAAAAGGAAAAAAAGCTACACCACATCAGCCATGTGTGAATTCTTTATTAGCTAAGATGACACATGGTTTTAGTGAAATGGAAACCTGCTCTGATAGTTTAGTTTAATTTACAAGAAATGGAAAGTCTGGCAGCAGTGGGTGCATCCAGTACAAGAAGTGATCTACAACATGCTTTACAGCCTAATATACTGTATATAATGCAGGCCCCTCTCAACATGCTATAAAAATTCCAGAGCCCAGCAGGGGAAGGGGGTGCCTTGGGACAGGGGCCTTGGGCATAGGCGTAGTTTGATTTCTATTGCAGGGGGGGCAGGGGTCAGTGGGGCTTGAGCCATCTCCGCATGGTGGGGTCCAGGGAGGGAGTTTATATATTTAAATTACAACTCAAAGGTGGGGGGCTTAGCTCAAAAAATTTGAAAACAGCTTAGGGTGCAGGGAGGGGGTAGCTAGGGGCTGTGTGCAGACAGAGGGTAGCTGGGGCGGTGTGTACACAGGGGGTGGCTGTAGGTGCAGGGAGTGGGGTGGCTAGGGGCTGTGTGCTGGGAGGACTCCCA
Organism: Eretmochelys imbricata; assembly: GCF_965152235.1. Classification (NCBI taxonomy): domain Eukaryota; kingdom Metazoa; phylum Chordata; order Testudines; family Cheloniidae; genus Eretmochelys; species Eretmochelys imbricata. The sequence continues at coordinate 272,332,607 of NC_135572.1, read as the reverse complement.
TGCCGTCACTGTTCCCGGAGGGGTCTACACCATAGTTGGGTCTCTCCACCCAGGGGGCTCTTACCAGTTGCCTCTGTGGGAGCAAAGGGGGCTGGGAGCCGAGGAGCAGCTTCAACCTGGGGCACGAGCAGGAGATCAGGGAATGCTGCCGCTGCCTGCTCCATGGCATCAGCCAGAGCAGCAGCTGCCCCACACTGCCCAGCTCTGACTTCCTGCCTCCAACCTGGCCAGGGGGCGGGGAGAGGAGATTGTGGGGGGACTCGGGGAGGTGTAGAGCTGCCCCCGGGACTGCCATGCTCTTGCGCTGCAGTTTGGGGTGGGGGAAGCAATGCCCTCCATGTCCTCAACTCTGCCGACCATGGGCTCAGGGCTTCTGCCCCACAGGGAGCACCAGGTCTCGGGGCTCTGGACTTCAGCTCCACAGGGGGTGCTAGGGATTGGGGCTTCAGCCCCGTGCCTCCCCGCAGCTTCAGGCCCGCGGGGGGCACCGGCCAGGGATTGGGGCTTCAGCCCTGTGCCTCCCGGGTTCAGCCACGCGGGGGGTGCCAGGGATCGGGGCTTCAGCCCCGCGGGCAGCATGGGGGATCAGGGCTTCAGCCCCACGCGTCCCCCGGCTTCAGCCCTGCAGGGGGCGCTGGAGATCGGACAGAGGTTAACATCCAGTAGAAAAGATATAGATTCATCTCCTGTGTCCTGGTCAATTTACTCAATGAAACCAGTTCTGACATCCTCTGGCATGTAAGTTATTGCTGAAAACCTAATGTTTCCTGTATTTTTCAGCACAATCACTGCACTTCCATCATCTACCTCATTGCTTTGTAAAAGGCTTTGAGATATCTGGAATAGGGAATGCACTAAACAAAAGCAAATCTGTTGTCTTTTGGCACCTAGAATACTTTAATTTAAAACATATAAAAAAACCTTTCGTACAGGTAACTGTCTTTTCTGTGCAGCTGGTGACCCTTTTGCCTTGGTGCTTCTCTACACTTCGGGATGTCATCCTGATGAACGGTGAAGAGAGGTTTGTTCTCTTAGGTAGGGTTGCATCTTGGGACATGCTTTCTCCTAATCCCAGTGGCAAACAATTATTTTCAAGAATGTTGTCTTGGGCACCCTGAGTCAGTCTCTCAGAGCTGAAAGAGATGGCGTTCACACCTGTAATTAATTTATTTCCAGACTAATTTGTGACTATATATATATATATAAAAAAGATAATGACACAAAAAAGGACACTGTTACAGCTGGAGGATTTCCTGCTGTTACTTTAATGCCAAGTTAAAGTGAGGCATTTTCCCATATAGTTCAACTGTACAAAACAAACTGTGGTGGCTCAATCATTTTATCTGATGGATACTGATGCAAATGACATTTGGCCACCATCCATCCAGGATCTTATATTGGTGCCCGTTCCAGGAGTACTGGAGAATCATCAGAGTAGCACAAGAGTAAAAAACAAGAACAATGATATTTCTTTTTTCCCTTCCTGGGAAGATAGACTTAGGTTCTTTTTATTTTTTTTAATACAAAAGTATGAGACATAAGGTACTATTGTGGGAAAGCTTGAACGAAGAGGTGGGTTTTGCTTTAACTCTGAATGTAGAAAATTTAGTGGTTAACCTTATTTCATAAGCTCTTTCGGGCAGGGACCAGCTTTTTCTCCTGTGTTCGTTCAGTGTTTAGCACGCTGGGATTCCGGTCCATGACTGGTGTTCTAGGGTGCTACCACAACAATAATAGTAATAAGAATAATAATCAAAGAGTTCTCAAGTCTTGGTCTGGCTCTTGTGAAGGTTCTTTCTCTGCTGCACACTGATAGATTTAGACAAGTCTATCGTTAGCCACTCATGCAAGCCAGCTTCAGCATAAAAGTATTGTTTTTAAAGCATATGGTACTTTTTATAAATAAATTGGATGCTGACTGGCCGAAGCTTTATCCTCTTTCAAATGTAATAAATAATTTTCTGCCATCCTGCAATTTGACTGCCTACCAGTAGCACTGATTCTACTTTTGAATAAGATACCACCAGGCATTGCCAACCCAGGAATAGCTTACAGTGCATATTGAACAAGCAAAGGGAACTAATAGCCTATCAATATGTATGTATTTATGTACATAATGAACACTGAGTGTCAGTGTTACTGGTATAAAAGTCCTGCAGATCCATAAGAGAATACAGCCTTCAGAATTCACTGCCAAGACAGTCCATGTCTTACCTGTAAGTATGTGAGTAGTCCCATTGACTTCAGTGGGACAAATCACATGCTTAAAGTTAAGCACATGTGTAAGGATTTGCAGAACTGGGGCCTAAAATGGCAAGACAAAATGACAGAAGAAGAGAAAGTCAGATAAAGAAAAAAGATTGGTGGGGGAAAAAACCCACCACCACCACCAGCAGCTCTGAAAATCATCTTCCAAAAGGTGATCATCCTTCCCCTGAATGATTTTAATCTGTGTTTCAGTCTACTTCCCTCTCCACATCATAAAGAGGGACTTTGAAAAATCAAGCTGGGATCACTCTTTCCCCTCCAGAAGAAATTCTGGAAGTCAAATGTAATGTTCTCTTACCTGAAGCATTTTCCCACTTGCTTGATGGAGGCTGTAACAGGCAGCTTTACTGTAAAAAGTGGGAAAGAAATCATCACTGTAATGAATGTGCATGTCAGATTTAGAGGAAATAGTTCGTCACACAATACAATACCCTGATTTTTGTCTTTACAGTTTACCCCCACTTTTGATGGCTAACTTAAGTCATTGGGAGTTGTGGGTGCTTAGGACCTCTGAAAACCAAGCCACTTATTTAGGTGCTTAAGTACAGATTTAGTAGCCTAATTTTAGGCATGCAGCTTTGAACATTTTGACTTTGGATCATATATCCATTATTCTGCTAGTACCTCAACTGGATTTACCATGATATTTGAAACAGCACAACTGATCAAATAGTCTTCAGATTAAACAAAATTTAGACTATTCAAGGTCTGATAGATGAGCAACATACATTATAACTTCCATTAAAATGAGTACATGCTGCTTTTATTTATTTAATTTATAATAATTTCTAATGAGCTCAATACCTTAGCATCTGAGCACCTCTAACATTAATTAATTAGTCTCAACACCCCTATGAAGCAGGGAAGTATTATTATTTTTATTTTACAGATGGGGAAACAGAGGCATAGAGCAGTTAAGTGATTTGCCCAAGGTCACACAGGACAACTGTGGCGGAGCTTGGAACTGAACCTCAATTTCCTGATGCCCAGGTCTGTCTTTAATCACAGGACCACCCTCCCTCCCATTTGATAGTATAGTTCTATCAAAATCAAGAGGAAGGCCCCCTCTACTGCACCTAGTTTCAATATGTGGGACTCAGGGTCTCTGGGTTCAAAACCTGACCCTGTCACAGACTTCCTGTGTAACTTGGGGCAAGTCACTTCATCTTTTTCAGCCTCCATTCTCCATCTGTAAAATTGGGATAATAATATTTCCTTTTGCACACACTTTGAATGTCTTGCTTACTTACTCTGTAAACTCTTAAAGACAAGGGCAGGGTCTCCTCCCATGTACATATAGAGCACCTAACCGACCCCTAAGCACTACTGTAATACAAATAATAATTAGATCCCAACAGTCTTGCTCTGGGGATTGTCAGCTGCCTGATGATCTCTAATGTTAATATGCCATTCAATTTTCTAGATACGCTTTACCCCTTCATCTCCCTCCCAGTTTCCAATACTCCTCACCTCTTCGCTGGGCCTTTTTTTCTTTCACTTTCGGCCTATTCACCACCTTGGGAAGCTGACACCCAGAGATTGCCCCATTCCCTGCTGTTGCACCTATATAGCACATTTGTTTGAGGATGGCAGGAGGGAGAAAAAGTCTCTGGGATATGAAATGTTTTAGAGGTTGGGACACAGTGGTCCAGTCCAAGTCTAAGAAAACAATAATCAAGGTCAAAGATAAATGCATTTAGTCATGCATTTCCTTTAGTCATTGCTTTAATCATTCTTCCTTTAGCTAGTGCCATTTCCAGAAAAACCTAGCAGAATATAATCTACAAATCTCTACAAAGTTGTTTATTTTTGGATATGGGATACAATAGCTGAGGACTGTGAAAGATAAAGTGTATAACCCCTCTAAAGGCTGCAGGCCAAATCTCAGAAACCTTATTCTACTAATGAATTTTCAAGTTCCTTGTTAACCTCCACTTCTGCAGACAGGCCTTGAACAAGCAAAGCATTTGAGCCTGTGCCTAACTTTAAGTACATGAATAGTCCCACTGAAGTCAATTATGCCTGGAACTATTTGTGCCCACAGTTAGAGGCTGAGGGGAAAAAAAATACAAAGTCAGATTTTTTAAATCTGTTCCTCCATAATACCTGGGCTGGTATAGGTATGTGAACTATATCTGTATAGGTGTGAATATATATACACTCTACTCTGAAGCTACTTTCACTCTAAATAAAGAGTGGGTTTTCTTTTAATAGTGAAATACAATATATTTCAACAATAAAAACTCTTCAATTATTATTATTTAATACAAAAGTTGGCAAGCTGGAGACCAGAAACAAAACTTTTTGTGGAAATTTTGAAAGTCTTAGCTGTCATCTTTGATCCACTAACCCAAAGAAGGAGAAGGAGGCAAAATGTAAAAGTTAAAATGATTTTTCTACATATTTTTAAATATATATTTTTTTGTTTCCCATCAAGTTCTACAAGAGAAAAGACATCAAGTAGATAGCTCCCTTGCTAATGGTAGGTATAGCAACTCTGAATTCATGTCAGGAAAAACAGATAGGGATTCAGAGACCTGTTTTTAAGCAGCATGAATGGAAAGCATGAAATCATCATTAAAACAAATTGTTACAGTATGACATTATTATTATCCCTCAGTACTGTATCATGGGTTTGTTTTTTAAACAAATAGCCTTCACAACATACAAGATATTTACGTATAAAAAAAGAGAAAGCTACTGTCTAAAATTTATCCCTATGTGTTACCAATAAATCCTGACCATGAACCAACTCCATAGGGTTTGTCAGGATTTTTGTTAAACCCTCCACAGAATTCCTGCATTTTAGGTGCTCAAATGCACACATTCTCCTTACTTACTTATTAATTATTATTATTATTATTATTACAGAACGCAAAACTTGGTAGGCTCCCTATGAGTGATGAGGCCACTCATGTCAGAAAGGCAACTTCCAGTATCCTAAGTACAGCTATAGACAGAAGAATCATAGAATCATAGAATCTCAGGGTTGGAAGGGACCTCAGGAGGTTATCTAGTCCAACCCCCTGCTCAAAGCAGGGCCAATCCCCAACTAAATCACCCTAGCCAGGGCTTTGTCAAGCCTGACCTTAAAAACCTCAAAGAAAGGAGATTCCACCACCGCCCTAGGTAACCCATTCCAGTGCTTCATCACCCTCCTAGTGAAAAAGTTTTTCCTAATATCCAACCTAAACCTCCCCCACTGCAACTTGAAACCATTACTCCTGGTCCTGTCATTTGCTACCACTGAGAACAGTCTAGATCCATCCTCTTTGGAACCCCCTTTCGGGTAGTTGAAAGCAGCTATCAAATCCCCCCTCATTCTTCTCTTCTGCAGACTAAACAATTCCGGTTCCCTCAGCCTTTCCTCTTAAGTCATGTGTTCCAGTCCCCTAATCATTGTTGCCCTCTGCTGGATGCTTTCCAATTTTTCCACATCCTTCTTGTAGTGTGGGGCCCAAAGCTGGACACAGTACTCCAGATGAGGCTTTACCAATGTTGACTAGAGGGGAACGATCACATCCCTCGATCGGCTGGCAATGCCCCTACTTATACAGGGCAAAATGCCATTAGCCTTCTTGGCAACAAGGGCACACTGTTGACTCATATCCAGCTTCTCATCCACTGTAACCCCTAAGTCCTTTTCTGCAGAACTGCTGCCTAGCCATTTGGTCCCTAGTCTATAGCAGTGTATGGGATTCTTCCATCCTAAGTGCAGGACTCCGTACTTGTCTTTGTTGAACATCATCAGATTTCTTTTGGCCCAATCTTCTAATTTGTCTAGGTAAGAAATAAGTTATCACTTAGCTACACTTAATCGATATGCAATGTAGACACACACAAACACACACACACACATTGTTACTCACCTGATCCCTGTTCAGGAAAATAAGGACTGAGATATTGTTCTGTGTAATTTGCTTCCGTGACTGGTATAGCTTCTGAAAAAGATTTTAAAGATTGCATTTAAGGGAAAGCAAGCTTCAGGTTTTCTATCTGCATAACATTTCATCATGGTTGCTTAACCAAAATTTTGCAAATGAAATGTTATGACATTTTGTAAAGGCAAAAATATTGATTGTGTGTCTGTGGAGAATCTTTCTGGAATAAATAATTATTAAAGGCATAAATAAATAAATAATGTCCAAGTAAAAACAAAAATTAACAGTAGGGTGGGGTGAGGTGGGAGCAGGGAAGGCTTATACTTGTAATTGTATTCTTCTACTTTCCTCATTGCCTAACTTATTGGTTCCTGACTCCACGATAAGCTACTGGGACGTGTGATGTCTTTCTGCCCAGTTGTTGGCCCATGAAGCAGCAGTATAATGCTATGTCCTACAAATCCCATCAATTATCAGTGCTAAAAGACAATATTTGGATTACAGGGGCTTCATACCCCTCTGCATGCCCCCAAAAAGTGAGGCTTACCTTTCACCATGGGATCAATTTCCTTAAGTATTTTATGTAATGCCATGCTGCTAGTCTGTAAGAGAGGACAGAGACATATATGTATATTATTATTATTAGTCTACTCTAAATGAAACTGTGTGAGAGACAGAAAGAGAAAACGGCATTGTGCTGCTGCTCAATGGTTTGCCGAGGGAGTGCAAATTGGTTCAATGATTTCCCCAGAGGGTGAAAACTTGGGTAGAAGTTGGGTGGTTTGTTCCAGTGGGAGAGGGTTAATTGGTTGAGACTGAGTGGTTTCCGGAAGGCTGAACTGGCTGGTTGGATTGCTGTTGGGATAGGCGGAACAGACTGACCATGGAGTGAAGCGGGATGTAGAGGTATTGGGGACATGGAGACTGATGGAAAACACTGGGTCACATGATAGACCTTGTTTCTGGAATTCTTAATTTGGGGATGGTAGTGGAAACTGAGAAAAAAATCAAGCAGGAAGACTCATGCAATATTAATTTTATTTGCAAAGAGATTCAGTTTTATATTTCTTAATCATTTCTAGTGGCAAAGCTAATACATGAAATAATTTTACAAATATGATTTTGAAGATGACTGGGTCTCTTTACCAGGTCCATGAACTAATAAAGCAAATGAATCAATGGTAGTAGAGACATGGATTTATTATCTTTTATTTATGTTCTGCTCAATTATATCTGTAGCACTGCACAACAGTGAGAAGCACCACAGCAAGATTCTTTAAGATGAAACTCACTATCACGATCTAGAGTCTTTTAAAAAGATTTTGAGCCAAACACTCAAGTGTTGTAAAATGCCATTGCTCTACTGAAGTCAATGGAGTTATGCTGGTTTACACGAGTGGAGAATCTGGCCCTTTGGGCACATCACTTCATTTGTAGAACGAGTGTAGCATTTAATAAGTGGCAGTGCTTACTAAAGCAGGCTACGTATCACAATACTTTTTGAATACAATACTTAGTGTTCCTGGACCATCTGAGGGACCCTGACAAGGCTTCCTTTAGGTGTGGCCTGAGTGGCAGTGAGGTTTGCTTTTTTTTTTTTTTTTGTACTTCCTTGATTCCTCAGGATTTAGCGGACTGCCTGACAAGTGCTGTCTGCTGTGTCAACCAGAATCTTTCCTCCTGGCCTCTTCAAGCTGGGTTGTGCAACACTTGTAACACTGTTTTGGCTCACCCATCCACTATGCCTGAAATTTATGAACACTTTACATGCTCTCTGTCACTAAATCCTTGTTTGGATTTACACCCTGGAGTAGGACTAATTTAGACTTGTGGCCTTAATTAATGTCCTTTTTGGACAGCTGGGCCCACTGTTTTAAAATCCCATGTATGAGAGATACTCAGGGTAAAAAGATAAAGAAACAAACAAAAGCTAACCACCATATTAGGGATGGATGCAGATTGATCCTTCTGGACAGCATGATTTATAACAGGAACTATAACCTCCTAGATCACAAGATTCTTTCCACTCAAATATAAGTACCTGGACTTTGGTGACATCATTACTTCTGGAACTAAAGGGGAGACAGACTGAAACCTTTGAAAAGAGAAACATATGAATCATATGACAGAATGACACCATCAGCACCACAAACAAGGAAACCAATAACATATTTCATGGTACTATTGTTAGGCGAGTTCTCTGTAGACTAAAGCAATTTCAAACATCTTTTACAATTTTACTTATCGTACACAATGGGAGTCAATAAAGGGAAATTAGCAAACAGGTTTTTATTTACCTGCACTAGAAAAAAGCATCGTGTTTGAAAACGGTTTCTAAACATAATCTAAAACACAGTTTCTCTAAACCAATTCTGAACACAGTTTGGACGAGATTCTTTTTTTTTTTTTTTTTTTAAATAGGAACCTAAAATTAGGCATCTAAATAACTGGCCTGAATTTTAAAAGGGCTGAACACACAAAGGGGCCCATTGACCTGTATGGAAGCTGCTGGCACTCAACACTTTTGAAAAACTGGCCACAAGTAGGTGTTTACACAGAGATTTAAGAGCACAACTTAAAGCTCTTATTTTTTGAAAATCTTGGCTTTAGGGCCAGATTTTCAGTGATTAGGACCCACAATAAGAGTGTATTAAGTTTTAGATATACAGTGTATTATTAATTACCTGTACTATTTTTTGTATTCTGAAAGAGCCCACAGTACACTAAGTTCTGCCAACCCCCACAGAAAGATACAATACTTCCCCTGAAGCTTTAGGGCTTGCAGTCTAATTCTCCAGTCCTGCAAACACTAATGCACATGTGTAACTTTACCTATGGGACTTGTGAGATAGGATACGTTGAAACAGAATCATCAGTTATACATTTCTAATTACTAAATAAATAATAATAATAATACCACCCGTCCTGAGGCCACTACATTTACAACAAAGTCCTGAGTCCTTCCATGGATCCCCTTTAAACTTGGCTAGGTTAACAGCACACTCATCTGATTGCTACACAGCTGTTCCTGGCCAACAGCATTTAGGTTATGCAACAATTTATGGGAACTGTCTTTTGGCCTGCCTACCAACAGTGTGTCTGATTGTGGTGTGTTTGCGTGTTCTAGACATGAGTGATGGTATCGTTTCTTTCCTGTTAGGAGGCAGTGTATTTGAAAGAGCAGGATTCTTGTAAATTTCAATTTACTGCCTGCACATGAGAAGATTTATTTTATGCTCACTCAGCAGTGGTCTTGCCATTGATATACCAGAAGTCCAATTCTATTCCATTTGACCTACTGGTAAAATTCCCATGGACTTTAAGGGGAACATGATTGGGCACATGTATTTGTATAAAGTGTACTAAAGTATTAATTAAAACATGCTACTTGTTATAAGAAAGTCAGATTTTATATCCAACAACTTTGACAGTGTGCTTTTGACATAATTAAACACAAGAGATGCTAGCTTGGTCAGTTAATACATGCTAAGTATCATGTTACTTCCTTTGAAAGGTAGGAAGGTATGTGAATCGGCATCACATATGAATAGTGCAAATATTTTGATATTCAGAACTCTGGGCTGAAATGGTTTCCAAAGGTTATTTAGAATCATACATGCCTTTTTCTCTAGAACCCCAATAACCCTCTTTTTTCCCTCCTCTTTACAGGCCCCAAAGTGTTTAATAGGACAAGTGCAGAGTCCTGCACTTAGGACGGAAAAATCCAATGCACCGCTACAGACTAGGGACCGAATGGCTAGGCAGCAGTTCTGCAGAGAAGGACCTAGGGGTGACAGTGGACGAGAAGCTGGATATGAGTCAACAGTGTGCCATTGTTGCCAAGAAGGCCAATGGCATTTTGGGGTGTATAAGTAGGGGCATTGCCAGCAGATCGAGGGACGTGATCATTCCCCTCTATTCGACATTGGTGAGGCTTCATCTGGAGTACTGTGTCCAGTTTTGGGCCCCACACTACAAGAAGGATGTGGAGAAATTGGAGAGAGTCCAGCAAAGGGCAACAGAAATGATTAGGGGACTGGAACACATGAGTTATGAGGAGAGGCTGAGGGAACTGGGATTGTTTAGTCTATGGAAGAGAAGAATGAGGGGGGATTTAATAGCTGCTTTTAACTACCTGAAAGGTGGATCCAAATAGGATTTATCTAGACTATTCTCAGTGGTAGCAGATGACAGGACAAGGAGTAATGGTCTCAAGTTGCAGTGGGGGAGGTTTAGGTTGGATATTAGGAAAAACCTTTTCATTAGGAGGGTGGTGAAACACTGGAATGCGTTACCTAGAGAGGTGGTGGAATCCCCTTCCTTAGAAGTTTTTAAGGTCAGGCTTGACAAAGCCCTGGCTGGGATGATTTAGTTGGGATTGGTCCTGCTCTGGGCAGGGGGTTGGACTAGATGGCATCCAGAGGTCCCTTCCAACTCTGTTATTTTATGATTCTATGATTGATGGAGAAATGCCAGAAGAATGTAACATTTTAAAGGACTGACAGAAATCCCCATAAAGGGAAGGAAATCATGGAGAGAAAGTTTTTTCAGAAGTGGAGGGAGAGTAGTAGGTGGCTTCTGAGGTCAGAGGGGATCTGGTCAAATCCTCTGCCCCAATGCATGTCCCTACAGAAAGGGCAAGGCTATCAAATAACATGCTAGTGGAGACTGAATTTTAGCATCTTTGGCCTCTCTCAGATTCTTGGATGTGGGTACCTTCCTTTAGCTGGAAACCTGTGACCTAAAATAGATACATTTTACTGTAAAGAGAAGTGATCTTTTTCCGATTAAGTATTGTTGTTTTATCACAACAGTGTGTCCAAACTCACTCCTTCTGAATTAAGCTGCCCATATGTTAGTTTCTGGTCAGATAAAGAACAACTTCCTAAGCTGAAAGAAGGCACCTCCATAGTTTAGAGTATTGAAAAGCCCTCACATTTTTGCTTCCATTTCCTCTGTTCTTAGTGATGCTGTGAAAATTCTCTTCCGATGGTTTGGCTTTTCTCTAAATGGAAAACAATAAATAACCATCTTAACACATAAGGAAAAATATTCCAGCTCACGAAAAGGGTGGTACAGAATACTAGGGTTCCAATGCTAAAAACATGAGGTGTGGGCAAACCGCTGAAGATCAGTGCTTTCCTCTTACCGTTCTAGTCACAAACCAGTTATGAATCCTGGACACAAACATACCTCGAACTGGTAGCAGGCCCCACTCTTCCTCATCTCTGCATACCTGTCTTGTAACTCCTGGGATCGAGGGTGCAAGGTAGTCTTGGTGGCACGGTTGCCACTCTTTTGTAATTTCATAAAATTAATATACGGGTTCCTGTAGAGGAAGCTATGTATACGTAGCACAGAGCACAACCCAGCTTGTGAGGCATCTTTTTTATCAATCTACTTAAACCAGTGTTCCCCAAACTTTTTATCTCGCACCCCCCTTACCCCTGTCCGTGTCCCCACCCCTCTGGAGCCAGGGTCGGGAGCAGGGCCACAGCTCTGGGAGGAGAGGACACAGGCAGGAGTAAGGAGGCCAAGACTGGGGTCATAGCTGGGGACGGGGACAGAGCCAAGGCCAGGGGCTGAGGTCAGCAGCCAGGGCCCAGGGCCAGCAGCCATGGCTGGCAGCTGGAGCCCCGGGTGTGGGGCTGGCAGCTGGGGCGCGGGCCAGGAGTGGAGCTGGGTGGCACTCCCTCCCCGCCCCCTGTGGGGCTGGCCTAGGCCCCAGCCGTACCCGCCTGAATGTTCCTCTGTGCCCCTCTACGGGAGAGTGCCCCACAGATTGGGGACCTCTCTGATCTAAACCATTAATAAAACCCTCAACACTAGAGTATACATACAACTCAAAAAGGCATATCATGGAGAAAGCAGTTAACTTATTACTATTTTTTCTTTAAAATTTGTGAGCTATTTTAGTTTTCTAGACTTGGTCAGGCAAAGTGTGGGTGAGGGCTGCATGCAAACCTCCCCCCAGGGGAGTTGGACAATGTACTTAAATAGTGACCCAGGATATCTGTGGCAATTCAAGTCCTAACCCTTTTCTGACAGCTCTAACAAATTATACAAAATTCTGTGGCCATTTCTTGAAGGCCACAAGAGGGGATGTTGATAAGATCACTGATCTTGTCACTTAAATTAGTATTGCACAACATACTGCATCAGACAGCAAGCACTCAAATTGTAGTAATTTTTTTCCCAGAAATGATGATTTACTATGCTTTTGAACAGATTTGGCAAAAGTTATTAATCTTCCCCAAGTAGCAGCTTACATAACAGTTTACTGTTTCTTGCTACTATCCTACATACAGTAGAAACGATAATCCACACAATGTACAATGTGCACAAGAAATTTTTAGTCTCTTTCCACATCTCAGCAAAAATTGACTAGCAAATGGCATGGTGAAAGTTCATATGAATAAGATTTCATTGTTTTTACACTATATACTACAGTACATATGTTAGAAGAATGTGAGGTGAGGTTGGAAGTAATTAGAACTGAAATTCACCAAATAAAGGCCTGATTCTGTGAAGTGCTGAGCATCCTCAACACCCATTGACTTTAGTCTTTCACAGGTGATACTCTGTATCCTGCAGGATCTGTATTGCAACATCTTTACTTTTTTATTGTTTGATTGCTTACTGGCTAATTTGCAAAGTGTAGTAATTCACAATGCAGTCATTAATGCAAAACTGTAAGGTTCTAGTGATCCTCCTAATTCTGTTGGATGGAGAAATGCTATTACAATTCACTGTCTAGCACGTATATAACCCCTGAAATAATCATTCCCTACCACTTGCTCTTGAGTATAGTTTGTATGGTTCTTTTCCAGTGTTACTAGATAGGAATTCCTCTCTTTCTTTGTTTTCATGCACTTCTTCTTGGATTTTACCTAGCAAACAAACCAGAATTTATATGGATGAGAAACAGTAGCACCTTACATTTCTATGAAGTTCCACTGTCTTGGGTAACTGGAGTCTGGATAAAAACAGAGTCATGTCCCCCCAACTTCTATTATTTTCATTGAAAATTCCCTCTATTGCCGGAAATCAGTTATCCAAAATGATTTAGTGCCCCCCATGACATTTGGAAAACCAAGGCCATAGTGTAGTGCTTTGCATCCTGAGGCCTCAGGTAAACCACAAATGTGTGTGTTCTAGAACGAACTTTTGTGGAGCATCTATATCAGGGGTGGGCAAACTTTTTGGCCTGCAGGCCATATCTGGGTGGGGAAATTGCATGCAACGCCATGAATGTAGGTCTGGGGCAGGGGGTTGGGCTGTGGGAGGGAGTGTGGTGTGTACAATGGGGCTCAGGGCAGGGGGTTGCGGTGCATGAGGGGGTGCAGCATGTGGGAGGGGGTTCATGGCAGGGGGTTGGGGGTTTATGGCAGGAGGTTGGGGTACAGGTGGGGTGCGAGGTGCGGCAGGGGGTTGGGGTGCAGGAGTGGTGCGGCAGGGGGGCTCAAGCAGGGAGTTAGAGGGCTCAGGGCAGGAGGGTTGCAGGAGGGATTCGGGGTGCGGGCTCGCTTACCTGAAGCGGCTCCAGGGTGGCAGCGGTGGGCAGTGGGGCTAAGGAGGACTCCCTGCCTGCCCTGGACCTGTGCCACTCCCGGAAGTGGCCGGCACCACGTCCCTGTGGCCCCTGGGGGAGGGGGAGCAGAGGGCTCTGCACTCTGCCCTGGCTTGGGGGTACCTCCCTCAAAGCTCCCAAGTTCCTCGTTCCCAGCCAATGGGAGCTGCGGGGGCGGTGCCTGCAGGCAAGGGCAGTGCGCAGAACCTTCTTTCCCCCGCACCTCCAGGGGCCGCAGGGACATGGTGCTGGCCGTTTCCGGGAGCGGTGGGGGACCAGGGCAGGCAGGGACCCTGCCTTAGCCCCACGGCACCACAGAGGTGGCAATCCTGCGGGCTGTATCCAAAGCCCTGATGGCCTGGATCTGGCCCGCAGGCCATAGTTTGCCCACCCCTGGTCTATACTGACACCTGTAAAGGTGTTATCTAACTGCCAAATCACTTGAATCAGTTAACTCAGGTTACAACAGGACCACAAAAATAGTGAGTGGCTTTTATAGTCAGCACAGGAGTAGTGCTGATGGAATCAAAGTCAGCCCTCCTTGACTAGAACCATGGTCTTTTCTGGGTCGACTCAAGGAGAGGAATATATAAAGATACATCTTTGTACTTTGCTATCATGGGATCATATGACCGAGTTTGAGCTTTACTGTTTTGTTTTTTTTAATTCAGGGGAGGGATTTTTGGTAAAAAAGCTCAGGTTTGGGGGAAGATTTTTCACACTGCTTTCAGCTGGCTACTCCACACAGCCCACCAGTCTTGTGTCACTCGTTAGGATAAACATGCACAATGCTCACCTGATGGTTGGAGGTGGAGCAGAGGGAATGAAGAGTTTGAAAGTGTCAGGAAAAATCCAGTTTATTTTTGTATAAATCAGTATTTGCTGGTAAGTCTAGAACAGTGGTTCTTAACCTGGGGTGCATGCATCCCCTGGGGTGCGAGATGTCCTTTCTGGGGGCGTGAGACTTGCCAGATTTTTTTAGAAGGTAAATCATCGAAAACACAAATTAAGCACAGGCACGTAAGTACAACTACTTTGTTTCATCAAACCTATGTATTTATTAACATTATACATTTTTTAATGATTACTGTAATATACAAACAAAAATATATCTAATTTTAAAGAACTGACCTACTTCAATGATTTTTGATAAGGGATGCGAGTACATATTTTGATTTTTGATAAGGGGTGCGAAAACATATTTTGAGAACTAAACGGGTGTAGGCTGCAGTAAAGGTTAAGAACCTCTGGTCTCGAATCTGTTTTAAATTTTTATTCAGCTGGTTTTAACAGGTAAATATTAACTCTTCACACGCACAACTGGAAAATTTTGACCTAAATATTTGGACATCTAGATTTATAATTCATAAGTGGATAACTCTTAGACTAAGGTTAAAGATGGTAATTTTTTGAGGAGGCCTGCAGGGTACAAAAGACAGAAATGCCAAATAAATTCCCACATAAAAGAAGAGGTGGATTAATCTCTGATAAGAAATAAATCTGATTAAATCAGAGTTAAAATAGTCATGGTAATTACACAGCAATAGTGGTGTAATTTATAGTACACAGCATACATTGCTTGGTTTCTTTAGAAATGGAGCAAAGAGGGGTGGAGAAGCTTTAGTTTTAACCAAACATCATCAAAACAACCCAAAAGTTAGAATAATCCAAATGAAATCATAGAATCAATCAGCCCAGTCATCCAGAAAGCCTGTGTGTATTTGTTTTTAAAGGATTTTAGGAGCAGGCCACTTTTGGTATATAGATTTCTGTTTTATAGCTTTCCTTTTATCATTTGTATTATGTTAAAACAGAAAGCTACAATAAACGGAAACTATTAGTGTTAGCTGAAAATTACTAATAAAAAAATAACTCCCACACAAAAGACTTAAAGGTAAAAAACAATTTTGCCCAGTAGGAGGGGATTGAACATCTGAAGTACTGAACACTAATCCTTCATGCCAAGGGCATAAACCCTGATTCAAAAGAATGGTTAGGTATGCCCTTAAATCCATCTCTACTCAGCAAATCAATTCAGTTAAATATGCACTTAAGTCCCATCGCCTTCAATGCAAAGCGCTTTGCTGAACTGGCACTATAATAGCAAATGCTGCCCCCCAGAATAGCTACTATTGAGGGTAGGAACAGCACTGTGTTAACATCACTTAGTGCTAGAGTCACGACTGGTGCATGTGTTCTGGAACGGAGTGCATCATCTGAACACTGTGCCCTGGTCTACATTAGGACTTTAGGTCGAATTTAGCAGCATTAAATCGATGTAAACCTGCACCCGTCCACACGATGAAGCCCTTTATTTCGACTTAAAGGGCTCTTAAAATCGATTTCCTTACTCCACCCCTGACAAGTGGATTAGTGCTTAAATCGGCCTTGCCGGCTCAAATTTGGGGTACTGTGGACACAATTCGACAGTACTGGCTGCCGGGAGCTATCCCAGAGTGCTCCATTTTGACCGCTCTGGACAGCACTCTCAACTCAGATGCACTGGCCAGGTAGACAGGAAAAGAACCGCGAACTTTTGAATCTCATTTCCTGTTTGGCCAGCGTGGCAAGCTGCAGGTGACCATGCAGAGCTCATCAGCAGAGGTGACCATGATGGAGTCCCAGAATCACAAAAGAGCTCCAGCATGGACCGAACGGGAGGTACGGGATCTGATCGCTGTATGGGGAGAGGAATCCGTGCTATCAGAACTCCGTTCCAGTTTTCGAAATGCCAAAACCTTTGTCAAAATCTCCCAGGGCATGAAGAACAGAGGCCATAACAGGGACCCAAAGCAGTGCCGCGTGAAACTGAAAGAGCTGAGGCAAGCCTACCAGAAAACCAGAGAGGCGAACGGCCGCTCCGGGTCAGAGCCCCAAACATGCCGCTTCTATGATGAGATGCATGCCATTTTAAGGAGTTCAGCCACCACTACCCCAGCCGTGTTGTTTGACTCCTTCAATGGAGATGGAGGCAATACGGAAGCAGGTTTTGGGGACGAAGAAGATGATGATGATGATGAGGTTGTAGATAGCTCACAGCAAGCAAGCGGAGAAACCAGTTTTCCCGACAGCCAGGAACTGTTTCTCACCCTGGACCTGGAGCCAGTACCCCCCGAACCCACCCAAGGCTGCCTCCTGGACCCAGCAGGTGGAGAAGGGACCTCTGGTGAGTGTACCTTTTAAAATACTATACATGGTTTAAAAGCAAGCATGTGAAAGGATTACTTTGCCCTGGCATTCGCGGCTCTCCTGGATATACTCCCAAAGCCTTTGCAAAAGGTTTCTGGGGAGGGCAGCCTTATTGCGTCCTTCATGGTAGGACACTTTACCACTCCAGGCCAGTAACACGTACTCGGGAATCATTGTACAACAAAGCATTGCAGTGTATGTTTGCTGACGTTCAAACAACATCCGTTCTTTATCTCTCTGTGTTATCCTCAGGAGAGTGAGATATAATTCATGGTCACCTGGTTGAAATAGAGTGCTTTTCTTCAGGGGACACTCAGAGGAGCCCATTCCTGCTGGGCTGTTTGCCTGTGGCTAAACAGAAATGTTCCCTGCTGTTAGCCTCAGGGAGGGGGGAGTTTTGAGGGGGTAGCCACGCGGTGGGGGGAGGCAAAATGCGACCTTGTAACGAAAGCACATGTGCTATGTATGTAATGTTAACAGCAAGGTTTACCCTGAAAGAGTGTAGCCACTGTTTTATAAAATGTGTCTTTTTAAATACTGCTGTCCCTTTTTTTTCCTCCACCAGCTGCATGTGTTTCAATGATCACAGGATCTTCTCCTTCCCAGAGGCTAGTGAAGATTAGAAAGAAAAAAAAACGCACTCTTGATGAAATGTTCTCCGAGCTCATGCTGTCCTCCCACACTGACAGAGCACAGACGAATGCGTGGAGGCAAATAATGTCAGAGTGCAGGAAAGCACAAAATGACCGGGAGGAGAGGTGGCAGGCTGAAGAGAGTAAGTGGCGGGCTGAAGACAGGGCTGAAGCTCAAATGTGGCAGCAGCGTGATGAGAGGAGGCAGGATTCAATGCTGAGGCTGCTGGAGGACCAAACCAGTATGCTCCAGTGTATGGTTGAGCTGCAGCAAAGGCAGCTGGAGCACAGACTGCCACTACAGCCCCTGTGTAACCAACCGCCCTCCTCCCCAAGTTCCATAGCCTCCACACCCAGACGCCCAAGAACGCGGTGGGGGGGCCACCGGCCAACCAGCCACTCCGCCACAGAGGATTGCCCCAAAAAAAGAAGGCTGGCATTCAATAAATTTTAAAGTTGTAAACTTTTAAAGTGCTGTGTGGCATTTTCCTTCCCTCCTCCACCACCCCTCCTGGGCTACCTTGGTAGTCATCCCCTTATTTGTGTGATGAATGAATAAAGAATGCATGAATGTGAAGCAACAATGACTTTATTGCCTCTGCAAGCGGTGATCGAAGGGAGGAGGGGAGGGTAGTTAGTTTACAGGGAAGTAGAGTGAACCAAGGGGCAGGGGGTTTCATCAAGGAGAAACAAAGAGAACTTTCACACCGTAGCCTGGCCAGTCATGAAACTGGTTTTCAAAGCTTCTCTGATGCGTACCCCGCCCTCCTGTGCTCTTCTAACCGCCCTGGTGTCTGGCTGCGCGTAACCAGCAGCCAGGCAATTTGCGTCAACCTCCCACCCCGCCATAAACGTCTCCCCCTTACTCTCACAGATATTGTGGAGCACACAGCAAGCAGTAATACAAGTGGGAATATTGGTTTCGCTGAGGTCTAAGCGAGTCAGTAAACTGCGCCAGCGCGCCTTTAAACATCCAAATGCACATTCTACCACCATTCTGCACTTGCTCAACCTGTAGTTGAACAGCTCCTGACTACTGTCCAGGCTGCCTGTGTATGGCTTCATGAGCCATGGCATTAAGGGGTAGGCTGGGTCCCCAAGGATACATATAGGCATTTCAACATCCCCAACAGTTATTTTCTGATCTGGGAATAAAGTCCCTTCCTGCAGCTTTTGAAACAGACCAGAGTTCCTGAAGATGCGAGCGTCATGTACCTTTCCCGGCCATCCCACGTTGATGTTGGTGAAACGTCCCTTGTGATCCACCAGAGCTTGCAGCACTATTGAAAAGTACCCCTTGCGGTTTATGTACTCGGCAGCTTGGTGCTCCGGTGCCAAGATAGGGATATGGGTTCCGTCTATGGCCCCACCACAGTTAGGGAATCCCATTGCAGCAAAGCCATCCACTATGACCTGCACATTTCCCAGGGTCACTACCCTTGATATCAGCAGATCTTTGATTGCGTGGGCTACTTGCATCACAGCAGCCCCAACAGTAGATTTGCCCACTCCAAATTGATTCCCAACTGACCGGTAGCTGTCTGGCGTTGCAAGCTTCCACAAGGCTATCGCCACTCGCTTCTCAACTGTGAGGGCTGCTCTCATCTTGGTATTCATGCGCTTCAGGGCAGGGGAAAGCAAGTCACAAAGTTCCATGAAAGTGCCCTTACGCATGCGAAAGTTTCGCAGCCACTGGGAATCGTCCCAGACCTGGAACACTATGTGGTCCCACCAGTCTGTGCTTGTTCCCGAGCCCAGAATCGGCGTTCCACAGCATGAACCTGCCCCATTAGCACCATGATGCATGCATTGGCAGGGCCCATGCTTTCAGAGAAATCTGTGTCCATGTCCTGATCACTCACGTGACCGCGCTGACGTTGCCTCCTCGCCCGGTATCGCTTTGCCAGGTTCCGGTGCTGCATATACTGCTGGATAATGCGTGTGGTGTTTAATGTGCTCCTAATTGCCAAAGTGAGCTGAGCGGCCTCCATTCTTGCCTTGGTATGGCGTCCGCACAGAAAAAAGGCGCGGAACGATTGTCTGCCGTTGCTCTGACGGAGGGAGGGGTGATTGACGACACGGCTTACAGGGTTGGCTTCAGGGAGCTAAAATCAACAAAGGGGGTAGCTTTACATCAAGGAGTATTTCAGGCAGGACTTCACAGAGGGTTCCAATAAGAAATGGTGCACCTAAGTTATTGTTCTTATTGGAACAAGGAGGTTAGCCTGGCCTCTGATTGATACATGGCTAGATTTACCTCGCTGCACCTTCTCTGTGAGTGACTGCAGTGTGATCTAGAGGAATGAGTCCCCTAGACAGGGGAGGGGGGGAAGCAAATGAGTACAAAACAAATCTGGTCTATTTCTGGTTTTGATCCACTCCATCTATCTTTTACATCTTTGGCTGGCAGCAGACGGTGCAGAAGGACTGCATGCCATCCACATCTCATGGCTGCTCGGCAGAAGATGGTACAGTACGACTGCTAGCCATCCTCATCTCTTGCCTGCCCGGCAGAAGATGGTACAATACGACTGCTAGCCATCGTCATCTCTTGCCTGCCCGGCAGAAGATGGTACAGTACAACTGTTAGCAATCCGTATTGCCTGCCTGCTCAACATAAGACGGTTGAATAGGACTGACTGCAGGACTAAAGAGAATGACTTGGTCAAGTCACTCCAAATTTAGTCCCTGCGCCCATGTCTGCCCAGGCGCTCCCAGCCGACGTGGCCAGGAGCACCTCGGACATGACGATGACAGCTACCAGTCGTATTGTACCGTCTGCTGCCAGAAGGCAATGGGTTGCTGCTACTGTGTAGCAATGCCGTACCACATCTGCCAGCACCCAGGAGACATACGGTGACGGTTACCTGAGCGGGCTCCATGCTTGCCTTGGTATGGCGACTGCACAGGTAACTCAGGAAAAAAGGTGCAAAACGATTGTCTGCCCTTGCTTTCACGGAGGGAGGGAGGGAGGGAACGGGGGCCTGACGATATGTACCCAGAACCACCCGCAACAATGTTTTAGCCCCATCAGGCATTGGGATCTCAACCCAGAATTCCAATGGGCAGCGGAGACTGCGGGAACTGTGGGATAGCTATCCACAGTGCAACGCTCCGGAAGTCGACTCTAGCCTCGGTGCTGTGGAAGCACTCCGCCGAGTTAATGCACTTAATGCACTTAGAGCATTTTCTGTGGGGACACACACACTCGAATATATAAAACCGATTTCTAAAAAACCGACTTCTATAAATTCGACCTTATTCCGTAGTGTAGACATACCCTGTGAGACACGAGCACTTAGCATTAGGGAATGATGACTGACTCATCAGCTCATATGTAGGCACCATGAATTCTCATGCTGAATGCTGGTGTCATAGAATCATAGAAATGTAGGACTGGAAGGAACCTTGATAGGTCATTTAGTCCAGTCCCCTGCCTGAGGCAGAACTAAGTACTATCAAGACCATCCCTGACAGGTGTTTGTCTAACCTGTTCTGAGACAATGACACAGATTCCACAGCCTCTTGAGGTAATTTGTTTCAGTGCTTAACTATCCTTACAGTTAGGAAACTTTTCCTAATGTCTCACATAAATCTTCCTTTCTGCAATTTAAGCCCATTGTTTCTTGTGCTGTCCTCAGTGGTTAAGCTGAACAATTTATTACCTTCCTCTTTATGACAACCTTTTGTGTACTTGAAGACTATTATCACATCCACACTCAGTCTTCTCTTCTCCAGACTAAACAAACCCAATTTTTTCCAATCTTTCCTTGTGATCATGTTTTCTACATCTTTAATCATTTTTGTTGCTCTTCTCTGGATTTTATCCTGTCTGTCCACATATTTCCCAAAGTGTAGTGCCCAGAACTGGGCTCAGTACTCCAGTTGAGGCCTTATCTGTGTTGAATAGAGTGAGTGGAAGAATTACTTCTCACGTCTTTCTTACAATGTTCCCACTAATACATCCCAGAATGATGTTAGCTCTTTTTTGTAACAGTATTACACTGTTGACTCACATTTAGTTTGTGATCCACTATAAAAAAATTGTTACTAACCTTCCATAACTGTTGTTCTTCAAGATGTGTTGCTCAGGTCCATTCCAATGTAGGTGTGTGCTCGCCCCGAGCACTGCCACCAGAAGGTTTTCCCTCAATGGTATCTGTCGAGTTGGCTCTGGTGTCCCCTTGAGTCGCGCTTTCATAGCACCAGTATATAGGGCCCTGCCACCCGTTCAGTTTCTTTTTGTGGGCTAACTACAACAGAAGGGAAGGCAGGAGACAGGGGGTTGTAATGGACGTGAGGAACACATCTCAAAGAACAACAGTTATGGAAAATTAGTAACCGTTTTTTCTTCTTCGAGTGCTTGCTCATGTTCATTCCAATGTAGGTGACTCCCAAACAGCTGTGCAGGTGGAAGGTTCAGAGTTCATTGGCACGCTGACTGTAAAACTGCTTGGCTGAAATTCACGTCGTCTCTAGCTTGCTGGGTGATGGTGTACTGTGATGCGAAAATGTGGACTGATGACCACGTTGCTGCTCTATAGATGTCCTGAATTGGAACTTCTGCCACAAACACTGCCACCAAAGCTTGAGCTCTTATAGAATGGACTGTCAATGGAGGATCTAGGACCTTCACTAGGTTGTAGCATGTGTGGATACAGCAAGTGATCCATGATGAGATTCTCTGGGCCGAGACTGGACGGCCTTTCATTCTGTCCGCAATGGCTATGAACAGATGGGTGGACTTCCGAAAGGGTTCAGTCCTTTCTATATAAAAGGCTAGCGCTTGCCTAACATCCAATGAGTGGAGTCTCTGTTCCTCCCTGTTAGTGTGTGGCTTAGGATAGAAGACTGGCAGAAAGCTACCCTAGTTACTATAGTCAGGGTTCCCTCCCCACTCTGAACTCTAGGTTACAGATGTGGGGACCAGCATGAAAGACCTCCTATGCTTATTTCTACCAGCTTAGGTTAAAACTTCCCCAAGGCACAAATTCTTTGTCCTTGGAGGGTACGCTGCCACCACCAAGTGATTTAACAAAGAATCAGGGAAAGGACCACTTGGAGTTCCTATTCCCCCAAAATATCCTCCTGCCCCCCCTCCCCCGCCAAGTTCTTAAACTCCCATTTCCTGGGGAGGCTTGAGAATAATATCCTAACCAATCGGTTACAAAGGGATCACAGACCCAAACCCCTGGGTCTTAGGACAATAGAGAAATCAGTCAGGTTCTTAAAGGAAAAATTTTATTTTAAAAAAAGGTAAAAATCACCTCTGTAAAATCAGGATGGAAAATAACTTTACCGGGTAACAAAAAATTCAAAAACACAGCAGAACTTCCTCCAGGCTTAGTTTCAAAGTTACAAAAAACAGGAATAAACCTCCCTCCAGCAAAGGAAAAATTCACAGGCAAAACAAAAGATAATCTAACACCCCTGCCTGGCTTTTACTTACAATTTTTGTAATAAGAGAGACTTTTAGGATGGTTTATAGGAGGAGTTTCTGACCTGATGCTTCTCCGCTTCCCAAGAGAACACCCCAAACAAAACCTTCCCCCCTCAAGATTTGAAAGTATTATCTTTCCCCATTGGTCCTTTTGGTCAGGTGCCAAGCAGGTTATTTGAGCTTCTAAACCCCTTACAGGTAAGGAGGAATTCTAGGCTACCCGTAGCTGTATGGTTATGACAGTGACTTAGGATAGAAGACTGGAAGAGAGCTATCCTAGTTACTATAGAATTATGAGACCACGTTTGGCAGGAAGGATAGGTGTGTCTGCAGCTGTACCTTGTCCTTGAAGAAGATCGTGTACTTTGGCTCAGAGGTAAGAGCTCGGATTTCTGAGACTCTTCTGGCAGAAGTAATGATGATTAGGAAGGCCACCTTCCAAGAGAGGTAGAGCAGAGAGCATGTTGTCAGTGGTTTGAACGGGGGTCCTGTTAGCCTTGCCAGCACCAAATTGAGGTCCCAGGGTGCTGCTGGCTGGTATACCTGGGGGTACAGCCATTCCAGCCCCTTAAGGAATTGGCCACAGACTGAGTTTGAGAAGACTGGCCAGCTGTTCACCCATGGGTGAAAGGCTCAGATTGCAGCTAGATCGACCCTTATGGATGACACAGTTAGGCCTTGCTGCTTTAAATGGAGTATGTACTCTAAAATGAAGGGCAGTGATGACTTGGTAGGTGAAACACCCTTTTGTGCTGACCAAATAGAGAATTTCTTCCATTTTGTCAGGTAAGTGGCTCTAGTAGATGGCTTTCTGCTCCCTAAAAGCACCTCGTGAATTGGCATAGATCAAGCCAGTTCTGCTGGGTTCAGCCATGGAGCTTCCATGCCATGCCTTGATGCAGAAGGCTGTGATTCTGAGAGATCAAGTCCGGAAACAGGGGCAGGCTGATTAGGTGTGTCCACCGAGAGATCTAGGAGGGTGATGAACCACTGCTGACACAGCCAGGCTGGGGCTATCAAGGTAAGATGTGTCCTGTCCCTGTGACCTTCAGCAGCACCCTGTGTATGAGAGGGATGAGAGGGAATGCATAGAAGGGTCGGTCCGTCCTAGGGAGGAGAAAGGAGTCTGTGAGTCACCCTGACCTGTGGCCTAGGAAGGAGCAGAACTGAAGATACTTTCTGTTGTACTTAATCATGAACAGGTCTACCTGGGGAGTTCCCCACCTCTGGAAAACAGTGTTCATGTCTGGGCAGTAAATGGACCACTTGTGATGGCTGGAAAAGGTTTTCTTGAGGTGATCTGCTAACTCATTCTGTGACCCTAGGAGATAGGAGGCTTCAAGGTGGATCGAATGGGCTATACAGAATTCCCACAGGTGAAGTGTCTCCTGGCACAGGGGAAAGGAGCGCGCTCTACCCTGCTTGTTTATGTAAAACATTGCTGTTGTGTTGTCTGTGAGGACTGACATGCAGTTGCCCTCCAGGTGGGATTGGAACACCTGGCATGCTAGGCGTACCACCTTCAGTTTCCTCACATTGATGTGTAAAGAGAGCTCCTCTGGGGCCCAGAGGCCTTGAGTTCTGAGGGTCCCCTGATGCATCTGTCATGAAAGACATTGATGGTTGGGATCTCAAGAATGGGACTCCTGAGCATATTGTTCCTGTGTCCAGCCACCAAAGCAGGGTGGAAATCACTGATGGGGGAAGTGAGATCACCTTATCCAGACGGTGTCGACCTGGTATGTATACTGATGCTGGCCAAGATTGGAGAGGCATGATGCCATATGCCCCAAAAGCTTTAAGCAGTTTCTTGCTGTGGTGATGGGGTGACTCCTCAGGCTCTCTATGAGTGCCCCTAGAGCTCTGAACTGGTTTTCTGGGAGAAAGGCTCCGGCCTAGGTCAAGTCAAGGACAGCCCTGATTAATTCTATCCTTTGAATCAGGGAAAGGATGGATTTCTGCATGTTTATCAACAGCCCCAGGTCCTGGAAAGTTTACTGTATTAACTTTACATTTGCCTCCACCTGGGCCTTGGATCGACCTCTGATCAGCCAGTCGTCTAGGTAGGAGTAGACCTGAACTCCTTGTCTCTTGAGAAAGGTTGTGACTGCCATGCACTTCGTGAACACAAGAGGAGCTGCTGGCAGGCCAAATGGGAGTACTGTAAATTGGTAGTCCCTGTGGTTTTCAATGAACCGTAGGAACCTTCTATGTCCCCAAAAGATAGCAATACGGAAATACTCGTCCTTCAAGTGGAGAGCAACAAACCAGTCCCCTGGATCCAGAGAAGGGATAATGATGGCCAAGGAGGCTACGCGAAACTTTAGTTTCTTCATGAATCTGTTGAGGTTTTGGAGATCCAAGATCAGTGTGAGGTTGCCGTTGGCTTTTGGGATTAGGAAGTAATGGGAGCAGAACCCCTGGCCTCTTAATTCTGGCAGAACCTCTTTCACTGCTCCTGCCCTTAGGAGCGACTGCACCTTCTGGGCTAGAAGTTTCTCATGAGAAGGGTCCCTGAAAAGAGATGGGGAGGGAGGGTGGGAAAAAGGGGAACAAGTGAATTGAGCTATCATGCATAGTACCCAGCGATCTGAGGTAATGAGGGCCCACACCCGATAGAGGTGGGATAACCAGACCACAAACTCCAGAGAAATTGAATCCATACCGCGTCCTGGTAAGTCATCCCCGAGCATCCAATCAAAAGGCCTGCTTAGACCTTGCCGAGTGTCTTGGGCGTGGGGGGGGGCAGGCACTGGGGCAGACGAGGTTTGGGACAGAGGCCTCCTCTAGTATTCTCTGTTCCTTCTCCTGCTGTACCCTGTCTCTGCTGTGGTGAACAGAAGCAAGCCATTGGTTGGGCCTTGGGGCTTGTAATGCTTCCTGGCGGGGGCTGGTGTATGCAGCCCCAGGGATTTAAGGTTGGCTCCAGAGTCCTTTAAGCTATGCAGCTTCGAGTCTGTCTGCTCCAAGAAAAGCGATTTGCCTTCAAATGGAAGGTTCTGAATTGTCTGCTGAACTTCATAGGACAACCTCAAAGATTGAAACCACGAGCTTCACCTCATGGTCACTGCTGAAGCCACGGAACGGGCTGCAGAGTCTGCTGGAGGGATGCCTTAGCCATTGATTTCTCCTTCTCAACTAGGGCCAAGAACTCACCCTTGGACTCCGGTGGCAAAAGCTCCCTGAATTTCGCTATTGCACTCCAGGAGTTGAAATCATACCAGCCCAGGAATGCTTGATGTTTAGCGATCCTGAGCTGGAGATTCCCTGTTGAGTAGACCTTTCTGCCAAAAAGGTTGAGTTTTTTTTACATCTTTAGTCTTGGGAGTCAGCCGTTGTTGACCCTGCCTCTTCCTTTCGTTTGCTGCTGAAACAACCAGCGAGCCCTCTGGGGGACATGTATACAAAAATTCATACCTTTTGGGAGGGACAAAGTCTTCTCCATCCTCGTTGCAGTAGGTTGGAGGGATGCAGGAGTCTGTCATAGAGCTTTTATAGGCTCCAGGATGGCATCATCATTCAATGGCATGGCCACCGCTGATGGCCCTGAGGCTGCTAAAATATCCACTAGAGCAGTGTTTCCCAAACTTGGGACACCGCTTGTTCAGGGAAATCCCCTGGCAGGCCGGGCTGGTTTGTTTACCTCCCGTGTCCGCAGGTTCGGCTGATCACGGCTCCCAATGGCCGCGGTTCGCAGTGAGCTGCGATCAGCCGAACCTGCGGACGCAGCAGGTAAACAAACTGGCCCGGTGCGCCAGGGGCTTTCCCTGAACAAGCGGCGTCCCAAGTTTGGGAAACACTGCACTAGGGCATGGGAGGATTCGGAAATCTCCTCCATCTGGATACCCAGGTTCTGGGCTACCCTCCTCAGGCGCTCCTGGTGCACCCTGTAATTGTCCTGGGAGGGCACGACAGTTGTTCCTGCCACTGCCTATTCAGGAGAGGAGGAAGAAGAAGCCTGTACAGGCACAGGTCTGTGTTCTTCTCCCTCTGCCCTGAATGGGTCCCGTGGGGGTGGGTCCTGCAGGTTGGTACCAAGCTCAGCATGGGGGATCAATCCCTGTTCTGAAGGGAATGGTGGGGGAGCTCTTGACTCCGATACAACGTAATAGGACCTTCTGGATTGGGGGCCCTGAAGTGGATGGAAAGCCCAGGGATTCCAGAATGGCCACTGCAGTGGCATTTGCCATTGTGCTGGTGGCCAGGCCGTCGGCAGCATGCCCTGGGTCATGTTAGCCATAGAGTATTGCCATTGGAGTGGTGTCCGCTCCTGCGTGAGGCATAGGACTCCACTTCAGAATTAGAGACTGAGGAGTCACTTCCTGGGACCAGGGCAGAGTGGTACCGACTGGCTAAATTTCCTGTAAACAGTGTGGCTGCGCAGCAGCCTATTTAGCGGTGTGCAGGCTTCCAACCTGCCATGGCCGGGGCGCCGCTCTGCCAGCCCCAACTCTGCTACGGCCCAGGGGTGGCGCGGCCCAGCCTGGACCCAAGTGCAGCCGAAGTGGCCCAGCCTGGCCCTAGGCATGGTGCGGCCCAGGTGGGGCGGCCCAGACCCAGCCCAGACCTGCTGGGACTGGGGAAGGGGTACCTATGCTGCAGCCCCAGCCCCGCAGCAGCCGTGGCGGGGAGAGGCGCCTCTTCCCCCCAGCCCAGGTGCTGCTGCAGGGAGAGAGATCTGGGGGGAGTCCTCTCTCCCCACCGTAGCCCCGGGGCAGTCTGCACCCCAAACCCCTCAACCCAACCCCCGCACCCCAAGCTGGAGCCCTCACACCCCTGCACTCCAACCCTCTGCCCCAGCCCTGAGCCCCTCATCCCTGGCCCTACCCTAGAGCCCACACCCCCAGCCAGAGCCCTCACACCCCTGCACCCCAACCCTCTGCCCCAGCCCTGAGCCCCTTTCCACACTTCAAACCCCTCAGCCCTACCCGCACCACATGAATTTTGTTGTGTGCACCAATAAGGAGGTGATGTGTCACACATCACCTCCATATTGGTGTATACAACAAAATTAATTCCGAACATGGGTGGGAAAAATTAGACGGAACACTGCCAACCGGTGTTGGAGAATGGTGCTGGAAGAGAGGAGATTGGTGCTGTGCCAACATGTCTGACTTGCCCTTTGACAGTACCTGCCTCGGTGTCACATTGGTCCTCGTTTCCATTGCTACCACTGTCAGTTCTCGAATGGCTGGGGAGGGCGGCACCGGGAGGGATAGTCAGTCCCTCGCTGCCTCAAACGTCTCCGGTGAAGATGGTAGTATCAGGGCTAGTGAATCCTGGGAGAGCCCAATGGTACCGGATCAACAGTGCCCTTCCCGGGGCTGGAGTCAACGGTACTGCATGCCCTGCTGGCGTCTCCAAATGGCCCAGCATAGGTCGCACTCTATTGACATCTCTATGGCCCATAGACCTTGGAGCTGGAGAACGCCCCAGTCAGTGTTTCTCTGCTTCTTTGTCAGCACCGGTGATGGAGAGCGGTGCCAAGAGTCCCATCCTGTAGTTGACTTCTTCGGCGCCAGGGATGCATGTCAGTGCCGGGAGCCCTGGGCAGTAGGTGCGGAGTCCTTCCTCGGTGCCAGGGAGGCGGAATGGCGCTGTGCTTCCCTCAGAGACGCCAGGGCATTTCTCACAGAAGTCAAAGTGCTCAGTGTCAAGTCCACATGACTTGGACTACCGCACATGGGCCTGCCCCAGGCACTTAAGGCAGCTAACGTGTGGGTCACTAACCGGCATCAGTTTATGGCACAACGCCCATGGTTTGAAGTCTGGGGACTGAGGCATATCCTGGTGCCGGGGAAGGACTAGCCCCACTAAGCAGGCTTTGCTACTGACTATACTACTAAACTAGTTAATTAACTAACTAAAACTCAGCTTTAAAAAGGTAACTATTTACATTCTACAAAACAAGCTCAATGAGGGAAGGTACTTGCAGGAAAAACGCAAGAATGAGCAGAAGTTCCAGTGCTTGTCACGGGTAGTAAGAAGGAACTGAAGAGGCGGCGGGGATCTAGATATCGGCGCTATAAGGGCGTGACTCAAGTGGGCACTAGAGGCAACCCAATGGATACCACTGAGGGAAAACTTTCCGGCTGCAGTGCTTGGGGTAAGCACACACCTACACAGGATTGGACATAAGCAAGCACTGGAAGAAAAACCCCAGATCCTTCTGAAGTACTCCTTCATAGGCAGTTATTTCCCATTTTGTAATGCACGATTGATTATTCCTTCCTAAGTGTAGTAACTTGCATGTGTCCTTACTGAATTTCATGCTATTTATTTCAGACCATTTCTCGTCTGTCAAGATCATTTTGAATTCTCATGCTGTCCTCCAAAGCACTTGCAACCCCTCCCAGCTTGGTATCATCTACAAAATTTATAAGTGTACTCTCTATGACATTATCCAAATCATTTATGAGGATACTGAATAAAACTGGACTCACGACAGATGCCTGTGGGACACCATATTGAGTGGGACACCACTCAATATGCCCTTCCAGCTTCATTGTGAGCCACTGATAACTCTTTGAGTATGGTTTTCAAACCAATTGTTCACCCATCTTTAGTAGGTTCGTCTAGGCTACATTTCTCTAATTTGTTTATGAGAAGGTCATGTGAGACAGTATCAAAAGCCTTACTAAATTTGAGATATATCACATCCACTGTTTCCCCCTATGCACAAAGCTTGTTACCTTGTCAAAGAAGGATATTAGGTTGGTTTGACATGATTTGTTCTTGACAAATCTATTTTGACTGCTACTTATCACCTTATTTTCTTCTAGGTTCTTATAAATTGATTGTTTTATTATTTGCACCATTATCTTTCTGGGTATCAAAGTTAAGCTGATTGACCTGTAATTCCTTGGGTTGTCCTTATTCCCCTTTTCATAGATAGGTACTATATTTGCCCTTTTCAAGTCCTTTGGGATCTCTCCCATCCTCCACAAGTTCTCTAAGATAATAGCTAATGGCTCGAAAATCTCTTCAGACAATTCCTTAAGTATTTTAGCATGTATCTCATCAGGCCCTGCCGACTTGAACACATCTAATTTGTCTAAATAATTTTTACCTTGTTCTTTTCCTACTTTAGTCTCAGATCCTACCCCATTTACACTGATGTTCATTACGTTAGTCATCCAATCACTGCTAACTTTTTTTGATGAAAAGTGACACAAAAAAAGACATTTAACACTTCAGCCATTGCTGTTATTTTTTGTTATCATCCTCCTAATTGAATGATGGGCCTACCCTGTCCTTAATCTTCTCTTGCTTCTCATGTAATTGTAAAAAGTTTCCCTGTTATCCTTTATGTCCCTAGCTAGTTTACTCTTGATTTTTGCCTTGGCCTTTTTAATTTTGTCTCTACGTGCCTGTGCTGTTTTTTATATTTATCCCTCATAATTTGACCTAGTTTCCACTTTTGTATGACTCTTTTTTGAGTTTCAGATCATTAAAGATATCCTGTTTAAGCCAGAATGGTCACTTAGTTTGCTTTTGTGCCCTTAATAATGTCTCTCTAAAAACTGCCAACTCTCCTGAACTCTTTTTCCCTTTGCCTTGCTTCCCATAGGATCTTAACTACCAATTCTGAGTTTGCTAATGTCTGCCTTCTTGAAATCCATTGTCTTTATTATGTTCTCTTCCCTCCTACCATTTCTAGACTCAAGAACTCTATCATTTCATGATCACTTTCATCTAAATTGCCTTCCACCTTCAACTTCTCAACCAGTTCCTCCCTGTTTGTCAGAATCAAATCTAGAATTGCCTCTCCCCTCATCGCTTCCTCCACCTTCTGTAATAAAAAGTTGTCTCCGATGCATTCCAATGATGCATACTACAATCCTAGATCTGGTTATTCTTTTAAATTGCAAAAATATTTCTTTGTAACCAGAAAAGCTAGAAATTGTTTTTCTTTTGAAATGGAAAACAAAATTCTGAAGAACTTAGTACAGAAGATTATGACAATTACAGAACATTATGGGAAGACCCTGATTTTGTTTACTGTTCTGTATTATAGATTTGGACTGTACCTGGAAATATTGTACAGCTCAGTGACATGCGATAGATCAGGAGTGGGCAAACTTTTTGGCCCAAGGGTGGGGAAATTGTATTCAGGGCCATGAATCTAGGGCTAGGGCAGGGGGTTGGGGTGTGGGATAGAGTGAGGAGTGTGAGAGGGGGTGTGCAGGAAGGGGCTCAGGGCAAGGGGTTGGGGTGCAGAAGGGGTGCAGGGTGCAGGAGGGAGCTCAGGGCAGGGTTTTGGGGTGCAGGAGGGATGTGGGGTGCAGCAGGGGGCTCAGGGCACAGGGTTGGGATGCAGGAGAGGGGTGTGAAGTGTGGGAGAGGGCTCAGGGCAGACGTTTGGGGTACAGGAGGGGATGTGGAGTGTGGGAGGGGTGCGGCAGGGGGCTAAGGGCAGGGGGTTGGGGTGCAGGATGGGTTCGGGGTGCGGGTTCTGACCGCGGTGCACAGCAGGGATAAGGCAGGCTCCCTGCCTGCCCTGGCCCCATGCTGCTCCCCACAGCAGCCAGCATGTCCGGCAGTGGCTCCTGGGGTGGGACGGGACAGGTGGCTCCAATGCGTGCTGCCCTTGCCTGTGGATACCACCCCCGAAGCTCTCATTGGCTGCGGTTCTGTGTTCCCAGCCAATGGGAGCTGCAGAGGGCGGTGCCATTGGCCGTGGTTCTGCGTTCCCAGCCAATGGGAGCTGCTGCCCCTCACTCCCTGCCCCAGGAGCCACAGGGAGGTGGTGCCGGCTGCTTCTGGGAGCAGCTTGGGGCCAGGGCAGGCAGGGAGCCTGCCTTAGCCCCACTACGCCCCAGGCCGGGGAATCCTGTGGGCCAGACTGAAAGCCCTGATGGGCCGGATCTGGCCCGCGGGCCATAGTTTGCTCTCCCCTGCGATAGATCAACACAGTCCATTAACTGTACTTAACACTATTCAGGAGGAGACTCCAGAGGCATACTCAATTTATTAACTAGCATTATGACTAGTTTGTTACATACTTTCACCTCCTGTTTAGTCTAAGCACATAAAAGTGTTCTTTCAACTTGAGCAATTTCTTTCTTGCTACATCCAGGAAAGAGATCTAAGCAGCTGAGAGAAGTTTATAGTGTACCTGAGTATCTGGTTTTAGCCAGTGTGCAGTTGTATCGCTGGAGTCTGAGCTGTCAGAAACATGGGTACTGTGAAAGATTGAACATTGTTTTATTTCCTTAGTTTTGGACTGGAAAAAATATTCTGTTGAGTTCATCCATATAATAAGCCAGTGCCCTGCCCTGCCTCCCCCAACACATAGTAACCCTATTGGAAATGCTGCATAGATTGTGGTTTTCACATTTCTCTCATCTAAAGCACACAATCCCATTGTATAGGCTGCAGGACCTGGAGTTAAGCAATATAACAGTGGGGACCTTGATCATGGGAACTACAGGGTTGTCTGACAAACCTTGGTTCCTCAGTACAATCTGATGTGTGCAGATGACATTTCCGGTTTCTAGCTAGCTATAATTCTACTTTGCATTTTCACTCTATTTTATATCATTTCATCTAATAACATCTCATCTAGTTTTCCATAACTGAGCCTTCCATTAGTTCTCTACCAAGATGCAATGTATTGCAGGCATTAAGATAGGCCTGTTTGTATTAAAAAACAAAAAAATAAAAACAAAAACTTCATTCTTCATTTGCTTATTATTCACCAAGAGGAGTGAAGACTTCAGATTTGGGAGGTGTACTTTTTAGTAATTCATAATGCAGAGGGTATTTTGAAGAGGCAGTTTTGAAAATAATGCACTGACAAGGGCCAAGAGATATTTCATTTGCTGTATTAATTAGAAGCATCAAGATTTTCAAAAAATTACAAAATATTACTCCTTGTGAAATGAGTTTAGAGATCTCCGAACTATTCACAATAGGCCAATATCCACATCTCATTAATCACCTGCACAATTGTTACTAATTAACTTGTCAGTTTCAGCAGTGAGATCAACGACTGATTGGGCCCTGGAGATTGAACTCCCACATGATATCTAGGGATGGATCATTCGGGGAGAAGCACATTGCTGGCCATTGTGGGGAATCTTGTTTTGCTATTGCTTATGATGGACCTATTCTATAGCTAAATGGAGTACAGGACTTCAGACTGGCTCCTTTCTACAGCAATACAGTAGAACCTCAGAGTTACAAACACCTCAGGAATGGAGGTTGTTTGTAAGTCTGAAATGTTCATAACTGTGAATAAAACATTATGGCTGTTCTTTCAAAAGTTTACAATTGAACATTGACTTAATACTGCTTCGAAACTTTACTATGAAGAAGAAAAATGGTGTTTTCTATTTATTATTTTAGTAGTTTACATCTAACACAATACTGTACTGTATTTACTTTTTTCCCCCTGCCTCTGCTGCTGCCTGATTGCATATTTCCGGTTCCAAATAAGGTGTGTTGTTGAGTGGTCAGTTTGTAACTCTAGTATTCGTAACTCTGAGATTCTACTGTACATTAGTCTACACTGAAGCAAGTGATACACTTTGTCCTACAGCTAGACTTCTCTGCAAACATGTACAGTCAAAAAATAGTGTATTGATTTACATAACACAGCTGATCAAGTTCTGCATCAGTTTACAGTGCAATTCCATCTTTTCCTAAGAGCCTTCAGAACCCCACACTGAGCTAAATGAGATCCTACCTTTCTTTTGTAGGACAGGGCAAAGCTTGCGCAGATAAAGAGGTTCTATCCACAGCCAACTGACCATTAAAGACTCAACCTGAGATTCATATATAATTATCTTCCAGTAATTTCAAAATTAAATTATTGGTAATTATTCTAATGCCTAGTGTAGTCCTCTTTATCAAAGTGCACAATAAGGTAGAATACATCTCAGTATCTCTCAATAGTTTTGATTTACCTGGAATCTTTGTCTAACATGGCATCTGTTACAGAAGCATCTGAGTCACAATTAAGATTCTCGGAGTTTGTCTTAACTTCCTGTTTCACCATTTCCTCTAATTCTTTCAGACACAGATAATACTAGGGAAGATCATACACTTAGTTAATAATGAAGTCCATTGCCTTATTGAAAGGCACTTATCAAAACCAATATAGTGTTTGTTGTTATTACTTTACAGAGTGTCACATTTTATCACAGAAATACTTTTATTCCACTAGCTCTAAGAAGGACTTTTCTTACCTTACTCTTGTCTGGATCACAGTAATCCAAGAGGGCATCACAGAAATGGTATCCTATTGACTCTAAGTCTTCAGTGTGGAAGTGAGTGCCCCCTCTATTACCTGAAACATCAACAGAGATACTCACAAATGAAGACATAACTGTCCTGCTCCCTCCCTGCAGTGATATTTTCAGCCTGGTGGTTGAAAGTAAGTTAAAATTTCTTAGGTTCAAGACAAGTCGCTGCTCCACAAACTGATAATATAGCTCCCAGAAAAACACTCCACCCTTCCAAAGCCCTTGTGAAGGCTGTTGGTTTTCCAAGACATCTTAGAACAGTTTTCTACCCTCTCAATACAAAGCTCAAATGACATGATTATGACATTGTCTTGATGTTCCTGTGCTCCATCTGACTGAAGCTAGAGTATGAGCAAAACTTCTTGGAATAGATCTGTTGGTCCCCATGCTTTTGATCAAATAAGGAAGTTAGTGCTTCTTAGTGTCCCTCCACCTTTCACCAGAGGTCAGAGGTTCATACCCTTCTTTCAGGAGTGGCTCACAGTAATTCTCCACATTGGCAGTCAATAAAACCAAAATGACCTTAAATAAAGCACAGCTTATTTAGCACACCAAATAGAAAATAGAAAGAAAAGTCATGTAATTACAAATCGAATTGAATACACTTGTTCATTCTAGAGACTGCACAAAATGTTAGGCCAGCTGTCCAAAAGTTTTGGGATAATAACCACTGAATAGTTCCTATAGCAAAGCTCTGACATTCTGGACCTGGAAAAGCTATGTGTCTGGTCAGCACTCTATCTTGGTCTGTGTGTGATCTCCTCCTTTCTCTGGGCAAGCAAATACCCTCTTTTATAGCCATTAAGGCCTTTTCTACCCTAAGACAAATTTGACCTGTACTTCCCCACTGGTGCAACAATGGTGGAAGCTCTTGTCCAGACAGCATAAGAATGCTGCAGACATGTCCACACTAAAGCTTTCCTATCGCTATTACTGATGGAGCGGCACCTACAGAAAATTCTAAATCCATGCTTTGACACTGTAGACAGTGTCCCCATTCTGAGTGTCTCAGAGGGATGGAATTATATATGACATTACTTTAAACAAAACCAGTTTGGGACTAATAACATTTCTCCTCGCCTCTCACCAACTATCCTCAATAAGCAATCTCTCCACTCATTTGTACAATTGTTTCTGGCATATCTATTTCTAGCAATTTCATTTAATTTGGTAGGCAGGCCCACTAATTAATTATGTATTGGTTTCCAGTACATGTCTGTAATAACTGTGGCCTGAAAGTTAACTTATGCATACCCTGTGTTAAAATGCTCACTCTAACTTCATAGAATTTGTCATTTCTCTCTGTTAAATAGTATTCTTTGAGGATGATAGCTAAAACCATCACAGATCACTACTGCATCTGTAAAAACAAACAATCAAAACCAGATTTTGTTTGATGACCCCTACAATCTCCCTTGAATAAAAAAGGCCTTACCTAGTTTAGAGCCACAAAAAGTGGCTTCCAAAGTATAGCTGTTGCGGATGCCCATCTTCCACATCACTACTCGACCTGTCCCTTCTTTGCTTTTCTGTACTTTGAAATTGCAGTCTGGGAATGAAAACTTGAAAGGAGGATGTAGGGTCAGTTCCCTGTCTTTTAAGGAGCACCCTTTCCTACTAACGTAGAGATGAAGATACCAGTTTCTTCTTAACCTCACTAATGTGTAAAACTTTCAAGCCAAAATAGGAAAATAGTTAAAGGTTCAATCCATCCTTCTTTCACCCTGTAGTACATAGGTATTGAATCACACATGGTGCATGACAGTCTTTCGATATTTAGGTACAACAGAGTGGTGGGTGGAATGAGAATCTGCCTTTGATTATACCAGTTTGTTTTACTTTAACAAGGATTTGTAATCCTTACACGTGTAACATCTTTTAATACTGCTGTTCATATTATCCCCATTAGTAGAACTAGCATCAGACTGCTGGGCCAGCCCCTCAAAGCCTCCAATTCTCTTTTTAACACTAAGATGGTGTGAGATGCATGTTTAGTAAAAGTCTGAATAGCTCTTCTGTCATGGGTGAACAAATCAATAATTTGGTATCCGGGGCCACATGGAGCTTTGGATCACCTCATCATTGTTTTCTGAAGAAAACAATTAGACTCAAATGCTACAGTAATAAATCTAGTGTGACGGTTTGTGTGTTGTGCTATTATTGAATTGCTGAATCCCTATTGGTTTAGAGAACGGATCTGTTGTGTGTTTTAGCCAATCAGAAGTCTTTTTATCAATAAAAGCACAATCTTGTAATGCTTAGTATCTTTACTAAGTTTGTTTCCAACTGACTGACATTTTAGCAAATCAGATTGGCTTACACAGATTTCATTTAGTATAGTAAAGGACTATTTCAAGTTAGCGACTTGCTTACCTTATCTGGGCAGTTCTTGCTCATCATGAGAGGAAAGATGCGTTGGTGCAAGCATGGCACCTCCACTTGCTCCCCACCATCACAGCCATACATGAAGACATTCTCTTTTCTGCTATGACCATGAAGATCACAATACAGGAGAATGTCACGCTCCTCCATCACTCTGGAACAAGAGAAGAAACAATATTTTACTACAAATGCTTTTTTTTCTGCATCAGCCAGGGCTGATGGATTGCAGCAATCTTCAAAGGAATAATTAAATACATAAACATATGCTTAGCTTTAAGTATACAAGTAATCCCATTGATTTCAACAGGATTACTCATGTGCTTAGAATTAAGCATCCACTTAGGTGCTTTGATGGATCAGTGCCAAATAGCTCAGCACCTTGCAAGATCAAACCCAAAAAGTGTGCCACGGCTTAGTAACAACAGGATTCAAGGCTGTGCATCAGAACTTTGTGTTCATTTTATTAAAACAGTTATAATGAATCAATCATTCTTCATGAGTCCAAAAAGCTGGGAGTCATTATTTTTAAAAATGTGGGTAACTGAACTCTATTCCTTTTTAGATCTCATTTCCTTGATCTTCCTTTCTTCAACAACTATTATCTGGGACTTCCCTTCCATCTCCACATTTCTCTTCCCAAATACATTCACACTGACAAATTTCCCCTCTAGTCCTATCAACCCTTGGGACCAAGAATGATCTTCAGCCACTTCAGGTGTATATTAAAACAATTTGTAGTATTGCACCAGGATGCTACTTTTATGTTCCTTCTTGTACGCTACATCATACACAAGGTACAATCTTGAGACTCATAACACACTACTAATATATAGCACAGAACTGTGTAGCCGATAGCTCTTTGCCCATTCAGGGCAAAAGAAGTATCAGTTTGAAGAATCAGTTTTTTCCAATATTGCAAGTTTTGGAATATGTTGCATTTTGTCTATAATTTTTTAAAAGAAACTTTGCAAAACTGCACAAGTTTTGAAAAAAAAAAAGGGGGGGGGATTTAACACATCCCCCAAAAAAACAGTTCCAGTAGGATTTCATGCAGGTGATGTGATATTAGCAGAATCATTCATGCTGGGCCATCACTCTGAATGGGAGTTGGCAATTCATGATGGATCAAGAAAGAAAGGGAAAAAAAGGATTACCCGTTTTTAGGTGATAATGTGCTAAATGTGAGTCTAGATATTTGGAGCATTTCAGCACATTTTTCTAAATGTATTTATTTTTATATTTTGCTATACCAGTTGCCTTTAAACTGTAAAACTGATGCAGGGTGAAGAGAGTGTTTTTCTGCTACACAACTTTGCAAAAGACTAGCCTGTATCCATCTATCATAAAAATTTTTGTCCTCTCTCAAATCTATACAAGTTGTCTCCTATAGGAGAACAGTTAATTTTGTTCTCTAGCAGGCTACAAAGTCCTTCCCCAGAGTCATCAGAAACTCTTGAAAGGGTCAGTATTAGATAGGCCAGAATGGAAATAAGTAAAAGCCAGTGTTTGAATTTGAACTTTGAATATTTTTCTAATGGAAAGATGGTAAGTTAGACAGAAGGATTCTTGTTTGAAGAATGGAGAGGCACAAAGGGAAAGTGCTTATGATTAAACATGTACCTGAGAATCGAAACATACTGTAAATGACATTGTAGGTTAAATATTAGCTTTACCAGCACTGACAGACTCCTTTCAAAGCTAAAGCCATTAGAAGAACCCAGTTACATAAGCCAAACCTGAATGGTGACTCTGGGTATGAAGTTATATGTATAACCAGATGACTAGATGTCTGCACTGCATAAGGAAGTGAAGCATTAGAAACCAAACACATTTATACTCAAATATACAGTAAATTTGATAGGACTAGTAGTCAAATACAAGGTTGGGATCCACTCTGGACTTGGCTCACTTTAGGGCACTGTCCTGCACCAATGAAGCTGTCAGATATTTTGCCACTGAATACAATGGGAGCAGAATTAGGGCCTTCATCTGTAAATATTGATGGGGGGTAGTGAGGAGTAGGGCTATGAAAAAAAATCACTTTCTGTTCTGGGGCTGATGGTTCCCTGAAAAATTCTCCTTTGCTACCCAAGATATCTTTTTCATTCCCTGTATTAAAGCTATATTACAGGGTGCTGTGCAACAGAAAACATTGCAAACTACAATAAAAACTCAAGCTTCTTAGAATTTAAACAAATAATACAAACTGAATGGGTTAAATATGAGATGAGAGACAATAAATATGAGGCAAATATAGTGCAAACATTGGTTATATTAAATAACACACACTACAAATAGAAAGTTTTTTTGGTTCTGAAGAGAGGAGAGATGATGTTACCTTCTGATCATGTTCCGGGTGTACCAAACAGAAGGAAAAGATTCCTTCAGGTCTGATGTGTAATTACGATTTAAGTCCTGACCTGCTAAGGAGCAGCGATAATTTCCCACAATCACACCATCTGGGTTCAACATTGGTACTACTTTGAAGATAAAAGTGTCACGGAGCAACCGAGCATTGCCTGAGTTGCCCAGAATGTAATCCAGAAAGCCTTTCATTATCCAGGAGCTGTTTGTTTCGCCTGGGTGTACCCTCGCAGTCAAAATCACAGCTGCCTTATGCTTTGCCTCCTTGCCACTTTCTGAGGGACTGGTGATGGTTAAAACATACACTATATTTCTTGCTAGTGAATGGCACAAGATGCGGATCTTACAAAACTTGGACCTTACTGGATCTCTAGAGATGGCTGCCAGGTAGTCCTGCAGGTTGGAATAGGTGTAAGGATAGCAATGGGCAAAGTAGCAAGTGTCTCGGTCATGTGGGAACTGGAATGTCCAAGTGAGTGAGAAATACTGATGCCCATCTTGGCCAAGGTTGTTTTTGTAATACTTGATTTCATCTCCTGTCCTTTGCCAGCCAACTTGGTGTATCTTCGCATCCACTTCTGAGTACAACAGTGGACGCATACCGTGGTTGTACAGGCTGGTGGGCTTGGTGAAATTGACAATGGTGAAACGATAAGGCATTCCTGCGTGAGTGTTGGTTACTCGGAAGTAGTACCACTGGGTGTGTCTAGTTGTGTAGAGGTCAGTGCGCAGTGTCAGCTGGTATTCGAATTCACTACTGATGTACAGAAAGAAGACAAGCATTTTTAATGCTGGTTACCACAGAAATATATTACAGACTCAAATCATGCTGGGGACTGTGGAACGGAGAAGGAATTCCTCCAACATCATGAAAACGCACTGTACAATTAGCCACACTGGAAGCGTGGGGGGATTTCCACTTTTGTATAAACAATCAAAGCATAGGCTGCTGCTAGGGTCAGGATGTCAGACTAGATGGAATGCGTCAGTAATATAAACCTCACATTCCTTTAGTGCTTATGTAAAATAATTAAAATGTGTGACCAAACCAAGGCTCGTTAAAAAAAAATCTTGTGCAAAAAATTCACTAAACTAAATAAAAAAATATTGTCATCTGTGTAAAAAAAAAAAAAGTGTGAATGTGTGTGTATGAACTTATGCAGGTAGGGTGAAATTTATAGCTGTGCTGAGAGCCTACATCACCATTTTGAAGCTTCACTGGTAACACCAGTTGTACATAGTTCTTGCCCAGACTCTTTGTACAGAAGTGAATTTCACCTATAGATAATATTTAATGCCATGGAACGGTTATGAGATTGTTCCATTTGAAGTCCACATGAAAATATTCTTAGGGCTTATTCTGTTAGTGTAATTCTGGGTGCAGGCCCCAACGACACCCAGGGTACTTACAAAGGTGTATTTGACTTCAGCTGGTGCCTACACTACCTCAACAAAGAGGAAAAGATCATAAACCTACACCTTGACCACCTTTTGCAGATTCCCACTCTCAAAACGTGCTTCAAAGATCAAAGTGTTGTCCCAGTCTTGAGCGATGACCTGCTTCGAGGGGTAGCTACCCCCTACTCGAGAATACACAAAACAGGATTCCTCGTTAGCTAGTGAAAGGAGCAGAACATACATATTATTCAGTTGTGAATAATTTTCAGCAATGCTTAAAACCTTTTACAGAAATTACACACTTGATTTTTAGGGCATATCTAGTGTAAATTTTAAAAGGAGTTGTGAAAAGCTTTAGCCACTCCTTCCGAATGCCTTTCAATCCACCACATGGCTAAAACATCACCATTATGCTTTGAAAATTTATTTGTTTACTATTTTTCCTATTACTATAAAGCTCCCTTTTTACTTATAAATAGTCTCTGTATTAAATTTATCTTGTTTACAAGTGACAAGCTAATGCATTATCCCACCAGTTCCCAAAATGTGGCCAGAGAGAACTTACTGTTCACATAGTTTTAATTTGCCTCCTTTATTGTAGCTGCTAAATCAGATTAAAATAAACTATTTTTTTCCATTATTACTTTCTATGTATGCAATTGCTGTAGTTGACACAGGGATGTTATACAATCATGAACTAGAAAGGAGATGGTCTGTGCTATCATGACTTGAGGGGGTGACGTCCATGAGACAATTTCTCCATTAAGGTATGATCCATGGTATAACAACATTTTAACCCCCTGCATCAACCCATCTCCCTACCTATACTTCGGTTCCCCTCCTAAAACCTACTGTGCACTGTTTCTGGCAAAAGAATAGTTACCATATCCAGCCAAGAGATGACTGGGTGTATTTCAATCCAAAAATTCTGATTCAGCAAAGCACTTAAGCATGTGCTTAATGCTCATTGACCTTAATGTAAAGCACATGCTGAAGTGTTCAGAACTGGAGCCTAAATTAAGTGATTCCTATACAATATAAAGCTTGAGATTTCTCTTGATGGAAAGCTCTATACACACTGAAAGTTTTATAAAATCCTGCCTCCTACTTCTATTATTGTTACTAGGAGCTATGCACAAAAATCCATTAATCATTATAAAGACCTTACATTTAAATAGGGCCTGTCATCCCAATGCACATTACAGTCATAGACTGATATACAAAATATACAAAGAATATCACTTCATTCACTGCTCAAACACTGCTCTGTCCAGACTGAAATGCGGCAATCGTTTAACAGCACACAGAACACTAGGTGAGTGAGGCAGGAAATGATAAATACAATTTCCAAACTGGAGGTGGAATTTTATTAAGCAGAATGTAATTATTCAAGTGGGTATTTGGCCAGGACAGCAGGATTAAAACCGCATCTCTTGTGAAAAGTGCCCTGGGTCTTTAACACCTTCTATGATTCTATGATTACCTTAATCCCCAAGAAACACACACTCTTTATAACATGGTTTGTATGCAGCAATAAAGATTTCAGGGGTTAGTGATTACAACTGGTTGAGATCTTGGTTTCACATAACATCCAAAAGAAGGTGTTTTCAGCAACAGAGCTCCCCTAACACTATTGTGGTTCAGAAGAGAATCAGAAAACAGAGTACCACCAAATGAATCAAAAGTACCACTGCCAGCAGCAATTAGCTATCCCCTTAGAGATCTGTAGTTAAGTAGTCCCCCAACCTGACTCTGTTTAACTTAAGAGAGTTGACAAGGTCATAGTATAAAGTGATAAGTTGCAAACAAGATACTAAGAGTCTCCTGCCAACATGTATCTCCAGTTTTATCCCTGCAATTATGGAAGAAAATCATTTTTGAACGTTCATACTCTCTTTGCTCAAATATTATGAAAACATCACTAGAGAGAGATTAATTAACAAACTAGTTTCAGGCTAATTCCCACTGATGTTCAGAAACTGCTTGACCTGCACTTTTAAAGTTGTTAATAACAAAGGTTAAGATTTTGTCTCGGTTATTTTTAGTAAGTCACAGACGGGTTGCGGGCAATAAGCAAAAATTCACAGCAGCCCTGACCTGTCCCTGACTTTTACAAATAATGTGGTGGGAGAGAAAGGGCCAGGGGAGAAGGAATGACACTGGATCTAAATGGAGGAGACTGATAACATCAGCCCCACTGCCACGAGGGGGCACTGCCCTGGCTCCAGACCCTGCCACAGCTGCAGGACAGGGGCACACAGCAGCGGCTCTGGCCCCAGCCAAAGCCGGGAGGCGTGGGCACACAGCAGCAGCTCTGGCTACAGAAGCAGGGGACAGTGGAGGGGGGGTGGGGCGGGGGAGGGGATGCACAGGCCCAGCTTCAGCTGAAGGAGTTGGGGGCTGGGATGGCGGGCACACAGCCTCGGCTGAAGCTGCGGGTTGGAAGAGCACAGCCACAGATCCTGCAGCAGCTCCGAGGAGGGTGCAAAGCCCCTGCTCCAGCCAAAGCCATGGGTCCAGGATGCACAGCCCTGGCTCTGCCTCCACTGCTGACAGCTGAAGCCAAAGTCATGGAAGTCCGGTAAAGTTACAGAATCTGTGACTTCCCTGACCTCGTGACTAAATTGTACCCTTATTAATAACATAAGCAGAATCCAAGGATGGGGAGAGAGCTCTAATTTATGTCTATATCTTCAGATATAGAAGCTTATCCAAAACTCATTAAAATCATGGGAAAGACTACTACTGACTTAAATTGGCTATGAATCAGGCCCCCCAAAAATAAAAGAAACCCAGTCAATCAAAATGGGTGCCAAAATTACATGCACCTTGTAATAACA
Source organism: Eretmochelys imbricata (assembly GCF_965152235.1). Classification (NCBI taxonomy): domain Eukaryota; kingdom Metazoa; phylum Chordata; order Testudines; family Cheloniidae; genus Eretmochelys; species Eretmochelys imbricata. The sequence goes on along the minus strand of NC_135572.1, from coordinate 272,289,394 downwards.
TTTCACAATGTGCTCCCACCTTCATCTGCTAAATAAACCACTGTGTCCTCTCTGGGATATTGGAACAGTGGCTCAAGCTCCAGGCCCGTTGGGTGGTACAGTGGCTCAGGCTCATGGGGAATCCAGTCTGAAAAAGAAGAGACAGAGAGAGAGCTAAACTACAAAGGGTGTCCATCACAAATGAAGGCTCTGAAAGCTGCTCCTTGATTCTTCTCCCTGCTTGTCAGGCAGCAACTTCAAAATGGTTTGTGGTAGGAATAAGTGAATCATGCCTTTTGGAAGATCAGAATTTTTCTTAGGTTTATACAAGGGTTTTATAAGCTCATACTTTACCTTGGTAATTTGCCTTTAAAAACATCATCTGAGTGGATGTCATGTTTTGGGGTGCAATTCAGAGCAGTAAGAAGTTGTATCACTGCCTAACCTGTAACCGGGGGTCCCTTAAATGCTCTACTACTGTGGCTCAGAGCCCAGACACCAACAGGCAGCAGATAAGAATACAGTTCTGTGTGTGCGTGTGCTGGGCAGCTCTGGTTTAGCACTTTGACCCCAGCAGCCTGCCTACAATACAACACCCCCACCCTTGTCTCCACCAGCCTTGGTTACTATTTACAGGGTGATACCAATACACTCCCTGTCCTGAATTTCCCCCAAACCATCTGCCCTTTAGTGTCCAGTCTTCTCCTGGAACTCAGAGAAGTAATAAGTTTCTTTGCGCCTTTAAAGAGACAAAAGCACCGGTTACTACTTAAAGTGGAGTTAATAATTATTCAATTCAAACCCAGCACTAGATTGGTTTAGATTATAAATAAAACAAGCGTATGAACCAAAAGAGAGGTTTTAAGTGAGTTCAAGTTCAAGAGCTGAAGACAAAATGGTTACAAGCAAATAAAAGTAAAATATGCTTTATAGTGGCAAAGGGCTTTCTACACTTGAAACGCTACGGCAGAACAGCTGCAGTGCTGAAGCTACAAGACTGTAGCATTTCAGTGTAGATGCTACCTATGCCAATGGGAGCAGTTCTCCCACTGACATAGATAATCCACCTCCCTGAGAGGTGTAAACTAGGTTGATGGAAGAATTCTTCCATTGACCTAGTGCTGTCTACACCGCAGATTAGGTTGTCTTAACTACTTCACTCAGGAGTGTGGATTTTTCAGAAATATAGCTGGGTCAAGCTACCTTTTTAGTGTTGACCGGAACCAAGGCTTAACTCAACAAGTTACAGCCTTGGTTCAAGGTAGATTTCTTACCAATCTCCTTCTTTCCAGCCATGGCTGGTTTTTTCTCAGTTAGAACCTTTCACCGAAGTACAAATGCTGGTTTCCCTTGTCTTCCTATGTGAAAGATCTTTGGCTAAGCAGGTTTCTCACATATATTCAGTTCCCACAGACTTCAGGTCCCACAGATTTCACTTGGTTGAAGGACTCATCTTTCTCATCTTGCAAGAACTCTGGCCCCTTCTGTCTATCCAGTGATGGATGCCAAGATGGCTTTTTTTCTCTCCTTATATCTTCCCCGACTCACTGTTTTGTCTCCAGATTCAGGATGACCTCATGCTGTTCTTCCTTCCTGTGGGCTTCCCATCCCCCTGCTGACTGGTATGTAAATGGGGCTTCCATTGTTTTTGGTCACATCTTGCTTAATTTCATTAGAGACAGGTAGATACAGTAAAACCTGCCAAGAGCGACCACTCATGGGAGTTAGCAAAAGTGGTCACTTGTAAGAGGTGGTCTCTTTTCAAAGGTTTGCACACCAGAGAGTGGTGGTGTTCCGTGGCCTCTGCAGGTAATCGCTCGTGACAGGTGGTCTTTTTTCAGAGGTGGTCTTTAAAGTAGGTTTTACAGTAGCTGCCTTCCCTCCTGTCTAGGAGAAAATCTGTTTCTCCTTTTGTTGGGTCACAGACTTTAAAGCATAATATCAGTGAGTATTCATAATTCCTCACATAGAGTTAACACATACATTTTACAATATATGAATCACCAATGTGTTATTGGTTATCATAATAGACCTTACTTGATACACTTTTATAATACAGCAATATCACATACAATCAGCTGATTCAATTACTTATCACTTGATGTTCAGACCCCTGCAAGAGGCTCTCTTGCCTACTCATTGGATTGATGGCTTTGTTTACCTTTTATGTAAATGTACCTTCATTGTCTGTGCCAGATGACCAGGCAGCTCAGACAAACAAATACACATTTGTTTGCCCAAGGCAGACTGTGCTTATGCATTGCTTGCCAAACTCATTTTAAGAACTTAATTCTAGCACATATTCATAACTCTTTGTACACACCTTGTACATACATCACACAAGAATATGCATGATCAGTGAATTATTTGTTTTCCAATGATATCTTACATGACCCCTTTTGGATACAGAGTCTGACAAGAGTGTTAGGTGTAGTGAGTATGTCAGGTCTGACAAGAGTTGCTGACACAAAGAGTGAACCACAAATGGGCATCTGTGTCAAAGTGGGTTACTTTAAAAAAAGATGAAAGAGGAGAAAGAAACATAGGTGATGAAGCTCTACTGGCCATAGTGGCTGTTTGACCAAAACCAACAGATAAGTGACTATCTTAACTCAAAGGACAAGGGGTGTTACAGAAAGAAAAATGGAAATCCACATGGTTCAGAGATGCATACAGCTTGTTAAAGGTATGGATAAATTTATACATGATGACTGTTTGCTAGGATTATTTAACTTGTAAAGAAAAGTCAGCAAGACTGGAGTATTCAAACTATGAAGGACACATCGAAAGTGTAGCTGTCCTTCCTTTTTACCCTACCCTAGGATAAAAGAACAGAGTAGTCAATTGATTAAATTAAAGGGCAATAAATTTGGACCACAGTTTTAGTACCTATGAATAATTCTCATTCACAATTCGAAATAAAAACAAGTATTGGATGGGGGGGGGTGTATTATTCTCTGGTAAAACTGATTTTCTACATTCCTGTACTACTCCTGATAATGCTAGTGACTGGAAGTCTATCAATTGATATATGTCACTGTTGTTAACACTCTGGATCTTTGCTTATGACATGACTAGAGCTCTCAGCCCATAAAACAGTTTGTAAGGCTGTGGCTAGAGGCTCCAGTTACAGCTATCTGCACATTCACATGAAGGGTGTCAAAACAAGCCCCACGGAATCAGACGTACAACTTCCATTATTGATAATGGGAGACTGCACAACTCATTCTCTTTGTTAAAACTTCCCACTCAATATAAGAAAGTGCTGTATCAAACAAATGATCATGCCTCCTCCATCATACCATGGGCCAGGCATATAGGTACAGAGGTGTTCATCTGCACATTTTAAATTTTAAGAAGTGTTTATATATTTGAAATATTACGTCCTCACCTCTTCTTCGGTCAAGGACAACGGCAAGAACTGGAGTTGTATGAAAAGAGATGTCACATATCTATAATATGGGCTGCAGATTTTTCCTCCCCTAAGGAAGGGGGAGCAGAAAACTTTTTTGCTATAGAGAAGCCAAGCAAATTTGGGATCCTAGAGAAAAGTAAGAGACATTAAATATGTTTTGCTGCAAAGTTCACCTTTAAACCATTAATCAAGAGGTGAAAGTCTCCATTATTCCCATTACTAGTAGTCTTCTGAGTGATCTGGTTCCTATAATAATTTCCAAAAATAATGTGATTTTGATTTAACTCCTTTTCCTCCCCTGCAGTTAATGTATATTAGAAAGGGGTTGATAGGATGTGAGGGAGAGATATTCCTAGTGGAATTCTGCATCACTGCACATGTGCAGAATTCATGTCCCTCACAGATTTCTTTGCTTCCCCACAGAAAAATGACTTCTGATGAGGAAGCAAAGGGAAGCCTCAAGAGTGGTCATGTGCCCCTCCCCAGCAGCACAGGCAGGTCAGTTTGGGCTCCTGGAGCAGCCAGTAGAGACATAAATCACCGCCGGCGGAGGGGGAGGGGGCTGGCCAGTCTTGTGTGTGATAAAGAAAGACACTGTGTCCCTCTCACATGCTATTGTGGCACGCTTGGCATGGAGGGGCAAGGCTTTGGGTTGTTTCTGACGAAGCAGGTGTGGGGCAGTCTCTGTCCCCTCAGGCAGAGCAGAGTGTAGCAGCCTCCCTGCTCAGTAAATTGTTCCCATTGTCATTGTGAGGAACTGTCTCAGACTGACGTGTCAAAAGAGGAGATTTTGGAACAAATTGATAAATTAGACACTAATAGTCATGAGGACAAGATGGTATTCATCCAAAAGTTCTGAAGGGACTCAAATATGAAATTGCAGAACTATTAACTGTGGCATGTAATCTATTGCTTAAATCTCTGTACCAGATGACTGGCAGATAGCTAATGTAACGCCAATTTTTGAAAAAAGGCTCCAGAGGCAAATCTGGCAATTACAGGCCAGTAAGCTTAACTTCAGTACTGGGCAAACTGGTTGAAACAATAATGAAGAACAGAATTATCAGACTCACAGATGAACATGATTTGTTAGGGAATGTGCAGCACCACTCAAAAACTCTAACACAGTGGTTCCCAAACTTGTTCCGATGCTTGTGCAGGAAAATCCCTCGGCCCACGCCGCTTCCAGCAGCTCCCACTGGCCTGGAGCAGCGAACCGCGGCCACTGGGAGCAGCGATCAGCCAAACCTGCAGATACGGAAGGTAAACAAACCAGCCAGACCTGCCAGGGGCTTTCCCTGCACAAGTGGTGGAACAAGTTTGGGAACCACTGCTCTAACAGAATGTTTGGAACCATTAGGAAAGGGACAGATAATAAGACAGAAAATATCATAATGCCATGATATAAATCACCGGTATGCTTACCCCTTAAATACAGTGTGTAGTTCTGGTCTCCCTATTTCAAAAAGATATATTATAATTGGAAAAAGAACAGAGAAGGGCAACAAAAATGATTAGGGTTATTGAACAACTTCCATATGAGGAAAGCTTAAAAGACTAGGACTGTTCAGCTTAGAAAAGAGATGACTGAGAGGGGACATGATAGAGGCCTATGAAATCAAGAACGGTGTGGAGAAAGTGAATATGGAAGTGTTATTTACCCTTTCACACAGCACATGAATCAGGTACCCAATGACATAAATAGGTAGCAGGTTTAAAACCTACACAAGGAAGAACTTCTTCACACAACGCACAATTAGCCTGTGGAACTCTTTGCCAGGGGAAGTTGTGAAGGCCAAAAGTATAACTGGGTTCAAGAAAGAATTAGATAAGTTCATGGAGAATAGGTCCAACGATGGCTATTAGCCAAGACGGTCAGGGATGCAACCTCATACTCTGGAGGTCCCTAAACCTCTGACTGCCAGAAGCTGGGAGAGGACAATAAGAGATGGATCACTCTATAATTGTCCTGTTTTGGTTATTCCCTCTGAAGCATCTGGCACTGGTCACTGTGGGAAGACAGGATATTGGGCTAGATGGACCATTGATCTAAGCCAGTATGGCCATTCTTATGTTCTTATGACCTGGAAGATTTTTTATATAAAAAAATAATAAGTAATGTTTCTTCCTGCTTGTTTTTTATGTTAGAAATGTATATCCACTGGAAGATGCTGTTGTGCCAGGGGTCAGATGGAAGGGAGACAGGAAAGAGGAACGGTAGTGATACTCTTCCAACGTTTGACCACAAAATAAGCCCCACCCACCTATCACTCACATTTGATTGTGCAGATGTTCAAACTATGATCACATATGCTCTCTGAACTCCTTGGCTCAGCTCCCTCTCAGTAAGGTCCACATACAACCATGGTTCTGCTTGGCTTCCTTTGGGTGATGCCTGCTGATATTTTGCGCTTGATTCCCCCTGGTGTGAGTTCAGCTAACTTGCTTGGGGTACCTGTAAGGCTCTTTGGGATTAGCTCCTTCTTGACTAGGGACAGGAAAAAATGGCAGTACTCTTCTGAAGCCACTCACTACCGGTGCCAAAATAAACTGTTATTTGCAGTATTGTGCAGCTCTTCATAATATGATATTCCCTCTCCTTTTATACATACTTTGATGAGCAGCAAGTTAACAATGTTGACATTTAAAGTATTATCTTTGGGCATCTGAATTAGCACACATTGAGATGAATGGGTCATGCCTCTTGGAATTATTATTTTGGATTCTGCAAATGTAGGCAGATTTCACTGAATCAGTTAGCCTCAAAAACATGACTCAAGTGTACCTCCACAAACAAAACAGTTAGAGACTTACTTTTGCTTTTTAAATTAAAGTTTATGATTCTGGAAAACAAGCAGGCAGCATGAAAAAAGTGCTGTACCATGCTGTATCACACTCTACCACCATTTACCAGATGAATTGGAGTCCTGGCCATGATTGAAAAACTAGTGAAGTTATAACGTCACTAGAGACAAGAGAATGAAAACTGGGAAAATATTTTTAGTAATTGTGTTTAAAACATTACTTTTTGTTTGGTTTTGACACCTATTTATCTCTCATTTCTAATGAGCGCTTGGGAGAAACATAGCTTTTGTTAAAGAGTGAACATCCTCATCCCTTCAATTAAATTGTGAAGGCTCAAAATATACAATCATGGGATCCTCAAGAAAATCTTTAGTTAACCCAGGGAAGATCAGACTTGATTTTTCTTACACACACACAAACTTCCAAAATTTCATCTATCATAAAATAGTAAAATGGGGCATAAATCTAATTTTTAAAATATCTTTTGCAGGTCTCCTTTGCAGAACCAAGTCTAGAATGAAGTTCAGACACTTTCCTTTGTTCTAGGTATTAGACCACATGTTCTCTTGCAATCCTGCTGTACAAAGAGAAGACTCTATTCTCTCAACTTTCCCAGTGGCACCCCACTCAATTCATTTTCTGGTGTGCTTTTTGTTCTCCCTGAACAGACTTACTCAAGGCTGATCTTAGGTGTCAAGACAGATGCTGACTATGTTAAAATCCACATGAACAGCAATCTGATAATTACATTTTTATAATACAATTGTTTGTACATGTTAAATGACACACTCTCTGCATAAGAGAGACAAAGTGGGTGAGGTATTATCTTTTATTGGCCCAACTTCTGTTGGTGAGAGACAAACTTTTGAGCTTCCACGGAGCTCTTCTTCATCTCTCTGAAAGCTCAAAAGAAGTTGGTCTAATAAAAGATAATACCTCACCCACCTTGTCACTCTAATATCCTGAGACCAACACAGCTACAATAACACTAGATTATCTGTATGACTGTTTCCAAAAATACAATTTTATTTATATGCTCATTTTGACAACAAGTGTGTCCCTACTAAGTGGGTGATGGAAACCCAATCCTATACTATTCAAGTCAGCAGGAGTTTGATCACTGACTTTAAGGAGAACAGAATCAGGGCCATCAACAGTTCAATCTCATCTCAGAAAAGCACATGATCTCCACTGATTGCTCCCAAACCACAGTGAATTTTATCGGTAAAGCACAGAGACTGGCAAGGAAAGTTCTTAATAGTGTCCCAATAGCTTTGATAAAGATTCATTTGCAAAAAATTATGAAGAGTTAAGTATTAATATTATCATTGACCAATATTTAGGACTTACCAATGTGCTCTATTCTATCCCTGATGACCTCACATTGGTGTGGCCAACGTATTAAACTCAGGTGACGTGCAGGAGATATGCCATAGAGATTGCGAGGCTCACGAAGCCGGGGTACCCATCTCCCAGAGTTATATGCCAAGACAATCTGTTTTGTCCTTGGGAAAAGCTGATCACAAATGGAATCTATGTGAAAATGAAAAAATACACTAGTCTCTTCAGTCCTTCAAGTGACAGCACGCAAAGCCAATTGGTCTGAAACTAATGGATAATCCAGTACCGCAGACTGGTTTCATGAATTTACTGTCATCCCACTGAAAAAAAGATCAATGCTGCACGCTATAAATCACCCTGAATTTAAAAAGCTGAGTTAAATGGACAATGGATTACATCTATCACAAAATACATCAAGTACTCTGCTATAAGTAATAAATAGGATAAATATTTCAAGCCAGGACCTTTCATTTGAGTCTTTGTAGATATGTATTAGCATCTTTTAATAGAGTTAGAAAGGATTTGTTTCATGTAATCTGGAGCAAGTCTCTTAGTTATACTTGTTAGGGGTGTTGAATGCAGGAGGAACAGGGGCACAACCAGAATTTTCCTAAGGAGGGGGGCCCAGGTAAGGTCACAGGCCAAGTAACAGAGGTTACATTCTGAGACGTTCACATCTGTGTATAGGGTTCCTCACCTTCATACTGCTGCATGGCACATGTATGTCCTCACTAAGTCGCCATCTCTCCTTCTGGAGAGGGCCCGGAAGAGGTAGAAGAAGTAGCATGAGGAGATTGCAATCCAGGGTTCTAGGAAATGGGAAGTTGGGTCTGGGGGTGGGAAGGGAGGTGGATGAGGAGTTCTGGCCAGTGTCTCTCACCTGGGTCCAAGTCTTGGACCCAGGGAAGAAGTAGTGAATGAAGCTGTCAGCAACTGGCCAGAACAGGGGCAGGAGCACCTCCGGCATGCCACAGACCCAGAAAACAAGGTCACCATCTTCTCATGCTGCCTCCTCCATCTCTTCCACTTCTGGGCTCACTCTGGAAGGAGAAACAGCTGTTTGGCGAGGACTTCTACAGGAATTTGTTGTAGCGCTTGTGGCCAAGGGTGAGTTGGGTCCTGGGCTCATAGGTCCCTCTCTCATTGCACCCCTGGAGGGAATGTTATCTTTTCAAAGTGTTCAGTTTGTCCTGGCTTACTACTTTCTCTGGGTCTGCTTTGTCTCAGCACAACAAATAGAGACTGGGGTAATGCCTTTTCATCTCTGGGGACCTGGGTTCAAATCTAGATTATGTCTAGAGCACGTGGAAAAGAAATTAGTTTAGCTGTCTCATTTTCATTCCCAGTGGATAAATGTTCACATCCTGAAGCCACCACACAATTTGGCAAGATCAATAGTTTCTGATGAAAGGAATGCAGCAACTTCTCACTGAGGTGCATTAGCTGAACAACTGCGTGAGGAAGCATACATAGCTTTTGCTCAGACTACACTTGGCTCTCTTGTCACTTGCATGAGCACTAACCTTCTCATCCTCCCTTGTGACCTTGCAGTGAAAGTGTATGGGAATAAATGGAAGGGTTCTAACCTGTGAAAAATGCACACTGCTCAAGATCTTCTGCCACAAATGGGTTAAAGGGATCTTCATCCTAAAAATAAGACAACAGGATAGGCTCCTCTTGTTTCTATTTAACCAAAAGAAAGCAGCAATAGCATCTGTCCTGGTACCTGTTCTAGAAGGATAAGGGGTTTTCAACAGTGAGATTACTCACTTGTTCATTATTATTATGAAAACACTATATCATAATGAAAACATTTCAGTGGTGGGGGAGAGGAGGACATGCCACTAAGGGAATGAGTTTCAACAAACATTGCAAATATGAGGAACTGACCACTCTCTGCATAACTGATCAGCTTCCATTTGGTCAATTACCTTGACAAATGAGCATGACTAAATACATTTTGCAGGAAATCTGAACAGAGCAGATGCCAACTCCAACCGGCCAGATAAACTATAGGAGACTAGAAGGCTCAGAGGATTGGTAAAGGGATATTTAGTCTTCTCTCTTTGTAAACCAATCTGAAGTTACAGTTATAGCAGAAGTAACTGAAAGTTGTTAGGTTTCAGAGTAGCAGCTGTGTTAGTCTGTATCCGCAAAAAGAAAAGGAGTACTTGTGGCACCTTAGAGACTAACACATTTATTTGAGCATGATCTTTCGTGAGCTACAGATCAAAAATTATAACAAAAAGTTGTTATTAATGGCTGTTCAGAGGTCTACGAAAAATGAGTTTGACAAGTGTTTATATCACAAAAATTCCCAATTCCACACTTGGCACTTTTGTTGCCAGTTTCAGTAGAGAGACCAATGTTTAAAAGAGCCATAGAGAGGAAATTACTGTCTTGACCCTGAAGGTGATTTTGCCAGGTCAAGGTTGGAACATTCTAGCAAGGCAATATGAAGGAGCATGAACTGCTGCTGGTGCTGCCTATCCTGTATATTTTCACTTAATACAGTACTTAGCCTATAGGGCTGTCAGAATGGCACCCCTACCATTAATATCACATTCATGTAAAAAACCCACCTTCCTTCCTGAAATACCTTGGAACATTTCTAACTCTAAAACTGTTTCACAACTGCAGCTGGAAATTCTGATTTATTTGTGGACACTATTTACATTAATATTTTAAATATTGTTAGGAGCTGAGTAAAATCTCATTGAAATTAATAAGTGTAAACATGCCCTTCATTTAAGATATTTGTAAGGAACAGATAAGGGGTGACACCCAAAACAAGGCATAATGGAGTTTGCAGAGAAATAGCACCATGTGGGCAGAGTATTCCACTCATTAGCTATTGTGTGTGGTCAAAAAGACAACCTGGAGTGCAAACAAGAAACTGAGAAAGACTCAGAGGCAGAGCAAGAAAGCCAAGCATCAGCCTATGGCCCTGGCAGAAGGCTAGAAAAAAGGTTTTGAGGTGGTGATGCTGGCAGAATGAAGCTTGGGCCTGGAAGCTCAGAAACTACTCCTTTTGGCTTTGGTTCCTCCTGCCTTTGCAGAAGAACTTTGCACATTCCTTGAAAATAAACAAGGCTGCATCAAAGAAAATACCAGACTATCATCAATTTGTACTCCCAACTGGAACAACCTACAAGGTCCCGAACTTTGACTAGCTGCTTGGATCAAAAAGTAACCATACATGGTTTCTGAAAATTTACCTAGAACAGAAGAATATGATGACAAGATTTTCAGAAATGACTAAATGTGTTTCAAATTTTGGATGCCTACTGGAAACACCTTATAGGGCTTGATTTTCAGATGATTGGTGCTGAGCACTTTTCAAAAATCAGGCTCCTTTACTGTGTCTCAAGTTAGGCACCCGAAAATTGAGATATACAAAATCAGTAGTCACTTTAACATCTCAACAATCCCAAAGCATTACTATTGGGTTAACCCAGCAGCAACTTAGTAGTGTTAGTTCTCTGTACTGGCATGTGGGAGTCCTTGCTTTGATTCCCTGTCATGCTTTCTCAGACAGGGGGCTAGAAATACCTTGGAGAAGTGAATTCACAATCCCCACCCCCAGGGAGAACAGGGTAGGAGGAAGGGTGTTACATTACTCAACAATGTAAAACCATACTGTTCTGAACAATATCAGTGGTGAGCTCAAAGGGGGTTCCACTTAGTTCTGTGCTAAACGTGTGGTTTCAAAACTGGGGTTTATGGATCAACAGTGGTCCACAAAACACTTGTTGGTAGCTGTGGAGAGCTAGCTAGTGACATGGTGTTGTCTCGCCTCTTGCTTTTGGCTGCTAAGCCATTTTAAAATAAGTTAAAACTACATCAGTGCTTTCATATTACTTTTCCATGAAAACAACTGATGTAGTTGCCCCAGGATGTTAATCGCAAATGTGAGAGGAGGTGTGTGTGAGACAATGTCTCGAAGATTCAATCCACCCTACAAAAAAGCATCACATGGGATGTGAAACATTGAGAAAAGCATGGGAAAATATAAGGCATGAGGGAAAAGACAAAACTCTGGACTCCCTCAGAGATGAAGAGAAGAGGAAGTAATTACCATCAGCATCATCACATACATCTCTCAGTTTTGTTGATATGCTATGACATCACTTCACTACATGTTTGCAGTTTGGAAGTAATACAAAAGAATGTTGTATTGGAAAATAGCTGAGAAACCAATCAGACCCCTGTGCAGACCTCAATCCCTGCATAAAGTTTGCTGTAGGACTGGGGACTGTATTTTTACTTTGTGCATTTGATAGTACTCTGTGTATACCCAGTGGCACTGGTAAGTTTTCCCTGTCTGAACAGGATAGTGGAGATAAAAATATTTTAAAAATAGGAAAATGTGGTCATAAACCCACACAAACTGACAGGGAAACTCAGGGGAAGGTGTAATACCTGAAATTACTTTTAACTCTTTTCTTAAAAAGTGGCTAGGTTTCAAGATCACAGGACCTCTTTAAAGTGGGGAACTGGAATCAGATGTCATCAAGTTTGCATAGAAAGCAAATCATATTATATTGATTGGTACATTATAAATAAATAAATAGATACATACAAAAGGATGAAGGCCAAAGGGAGACGTACCGAATTGTATTCATCACTTATTATGCGATTTATCAGCTGCTTATCCTTGTCTGAATCTTCTGACATAATCTTCAGAAATGTGAACATTAAATTGTTCTGCAGACTGTGAAATACATTACAATTTCAAAATGACTGTTTTTACACTCTTTCTACACAAATAAAGGGGCAGCAAGGGTGGGATTCCTCCTGAAATCTCTGCCTTCTATGAAAACAATGAAGAATCCTGTGGCACCTCAAAGACTAACAGATTTATTTGGGCATAAGCTTTCGTGGGTAAAAAACCCACTTCTTCAGATGCATGGAGTGAAAATTGCTCTGTAATTTTCACTCCATTCATTTGAAGAAGTGGGTTTTTTACCCACGAAAGCTTATGCCCAAATAAATCTGTTAGTCTTTAAGGTGCCACCGGACTCCTCTTTGTTTTTGTGGATACAGACTAACATGGCTACGCCCTGATACTTGCCTTCTATGAAAATATTTCTTTACAGTGACAAACAATTAGGCATTATGCCACCAAGAGAGGTAGTCAAAATGCCATCACTAGCTGCATTCAAGGAAAGATTAAAACAAACACTAGAGGAAGCCATAAAAGGAAACCCTTTGGAAAAGAGAATAGAATGGATTATAACTAGATCTCCTGGAAGATCTTTGGGATGGTGTTTACTTTAACCTTTTCTCTAAAAATTTCCCAATGTTGCTAATACCAGCACAACTCCTGCTGTGATAGCAATGGAGATAAAGCTAGAGGGTGGAACTGGAATATAGGCATTAGCAGACTTCCATGCCAGAGAATTCTCTACTGCACTTTCCTCACAGATCCCTCAATAAAGGGAAGGGATGTGGTTGTAGAAGGCAGATGTGCCAGAGCATACTGTGTTCTAACTATTCTGCTGGCCCAAAGAGGGGCACCGCAACAAAGCAGACCTAGGCTGCTCTGACTGATGGCAGGAACTCAAACAGTCCCTGATTGCTTTCAGAAATGGAGCAAACTGTAAAGGTGATACACAGCCATCTTTGCCTCCACACTGAACAGAACTTAGCTTGGCTGCTGCTCGGAATCAAGACCTCTATTTATTTGATTCTCTTTCCCTGTGAAAAGATTCAGATTTTGCAAAGTAGCAGTCAGTTTAAACTGGCATAATTCTTGTTATTTTCACGGTTGCCCCCAGGGTTCTGAACAGCAGCATGAAACAGAACAATTTTCTTTATTTTACTTGGTTGCTGTTTCGCAAAGTTACCAGCTGAAGTGAAGGCCCTGGAGCAGTGTTCTGCTGCTGAGTAAGATGACTCATGGTTTACATTGGGAAGGATTTTTTCTTTTTTTTTGGTGTTAGAAGCTTCCACTTTCAAAAGTGAAATAATAAATTCTGCACAGATTAATAGTTCAGGTCTCAGTGATCCTGGGGGCATCTGGGCAAGTGCGTTTTTCAGACTCTCTCTACACAACTCAGCAGGTTAACAGGGAGAAGGACGTTCAGGGAGGGGAAGGAGGCTTAATTTACTGCCTCTGAATCTTTGTCCACCTCAGATGCCCTGGCTTGGGCTTTCTTTAGCAGCTGGCCACAGGCTGGCGGGCATGTCCCGTATGACACGTCTGACCCTCTCTCAGGGACGTGCTCCTGGAAGTCCCACCCCATCCTGCCCAGACCCCATTCTACCTCCACTACACCATCCACAGCACCCCCAATCTACACTCACCCCGACAGCCCGCCGCACACCCCTCCCCCACTCACCCCGCTATGCAGCCACTCACATCCCCTTCCCCCCTCCATGCCAGTGCCGCTTCCGGGCCCCTGGCCGCGCCCGCCATACCTCAGCCCCGCCCCAGCCCCGCCCCCTCTGGGCGCGCCCCGCCCCGCCCCAGGCCCAGGCGCGGAGCCCAAAGGGGCGGAAATCCCGCCCATGAGCGGCTGCCCGGTTGCCTCAGCAACCAAGTTCTCCGCCCGTCTCGCGAGAATTCTGCCCGCTGCCCGCCCCCGGGATGACCCCGACCCGCGGGGGAGGTGCAGAGGCCACGTGCAGGGGGCGGGGTGAATAGTTCCCAGGCTGTAGTGGGGCCTCTTCCGCCCAGGCCCCGCCTGCCTCGTGTCTCCTCCCCCCTGTGATTGGCCCTCAACGTCCCCCTTTGCCAGGCACCCCGCAGCTGCCCTAATAGGGAGGAGCCCGCGCTTGGAGGGGGGAGCCACCGTCAGCCCCCCCAGGTTGCCTCCAGTTCATACCACTGTCAAACTGGAACAAAGTTGGGGTGTTTCTGGCTTGTGAGCCCTTGGGTTTTCCAGCTTTCCTCTGCGGCTAGACACTTGCTTTAAATGATTCCATCTATAAAGCACGAAAGGGGGGAGTCTCATGTAATCCCCGGGACTCCGGGAGCTGCGGCTTTATGCTACAAGAGTTGGCAACTCTGAGACCAGTCTAGGCTGGGATTTGGGGGAAATCTCCCAATACTGCACTGTATGGCCTCCTGTGCAGCTTCCCTGATGGGTATTGATGGTGGGCGGGGGAGCATTAGTGCAGATTGCTTTTTCCACTGGAGAGCTGAGTTGCAAATAGCAACCCAAACCCCTCATCCCCAGCCCCACCCCAGAGCCCTCAGCCCTCTCCCACACCCCAACTCGGAGCCCCCTCCCACACCCTGAACTCCTTGTTTCTGGCCCCACCCCAGAGCCCACACCCCCCAGCGGGAGCCCTCACTCCCTCCTGCACCCCATCCCCAATTTCGTGAGCATTCATGGCCCGCCATACAATTTCCATGTGGCCCTCAGGCCAAACAGTTTGCCCACCCCTGCCCTAGATCAAAATTTTCACATGGCTCCAGCTGGTTACTAAGCATTTAAAAAACTAGCATTGTAATATAACCCAGAAGAACCAACTAAAATGTTTCAACTAGGGTTTTCATTTGCATGATCAGAGACTGTCCTCGTTTCTCTAGAGCTGAGGCTCAGGGTCATGAGGAATTGAGATTATATAGGTGAGGCAGTGCACAAAGCAGCATAACCTAATGGCTAGAGTGCTGGACTAGAATTCAGGAGACTTGGGTTCTATTTCTGGCTTGGCCACTAGCCTGCTGGTGACTTTGAACAAGTCACTTGACCTCTCAGCCTCAGTGTTCTGATCTGTGAAGTGGGGATAATGATATGGACCAAGGGTGGCCACTTGTGCATTTCAGGAATTCAGGACGTTCTAGTACTGCTGGGAATGCTGTGGGCTTGCCCTCACTAGTGTGACCTTGCCTGCCTGGTGCATGTGATGTCAGATTACATAAGAGATGCATTTTTGAAGAGCGTGCTGCTTCTCCTGTACTGATGTGATATGTGCAAGTTCATGCCGGTGGAGTGATGCACTCTTCAGAATAAAGAAAAGGAGTACTTGTGGCACCTTAGAGACTAACAAATTTATTTGAGTGTAAGCTTTCGTGAGCTACAGTTCACTTCATTGGATGCATTCAGAATGTCATCCCCCCGTTATACCAGACAAAACCACATCCAATTTTGTCTCGGTGCCAGATCGGACAAGCCTTAAAAAGCAGGACTGCCTAGTTCAGTGGTGCCCAACCTTGTTACACAGGAGAGACACATAAAACTAAGAACAACCTTGTGTGGGCCAAACAGATTCTACATATTTTAATAAGATTTAAAGTCACCTGTATTGATTTCTATTTTAAGTTCAGCTTGTTTCGTATGTAATTAGATAGGTTATTTCTGTGTATGGTATTGTTTATTTACACACTTGTGTGACCTAAAATGATGTAAACACGATGACAAAAAACTAACGAATTGCCTGTTAATATATTGTGTTGAAGTAGGCCCCGGGCCTTATGAAATGCTCTGGTGAGCTCTGTATGGCCCATGGGCTGTAGGTTGGGCACACCAGGTCTAGTTTAAAACCAGATGCATGGCCTGCCTATACAACAGACAAAATGCTTTGAAATCTACTGAAGAAGAGAGCTGTATAAGAGCTAGTGTTAAGGCTGTGAGAAAGTTGTGATTTTTTTTGGTTCAAAAGTTGCAGCCACAGTTTGTTAAAACTGCAGTTTTGGAGCAGTCAGAAGTACCACAAAAGGTAGTGTGCGGGGAGCAGGTGTGTGTAGGCAGCTGTGGGGAGACAGGACCTAAACTCTTGTTTTGTAACTGACTAGATGTTGAGTTGGCAGCAGGGTCCTTTACCTTCCTATGGGGCTGGATACCTCTCCCCCCCAGTTCTGTGTCTGGCTCTCTCCTCTGCATCCCCTTTCCTCCCCTCTAGCAGGAGCCCCAACTCTTGTCCAAAGCACCAATGAAGGACAAACTCACCAGTGCTGCCCCAGGGTTGGTGGTGCTGGCCCTGCTTGGGACAGACTCTGCCTGCGGCACCATGCTGGGGCCTTGCCGACTCCCCTCCCCACTTGCTGCTGGGCTCTGGGGTCTCTCCCTGTTCATCCTGCTCCTGGGTAGCCAGGTGGCCCAGTGAGCTGGAGGTGGGGGAGCCTGGCCCTGATCTGCACAACTCCCAGGTCCTCTCCTTGTCTGCTTCCACTCCCACAGCAAGTGCCAGGACGCAATGCCAAATACTCAGATTTGGCCCAGATGCCCCTCCGCATAACAGAGGGATGTCTGGGCCAAATTGGAGAAAATGGCAATGCAGAAAAGTTGCAGCGAGTGTGGAAAATTGCAGTTTCCCCAACAAAATTGTGGACCGCCATTTTTTTTCAGCCTTATTTATACTGCCTTTGCTGCTTCTGTATTGTGTATGGAAGACAGCAGTTTCCAAGGGCTGTAAATCCAGCACTTCACAAGAGCTCAAGTTCACAGTACAGTAAAAGGAGTAACATACCTTGCTATCAAAGTAAATATAATCAAGTAAACCTTGCCCCTAAATCGTGCAAATAAATATTAATTAACCACCACCTCCTCCTAGGTCTTCATGCTGTTAAACAGGGTTAAAAGTAATTTACCTTAAATGCTGATTTTTCTTGTGGGTCCCGCAGGATTATTCCTTTAAACTTCAGTTGTTTTAAACAATGCCATTGAAATGTTGATGTTACTGAAGGGTTAATAATTAGGGATTAGTAAATACAAATATGAGATTGGGTATGTGGAAGACTGAGAAGTCACTTTCTTAAAACAGTAGCCTTCCTTTTATGCTGCGTGCTTTGTAAACTTTTGAGCCCTAGATAAATAATAGATTCTGTTGGCTTTCTTGACTTGCTAATGAGAAGGCAGCATCATGAAAGACAACCCCAATCTATTGTTGCAGGCAACTGTCAGGGATCTAAGAGTGGCAGTGAAGAAGGGTGAGGAATGATATAAACAAAGAAATTAAAAGTGAAAGTCCACCTAGACCTCCCCCAACTCTGGAAAAGTACATTGACATACAGGAGAAATGGTGCAGTACTATGAAGCAAAAAGAAAAGGAATACTTGTGGCACCTTAGAGACAAACCAATTTATTTGAGCATAAGCTTTCGTGAGCTACAGCTCACTTCATCGGCTGTAGCTCACAAAAGCTTATGCTCAAATAAATTGGTTAGTCTCTAAGGTGCCACAAGTACTCCTTTTCTTTTTGCGAATACAGACTAACACGGCTGCTACTCTGAAACCTGTTGTTATGAAGCAATCATTCTTTCAGGTTAATGAAATTGAACAGACTAAGTGATGAAATTATAGAGAGACAGAAAGAGGCTGAGCATGGCTAGCATTTGGATATTAATTTTTATTCCTGTAGTATTTGTCTAACTCAGCACTTGCTATGTAAATTACCATGGAGAGGAAATTTAGGTTCCTTTTATTAGTATAATATGTTTATCTTGTGACTTCCAAAGGATCCTATTTCTCACTACTGAATCATTACAGCAGGGAGGCTTCATTTAACTGTTGACTTGCTGAGTGGCAATACATGGCAAATTGGTACACAGAAAATGTGTCAGGCCTCTTCCTTTCTTAGGATAGAGAATTCAGAAAAGGGGGCCCTATAAAGGATGCACCGTAAGAACAGAAATCTCTATCTTATGATTTTTTCTGTACTTGCCTGATGTTGGATCAAATTGCATACAAAGAACAGGAATAGAGGCACTCAGGGATCATAAAGGACTCATCCTTGCATGGAGCCTATACAGTGATTAGTGAGAATAGTGACATCATGTCCCCAGAGGTGTGCAGTATTGCAAACTTGATTCTTTCCACACTCTAACTCAGCATTCTAGCTAACTAATTACTGGGACTGAATTGTGTAGGGGCTCAGACTTTAAAGGGGGTGGATAGATGGCATTGAGATTGCAAGGGTAATCGGGGTAGTGGCAGTTAAAGAGAGGGATAAAAGAAGTAGTGTTGTATAAAAGTAGATTGTATTTTCTAAATGGACAACCTAACCTATACTCTCTATTACTGAGAGAATCCTCACTCATTGCTCTATTTGCTTTCTACAACCAACTCTCTGTATAACTTTTCATGAGTGATGTACTTGAATACTTGGATGCTAATATCTAAACTGTATTCTTAAATTTATTCACCTAAATTTGGGTTATTGTTGATTTTGCGCTATATGTATCTTCTGACTTTAAAAGCAAACCTTGTATTTGTGGATAATCTAAGCACTATACCCAGATGTTCTATATAATTATTTAACATTAGATTTAATAAAAATTTTAAATCTGTAGAAGAAAATTTAGACATGATGGCGAATTACTGTAATGGCGTATTACTGTAATGGACATGGCGAATTACTGTAATGGCGTAAGTTGTAATGAAATGCATGTTATGAGTTACTGACATTGCACTCCCTGCAAAGGGTTAAATACAGAGTCTTGCCCAAAGGATTTCCCAAGGACTATCTACAGTCCTAAAGGGGACTGTGTGGGTTAAGCAGTCTCTTTCCTCTGCACCATGAAGAAAAGGAGTACTTGTGGCACCTTAGAGACTAACCAATTTATTTGAGCATAAGCTTTCGTGAGCTACAGCTCACTTCATTGGATGCACACAAAGGTTCTTGAAAGCCTGAGGCAAAATCTGAAACTGAGGCCCTACCCTTACAAACACACACACACCACACAAGGGGGTGCAAAAACAGGTCAGTTACAAAAACACAAATGTGAGGCCCTAGGTGTGGGGATTGAAGAGCAAGCTCGCCTTACACTCACCCTGTTGCTCAGCCACAGCTTCAGTCCTGCTGGTCTGGGGCCAGACTCCCCACTCTGGGTGTTGTGATCTGGCCCACAGGATCATAACACTGGTGTTGCCGTCCCAGGGAAGATCACAAAGTCACTTGGTTTGGGGATCTTCTCAAATTGGGGCCCCAGGGCAAGCTGCCCTCCCCAGGAGGTCCTCATTCAGAGAAATTGGCTTTACTAGTGAGCATTAGTTATGTTTGAACTTGTCTCCTGCAGTAATGGCTTGGGAAAATATGATACTAGCTGCTATAACTGTTGAAAAGCTATTTGCTGTAATGAAAATACCTTGACGTGTTCTCCAAAAATGGATGGGAGTTTTGCTGTTTTCTTCACAGGGAGAAACACTGGGGCCTCTACCTGTATAATGGTAATAAGTTTTGTGATTGTGCAAGCCTTAAAGTGGTTTATTGCATAGGTGAAACCAGGATCATCACAATTTGACCCATACATCTGGGGGAGAACTACTTTCCTCTGTGAACCATTTCCCATAAACAGTTATATAACACCCTTTAGTGTCACGTACAGAACGGAATGTTTCTATTTCTCTGTAGGAAAGCCACTCCTGAGATATGAATGCAGATGTGGAATATCTGCTCCACTCAAGAAATTGCTTGAAATTAGACATGTCTCTTTCAGACAGCACTTTCCTCTTTCAGGCAGCATGGGGTTTCTGGGGGAGTCAGACAGGGGCTCATAAGGGCTAGTGGGGGAGGACATATTGGGGCAAGGGCTGGATGGGAGTCGAGGTGTGGGGCCACATGGACAGAGGGGGAGGGGGTCCAGAGCTACAGGGGGGAAGGGGTATGGCTGAGTGGGGGCACAGAGACCCATGGGGATGGGGTGCAGGGACATATGGAGTTGAGAGGATGGGGCTGGCCAAGGGGGTGCAGGGACACATGGGCAGAGGAGGAGGAATGAAGAGCTACAGAGGGGTGGCTGAGTAGGGGCACAGAGACAGGGACAGGGGCAGATGTACCTGACTGAATGGGAGAGGCTAGGGGTCAGGTAGGGTCTGCATGGGGTTGCTCCCTAAATATCCCTCTCCAGCCCCCCCCCCCCCCAAACCTGTTCCATGCTTTCCCCACCAATACCCAACAACCTTTCAAATTTATACCCAGGCTCCTTCTCAGCAATTACTTCCCTCTCCCTCAGTTCTTTCATTACCCCTGACTCCCACAAGCCTTTGCACTACTTCTGAGGAATTCAGGAAATATGGTTCTGTACTGTAGTTTAAATTAATTATTACTCACAGTTCTGTATTAATATGCCTAGTAAGAAATCTATTTGTCAAAAAACATTTTCTGCATCTTTTTTTCTTGTCTGTATTGTTACAGACATACTTGCTGACAGATATTTTGAAATAAATTACCAAAATAATTGAAACTGGTGATTATATTGTGTTATTTTGACAAATAAAATATGCAGAATTTTGCAGAATTTTAAAATATTGTGTGCAGAATTGTTAATTTTTGGGCACAGAATTCCCCCCAGGAGTAAAACATTTAGCAAGAGACAGTTGCTGTTTCAGAAAGCCAATAAGAGACAAAGGAAGGGAGAAGAAATACAGGGGTGAAGTGTCTTTTCCAAAATCACACAGTAGCAGAGCTGGGACTAGAAACCATGTCACCTGGTTTCCAGTTCACTGCCCTAGCCACTGGACAATACTGGCCCTACTGAATGATTTTAGTGAGATGTTATGGTACGTTGTTTTCTTGCTTGAAAAAAATGTTTTGGCAGTGGTATTCACTAGATTTACAACATTTTCTTTTTGCTTTGAATAAGAAACATTATCACACTGTATGCTAAGCCCAAATTAACTATGGATTTCAGAGTAAGTACCTTAAGGTTACTGTTTGATATTCTAAGCTAGAATTTGTGTGGTGTTTTTGAAATGTTTGAAACTATTCTTTTAAAACCAGTGACTGAGCACTGAGAGGTAGTGCTTGAGCCAGTTCTCTGGTCATGCTGAGTACTAATTAGCTTCCCTAGAGAAGGCCTAAGTGGGCAGAGGTGTGCCTGATTACCAGGCCAGATTGGTTGCAAGGGACTCAGTGAGCCAATTAGCCAATTAATAGGAAAGCTGGACAGAAAGGCAGGGGAAGGAGAAGGAGACACATGGAAAACAGTGCTTGATTTGTAATGAAAGAGGTGCCAGGGCTCAAGCAACTTTTTTACTTTCATAAGACACAGCAAGCCCAGAGATGGCGGGGCTCAGCCTTGGCATAAATTAAGCACCGATAGAGGGCTAGGAGAGGGCTCGGTGCCTGGTTTTTGCCCCTCGCTGCAGGACTCACCAAACTTTGTGGGAATTATTGTTGTAGTAGCTTGGTTTGCTCTCTTATAAATTCCTGCAGGCTCTTTTGTTGCTCTGTCTGCAAGGGCAAGCAAGAACTGTTTTTCTGTATAGTGGGATTCTTAGAAGGCCTGGAGGGTTTTCTGCATCTCTCTTTACTGTTCTACCACCCATTACAGTGTTTCTGCTAGCACCCAAACTGCCAGACCTCTTCAGAAGCTCCTCCATTCACACAGATTCAAGCAAATCCCAGATAGATCCCCCACCGGTGACTGGGTGGTGTGCCACACCTCTGTCTCTTCTACAGACTCACAATATTGAGACTTTCTTGTTTGTAAACACCCCCTGTAGTTTATTTATAGTCTTTTAATCCCTCTACCAATACATAGGTGTGTCTCCACATCTTTACAACTTTCTAGTCATTTTTCCTGAAAGGGAAGAGGAGGTAAGATCTCTACTCAGAGACCTTCCTTCAGCAGGATCTCCTAACCCTCTATTTATCTCTATTATAGCCCTTCTGTGTCTTTTTATACAGCTTCTCTGTTAACGGGATAATTGGCTCACTAGTGCCAATCTGGAGTCTGGACTGGTAATCAGCGACACCTCTGTCCAATTAGATCTTCTCCAGGGGAACCTGTTAAGTATCAATAGTGACAAGAGTGCTGGTTCAAGCACTAGCTTTTAGTACTCTGTTTTGAACAGCTATATTTGTTACTGCTGTGTGTGTAAAGGAATTGTGAATATTATGTTACTTGATCAAGAATCTTGTATAAACTTTGAGAAAAATGCTTCTAATGTATTTTCTCTTTTGTTAATTTTTCTAGCTTGGTATAAGTATCAGAATGCTCTAAGGATGTTTCTTCTGTTACTAAAGTAGACAGCTTACCCTCAGGGTATGTCTACACTGGCAGAGTTACATCACAGGCAGTTACAGCACCGCACAGAGAGCACTGAAGGGAAACCGCTGATGTGTGTCCACACTGTCAGCTGCTACACAATAGCATGTTCACACTCGTGGCACTTGCATTGGTATTCAGAGTGGTGCACTCTGGGAAGCTGTCTCACAGAACATCTCTTCCTCTTCTGCCACTAAGAGTTGTGGGAAGGTGGAGGGGGTCACGGGGCATCCTGGGTCTAGTCCCAATGCCCCATGATGCATTGCTTTGCATCCCAGCAATCCCTGTGCTTCCGTCCACATTTGGTGCCATCTTCCAATGGTTTGTGTACTGTGCGCCCTGCCCTGCCTTTTTGGACTGCAGGAATGGATCCCAAACTGCTGATCGGTATGCTGCTCGCTCTGACCAACATGTCACGAGTGGCAGTAGAGTTATTCTTTAAACTACAAAGGCAAGAGGAGCGTGACATTGATCTCACCACACATAGTAGCTACTACACGAGATTGCTTGTGACATTCCTGGAGGTGCTGACCACAGTGGAACGCCACTTTTGGGCTCGGGAAACAAGCACTGAGTGGTGGGATCACATCGTCATGCACTTCTGGGATGATGAGCAGTTGCTGCAGAACTTTCAGATGAGGAAAGCCACATTCATGGGACTGTGTGAATGGGAATGTGAGCTCGCCCCAGCCCTGCAGCGCAAGGACATAAGAATGAGAGCTGTCCTGTCACTGGAGAAGCGCGTGGCGAGTGCACAGTGGAAGCTGGCTACTCCAGACTGCTACTGATCAGTTGCTAACCAGTTTGGAGTGGGAAAGTCGACTGTTGGACTTGTGTTGACAGAAGTGTGCAGGGCCATTATCACATCCTGCTCTGAAAGACTGTGACTCTGGGCAATGTGCGTGACATTGTGGATGGCTTTGCACAAATGGGCTTCCCAGACTACGGAGGGGAGATAGATGGCACTCATATTCCAATTCTGGCACCAGACCACCTAGCCACCTAGTATATTAATCGGAAGGGGTATTTCTCTGTGGTTCTCCAGGTGCTTGTGGATCACCGTGGGCATTTCATGGACATTAACATAGGCTGGTCTGGAAAGGTGCATGACGCATGCATCTTTTGGAACACTGGAATACTGTACAGGAAGCTTCAAGCTGTGAATTTCTTCTCGGCCCAGAAGATCACCATAGGGGAAGTCGAAATGGCATTTGTGATCCTGGGAGACCTTGCCTACCCCTTAATGCCATGGCTAATGAAGCCATAAACGGGGCACCTTTACAGCAGTAAGGAGTGGTTCAACAACAGGCTAAGCAAGTGCATAATGACTGTTCAGTGTGCTTTTTGCTGTTTAAAGGCCCGCTGGCGCTGCCTATATGGGAGGCTGGACCTGGCCAATGACAATATTCCTATGTTTATAGCCACGTGCTGTATGCTCCATAATATTTGTGAAAAGAAGGGTGAAAGCTTCACTCAGGGCTGGACTGCTGAGGCTCAGCATCTGGAGGCTGAATATGAACAGTCAGAGACCAGGGCTATTAGAGGATCTCAGCATGGGGCCATAAGGATCAGGGATGCCTTGAGGCAGCAATTTGAAGCTGAAAGCCACTAATATTTATTGCTATGCTCGGGAGTGCAGTGCTTGTAATGCTAGGAGGTGATTGTGATTGGTGCAGACAATGCACCATGAAGGTTTAAGGAATTTGCCTGTTCCTTTGCAGGGCTCTGTTTGCTTTCAATTAATGGAATTGATTGCTTTCAAACCAAAACATTTATTTTATTAAAAAACAATAACTGGAGGAGAGAGACAAACAAAAAAACACATCAGCACTGTGGGGGATGGGGGAAGGGAGGGTCCAAGGAGGAGGTGGTGTCCTAGGACCGTTAAAGATTTGTGTATGTCCAGGTGTCGTATGCAACAGTCGTATGTCCTTTGGAGTACAGTGCAGTGGGTACTGTACTTCAGCAGGGCTAAACTGTAGAGGGACGGGTGTTGATGCCGTGGGTACTGGGAGTCCTCAGGGCTGGACTGTGACTGGGCAGGAGTGGAATGCAGCGGGTATAGACTGGAGCCAGAAGGTTGATAAGAGTGTGTTGGCGGTATCTGGGGGGGAGCATGAGAAAGTGTTTTGTGACAGTGGCTGCAGGGGAGGGTGGGCATGGAGCTGCTTGGTTTGTAGTGCTAGTAGCACCTGGAGCATGTCTGCTGGATGCTCCATAATGTTTAAGAGCTGCTCCGTGGCTTCATTCTGGCGCACCACGTTCTACTTTCGGTCGCTCTTCTCGCTGTCTGGCCACTCCTTCAATTCTTGTTTTTTGGCTGTGGAGTGCATTATGACATCATGCAGAAAGTCCTCTTTAGTTTTTTCTGTCCACTTTCTAATTCTGCACAGCCGTTCAGCTGGCGATAACAAAGAGGGAGGCTGGGCTCCCAAGGTAATATCTGTGAAGCCAAAATTCAACATTTTATAGAAGCAGTATTGTTTGCAACACACTGACCACTGATGCAGTGATTTAAAACACAGCCACTATTCACATACCTATCACTAACTGGCTGACCCCATGCAAGTACACATGAGCCACAAGAACCCCAAAATGGTGAGTAACCACAGGAGCAGGGGAAATCAGTGTTCCAGGACCATACTGTACACTGGGCATGTGGCTCTTGGGGAGACCCAGCATTGTCGGTGAGGGGGCTTATAATCATTCCTGTCCCCACATTTTCCACAGGCTGTGTTCATTATGGAAGATATCTCGCTGCTGAGGGTGAGCAGGGAATCAAGGGAGGGTCTTCTCCAAGACTGTGGCTTCTGCCCTGGCCCTTATGCAGCAATGGTTCCCCCCCGCAGTGACGGCAGAGTGGCATGGGAAAGTTACCCTTAATGGGGCAAGAAACAAAGCAGCTCTGCTAAAGAACCTGCAGCTGCAGATTACCCAGTATGTCCATGAGAGTTTTGTGGAAATCTCTGAGGCAGATTCCCATGAAGTGAGGGAGTCAATCAACATCCTGTTCCGTTGCTCAGACTAGGCATGTGGTGGTACACGCATCATACAGACACAAGCCTGCTTTCTGCAAACCTCCTGCCCCCAACAACTCGCTTCAGCAATTCCCAAAATCAAAGCCACTTACCAGGGGCCTCCTCTCCTGTTTGCGCTTCACCAAGCTCCAGCTGCTGTGACTGGCTAGCTTCCTCTGGGGTAGAGAAGAGCTCTTGGCTGCATGCATCTCTGACCTCCAAGCCATCCTCTGCCTCTGGATTCCCCTCCATATCCTCATCCAAGATTTCCTCCTCCTGGCTCGGTCCACTCTCGACTGGCACACGAGCCACCGAAGTATCCACAGTGACCTTCGCAGTGGGGAGGTGGGGTCACCACTGAGTATCACATCCAGCTTGTTGTAGAACCGGCAGCTCATGGGTGCAACACTGGAGCGGCGGTTTGCCTGCCATGCCTTGCCTTGCAATAGGCATTCTGCAGCTCCTTCACTTTGACCCTGCACTGCAGTGTGTCCCAGTCATGGCCCCTTTCTGTCATGCATCGTGAAATCTGCCATAGGTATCATAATTCCTATGGCTGGAGCTCAGCTGGGACTGCACAGCCTCCTCTCCCCAAACGCTGATGAAGTCCAGCAGCTCGACATTGCTCCAAGTGGGGAATCACCTGGTGCATGGAGCAGGCATGGCCACCTGGAAAGATGCATTGAGACCACTGCATGTGTCACCGAACGAACAGGAAGGAGACTTTCAAAATTCCCAAGGAATTTAAGGGGTGGTACTCCCGGTGGGTCACCTGAGGGCAGGGCAGTAGAGTTCAAACCGATACCCAGAGAGTCGAGAACAGACATTGTGGGACATCTCCCAGAGGCCAATCGCAGCGCTGTAATCGCCAGGGTGTCTACACTGGCACCGCGGTGCTGTAGCCCCAGCGCAGAAAGCTGTACGCCTCTCGTCGGGGTGGGTTTTTTACAGCATTGCAACTGTGCAGTTTCTGGGCACTAAGTGGCTTGGCAGCGTCTACGCCTCGGGAGTTACACCACAGAAAGCTGCGTTACTGCACAGAAACTTGCCAGTGTAGACCAGGCCAAAGTGTCACAAACACAGCTAACATAAGGGGAGAAAATAGGCTAAATAATGAACAGAAGAAAATATAGAGCAACTTTTTAAAAAGAACAGGAGTACTTGTGGCACCTTAGAGACTAACAAATTTATTTGAGCATAAGCTTTCGTGGGCTACAGCTCACTTCATCAGATGCATAGAATGGAACATATAGTAAGAAGAAATATATGTACATACAGATAAGTTGGAAGTTGCCATACAAACTGTGAGAGGCTAATTAGTTAAGATGAGCTATTATCAGCAGGAGAAAAAAACTTGTGTAGTGATAATCAAGATGGCCCATTTAGACAGTTGACTGGAAGGTGTGAGGATACTTAACTGTAGGGAAATAGATTCAATATGTGTAATGACCCAGACACTCCCAGTCTCTATTCAAATCCAAGTTCATGGTATCTAGTTTGCATATTAATTCAAGCTCAGCAGTTTCTCGTTGGAGTCTGTTTTTGAAGCTTTTCTGTTGCAAAATTGCTACCCTTAAATCTTTTACTGAGTGGCCAGAGAGGTTGAAGTGTTCTCCTACCGGTTTTCGAATGTTATGATTCCTGATGTCAGATTTGTGTCCATTCATTCTTTTGTGTAGAGACTGTCCAGTTTGGCCAATGAACATGGCAAAGGGGCATTGCTGGCACATGATGGCATATATCACATTGGTAGATGTGCAGGTGAACGAGCCCCTGATGGCATGGCTAACGTGATTAGGTCCTATGATGGTGTCACTTGAATAAATATGTGGACAGAGTTGGCATCGGGCTTTGTTGCAAGAATAGGTTCCTGGGTTAGTGTTTTTGTTGTGTGGTGTGTGGTTGCTGGACAGTATTTGCTTCAGGTTGGAGGGCTGTCTGTAAGCGAAGACTGTTCTGTCTCCCAAGATCTGTGAAAGTGAAGGATCATTTTTCAGGATAGGTTGTAAATCTTTGATGATGTGCTGGAGAGATTTTAGTTGGGGGCTGAAGGTGACAGCTAGTGGCGTTCTGTTATTTTCTTTGTTGGCCTGTCCTGTAGTAGGTGACTTCTGAGTACTCTTCTGGCGCTGTCAATCTGTTTTCCCACTTCAGCAGGTGGGTACTGTAGTTTTAAGAATGCTTGATAGAGATCTTGTAGGTGTTTGTCTCTGTCTGAGGGATTGGAGCAAATGCGGTTGTATCGTCGAGCTTGGCTGTAGACAATGGATCGTGTGGTGTGGTCTGGATGGAAGCTGGAGGCATGTAGGTAAGTATAGTGGTTAGTAGGTTTCCGGTATAGGGGGGTGTTTATGTGACCAGGAAATGGACCGCTTGTGTGGATTGGTCTAGGCTGAGGTTGATGGTGGGATGGAAATTGTTGAAATCATGGTGGAATTCCCCAAGGGCTTCTTTTCCATGGGTCCAGATGATGAAGATGTCATCAATGTAGTGCAAATAGAGTAGTTGTGTTAGGGGATGAGAACTAAAGAAGCGTTGTTCTAAGTCAGCCATAAAAATGTTGGCATACTCTGGGGCCATGCGGGTACCCATAGCAGTGCCGCTGATTTGAAGGTTTATAGTGTCCCCAAATGTGAAATAGTTGTGGGTGAGGACAAAGTCACAAAGGTCAGCCACCAGGTTTGCTGTGACATTATCGGGGCTACTGTTTCTGATGGTTTGTAGTCCATCTTTGTGTGGAATGTTGGTGTAGAGGGATTCTACATCCATAGTGGTCAGGATGGTGTTTTCTGGAAGATCACAGATGGTTTGTAGTTTCCTCAGGAAGTCAGTGGTGTCTCTAAGATAGTGGGGAGTGCTGGTAGTGTAGGGGCTGAGAATACCCCTGGTCAGGGTTCTAGGCATGTGTCTGAAAGATCTGTTCCTGTGCCTTTTCAGGGAGTTTTCTGAGCAGATGGTGCAGTTTCTTTTGGTAATCCTCGGTGGGATCAGAGGATAATGGCCTGTAGAATGTGGAGTTAGAGAGCTGCCTGATAGCCTCTTGTTCCTATTTCAACTTATTCATGATGATGACAGCACCTCCTTTGTCAGCCTTTTTTCCTATGTGGACTCTCTCATCAGGGTGGCAATTTTGAAACAAAAAAGCTTCAAAAACAGACTCCAACGAGAAACTGCTGAGCTTGAATTAATATGCAAACTAGATACCATGAACTTAGATTTGAATAGAGGCTGGGAGTGGCTGGATCATTACACATATTGAATCTATTTCCCTACAGTTAAGTATCCTCACACCTTCCAGTCAACTGTCTAAATGGGCTATCTTGATTATCACTACACAAGTTTTTTTCTCCTGCTGATAATAGCTCACCTTAACTAATTAGCCTCTCACAGTTTGTATGGCAACTTCCAACTTATCTGTATGTATATATATTTCTTCTTACTATATGTTCCATTCTATGCATCTGATGAAGTGAGCTGTAGCCCACAAAAGCTTATGCTCTACTAAATTTGTTAGTCTCTAAGGTGCCACAGGTACTCCTGTTCTTTTTGCAGATACAGATTAACACAGCTGCTACTCTGAAACTTTTTAAAAGGAGTATTGGTAGTTATAAATTTTGAAGCAGCATGGCCACATGGTGGTGGTAGTTGATAAGGAATGTAGAGTAATGGCTCAGAGCTTTGCTTTTCACTAAGCCATGGAGTCATATGTGGGCTTTGGATTACACTGTATAGGAGCACAGGGGAAAACCTGCAATATTCAGGCTGTCTGTAGGTATGTCTTCACTGCAGAGTTAACTACACTTGAGTTACTCCTCTTGAGTTAGCTTGAGTGAGGGTGCCCACGCTGCAAAAGAACACGAAAGTTGCTGCCTCCCTGCTGGCACTGCACTCACTTTGTGTCACAGTCAGACTGCTGGGGCACATTCCAAGGTTCTTAGCACGGTCAAAAGCTGAGCTGCTCTCTAAATTCTTTCCCAGGGAATTTGAGAGAATTGATTGATTCTTTCTGGGCACTTGGGGGGAACCGTGGGAAGGTATCTGAGTAATGGTGGTACTTGAGTGGTGCTAGCCTACATCCACGCTAAAGAGAGGTCATGTTAGAATTGAGCATTAGCAGCCTTTGGGCTTTTGACTGTTTCACCTGATGGGCCAGCTAGCTAGAGAGAAAAGCACCATTGCACTCACTATAAGCCCTTTTGTGTGTGGATGAGTCTAAAGTTAGGAGCAATATGGGTTATAACTGGAGTTTACTTTGCAGTGAAGACGAGCCTTAGGCTGCCAGACGGCAGTCTTGCCGCTTTGTAGCTTCAAGAGCTAACCCTCTTGGGAACACAGCAACGTTTGATTGGGTGATTTCACAGCATGCTCATACAACTTAAGAAATGCCTCTCTATCTTAAACCTTTGTAAATCAAACAAGGACGTCTGGCGCTAATATAGGCCCCACTTCATCAAAGCATTAAGTACTTGAATTCAGTAGGATCTACACATGTGGGTAAGTGCTTTGCTGAATGGGGCCCATAAACTAGTTCCACTCTTGCTCCCTTCATATAGTCCATTTTTATTTCTCATATATGATTCTTCTTTTCATGTTGAATTATTTTAAAACTCATCTGTTGCTCATTAAGTCTCCAGTCCTGCAAACACTTTAGCACATGCTTATCTTTACCATTGATTTCAACAGAACTGACAGTAGTAAAGCTAAGCGTGAATGCAAATGTTTTCAGGATGTGGACCTAAATTAAAAGATCACTTCAGCATGCCCCAAATTGACCTAAGTCTCTACTCCTACTCCCTCTCCTCCCATTGGAGATTTGGAGATAATCAGATATCTCATGGAGATAAGACACCAAAATGAAGACAGCTGTCTAGATATTATGCCCTATGCTCACCTCCCAATAATTTTTTCTAGTCCCATGTGACTTAATGTAGATATATTATAAAACAGATATCAAAATATAAAACTTATCTTCTTACCCCAAACCTTTCAAAGACACATTATTTCGCTTAACCTACTAATTAATTGTTTAAACATATATATTCCTGCTAATCATTTTTCACTAATTTGTTAACTTTGCCCTTAAAATCAGTGATATTCCTAGATACTATTAGAACGATCTTGCTGAAAGAGTTCTGCAGATTTTGCTGGATCTTTACAGTATTTGTGAAGTGCTCGGTCAAGCATATTCTTTTAAATATTTCTTCTTTGTTTTCCACTCCTGATCTTTTCAGCCACTTTTCTTTCCTTAGCTAGTCTAGCAAGATTCACATCCCTAACAACCAGTATTAATTGTAGGTTTCAGAGTAGCAGCCGTGTTA
Organism: Eretmochelys imbricata; assembly: GCF_965152235.1. Classification (NCBI taxonomy): domain Eukaryota; kingdom Metazoa; phylum Chordata; order Testudines; family Cheloniidae; genus Eretmochelys; species Eretmochelys imbricata. Next base: position 272,258,579 of record NC_135572.1, on the reverse strand, counting down.
GTCTGTATTCGCAAAAAGAAAAGGAGGACTTGTGGCACCTTAGACTCTAAGGTGCCACAAGTCCTCCTTGTCTTTTTTAGTATTAATTGTGTTTCTGCATTTGTTTTTCTTGTCCTGGTTGCAGTTTTGATAAGTCTCTTGATCTTTATTTGAAAGGTACAGTCTCAAGAGTGGCCAACCTGAGCCTGAGAAGGAGCCAGAATTTACCAATGTACATTGCCAAAGAGCCACAGTAACACATCAGCAGCCCCCCGTCAGCTCTTCCCCGCCCCCAGTGTCTCCCACCCACCAGCAGCACCGCCGCTTAGCACCTAACCCTCCATCCCTGCACCTCCCGCCCGCCGCAATCAGCTGTATTATGTGGAGGAGGCTGGGGGGTGGGGGTGAGAAGGAGGAGCAAGGGTGCAGCAGACTCAGGGGAAGGCGTGGGGTCCTTGGGGGAAGGGGTGGAGTGGGGCTGGGGCCTGGGGCAGAGCCAGGGGTTGAGCAGTGGGCACCCTGTAGCACATTGGAACGATGGCGTCTGTAGCTCCAGCCCTGGAGTTGGCGCCTAGGCAAGGAGCCGCGTATTAACTTCCGAAGAGCCGCAGGTCGGCCACCCCAGGTCTATAGAAAAACAAATCATTATTTGTATTTTATGTTACTATTTGGATCAAGAGTTTAGTGAGACATTTTTCAATTTTATTTTAAGGGTTTAACAATGAGATTCTCAGACTGTATGGTGATGAGTGCCTAGAAATACCTGAGATCATCTCTATAGCCCTGGAACAAAGTAAGTGAATGTTTCAATATCTCTATCATCATTAAAAAATCATTCTTTTGGAGATTGTCTAAATGTCTAAGCCCCTTCCCATATTTATTGTGGGATAAGGAATTCTACAAATATTATCATTAGTGGGGAATGTACTTTGTTCATATTTTCCGACTAACTCTTTGACTTTTGTACAAAAAATAAATCTCTCCCCCTCGAGTACCTCGAGGAATTTTCCTTATTCTTGGCGTCTTTCTTTTCTGCCTCCTTCCATTTTAAAGTCTTGGTTACAGCTTTGTGACATTTTAGCCACAACTTGAAATGACATAAAGGGGAAATTGTTTTTTAGTATTGTAAACTTGGCCCTGGTTTGTCAAAAGGTTCATAAACGTTGTTCCAGTTTTGAGCTGACCCCTGGTGTTTTATGGTTTCTTTCCAAACCCATGATGTTGGATTTGTTGCAGCACAAAACTAGGAGGGGGAATGAGAGGTGGAGTGGACCCACGTGACATGAAATGCAAGGAAGAAATCTATGCAAATTTACAGTTTTGTAAACTTTTGTACAGCTCTAGCTGATGCCATTGCCATTTGGATTATAAATTAATTGGGGGAGGAGACCATCTTTTTGCTCCGTGTTTGTACAGCGCCTAGCACAATGCGGCTTTGATCCCTGATTGGTGCATCTGAGTGCTGCTGGAATACAAATAATAATTGTGTTATTTAACCAATGGCTGCTATAACTCTTCTTGAAATGTGATATCTTTCCACAAAGTTTGTTTTCATACTCAGTATCCAACTGCTTCTATCAATGGTTATCCCTGTCATTGCCATGACTATATTGGTGTGAACTGATTTCTGCGATTAGCTCATTTTTTAAAACTTGATGCTATAGCTATAATCAAATCAGGGGTTAAAAGTTATAATGTTATTGAGGCCTAACCATACCTTCATAAAAGAGTTAGAACCCTGGACAGACAGTCCAAGGCTTGAGCCCGGTTATAGGGACGCTACACTACACTGCAAACCTGTTGTAACCTACTCAGTCACAGCTGTAATATAGACAGGATTGAAGAGCCAATTTCAGAGCAAACTAATCTCTCTGTCTCCCTCTTTATCTAATTTCCTTTGTGTGTGGGAGGGGCATATGTGTTTGTTGTTTTTTTGGGGGTGGGGTGGGGTTGTGCATGCAAGCAAGGGCTTTGTTGGCATTTCCTCAGCTGCCTCTGCAAACATCTTGACAGCTAACCAGCGAATCTTTTGAAACACAGTCTGTCACGTCTGCCATTCTTTACTATCTTCTTTCCAATTTTATTGAAATCAGTATTAGGCAAAATTGCTTTCCCAGACCCCAGGCAGCCTTTTAAAAAACTTCAATCAGTTCAAGAACTGCATATGACTACACGAACAGGCCTGCAATATGAAATCACACAAGACATAGGTGTTACCCCACCTTCCCTCTCACACATCTCCTGAATGGTTATTGCTGGCCATTCAAGACTATTTTAATGAGCAGTGAGGGTAACTTACAAGATCCAACTAGATTGCCTTGCCTTTAGTGGTTTTTTTTTTTTTTAATAAAACCTTTGCCCCCATCACAGCAATAAAGAGGAGTGGGGGGCATGGGAGTGAACATGCCTCCTCCCAGATTTTTTGTCCTTGCCCTGACCACTTGCCATCATTTGTGGTCCTATACTAAATAAATACAGTTTCTGCGATGTGGCCCCAACACCATGGATACTTGTCCTTTGTCCAGACAGAGGGGCAGCCAGGCCAAATGGCGTTGCGACCTGGCACATGGAGAGTCTGTTCCTGTACGGCTGAGTGCAGGGGACTCTACCAAGAATTTGAGTTCTGGCAGCACCAGCACATGCCCTGTGTGGGTAAGAAAGACTGGAAATTCCCTGGCTGAGGGAGACCCGGGGTCCCTGTGGGAGGGGAGGGGGACATAAATGGGGACTAGAACGAGGACTGTGCAGGGGTGAGGGGACACCAGAATTTGTCCCCTCTTTTCTTCCCCCCAAGAAATTTCTGAATTCATGCCGCTGCTTTAATGTTGTAATTTGTACAGGGGTGATTTTAGGTACAGGTTTAATAAATGGTTGCCTAGAGTACCACATTCTCAGGAAATAATGGCCCCATGAGTTTAGGAGGCATTTATCTGTAAGAAGTAATCAGTCCAGAAGCATCCCTGGGCTCTGAGAATCCACCCCCAAAGCACAGGCTATGGAAGACAGGCAGGCCAGAAGACATGTTCCCTGACCTGGCAAAAAGATAAGGGAAAGACAGTGGAGCAGCTGACAAGGAAAGAAGTGTCCTGGAGAAGGGGGAAAACTCTTGTTGTGGGGAACATGCAGAAATGGGAAGGATGGTGACTGGAGTCCTACTTTGTCAATATGGGGAATCATTTAAAAAAAAAAAAAAAAAAGCTGTTTTGAACGCTAGTCCTGTTCCACAGCAATACTTCACCAAAGTGCATCTTTCATAGTTTTACTCGGAGTTTGGGAGCATAGCTACACTAAACCCTCTAATTTGTCAGAGGAATAAAGCTGAATTTCTAACCTCCATAGCTTCATGTGCTAGCCTAATAATTCATTGATGGTAAGGCCAGTATAAAATCACCTAGTCTGATGTCCTGCATAACACAAGCTATAGAATTTCACCCAGTAATTCCTGTAAGAAACAGCAACAAGTCCCTCTTGATACTCCTTACTGCATCTATTACATGTCTAAAACCCCTCTTAACATGCATTGAGTTGTGTTATGGCACTGTAGCATGTGGAATATGTGCGGTAAGGTATCTTATTTCAATGAGCAAATATTTTTATGGAAGTGATGTGGTTTTTATAAAATATTTGTTATACTTTGCTTGTTAGTTTTTAAGCCCTGGTCTACACTAGGACTTTAGGTCGAATTTAGCAGCATTAAATCGATGTAAATCTGCACCCGTCCACGCGATGAAGCCCTTTATTTCGACTTAAAGGGCTCTTAAAATCGATTTCCTTACTCCACCCCTGACAAGTGGATTAGCGCTTACATCGGCCTTGCCGGGTCGAATTTGGGGTACTGTGGACACAATTCGATGGTATTGGCCTCCGGGAGCTATCCCAGAGTGCTCCATTGTGACCGCTCTGGACAGCACTCTCAACTCAGATGCACTGGCCAGGTAAACAGGAAAAGAACCGCGAACTTTTGAATCTCATTTCCTGTTTGGCCAGCGTGGCAAGCTGCAGGTGACCATGCAGAGCTCATCAGCAGAGGTGACCATGATGGAGTCCCAGAATCGCAAAAGAGCTCCAGCATAGACCGAATGGGCGGTACGGGATCTGATCGCTGTATGGGGAGAGGAATCCGTGCTATCAGAACTCTGTTCCAGTTTTCGAAATGCCAAAACCTTTGTCAAAATCTCCCAGGGCATGAAGGACAGAGGCCATAACAGGGACCCAAAGCAGGGCCACATGAAACTGAAGGAGCTGAGGCAAGCCTACCAGAAAACCAGAGAGGCGAACGGCCGCTCCGGGTCAGAGCCCCAAACATGCCGCTTCTATGATGAGTTGCATGCCATTTTAGGGGGTTCAGCCACCACTACCCCAGCCGTGTTGTTTGACTCCTTCAATGGAGATGGAGGCAATACGGAAGCAGGTTTTGGGGACGAAGAAGATGATGATGATGATGAGGTTGTAGATAGCTCACAGCAAGCAAGCGGAGAAACCGGGTTTTCCCGACAGCCAGGAACTGTTTCTCACCCTGGACCTGGAGCCAGTACCCCCCGAACCCACCCAAGGCTGCCTCCTGGACCCGGCAGGCGGAGAAGGGACCTCCGGTGAGTGTACCTTTTAAAATACTATACATGGTTTAAAAGCAAGCATGTGAAAGGATTACTTTGCCCTGGCATTCGCGGCTCTCCTGGATGTACTCCCAAAGCCTTTGCAAAAGGTTTCTGGGGAGGGGAAACTTATTGCGCCCTTCATGGTAGGACACTTTACCACTCCAGGCCAGTAACACGTACTCGGGAATCATTGTACAACAAAGCATTGCAGTGTATGTTTGCTGGCGTTCAAACAACATTCGTTCTTTATCTCTCTGTGTTATCCTCAGGAGAGTGAGATATAATTCATGGTCACCTGGTTGAAATAGAGTGCTTTTCTTCAGGGGACACTCAGAGGAGCCCATTCCTGCTGGGCTGTTTGCCTGTGGCTAAACAGAAATGTTCCCCGCTGTTAGCCACAGGGAGGGGGAGGGTTGAGGGGGTAGCCACGCGGTGGGGGGAGGCAAAATGCGACCTTGTAACGAAAGCACATGTGCTATGTATGTAATGTTAACAGCAAGGTTTACCCTGAAAGAGTGTAGCCACTGTTTTATAAAATGTGTCTTTTTAAATACCACTGTCTCTTTTTTTTTCTCCACCAGCTGCATGTGTTTCAATGATCACAGGATCTTCTCCTTCCCAGAGGCTAGTGAAGATTAGAAAGAAAAAAAAACGCACTCGAGATGAAATGTTCTCCGAGCTCATGCTGTCCTCCCACACTGACAGAGCACAGACGAATGCGTGGAGGCAAATAATGTCAGAGTGCAGGAAAGCACAAAATGACCGGGAGGAGAGGTGGCGGGCTGAAGAGAGTAAGTGGCGGGCTGAAGACAGGGCTGAAGCTCAAATGTGGCGGCAGCGTGATGAGAGGAGGCAGGATTCAATGCTGAGGCTGCTGGAGGACCAAACCAGTATGCTCCAGTGTATGGTTGAGCTGCAGCAAAGGCAGCTGGAGCACAGACTGCTACTACAGCCCCTGTGTAACCAACCGCCCTCCTCCCCAAGTTCCAAAGCCTCCACACCCAGACGGCCATGCACGCGGTGGGGGGGCCACCGGCCAACCAGCCACTCCGCCACAGAGGACTGCCCAAAAAAAAGAAGGCTGGCATTCAATAAATTTTAAAGTTGTAAACTTTTAAAGTGCTGTGTGGCATTTTCCTTCCCTCCTCCACCACTCCTCCTGGGCTACCTTGGTAGTCATCCCCCTATTTGTGTGATGAATGAATAAAGAATGCATGAATGTGAAGCAACAATGACTTTATTGCCTCTGCAAGCGGTGATTGAAGGGAGGAGGGGAGGGTGGTTAGCTTACAGGGAAGTAGAGTGAACCAAGGGGTGGGGGGTTTCATCAAGGAGAAACAAACAGAACTTTCACACCGTAGCCTGGCCAGTCATGAAACTGGTTTTCAAAGCTTCTCTGATGCGTACCGCGCCCTCCTGTGCTCTTCTAACCGCCCTGGTGTCTGGCTGCGCGTAACCAGCAGCCAGGCGATTTGCCTCAACCTCCCACCCCACCATAAACGTCTCCCCCTTACTCTCACAGATATTGTGGAGCACACAGCAAGCAGTAATAACAGTGGGAATATTGGTTTCTCTGAGGTCTAAGCGAGTCAGTAAACTGCGCCAGCGCGCCTTTAAACGTCCAAATGCACATTCTACCACCATTCTGCACTTGCTCAGCCTGTAGTTGAACAGCTCCTAACTACTGTCCAGGCTGCCTGTGTACGGCTTCATGAGCCATGGCATTAAGGGGTAGGCTGGGTCCCCAAGGATACATATAGGCATTTCAACATCCCCAACAGTTATTTTCTGGTCTGGGAATAAAGTCCCTTCCTGCAGCTTTTGAAACAGACCAGAGTTCCTGAAGATGCGAGCGTCATGTACCTTTCCCGGCCATCCCACGTTGATGTTGGTGAAACGTCCCTTGTGATCCACCAGAGCTTGCAGCACTATTGAAAAGTACCCCTTGCGGTTTATGTAGTCGGCGGCTTGGTGCTCCGGTGCCAAGATAGGGATATGGGTTCCGTCTATGGCCCCACCACAGTTAGGGAATCCCATTGCAGCAAAGCCATCCACTATAGCCTGCACATTTCCCAGGGTCACTACCCTTGATATCAGCAGATCTTTGATTGTGTGGGCTACTTGCATCACAGCAGCCCCCACAGTAGATTTGCCCACTCCAAATTGATTCCCAACTGACCGGTAGCTGTCTGGCATTGCAAGCTTCCACAGGGCTATCGCCACTCGCTTCTCAACTGTGAGGGCTGCTCTCATCTTGGTATTCATGCGCTTCAGGGCAGGGGAAAGCAAGTCACAAAGTTCCATGAAAGTGCCCTTACGCATGCGAAAGTTTCGCAGCCACTGGGAATCGTCCCAGACCTGCAACACTATGCGGTCCCACCAGTCTGTGCTTGTTTCCCGAGCCCAGAATCGGCGTTCCACAGCATGAACCTGCCCCATTAGCACCATGATGCATGCATTGGCAGGGCCCATGCTTTCAGAGAAATCTGTGTCCATGTCCTGATCACTCACGTGACCGTGCTGACGTCGCCTCCTCGCCCGGTATCGCTTTGCCAGGTTCTGGTGCTGCATATACTGCTGGATAATGCGTGTGGTGTTTAATGTGCTCCTAATTGCCAAAGTGAGCTGAGCGGCCTCCATGCTTGCCTTGGTATGGCGTCCACACAGAAAAAAGGCGCAGAACGATTGTCTGCCGTTGCTCTGACGGAGGGAGGGGCGACTGATGACACGGCTTACAGGGTTGGCTTCAGGGAGCTAAAATCAACAAAGGGGGTGGCTTTACATCAAGGAGTATTTCAGGCAGGACTTCACAGAGGGTTCCAATAAGAAATGGTGCACCTAAGTTATTGTTCTTATTGGAACAAGGAGGTTAGCCTGGCCTCTGATTGATACATGGCTAGATTTACCTCGCTGCACCTTCTCTGTGAGTGACTGCAGTGTGACCTAGAGGAATGAGTCCCCTAGACAGGGGAGGAGGCAAATGAGTACAAAATAAATCTGGTCTATTTCTTGTTTTGATCCACTCCATCTATCTTTTACATCTTTGGCTGGCAGCAGACGGTACAGAAGGACTGCATGCCATCCACATCTCATGGCTGCTCGGCAGAAGATGGTACAGTACGACTGCTAGCCATCCTCATCTCTTGCCTGCCCGGCAGAAGATGGTACAGTACGACTGCTAGCAATCCGTATCGCCTGCCTGCTCACCTTAAGATGGTTCAATAGGACTGACTGCAGGACTAAAGAGAATGACCTGGTCAAGTCACTCCAAATTTAGTCCCTGCTCCCATGTCTGCCCAGGCGCTCCCAGCCGACGTGGCCAGGAGCACCTCGGACACGACGAGGATGGCTACCAGTCGTACTGCACCATCTGCTGCCAGAAGGCAATGGATTGCTGCTACTGTGTAGCAAAGCCGTACCACGTCTGCCAGCACCCAGGAGACATACTGTGATGGTTACCTGAGCGGGCTCCATGCTTGCCGTGGTATGGCGCCTGCGCAGGTAACTCAGGAAAAAAGGCACAAAACGATTGTCTGCCGTTGCTTTCACGGAGGGAGGGAGGGAACGGGGGCCTGACGATATGTACCCAGAACCACCCGCGACAATGTTTTAGCCCCGTCAGGCATTGGGATCTCAACCCAGAATTCCAATGGGCAGCGGAGACTGCGGGAACTGTGGGATAGCTACCCTCAGTGCAACGCTCCGGAAGTCGACTCTAGCCTCGGTACTGTGGAAGCACTCCGCCGAGTTAATGCACTTAATGCACTTAGAGCATTTTCTGTGGGGACACACACACTCGAATATATAAAACCGATTTCTAAAAAAACGACTTCTATAAATTCAACCTTATTCCGTAGAGTAGACATACCCTTAGATACGCTTCTGAGTTAAGCAGATCAGCAAGCCAACTTGTCAACAGAAAGGACTGACAACTAACAAAGGTCAGGCAACTGACCTGTCCCCTCATTCTTTTCCAGTTCGAAGGGACCTGCATCGAGCTTGGAATGCTACCGAATGGACGATGTGATGCCTAAAGAGAAAGTGAAGAATCCAAACTGATACCCGGTTCATCTACAAAATAAATCTGTATTGCAGAAAAATTTAAAATAAATAGTTAAATGAGAGAAGTTCTGTGTCTGCTACTAGGAAATGACAGCCACTGAGCCCATGAAACAAAGATGGCAATAACTAAACACTCAGAATTTTTTCGTTTGAGTTCACTGTCTTCTCTAAAACATGTGACCATAGCATTTCCTGTTGCATACAGCTATCACAAACAGCAGAAGAGATATTCTGCCCCAGCTACCCAGTGCCTGATTGTACCCTACATATAAAGCATTTGTATTCTATGAGGGGAGATTGTGGAATCTCCTTCATTGGGGATTTTTAAGAGCTGGACAAACACCTGTCAGGAATAGTCTAGATCAGGGGTGGGCGACTTATGGCATGTGTGCCAAAGGCGGCACGTGAGTTGATTTTCAGTGGCACTCACGCTGCCCGGGTCCTGGCCACCGGTCCGGGAGGGCTCTGCATTTTCATTTAATTGTAAATGAAGCTTCTTAGACATTTTAAAAACCTTATTTACTTTACATACAACAATCGTTTAGTTATATATTAAAGACTTATAGAAAGAGACCTTCTAAAAACATTAAAATGTATTACTGGCATGCGAAACCTTAAATTAGAGTGAATAAATGAAGACTTGGCACACCACGTCTGAAAGGGTGCCGAGCCCTGGTCTAGATAATACTTAGTCCTGCTTTGAGTGCAGGGGACTGGACTAGACAACCTCTCAAGGTCCCTTCCAGTTCTATGATTCTATGAGGTGTTTGAAGCAGACTGCTGCTCTTTCCATAGGTACAGGACATAGGCACTGACTCCATGGGCTCTCTGGGGCTGAAGCACCCATGGGAAAAAATTAGCGGGTGCTCTGGACCCACCAGCAGCAAAGCTCATTCGTCCTTGCCTCCTTTTACCCCACTCCAAATGGACTGCGTCCCTGCTTCTCCTCCTCCCTCCCAGCGCTTACCACCCCCACAACATCTAATAGCTGTTTGGTGGTGCTTAGGACTTTGCGGGAGGGGAGGGAAGGGAAGGAGCAGGGACGTGGCATGCTCAGGGGAAGAGGTGGAGAAGAGGCAGGTCAGGGACCGCGACTTGGGGGAAGGGGGTGGAATGAGGGTGGGAAGGGGGCGGGGCTGGAGTGGGAAAAGGTGGGGTGGGGCAGGACTTTGGGGAAGGGGTGGAATGGGGGTGGGACAAAGGCGATGCAGGGGCGGGAAGAGGTGGGTCAGGGGCCGGGGTGGGGGGGGGTGTCGAGCACCCATGGTACAAGATTTCCATGGCCCATCTCCAACCTATTAACTTAACAGCTGTTTTTTTCCTGGCATCTGCCAGCTACAGTGACACTGAGTATAATTCAGTGGGAGTGTCAGTGTGGATTGACTGTACATCCAGTTAAACAATTGCACGTTATACAAGGCAAAGCTTACAAGAAACATTTTGGAGGTCAGGATATTGAGAGAGCGTGCATGGAAGAACATGTTACTGAACAAATGTAATGAATAACACTAGGAAGCTATGGCATGGAAATATTCTTTGGTATTTGAGACATTCTTTTTCAGGAGGTTGGTGTGGGGTGAAGAGAAGCATAAGAGTTAGCACAAGGGTTCTTATTTGGTGCGGGTGGGGGACATACTGGTTGGGTTTTTTTTTTTTTTTGTGGTTGGTTATTTTTTGATTTGAGGTTGGGAGCAGCTCCTGGCTCTATTTTTGATTTGGCTGTATTTTTAACTTTTGGCAAAGGCACCGAGAGCCTTGGATAGGTTTTTATATAGATTATAAAGCAAAATAAAGAAAAAGAAGCTATTTGTATCTCTGTGCTGTGTGTGGGCTGTAAACAAACCCATTACTGAGACGTCACTGACCTGAACAGGACCAAAACGTACCCCGTGCATCATCCTGTTGTTTGTTTATAATTACAGAGATCTCAGAGTCAATACGTTAAGAGAATTAATGTTGTAATGGAGCCTCCAAAAGGCCCCCTCCAGCCCAGGCTATCAGCAAGGATAAGTAACACTTGGAGTCTGCACAGCATAAACAAGTGGGGCCTCATACAAATGGTGCCATGGAGTGTGCCTTCATGGGACCAGATACATGACCAGTGGTAAAGGATGCCTTCAGGTTTCAAAAGCTGTGATTTTACCCATTTGTCCATGAAGCTGTCTTCTGAATATATCTAATTGCACCTCTGGCAGAAATAAGAGACATTGTTTCCTCAATGGCGGCTTAGCCTTCCCTGGACTATTATAACCACCACCTATGCAGATGTTCCAGTCTTGATTTCAGATGGCAGAGAATCCTCCACAATCCTAGGTAAGTTGTTCCAGTGGTTAATTATCCCTCACCATTAAAAACCTGAATTTGTCTAGCTTTAGCTTCCAACCATTGGACCTTGTTTCACCTTTGTTTGCTAGATTAAAGACCACTCTACTATTAGAAATCTTTCCCCATGCAGGTACTTTAGTCCATGATCAAATCGCTTAACCTTTTGTTTGATAAGATAAATAGACTGAGTTCACTGAGTCTCTGTCCAGACCTCGAATCATTTTTGTAGCTCTCTTCTGAACGCTTTCCAATTTGTCAACATCTTTTGTTAAAGAGTGGACACCAGAACTAAACACATAATTCCAGTAATGGTCATACTAATATCTGGTCTGGGGTCCTGGACAGTAGTGAACAGCTAAACACATCACAAAAACACATCTGGCAGTCTCATCAGAGAGGTAAAGGACTGAATGGGCAATGGAGATTGACCTCCCTTTCTCCTCTCTAGATGAGGTCAAGGTTAAGACATATCAATGAGGGGCAGTATGGTGATGTTTCCACTGTAATCACTAGTTGCTGTAGCAGTTTGGTTGAAAAATAGAAGATTTCATTCTCTAGTGACTGTCTGAAACGTTTCACCAGTGCTCAGTTCACTCACACTTCTTTGAACGAAGGGAAAATATTATGAAAATAAACTTCTGTGTCTGGCAACAACACAAACAAAATTGCCAGCATTATAAATTACACTTCGGCTCCATTATGTCCCGGTGTACAATGTTTGAAGTTTTATTTTTAATCAGTGACTGTGAGATAAGGTTCCTCAGGGACCAGCTGCTGGAAGAACTTAACTTAAACACTCATGTTGGACCACCACCTTAGTCAATGGGCTGCATAATATCACAAGGAAATCATTGCTTGTTGCAAAGTAAGTTAGACAATGTTGGGGTTTAGTGCAGCCAGAGTTATTCAAGCTAAACACTGCATGAAATAGCTATAAATGTTTTTGAATATATAGGAACAGCAGACAAAGTCTATGTCAGAAGGGTATAACATCAAAGCACCTCATTCTTCAGGCAGTTCAGAACTTCAGAGCAGAAAGGAGCAAGAGGAAATAAGATCAAGGTATATAAAAGAAGGGATGGCATTGAGAAGGCCTTTTGGTTGTGCCTGTTAGTAATCTGAGGACAAGGGTAACTTGAATTTGAAAGACAGATCATTTAAAGTGGATAAAAGGAAGTAGTTCTTATGCAGCATGAACCTGATCCAAAGCCCCCCGGAGTCAAAGGAAGAGCTCCCATGAACTTCAACTGATGTTGAATCATGTCCCTTATAACTGAACTGTAGACCTTGGCTGCCATATCATATTATTGAGCTAAGAACCACTCATCTCTAAATCTAGTGTTTTTGTTGGTAATACAAGGACTGGAAAGCCTCAGGAAACTGCTGTTCCGACTTCTTGTTAGCCAGTGTGGTGAAATAGAAGTTTAGTTTTGTTGCTGGTTTGCTATATCTCATGGGAGAATAACCTCCATTTTTGGGATGTATCTGCTCTATTTCTCAGCAGTTTGTCCTGAATTTGGTATTCTCAGTTGTGACCCATGGAGGCCTGGTTACACCCAGTATGGCCGTTCTTATGTACAGAACAGATGATGGAAGGGGGAGAAAGGCAGGGAAAGGAGGGCAAAAGGGAGAAAGAGAGTGGGGGTGAGAATGGAGGGAGCGAGGGAGGGAACAAAGCTAGCAAGCTGGATAAGAAAGTGTAAAGTGATGCAGGAGGAGCCTAGAAGACATGGTCAGGGCTGAGGTCAATGGGGAAATGAGGCAAAATGGGGGAAGGCAGTAATGTGTGATTAGGTCATAGTGGCTTCCCCCTTGTTCTATTTCACCAGCAGTTGCCCAAATCAGACTTGTTAACATTTTATATAAGGGAGAATACTATTAAAAAAAAGATTCTCCATTTTTTTAAAGTAACTTTCAATTGATACAGAATAAACCTCTTAAAATACTATGGATGAAAAGAGTGTGGTAACCTGAAGCAGCTGCCTAACTTGCCCCTCACCTCCAAAAAACTCCATGGGAACTAATCTGCTTCCTAGTTGCTGGTACCTTCCTATTAGCTAACCCTTATCCAACACCTTCCTTAAGGCACCAGGCAATGCTCTAGATCTAGGAATTAAAGGTGTTTAGCCACTATCCATGTGATATTAGAAGTCCACAAAGAACAATTCCTCATCAGCTGTGTCCACACTCATTCTCTATGCTTGCTTTTTTGGAAATCTTGAGAGATAACTGATCCTGGCAGATAACAAGTAGGGAGATGAATGGAATCTTGACTTAAAAGGTTTTGCTTCAGTCACATGAAAAGGATGGCAAGTGAAGAGTTACCATTTCACAGGCTGCTGTTTCTATTGCTTAAAACGTCTTCATTTTTTTTACCACCTTTTCTGTCTTGCTATTGAATCCAAAAGTTTGCAGATGCCCAAAGAACTGAATTGATTTCTGTGTTTAAATTTGCTGTTGTAATGAGTGATTCTGAATTTTACAAGCTTTTCATTTTATGTTTTTATTATTTCATAGATACATAGAAAGCAGAGATGGAAAAGACTTAACATGGTCAGTCATCTAGTTTCCTCTCCTCTGACCCATTCAAGATTGTTACCAGGAGGGTATTCTTGGGTATTTTATGCAGTTTAGTTTCAAATGACCCAAGCAATGAAGCTTCACCACTTCCTTTGAGAGAAGAGTACATTATAATGGATGTCACCATTAGGAAAGTTCCCTGATGTAGCCAGTTTAAATTTTTATGTGCTTGTTGTCATCAAATAGACTCTCATGAGGTCACCACCTCTGTCATCCTTTCTTGTGTATACCCTTTTGACAGGTGGGAATCAAAACTCTGCTTGGGATAAATTCATTGAAGTCAATGGAGTTTCATTGGCTCCTTTCCGCTTTTCCTCTAAATTTCCTCTCCCATCGTTGTGCATTATTGTTGATAGTCTTTGAATTTCTTATATTTTATCAAAGTTGTGGTTTCTGAAGCACGTAGAACTGAGGGCAGATTTCTTGGGGGTGGTAACAACAGCGTTAGGCTCCTTTTAGTCTCCTCATACCGAATTAGGATTCTGTGTGGTGAATGATGCCTCAGTATATGCAGCCCAAAATCACATTGGCTTTTTTTTGCTGACGTATCTCATTGCAATCTCAGAGCTAATTTCCTGCACACTGTCACCCGGGGGTCTCTCCTGGGACCAGTTCCTACCAAATTTCTTCTTACATAAGGCTTGTGTTTTGAATGATTGCCTCCAGATGCTTTAGCTTGCATTTTTTTCCATGCTGAATATCAGTATATCCTCTCCATCTATCTGACATCTCCAGACCCAAGGGTGTGACATCTTTGTTTTCAGTGGTTTTCACAAAACTTCCTAGTTTAATATCACCCAGAAATTTAATTAACAAATGGCCTGATTTTCATAAGTGTTCCTAGCTCAACAGCTCCCAGTGAGAAAAATGGGAGTTGGCGGGTGATGGGCACTTCTGAAAATCAGGCCACTGCTGTTTACCTTTCTAATGACACAGTGCTTAGCGCAATAGGGCCTCAGTCCTGCCTGGGGCCTCCGATGATACCTGTTAAAGAAGCCCCGACCTGATACTGATCCTTGGGGGACCGCATTAGACACCTTGTCCCATCCTGATACCTTGATGTGAATCATTCTCCTTTGTTTACAATTCCCAAACTGTGAAACTATCAAAGCAATTTGAATCAGTTTTGAATAATACAATGTTTGGTAACATATTATGCAGGAGGTCTGCAAAGCAGCTGTAGTGGCCCTGTGTCTCTTCGCTGTCTGTAAGCCATTAAGCATCTCTATGGTGCTCTATAAATAACAGTTTTGTATGAATGCTTGTAATAACTGCATGTGTTTGCTCTTGTATTAACATACATGGGGATGTTCAGCTTGATCCTTTGCTATTTTCAATGTCTTTGTGGAATGGAAACCAAAGTCAGGTCGCTGAATTCCACTTGTTGGGCTTTTCTGGCCTCTGTGAGCTGCAGACGTTACTGTTTGGGATATGCCTAGTTATCTTCTTGGTTGTCACCCCTTTGGGGAATGGACCATAATGATGGTGATCTGGCTGGACCATCACCTCCACACCCCATGTACTTCTTGTTCAGCCACCTTTCCTTCTTGGACAGTTGTTTTTCCTTCATCACCACCCCCAACCTGCTGGTAAACCTCTTGTTGGAGAAGAAGTGCATCTCCTTCAGTGGCTGCATTGTGCAGATAGGTTTTTTTTTTCATCACCATGGCGGACACTGAGCTCTTGCTGCTGGCAGCCATGGGATATGACTGCTAGGTGGCAATCTGCCACCCCTGCATTACACGGTCATGAGCAGAGCAGTGTGCATTGCCTTCATGGCCAGCTCATGGACAGATGGCTTCACAACATCCTTGTTACACATTCTCCTGATGTCCAGGTTGCCTTTCTAGGGCTCCATTGTCATTCACCATTTTCACTGTGACATCTAGCCGCTCTTGGAGCTGGCTTGTGCTGACACCTTCCTGAATGATGTCCTGATCTTTGCCGTCAGAGCGGGGTGACTCTGGTGAGTTCTTTCATCCTGACTTGCATCTCCTATGTTTACATCCTCCCCATCATCCTGAGAAAGCACTTTGGGTGCCACGGGAAAGTAAAGGCCTTCTCCACCTGCTTCTCCCATCTGACAGTGATTGCTATCTTCTATGGGAGGATGAGCTTCATATACACACGCCCCACCTCCAGCTTGTCTAGCAGTCTGGATAGCTGGTATCTGTGATGTATATGGTGGTGACACTCATGCTTATTTACAGCCTCAGGAATGTGGAGGAGAAAGGAGAAGTGAGAAAAATACTGGAGAGAAAAAAGTGAGGCCAATTAAATGAGGACAGTGAATGTCCACTGAAAATCTCCTCCTCTCGCCTCAGAATCCTTGTATCTCTGTTTCAAACCATGGTACATCAACGTACACTAGGGAACTTTTAGTGCTCAACAGTGGGGTCCACACAGATAATTAGTGAGGCACTGGAGTACCCCAGCTTGCCACGAATGAAGTATTCGCGTAGACATATCCTCTCTCTGTTCCTCACCCCCCGTCCCGCAACTCACTCTGCATATCTAGCAGAGGCCTCCTCTCCGTCCTTCACGCAATCTAGTAGCTGTTGGTATGAGGGCCTTCTCCTGTGGCATATTGCCCATGCAGAGCTGTCTTCCTGTTATTTCCATCTCTTTGACTTTAGGCTCTTTCATTTCTGCTATTATTCCTTCCTTTCTATAACATGGTCGCTGTATTGCCTGACTCTGTGAAGCATTTTGAGGTACACTTTGAAAGAAAGAGGCTATAAAAGTAAAGTGGTGGTGTGCTGAACTTTTCACTTGTGTGGGTGCCTATCAGCAGCCTTTTCTGTGTCCCTTCTCATAACATTCCTCCCACAGGTAATCCAGGAGCCTTCTCCTCTGCTGCCTCTGCCAATGAAGCAGCCTTCAGGTATCTTTTGGCTTTGTTCACTTTCCACTTCCTTTTAAATCTTGTCTGAAAACTTCTTTGTCTTTACATCTCTCAATCTCTACCTCCTCTTACTCTATGGTGCCCACCTATCTTTAGTAATGTTTCCCATTCTCTCTGAAAGAAGAGATCCTTTCACACAACAAGGGGAGAATTGGTTATGGAATGAGGGTTTATTTCCAAGTTATTGAATGTATTCTTAAAGAACAGGGGCCAAATCCCTGGCTGGTGTAAATCAGCACAGGTTAGCTGACTTTGAGGGAGCTATGCCCGTTTGCACCAGCTGAGGATCTGGCCTCTAGTTGGAGGTACATTTGAATGTAGTATTTAATTAGTTAAAAGCAAATTCTTCAAGAGCAGGATGTTAAAACCTTTGCTAAGATTCTACCCTGGGTACTTTGAAGAGGACATCAGCAAAGCCAGATGTGCCTCACACTGGATTGAGAATTAGGAGACCTGGATTCTAAGCTTGCCTCTGCCACTGATTTTCTATGTGACCTCAGGCAAGTAGTTTCATCTCTCTGTGCTTCTGTTTCCCCTCCTACTTTTTGTCTGTCGCACTATGTGTTTGTACAGCACCTAGCAGTTCAATAGATCCACATCTCAGTTGGGACCGCTAGCTGCTACTCTGTGGTGCAGTCCTGCTATTTAAAGTATAGGTACTCTGCTCTGCCAGCATGGCCATGCATATACAGGGTGTGCAAGCTCACGCTGTGCGGAGATGCTGTTTTGTTCTTTACAATGGACACCTCCATGCAGCTGCATGGAGGACACCATTTTGTTTCTGTATAAAATAGTATCCTCCATGTGGTGTGACCTCACACAAGTACAGTGCATGCGAGGCCATGCTATGCAGAGGATGCCATTTCTCAAAATGGCATCCCTCCATTCAGTAAAAGTGCTGGAATGCTGTTCAGGTGTGATCCGGCCCCACGACAGCACAGCTGCTACCATAATAAAATAATACTAAAAAAGCTATACAATTGGGCATTTTTAACCAAGGGAGGAATGCTTAAGATGTATCACTAAATCCTCTCACTTCATTTTCTGTATTTCTTCCGATTGTTTACTCTGAACGCATCTTTGCTATTGAGAGAGATTATTGTGAGATGTGTATGACCCTTTGAGATATAACTGAATTGATTTATTTTGGTTTACTTGGGATTTACTGTAGGCCTTATCATGTAACCTACACAAAGAACCAAACACCTAATTTACTCTGAGGGGGGACGCTTGGACTTGGTTGGCAATAAATACCTCAACTCTGTGATCAGACCCATTAGAAAGGAAAGCTTTTATTATTGCTTAGAGCAGGGGTAGAGTGGGGAGAGGAGAGCATGTTCTGAGAGGGTGGTGAATGTGATCAGTGTGTCAGGAACCTAGTTACAGGTATGAAGCTGGGAAAGGAGGCAGTCTTCAGAAAGAGGGCATTACATTTCAAATTTTCTAAACCTTTTTTTTTTTTTTTTTTACTGTTACATAGGATGAATGATTGAAAGTTTGTCAGTGTTGCCGACTTCTGTGACATTTGGTGATTTTCTTAAAGCCCCAGCTGCTGGAGTCAGGTGATTACTAGAGAATCTCAGTTTCATTTAATTTTTTGTTTGTGTGTGTATGTGTAAGTTTCCAGCCTTGAAGGGTTGGGGAGAAAAAGTGTAACGTGTATAGCAAAGGCACCCTAAAGCTCAGAAACAGAACCCAATATTTATTATTTTAAAAAATATTTGGATTTTTAAGCCCATCTCATAATTTTGTGGGGGTCTGGCTCATGATTTATGAATACTTGTGTTGGTAATATGGAAATCTGCTCATTTATTCAACTGTCACATCTCCCCCGTCACGTGTATGTACCCTAGGGTATTTTATAGGGTGATTCATGAGAGATGGCCTATCCAGACTGGGTTGTTACTGTAGAGTGACTCTTATGCACTAGGTTGTTCACACATTGATTTGTCATCATGGGGCTGCTTAGTGTTGAGCTTCGAGAGTTCTTGAATTTAGAAGTAAAAGGGCTATTGAAATATGTTTTGGATTAGTGAGTTGGGAAACATATAAAGAGTTTGCGAACAGCTTCAAGGCTATATCCATGGAGCTATGCTGGAGCTACTCCACCTGAGGTGCTGGCCCATAAGTTACAGAAAACGTAGGCTATGATGTTCCAGAAAATATGGGCTAAATCCCACTCCTGCTTGTTATCGATTCCACTGACAGTGGCCTGTCACAGGAATCGGTGACTAAGTATTATCTCCCCAGTAGCAGCACAAACAGAGGAGAATGTAGATTTGCTTCTCAAATGATGTCATAACTGAACTCTGTCGCTTATTGGCTACATGGCAACAATAGCTCAGAAAATAACTTGCCTTCTTTCAAGGGGGGATGGGGGTTGGGGGCAGTGATGGAGTGGTTCTAAAAGGCTCCTTCTGTCCCAGTCCGATCTGGCCAGAGGTGAAGGAAATAGCATGAAATGCTTCTAGTGAAAACATGATGTGTCTATTGTTAAAAGTAATTTCAGACCATCTCTTCAGGATTTTAAAAACAATTTTAATAGTAAAAGAACAAAGAATAACCTGTTACAATGTGTACATGCTGCAGTAGTATTTCATAAGGTTTTTTTACATATATTTTTTTCCTTGCAACATTGACAACTCTCACAGCTTCTTCTGAAAATTAAGATTGCAGGGGCTCTCCTGTTCTCTCTTTTTTTAAAGACCAAAAGAGAACATGTTTTAAAATTCCTTTCATAAATCTTAAAACTCCTTAAAATGAAAGGAACAATTATCATCTTAACCCCCCCCCCCAAAAAACAAACAAACAAACAAACAAACAACCTAATACCAACAGCAGCTGCCCCCAAGCCCCTGCAAAACAGGACTTCAGCCAGGTATGGGAGATAGCGGGACTGTATTGATTTTGGACTCCTTTGAAGAGGAAACCTAGCAATACTCTTATGGCAGAAGGGAATGTACCAACACAGGGTTCAGAGGAGAAACTATATCAATACCTTGATGTTCACTAGAATGTCCCAATCTATGGACGCCTTTAGAAAGAGGGAACTTTGAGAATGCCCCAGTGTTTGCTGGCAGAGAACAGTCCCAATGTCACAAGGTCATGTCTCAACCTGGGACAAAAATGGGAGCTCAAGGGCTACTCTAATGCTCAGTCCTTTTGTTATGTTCCTAATTAAGCACACTGATGAGAGAAGCAATGATCACACTTCTTTGTGTGATCCAGAAAGTGGAACCAATAGGCCTTTTTCCAGACAAATTATAAGAGAGGGTCAGAATCTGAGAGGGAGAGATAAGGGTCATATAAATAGAGCAATTTAAGCTGAGAGAAAGCACAAGAAAACTGACATCCTTATTTAATCAAAAAACCAAAGGCTATTAAGTATGACTGAAGATAAATGAAATAAGTCACTCATATTTAAAAGCTAAATACAAATCAGACCTGCACAGAGAAGATTTTGAGAAAGAGGAAGAGCTGTAAAAGGAGGGAAGGGTGCAAGAAACGAGGAGCAACAGTGCATGAAAAACAAAGGTTATAGATGGTATCTGCCTAACAAGTAGTCCTGTGATTGGTTGAGGGGGTTTTCTGCAACTGTGGGGCCTACTTTCAATCCTCCCTCTGTTCACACATCTGGGCAGAGTTCCTCTGGGCGGCGTCCACTGGCTCCCTTGACACCTTTGAGGAGCAGTGGTGCTGTCCAGGGTTCTCTGCTCTGTGTCCCCCACAGGTTTCCTACCTTTGACCCTTTGACCCTCACACTTATCCCTGTTATTTTTCCGTTGTCCCATGCAATTATTTGAGTCCCGGGCCCAGTGGATCCTCCCCATGGGCTGCAGGAGGGTGCTTTACCAGTGGGCGGGCTTGTGTCCGCCGACTTCCCGGAAGCCAGTATGAAGTAGTCTTGAGATGTAGTTCGCCATTTGACACGCAACTTGTACTTGTAATGGTTACATTGCTGTAATGTGTTTCCTGTTTGTGTACTATGTACTGCCTTCTAGTGACTGGCCTATTGAAAATAAAAGCAGTACAACTGACAGCTAATGAGCATATTCCTTTATCTTTAAAGTGATGAGTCTTGTTTTTTTGGATTAAAGGTCCTCACAAAAGCTGGTGATGATGATGCAGCCATGTATTTGTAACAAATCTTTGCGTAAATTGATTTTAAACTTTAAACATATTTGCTAAACATTTTCAAGTAAGAATGGAGATATATAGAAATCATTAGTTTGACACATGCAGTGTAAACCACGAAAAGGTAAATTTGAATGAAGCTCACCACAATGATTAGAAAGATGACATCCTCTTTTATGAGTATCAGACAATAAAAACCACTTGTCCCTTGACTCTGAACAAAATTAAAATCCTTTCTTAATGCAAGAGGGGAAGGGAATATTCTTGCCCATTCTCTGCACAATTCTGAGTGTGGCTAAATGCAACACCATTCACCAGCCCAACAAGGACAAAGGCTGCCAGAGACCAAGAGATAGATCCATAAGGTTAAGTGGAACTACTCTCCTTCTGCCTACTCCCAGTTGTTCTCTTCCACCTGCACCCCAACTTGCTGCACCAACTTCTGAGATCTGGTGTTCAACTTCAACACATGCAATCTGCAAAGCTTGAACTGGAGAAGGGCATGGAAAGAAAATGCTTCACATTCCATGGTTGATAGGGATGGAGTGATGTGGGCGGGGACAGGGGATGGGGGCGGGGGGAGGGCTACTGTATGCTGAATGTGAGGGAGAAGGAGGTAAGTAGGACTCCAGCTTGTGCTAAACCTGCCCTGTACTAGAAGGACTGACCTAAATCTGGCTGGTACACAGCCCATGCCTTAGGATATGTCTACCTTGAGTCCGCTGCCTGTGCGAGGGAACTCTAGGCTTGAGCGGCTACATTATATTTTTACCTTATATTAAGACTTTTCTAACCCAGGCTCAAGCGTAGTGCTCTGGCGTCCACACTGCAGTGCGCAGACCCAGGTCTTAGTAACCATATCCCAGAGTCCCTAGCACCTCCACCCTCTGAAATGTGGCTTTTCTAGCCCTAGGACCATGGTGCACTGTGGGAAAACTTTACTGCCTACCCTGCATGTTACCAGGAAGCAGGTCACTTTGCAAAAGGCTTGTTCGGTTTGTTTTCCATTGCAAGCCCAGGAGGCCCTCTGACAGTGTGCTTGCAGATCAGTGATCAGAAGAGAACGGGTTAACACTGACCTGAGCTGCTGCTGTTTGCCATTTTCACGAGAGTGGACTGCAGATTGTTGGGATAGAGAGGACCAAGGAAGTTGTCCCATGGAATTGTGGGATACTTCCAGCTGACTCCAGGACCCGAGACAAGCGGGGCTCTGTCAACATTGCAAAGCAATAGGGTCGCACCCTGGGTTACAGCTTAACTCCTCCAGCCCTGCAGGGTTTGGGACCCTGGGTCCGAGCCCTGGATTAGCGCAATTGCAGTGTACACTGGGGGGTTAGGCTTGAGCCAAGGTTCATGCATAGGCCTACATTACAGAGTAGACATACCCTTAATGTGCTATATGTCACTGTCAAGTGATGATTGCAATGCTTCTCCATTTTCTTAACCAACAACTGGCAGATACCATATTTACATGAGGACCAGCTTGTACCAGGAACAGGAAGGGATTTCTACTTATAGGATATGAACGTTTATATCACTCTGAGAGTCACTTGATCAGAATGGCAACCTCGCAGGATAGCAGAGGGGTGAGTGCTGTGATAGATTTAGCTAGTGATCTTGAACATTCAGGCTGTCAGCTGTCCTTATTGGAGCAACAGAAATCTAATGACTACTCCACTAACCTGTGGATAATATAGGGAAGATGTAGTATTCCCAAGCCCTTCTGTTCTATGGCTGTGAGGTGAATTTTAGTGGCAGATTCCCTATGCAGAGCTCACATGAGAGACTCCAGGTTCTCCTTCCTAATGAAAGGTGGATAGGTGACTCTGAGGACTCTGTTCCCTATGAATATACACAGAGCAATTGATTGCTGGCTCAGATATCATGGGAATATCATCCACATCTGTTGGACTTCACATACACATGGAAAGCCTGAGAGTGTCCTGAGAGTGGCGGATAGGTTTAATTCAGAGTTAGATCTCATAGGGTCAAGGGTGGGAATACAGGATAAGACTTCAAATAGGCACATACAGACAGTATCTCAGGTAACTCAGAGCAGGGGATATAGGGTGAAAATTCATACATACAGCATCCCAGGAGTCAGGGGATACAGGTGAGACTTCACACACATGAATACTCCAGGGGGAAGAGAGGATATTTTACAGAGATGTTTAAACATTTCCAGTAGTTTCATCAGATGAGGCCTGGTGAATATTCAGGGTCCCTGATAACTTCTTGCCAAGTTAATCTGAGAAGGAATTGTTTAGGACTAGGTGAATTTCATGAAGCCACCCTGCATGTGCTCAACAGAATCTCGGCAGGTGGATGGAAGGGCCGAAAATAAGTGTCAATGGTGAAGAAGACCATTCTGGAACCTTGGAAGACACCATTCTGGTGACTTAGATGATACCAAACTGCGCCAGCTCATGCAGTTCCAGATGGCTGAAAGCCTCCCATGGACAGATCACTGTGATATCTGCAAGACAGGGAGTGAAACTTGACAAGCTCAGTACAAGCTCCGTATACCTGATTGATTCTTCTGCCCTATAGGGATGGGCAGGCTGCTTTATTAAAGAAATAGTGCTAGGTGAAGGAGAAAGGAAAATGGGCCTCTATTCAAAGACTAGGCAGAGAGGTGAGGGACAATATTTCCCCACCCCATCAGGGTAAGAGTGGGCAGACTCCTGCCTCCCGCTACACTGAACTAGATCAATGGTTCTCATGTGGCATCTCACCTCTTGCCGCACCAGAAAAAAAACCATAGTCCATGCAGTCTTGTATCTCATCTCCAGCAACTGCTAACTAGAGCTATTTGAACAGCTCACTTAAAAACTTCTGATTAATTTTGCTTCCCCGTTTGTTTGTTTTTATAACCAGATTGTGATTTTCTTGAATACTTTTGTTATCTGACACTATTTGCTGAATAATCTTGGCACACTGTTCTTGGTGTGTAGATTATTGGGGTGTGTCTGATGTTTGAAATCTGAGCGGTTTTGATTGGACAGACCACATGACACATTTCTTGTCACTGGGTGGACGAGCGTAACTCTTAGAATAAGGAATCTGGTGAGAATGCTAACAATTAGCAATTTGAAATTCACTTTCTGTGATTTTCTTGCATTACTGGCATTAAAGTAACTGTTTCTGTAAACTTTCCTGCCAGTGAAGTAATTTGCTAGAATATTTGCAGAAAGCAAAACACAAGTGAGCCCATTCACAGCCAAGTGAATCCATTTAAAAATTCAAACAGACATAAATTTTTCATAGTATTTGCCTAATTCCACAGCTGATAGAAGATTACAAGGAAGGGAGGCTGGAACACTCACAAGGCACCTTGGCCACTTGTGCAGTGCTACATTATGGAAGGACAAAAATGAAATTTATACCTGACCATAGTAAGCAATCATCTTAAGCCCTGAAGCATGAAGGCTGATTGTCCATCTGTCTTGTATGGTTTAGACACAACAAATCCTGCATCTTGTCAGGAGGTTAGACTAGATCACTCTTGCTGTCCCTTCTAGCCCCATGATTCTATGTTTTTGTAACAGAAATACTTTAAAGGCATCTGAAGAGCAATATTAAATATGACTTACCTGTTCCAAGTCCCTCCATACCTGGAATGTCATCTCCAAACCTGCGAGAAAGGACAACAGAGGAGAGGTGAGACTGGAACAGAACCAAAAGAGAAGTATTACCTCACACAGGGTCTTTCCTAACTGAAGGGAGATTGGATCAGCACCTGAGAAAAGGGAATAGTTCAACGAGGATTTTGCTAAAGTACAGGGACAAAGGACAAAAGATTAGCAGCAGAGGAGTGAACAGCTCACAAGAAGTTCCTCACTGCCAAGGGGACGTAGGGTTGCCAATTTTGATTGGATGAATTCCTGGACATAATCACATGACATAATCTTTAATTAAAGATTAATCTTTAATTACTGGATTGGCAACACTAAAAGGGAGTGACACAAGAGTATAATACAAGTGTTTCCTGGTTTGGCCTAATGGGTTCCATGGAGAATTTGGTGCAACTCTCTTGTCGGACTCATATGGGGGAAGTGTCACTTCTGGCATGATTTCCTCCCTATGAGACTGTATCTTGCTTTCTCATGTTCTATTTATGCAGAGATCATCTGAAAGCTCCCAGATATGAGAAGGTGTATCAGATCTCCTCACTGCTTCACCTAATATATGGGAAGGGACATACCACTCCCTGGAGCTCTCATTAGTGCTCTTACCCTTTTACTCCTTTCTTTGGGGGCTTGCTTTTGAACTGTCTTGTCTGCCTTTGCTTGAACTTGGGAGGTCCCTTGCGTGGTGTGGTGGGACCAGTTGCCACTTCTGTGGTGTTGAGGGTATTGGCGTCGCTCATTCTTGGGTTGCTGTATGCACGAGGTACTCTTTCAAATCTTTCTGTCTGTAAGACAAATGCAGATAATGAAATGGAAGGAGAGTGCTCAACTTATGACTTCTAGATACCATCAACCAGAGGAGGAAGAAAGGACTATAACTTTGACCAGAGCCTGGATGGAGATTCAACAGCCAGGATGGGCAGGTTTGGTGTCCCGAGCCTCTGTTTGCTAGAAGCTGGGATGGGTGACAGGGATCACTTGATGAGTACCTGTTCTGTTCATTCCCTCTGGGGCACCTGGCATTGGCCACTGTCAGAAGACAGGATACTGGGCTAGATGGACCTTTAGACTGACCCAGTATGGCCGTTCTTATGTACAGTATAAGAATCAGAACAGCATCTGCAGTCACACTTGCTTGGATAAAAATGGCAAGTTCTCAGTCTCCAAGCCATGGGGACACCAGCTGGGGGCAGAGAGACATTTATACCCATAGCAGGATATTGCACAGTGACCTGCAGACAGATGGTTACACCTGCTTCTGAAACATGCATTACTGGTTAATGTTGGAGACAGGTTGCTAGAGCAGAAAGCCCAGTAATCTGTTCTGGTGGAGCAGGAAGACTAGTACTAATGGAGCTAGACAATTGGTTTGTCCTACTCTGGTAAGTCCTATATTTTTATTTGCAGATTTAGTATTTACCTACTGGGTGCCACATCACCATAAGAAAATGTTTATAATCATTACAGAATATCTAGGCAATATGGACTATTAGCCTCCTAGGGAAATAGTTTTTCCCAAGATGTTTTAAACTGGACCAGTGGAGAATATATTTTAGGAAACAATCCTTCATTGACTAGGATGTGGGAGAGTGTGAATGGGTGAGATGGCCCAATAGACATTGTCCATCTCCAATTTTGATGATTTTAAGTGTCATGAACAACGGTTTTGCATACTCCATTGCTGCATATGGATCAGGCCACAATTCCATATCGTAAAAAGGAAATCCAGGAACAAGGCTAAGTAATTAACACTGTGTGGTTCTCAAATCTGTACATCTGTTCAGCAGATTGTAAAAGTGCCAAGGAATCATTTGGTCACTGTCATCCCCTAGTGGATGGTGGACTGGAAAGGATATGAATTCAGTTGCTGGCACGTAGAGGACATACATTCTCTTTTGCTGCTTTGGTATCTGAGGGTCCTGTGATTCTACACCCTATAGGACATGGATCCCTGACACCTGTGTCCCATGGTGTCACCATCCCTTCATTAAGTCTGATGCAGCTCATTGCACATTGTTCAAGAGCACCCAGTGGTATACTGGTTAAAAAAAAAAAAGTGGATAAACTAGCCTACAATACATTCCATATTCTCCAAAGAAGAAGGGAGTAAACTCTGTTTACTCATTTTACTCTCAGCTCCACTCCTATGTGCACCTATGGAAAAGGCCATTGTCCATCTTTCTCCCTTCCTGAAGTCACATACTTCCCTTCTTTGCGTTCATCATGTAACTCCTGTCCTAAAGCATTTCTGTTGGTTCACTTACTGAAAGTTCATGCTAACAAGTGTTGGAATTAGCTTCATGGTCTCAGTACTGACGTCAAATCCCTTTATGTCGCCACAGTAACTTTAGTATAATCCTCCAAATATCCTCTTTCCCTCCCCCACCCTCTGTGATGACGCTACAGTCTGCAGAGATGAGATCTTTCTAATCACCAGCCTATAAAAGCCACCAAAGAGCTGAGAATATTTTTAGATCATTGACAACCATGGAATGAGAGGGCTTCTTGCCCCTCATCAGTGCCTGCACTTGCTGTAATTCTTTCCTTTAAACAAAATCTGGAAAGGTCAGGGGGGACAGCCTGAGGAGCAAAAAATATATTCTTAGCAATTCCATTTTAACGTGTGCATGTGTGTTGATACACCACATACTTTGAAATAAGAGTGTTCCATACAAGGTGCTCAGATACCTAAGTGCTGAACACTCTATGAATACCTCAATAGCTACATCTTTCCATACACTAATACACGAGAGACTGAACGGTGAAAGCCATCCCAAGTGAAATAACAGACAGTAGAGTTTGCAGTGACAGCCAGGAATAGTTTGAAATGTATATGCACTAGCCTTGCTGCCTACAGTATATCCATAATCTTCCAAGGCACACTTGCTATACACTCAATTTGATCACAAATCTAGTCACAGTAAATCTAGTTATGTATCTGTCTTGTTACCTATATGAATCCTGTCACCATAGTATCTGAGCATCTCCCAGGAATTTATGGATTTATCCTCACAACAACCCTGCAGAGTGGGGAAACTACATTTTATAGAAGAGAAGCTGAGATACAGAGATTAAGTGATTTGTCCAAGGTCACAGAGTAAGTTTGTGTCAGAGCCAAGAATTATACCTAGATCTCCTGAATCTCAGTTTAGGGCCAAATTCACTGATTAAGTAAATGGAATTGTGCTAATTTACACTAGCAGGGAGTTTGGTCCCTATTTTCTTAGCCACAAGACCATCTTTCCTTTCTGAGAATGTGTTATTTAAAGAATTGACAAAAAATTTTTTAAACCCTGCTGCTTTGCTCTAAGAAATGTAGAGCTTTAAGCATAAAAATTAAGCATCGTGCATGGGTTATACCTGCCTACACTTGTGGTTAAAGCATTGTGCACTATTCTCAAGAACAATAATAATCAAGGGATAGTACACAGTTCCAATGATGTAGACACCCTCCTGGAGTACTAGAGGCACAGGGCAACAGAAATGTGTAATCAATATCCAGAGAACATCTCTAACCAGCTTTGATCCACTTTGACAGACCCAGATACTGTGCTGGCTGCCTCCTATCCTGGCCACGAAATGTGACATGATGATAAAAATGGCTGACTGAGATTTTTAAGCCTGGATACTGACATCAGGAAACCGGAGAGGCAGCTGGGCTAACATCTGTCAGTGAGATCACTCCCTGTTTCA
Source organism: Eretmochelys imbricata (assembly GCF_965152235.1). Taxonomy (NCBI): domain Eukaryota; kingdom Metazoa; phylum Chordata; order Testudines; family Cheloniidae; genus Eretmochelys; species Eretmochelys imbricata. The sequence goes on along the minus strand of NC_135572.1, from coordinate 272,230,674 downwards.
GCAGACACCAGGCTGGTGCTAGCACCACACTCCATCCAGATCATAACGCCTTTGAGAGGCAGCTGCCTCCAGTCCCTCAAAGACCTCTTGGCCCTGAGCTCAGGAAGAGAAGCAGATAATAGGAGGGCTCCGTCTGTGGGATCCAGAGCCTTTCCTCCACCCTACTCCTAAGTGATGTTTCAGCCACCTCCACCTGGTATATGGTGGGAGAAAGCTCAAGACAAAACCATACTACATCCTAATTCTCGTCTGCACCGATGTCACAGAGTCACAGAATCACAGGGTTGGAAGGGACCTTAGGAGATGTAAGAGAGAGGGGGAGACATGGGATTCAAGAGGGTTAAGGAATTACAGTTCTCTCTTCCCCTCAGCACCTTCATTACTCCTGTTCTCCCTACCCATCTCCACATCTTGATGGTGCCTTGGGAAAGAGCACAGAGCTTTTGGGTAGGAAGTAGCCTCAGTGTTGGGAGAGTTCATACTTCCTTCATCTCAAGCTCGGCACCAGACAGCACAACATCAGTGTGCTGCCATTACACTGACAGGCCAGTGAGAGTTAATTTCCATCCACATACAGGCAAAGATGTCTCTGTTCTTGCACTGGAGACCAATTCTCATGGACACAAGAGCTGCACCAATTCTTGTCCTCTGTGACCAACTCCTCCGGAACCATGCAGGACCACTGAGTGGGGCTGCAGCCCAAAACTCACAGAAGTAGGGGAAACACACAGCACAGCCTTCCGCTTATGTTTTGAAACCCTCTCTATCCATTTATCTATGTACTCAGATGGTCCCCGTCACCCCAATACTTAGGTGCCTGCCAAACTCCTACTAGATTTGATCTTTTTCTATGGCACCTCTTTGAGTTCTCTGGCGCCTTACCTCTCAATACGTTCCAGAGGCTTTGCCACAGCTCCCCTGCCACTAATGTCACTGCCGGACAGTGAAAGATAGTCCCAGGGCGAGAGAAATGACAGAGCCAGTAGCTGTGGATTCCTGTCCTTTCCCAGTGAAGGTTGCTGGACAACTGAATGTTCCTTCACATCCTCTGCCCTCCCTCACACAGTGTTATCTAATTGGCTCTGACAGGATCACTACTTGGCCCAGGATTTAATCCATTTGCGTAATAGCCTTGCTTGCGTCTGAACACTAATTTTACCTAATACAATCTGTCCACAGTGATGTTCTTATCCCAGTGCTGGCAGATGACATCCTACCTTGTGCTTCCAATGCACTTAAGGAGGCTTGAGTACTAGTGACAAATAGCTGCTCTTTAATCCACCCCCTTCACAGCTTTAATCTCTGATCCTCTATGGAAAATTTCCCTGACAGGCGAAATAGACATCTGACATGATCTTCTTTATAGCAACATCAAACAGATTCCCCATGTGGGCTGTGACCTTCCTCGGGTCCGTGCCCTGGGAAGGTCAGACACGCACTACTGCATGTGTGCTGGGATCTGCAGTGCAGCCCCCAAAATGTCCCAGGTGGGTTGTGATCTTCCTCGCAATGATGCCCTGGAAACACACACCGTCTCCAGGTAGAAATGCTCTCGCTGTTTTATTCCAGGTGGTGATGCCCTCACCATCTCAGCTATGGGCCCCATGTGTGCTGCAGCAGTGATCTTCCTTGCAGCAGTGCTCTAGCTAGAGAACTTTGTATCCAGTATCAGACATAACTGTGGCTGAATGGAGAGAAGACCCACAGCTCCAGTGCCAGTTGTTTGAATTGGGGATGTAATGAATATTTTCAGCCTCGGCCACTGCTGATGCCTGTATCCTACTGCTCTGAGCTCTCAGACTCTTTTCTCTAGCAGTGGTTTCAAGACCAAACAGAAACAAAAAAGGATACACTTAAAAAGAGAGTCAGCTTTTAAGCTAGTTCTAAGTAGAACTGAAGTCCTGCAGCCCCCTCCTTGATGGGAATCCTAGGAAATCCCATCCCATCCTGCTAAGGTGAAATGGTGAGCTTGGAAGACAGACTGTTACAGAGAGAAAGGGTTTATTACCAGACTGGGGAAAGGGGTATCTAGCTGTGTGAGCAGAACCCTTCAAATACCTCCTGGGGTTTCAGCAGTACCTTGTAAACAGCAGCTGAGTCCTGGACTCCAGTAGTGTCTTTACCAGACTATACACATTTTACAGCAATGCCCTGCCAGTGCCAGCCATACAAAGACTCAGATGAATTCCACAACAGCCAAGCAACAGTCCAAACCAAACAGTCACCAAGAAAAACACTAAGGAAGAAGCTGCTTCCAAACTAACCAGCCTCTTATAGGTAGGCTGACTATTCGTGCAAGATTTCCATTTACTCCAGCCGCCTTTTTTGTTGCTGTTGTTGTTGTTGTTTTGTTGCTTTTTTTGCTTTGGCAACACCACTCTGGCCACTTTCTTTTTTTTAGCTTCCCCCAAGTGTCCCGATATTTTGTCAGTTTCAGCTGGTCACCCTACCTTATACTAAGGTAAGAGACAGAGAAAAACATTACCTAAGAAATGAAAAACTGTCTCTTCCAGACACAAAACTCCACACAATTCCCCGGTGGTTTCATTAGACTTTTCTCAGCTCAGTTTCTCTCTTTCCTCCCACCCTCCCTCCCCACCATCAGTCTGGGATACACAGAGGTTGTAGGGAAAACTTACAGTGCTGAGAGCTTCTCTCGGAAATCATTAAATTACCTTCCTCCGGCCTGATTAGAAAAATCTCTCAAAGACGCAACTCATTCTCCAGAAATAGTCTGCCCGCAGGTGACGTCACAGACTCAAGGCACCAATCATGAGGCATTCGTCCTTGGAGGATGGCAACCACGTCTCCAAGCCCTTTGATCCTGGCTTTATTGAGGCTGCATCTAGGGGAAGATTTAAAGAAATGTTATAACCATGACATGCTCCTAACGGAAGGCCCAAGTCGGTTTTCTGAGTTGGGAAGGGAATGTGGGGAAAAGGAATCCTCCCTCATCTCCAACAATCTAGTAGCTTGGGGCAAAGTAGTTGAGTAGCCCACTGCCACTATTATAGCCCATGGGCTAAGGTAACAGCTAGGTCTTCTGTGTGCCCCTGCACTGGAGTAGAGAGGTTAGGCCTGTGGATGAATGGAGTGACAGAAGAGGCAGGTAGGGGTGTGATAGAGAAGACAAGGGGAATACAACATTTTGTGAGGACATTTTACAAGGGAAGCAGATCATACATTGGTCCAAATTAAACTCTGGAATAACTCCACTGATTGTAACATACTTTTTTTAAAGACCTTTGTTTTTTATTTGGGATGTCTTTTAATGATCAGGTGCACGGGCCTCAGAGGAGAGCAGTGACAGAGATCTAGATGAAAGCAGAGAGTCTGAAGATGATTTTGAAGAAGGCCAGATCTTCAGCTGATGTAACTCCATTGACTTCAGTGGGAATATGCTTATTTACACCACCTAAGGATCTGGCCCAGGGAGTGAGGTCAAGGCACAGAGGAAGGGGTATACTGTTCTGAGAACAGGGAGTGGAATGAAAAGAGATACAGAAATTGCAAGAGGAGAAGGACACAAACATAACATTAGAGAGAGAAGAGTGGGAGAGAGAGTGTTGTATTTCTGAAGCAGGTATCTCTACCTTCCAGACTTACCCAGTAATCTTTGAAGTAGCTACAGTGGTGTTTAAAAGGTGATACTGCACCTATTGATAGAAAGGATTCTGGGGCACATCTGGGACCCAAATGGCCGGCTGAACAAGAACAGGGAACTCTCTGAGAGGGTAAAGCAACTGAGCAGAAACTCCTGGTGCAGAAGAACAGTTCAAGACTGGACTGTTGATGAGTTACCATAGCATCGCAGTGCGATTCCAGTGCCCTATTAAGTGTGGCATCCGAGGCAACTACCCACTTAGTTCAGGCCTGTGGCCACCTCATGTACGATTGCATTGCTCAGTCATACTGCATTATGTCAAATATCATGAAAGGAGTGGAGTGCTGGGCTGAGCCCACCTTCTGCCTGGCCTGAATGCAATGTCAGAGGTGCATCAAATACTGGCAGTATTGCCAACTCTAGCAAGTGTCACAGGTCTCACCATAACTAAGTCCAGATTTACAAAGATATTGACTTAAATACTCTGAAGATCTGTGCCTTGGTGTTTTCTTTGAAGCGTCACATCTTGCAGGTTGGCCATTACAAGCATGTCTACACTGCCATTAAAAAACTGCAACAGCTGACTTGGGCTTGTGGGGCTCGGGCTAAGGGGCTGCTTAACTGCAGGGTAGATGTCCGGGATCGGGCTGCAGCCTGGGCTCTAGGACCCTGCAAGTTGGGTGGGTCCAAGAGCTCAAGCTGCAGCCCAAGCTGGAATGTTTACACTGCAATTAAACATCCCCTTGGCCTGAGCCCTGTGAACCTGTGTCAGCTGGCACGGGCCAGCTGCAGGTGTCTAATTGCAGTGTAGACGTACCCTGTGTGAGAATCTCAGCTTTCTTTAAAAAATGTCAGTAAGTCCCTACTTTCACGGTTGTGGAGAAAAGCTTGAAAATGTGACCTGGGTGTAACCTAAAGGGTCTGAAACCAGAAGACAAAGAAAAAGAAGCTGAAATATATTTTTCTAATATTCTCATGATTTTTAAGACAATCTCATAATTTTTTGAGGCTGGACTAACGATTTTTTAATATTTGGGTTGTCATCTCCTCCTCCCTGCAGGGACTGGCTATGGCACACAAATACTCTGAGGTTAAACATGGTCAGCAGCTTCCTGCAGGATGGAGCAGCCTTGGGGATATAAACAGCTGCAGTATGTTGGCACCAGACTCTCCTCCCACACCCACTGCTCATTCCCAGTTCTCTGTCTGCCTCCAACTGGCCCAGATGTCTGTTTTCTCTCCTTGTCCCTCTCTCTTATACTGAGAGCATGCTGGGAAACAACTGTTTTGTTTTCCCCTGTGAAAAATGTTGATGAAAATGAAACTTTTTTTTATTTTGTCGAAATTTTTCTTTGAAACTTTTTTCAAGCTTTTGTTCTAAAAGTAAAACTAAATTATGTAGGTTTTCAGCAATCAAAATTCCCAATTTTGCAGTTTAAAACAAATCAATTTTTTTCTGAGAAAAACCTGAAAATGTTTGACGAAAATTGTCATTTTTAATGAAATTTTCCATTTTGTTGAAAAAGTCATTTTCCAGTGAAAAAGACATTTTGACAGAAAATACTCAACCAGCTCCATTTATGTTCTTCTCTTGTCTCTCTTTTTCATCCCTTTCTCACTCTTTCCCACTGTTGCCTTCCCTTTTTCTACTGCTCTCATTCCATCTATTCTCTCACCCTCCCCTTTCGCTTCTCTTTCTCTCCTGAAGGTGCTGGACTCTGCTTTGCAGGGTGTGTGTGTGTGTGTGTGTGTGTGTGTGAACATGCAGGCAAGCGTGCACTTAGATGCTCCCTTTGCATGGCACTAACAGACATGCAGGAGTGACTGTTGTAATTTTAAGGAGCATCCCAGCTGGATGATGGGATTTGCTGGGCATGATGGCTTGACCAGGAGTCAAGTACCAGATCAGTTCCCTCTGTGTGTCTATGGCTATGGCCTCCCACATTGCTGCTTCATACTCTGGCTTCCATCCCTTCTTGTGATTGACTAACACAGTGAGAAATTGAGTTTCATGCTTTTTTTCAACTCCCATGTAACACAGCTTAGACCTGAACAGGGCCAGAAACTGGGGTCAAACAATAACAGTAATCCTGTCTCTATGGCCCCGGAAGGGAGAACCACCACTCTCAATGCTGCTGTAGGGATAGCTCAGTAGTTTGAGCATTGGCCTGGTAAACCCAGGGTTGTGAATTCAATCCTTGAGGGGGCCATTTGGGGCAAAAATTGGGGATTAGTCTTGCTTTGAGCAGGGGGTTGGACTAGATGACCTCCTGAAGTCCCTTCCAACCCTGATATTCTATGACCTTTTCCCCTACTTCCATTCTAAGAAATCTTTTGCAACCCCTCCCCCAAGATCTCAAACCCTATGGTAACTATGGTAATCATAACTATACTGGAAATAACAACAAATTTGGCAAACTTTAATGATACAGGAAACACACAATTTAAAATACACTCACAGTTCCATGGATGAGTTTGTCTTGCTATGAAAAGATATCTGACCTGAGACTGAAATATAGTGGGCCAGATCCTTGATTGGTGGTTCTACTGGCATCAGTGGATCTATACTCATTAATTTACACCAGCTGAGGATCTAAAACAGCTGATATAAAACATGTACAATATTTGTTATTTGGACTAACTTGTCACTGTCCTTTTCACAAAACTCTCTGTCCTTCTAAATCCCACCTAGGCCAGAAATGAATTTCCAACAAACAATAAAAATACTTACACCCTGATTGCGATCTCACTTATATTCTAGAGTCATAGAACTGCAGGGCTGGAAGGGACGCCTTAAAAAGTCATCAGGTCAAAGTAAACCTAGACCATCCCTGACCGATGTTTGTCTAATCTGTTCTTTACAACCTCCAGTGATGGGGATTCCACAATCTCCCTTGGTAACCTATTCCAGTGCTTAACCACCCTTAGAGTTAGAAAGTTTTTTCTAATATCTAACCTGAATGTCCCTTGCAGCAGCCATTTCTTCTCGTCCTCCCTTCAGGGGACATGGACAACAATCGATCACTGTCCTCTTTGTAACAGTCCTTAACAGATTTGAAGACTTTGTCAGGCCTCCTCACAATCTTCTTTTCTCAAGACTAAAGATGCCCAGTTGTGTCAACCTTTCCTCAAAGGTCAGGTTTTCTAAACCTTTTATCATTTTTGTTGCTCAGGACTCTCTCCAGTTTGTCCACATCTTTCCGAAAGTGTGACACCCGGCATTGGACACAGTGCTCCAGCTGAGGCCTCACCAGTGCCCAGTAGAGTGGGACAGTTACCTCCTATGTTTTACATACAACACTCCTCCCATACTCCTCCTCCTCCTCCTCTTCCTTGCCCAACACCTCCTCCTCACTGTTCACTTTGGGGGTCTATGACTCCAGCTCCTCCCAAGTATCGGGGGACTCTTGAGGACGGGGGGGAAGGGGTCTCTGCCGACAATGGCATGCAGCTCTTTGTCAAAGCAGCATGTCTGCGACTCTGCACCAGAGTAACTGTTAGCCTCCCTTGCCTTCTGGTACAACTTTCACATGGCACTGCTGCGGGTCCCTTTTGTAGCCCTTCTCCCCTGACTGAGCTGCTCGTAGATAGCGACATTTCTATGGCTGGGTCAGAGTTGTGCTTGCACAGCCTCTTCTCCCCAGAAACGTAGGAGATCCACCACCTCCTATGTGGTCCTGGCAGGAGTCTGTCTGCAGCGTGGAGCTGGCATGGTCAGCTAGACAGTCGTTGGGTGAGCTTTCCACACTGAGCAAACAGGAAATGGAATTTCAAAAATTCATGGGACTTTTGAGGGGAGAGGCGTGTACCTGTGTACCTGGCCACCAGGCAGTAGAGTTCAAAACGGTGACCAAAGCAGTCACGGTGGGGTATTGGGGGACACCTCCTGCAGGCCACTAAAGTCGACGTAAGCAACGCAGTGTCTACACTGACGCTGCATTGACCTAACTACATTGAGCTAAGTGCTATGCCTCTCATGGAGGTGGAGTTATTAAGCCAGAATAGCAGGCGAGTTACATCAGCAGGAGCAACATTTTAGTGTAGATGCTTACAGACTTAGGTCGATTTAAGCTGCCTTACGTTGACCTAACTCTGTAGTGTAGACCAGGCCTGAGACATTCACTTGCTGTTCTCTAATTTGCACCTAGGGGGACCTGTAGAATCCTTCTCTCCCTATCCAGAAACCTGTCTCCTTTCCTGTATTCACCCTCTTCCTTAGGGTTGACACCTTTCTAATGGCTGGTAACTGGACCCACAAGGCCCTACCCCTGTTTCACCTCTTCCCTTGAGGCCAGGGATGGCAGGTTTGTAGAAATTTTGGTGGTGCCCAGAACATGTAGGCTCTGGGCTGGGGCAAGGGGTGGAGGTGCAAGAGGGGGTGAAGGGTGTAGGCTCTGGGAGGGAGTTTGGGGGCAGGAGGGGCTGTGTGGGAAGTGGGTGGGGGTGCAGGCTCTGGGACGGAGTTTGGGTGCTGGGTGGAGGCTCTGGGCTGGGGCAGGGGGTGGGTGTGCCAGAGGAGTTGAGGGGTGCAGGCTCTAAGATGGAGTTTGGGTGCAGGCTCTGGGCTGGGGGTGAGGATGCAGGCTCTGGGAGGGAGTTTGGGAACAGGAGGGGGTGCGGAGGGAGGGGGTGCAGGATCTGGGAGGAAGTTTGGGGCAGGATGAGGTGTGTGGGAAGGGGGTCAGGGTGCAGGCTCTGGGAGGGAGTTTGAGTGCTGGGTGCAGGCTCTGGGCTAGGATGGGGGTGCAGGAGGGGGTGAGGGTGCAGGCTTTGGGCTGGGGTGGGGGTGCAGGCTCTGGGAGGGAGTTTGGGGGCGGGAGGGTGTGTGTGGGAAAGGGGTGGGGGATGGAGGGTTGGTGGGGGTGTGTGGCGTTTACCTGGGGCTCCTAGGCAGGGCGGGCCGGGGGGCCTCTGTGTGCTGCTACCCCCAGGCACTGCCCCCACAGCTTCCTATTGGCCACAGGGGCGCTTGGGGTGGGACATAGACCCACCCCGCCCAGGGACAGCAGGGAGGGGCCAGCAGCTACCTGGAGCAAGCAGGCAGGAAGCTGCTCAGCTCCCCTGCGCTGCTGGTGATGGGTGGGGCCCCGGGCCATTTTAAATCACCCGGGGGTGCAGGGGGAATGTCCTGGGGTGGAAGGTGGGGCCAAGGGAGAGACCCATCCTCAAACAGTGCTGGAGCTGGGCCCCGGGCCACGAATATTCCTGGTGCCCAGGCTCCACGGGCCCACAGAATTTGCCTCCCATGCTTGAGGCCCTTCCCTGTTCTCCACTTCTTCCACAGGCCCTGCGCCTGCTCTGACTCTTCCCCCCAGATTGAAAAAAAACCCTGACATCAGAGCTTGTCAAATGGCATCCAGACACACAAGCCGAAACCCAGACTGTCCAGGTGAAAACCGGATGGGTGGCAACCCTACTCTCCTAGTTAGAGTGCCCTCTCCCTTCCTGGGTCTCTCTTTCAAGGTATGTCTACATTGCAAGAAGAGGTGTGTTCTTAACTCTGGTCAGCTAACCCATGTTAGCAAACTCAGGTTAAAATAGCAGGGATGACATGCCAAGTCGACCTAACTCAGGTTAGCAGCTCAAGACAAGCCCAGGCTCCCCTAAAGTATCTCTACACTGCAGCTGGGAGTGAGCCCCCCAGCCCAGGTAGACAGATGTGTGTTAGTGGGGCTTGTGTCTGCATGCTAACAGCAGCAGTGTAGATGTCCAGGCTCGGGCTGGAAGCACAGGGGGTTGTGTTGGTTTGAAAGCCTGAGCTTCCGCCTGAACTGGAACATCCACACTGCTGTTTCTCGCGTGCTAGCTTGAGCACCACTAGCACGAGTCTACCTCTGTGGGCTGGGGGGCTTGCTGTGTCTTTGCTGCCATTTGAACCTGATTTAGCTAACCTGCATTAAGAGCACACCCATTTTGCAGTGTAGACATACTTGCAGTCTTTGACCCCTCTTTCCTTTACCAGACTGTTTTTCAATCCTTCTGGCTCACTCCACTCTGCCCCTTCTCTGTGTCCCCACCCAGGTCCCTATTTTCCCTTTTCTTCCAGCTGCCCCCTCCCGCCACTTTCTACCTTTCAGTCTCTTTCTCCCTGCCTGAACCACCCTCTCATTTCACCAACACCCTCTCCCCCAGCCTTGCCCCCTTTGTGTGTTTGATAGGTGGAATGCTTCATGAATTTGCGTGTATCCTTGCGCAGGGGCCATGCTAATCTTCTTTGTATCAGTCCGATTTTAGTATATGTGCTGCCGAAGCAAGTGGGAGAGGCAGCAGCAGTTGCCCAGGGTTCCTGTGTCTTCCTTCCTCACCTTTGAACTGCGGACTGGAGTTATGCGATTAGCACTTTAGCTGGCTTAAAAGCTGCTTAATTGGGCGTTAAGTCTCCAATCTCTCCCCCGCCCCCCCCCTCCCGCCTCAGGCAGAGCACTCCATCACGTTCCCCTGGGCTCAGGTTCCCACCTGACCGATTCCGTGCCACCCAACCTGGAAAACACCTGCAGTCTCATCCCTCTGAATGAATTTCAGGAACCTACTTCCACAGGAAACCTTCTACAGTAATATGGGTCAGGAATTACGGAAACCCATGAAGGCCCCTGCTGTGTGTCTGGACCATTCCATGTGTGTCCCCTCCCATCTTTGCTAAACACATGCTCTGTGACCTTCAGCCTACCACATGTAGTGCTGAGGCATGTTAAACACACACCCATTCCTATCTATACAGAGGCTCTCACACTGTGCACATCTGCACCCATACCAAGGTATGTATTCACATCTCTGTCACTTTCACTTGCCACATAAACTAGTGTACTAGTAGAGTGAAGTAGTGTAACAATGGGGAAAATATGTTGTAAGTTCCTGTGAGTAGCAATAACTTCAACAGGATTTATGCTTTTAAATGATTCCTCAGGCAGGCTGGGGACTTGTATAGCATACATGCATTTATACAATTTCAGTTACTGGGCCAAATTCTCCTGTCAATCCCACTGAAGTTGCTCTACATTTATTTTGCAACTTTCTTCCCATAGAATTCCAAAGTACGTCACTAGCTTACCATAGAGACAGTTTCCAAGAGATACTGTAAATTTCATTGGGGCAGGGGGGATTTCTGCATTTAGAAGGGAGGCTTCCTACTCTAGCCTAGGAGCCTAATATAGTCAAATTTCATTGCGTGGGCAGGTCAGTGATGGAAGGGTCAGGGAGGTGTCATCTGATTCATAAAAATCCACAGACTCATCATTTCAGTGGTGTCACCCTTGGTAGCGTCACAGGAGGGACTCACTATCCTCGGCTCCCAGCTCCTGCGCCTCCGCTTGGTAGAAATTTTGATAATATAATGCATCGGAAATAGGGCGAGTTGGGTATCATTCGAAAGCCCTTTCCCCACCCCACCCAAACTCAGTTACCAAACAAGGCAAACCTAGAACAATTATGTAGATATATATTGGAGAAAATGTTTAAAAGGCAAAGTTGTGGTAATTACACTTTAACACCAGGATGCATTGCTTACATAAAAAAAGACTTAAAGCGTTCATTCATCGGAGTCATCATCAGTGTTGTCTCTGTCTAGGGCACCACTGCTAGATGCATTGTCACACTAATCCTCATCCGTTCCACACTCATACATCTCCATAAGTGATAGGCTGATGGCCAAACATTTGCAGGGTGGTGAGCATCTGGTCTTTGCACATGACCATCGATTAGCGGAAGGATTGATTCCAGAGCGTGTGGTATTTCAAACATAACTGGTGTGATCAGTCCATTCTCCAAGATCCATCTAAGCCCGATAAAGGAGAGTAGTTTTGGATGTTGTCAAGGTTCCTTCCCCACTCTGAACTTTAGGGTACAGATGTGGGGTCTTGCATGAAAACCTCCTAAGCTTATTTTTACCAGCTTAGGTTAAAACTTCCCCAAGGTATAAACTATTTTACCTTCTGCCCTTGGACTTTTGCTGTCACCACTAAACATCTAACAGGGATATAATTGGGAAAGAGCCCGTTTGGAAACGTCTTTACCCCCAAAATCCTCCCAAATCTTACACCCCCTTTCCTGGGGAAGGTTTGATAAAAATCCTCACCAATTTGCATAGGTGAACACAGACCCAAACCCTTGGATCTTAAGAACAATGAAAAAAGCATTCAGATTCCTAAAAAGAATTTCAATAGAAGAAAAAGTCAAAAGAATCACCTCTGTAAAATCAGGATGGTAAATACCTTACAGGGTAATTAGATTCAAAGCATAGAGAATCCCTCTAGGCAAAACCTTAAGTTACAAAAAGACACAAAAACAGGAATCTACATTCCATTCAGCACAGCTTATTTTCTCAGCCATTTAAAGGAATCAGAATCTAACGCGTATCTAGCTAGATTACTTACTAAATTCTAAGACTCCATTCCTGTTCTGTCCCCCGCAAAAGCATCACACAGACGAGAGAGAAAGAGAGAGAGAGAGAAAGAAAGAAAGAGAGAGAGAGGCTTTGTTTCTCCTTCCCCCCAGCTTTTGAAAGTATCTTGTCTCCTCATTGGTCATTTTGGTCAGGTGCCAGCGAGGTTGTCTTAGCTTCTTAACCCTTTACAGGTGAAAGGGTTTTTCCTCTGGCCAGGAGGGATTTTAAAGGTGTTTACCCTTCCCTTTATATTTATGACAGATGCACTTAATCATCCTGAGGCCATTCCATTGCCTGGTAATTTGCCTTCCTGATAACAGATGTAAATGCATCCTTTGTCAGTGGCATTTTTTCTCTGTTTGTCTGCTTCTTGGAAAACATCCACTTATGTAGCTCAGCAAATGTCACAATGATGGTCTTCAAATACTAAACTTGGCATATGAATGCCTCCAGCTGTTCCAAGCATCTTCAGAGCGAGGAAGGAGTCTTTGGTGGCTGAATCAAATGCCTTCCAGTAAGATAATTTGATGTTTCCAGCCAATTGTCCAGTAGTGTCACATTCGGAAATGGCATGGAAATCTTTCAGGATGGCATCTTTTAATGGTTCAAATTATAGGAACACATCTCTGATGGATATAGAGCAATTCTGTTCCCCAGCAGGAGGCACAAAAACAAAATCTTGCTGAAGTCTTGGGTAGCATCTCACAGTGAGCACTAAAACATCTGTGTCTTGTGCAAATATCCAAAGTTTAGTAGCATTTGTGGCATTGATAGCATGCAAGATTATATTAGTGTCAGCCTCCTCATGGGAACTACAAAGAAACTCCACTGAATAGTGAGAGGCAGCAGCTTGATTATACCATGTGACAACCAAATTCTTCAAGCAATTCTTCACATGCTGGAGTGTTTTTCCTGCAAGATATGCATTTAACTCATCCTTCGTGTGAATATGAGATAGCAGCATTTCATTGTGGCACTGGAGATGTTCATGGAGTCAGTGAATTTGTATTACACAGGTGCAATAGCATGGAGGCTCTTCTTTCTGGTAATATTTTTAATTGATTTTTCTGCATACATGTCAGACACTAGGTGGATTTCATCATAGGTCCAGTATTTTCTCCGTGACCTCATACTGAAGTATTCAGCCCAATCTCAGCAGGTGTTAACAGGTTCTGGTTTGCCAAGAACTTGTACCTGAGTCATACCATCTATGATTGCTCTGCTGAAAGGCCCCTGCCGACATAATGTGCCGGTTACATTGTCAGTAGGTCCTGGCTTAGGAGGACCATACAAGATGTGCATTAGTTTGCTTTTCACCTGGCACACATGCATTGTTCCATAGCATTCGAACATCAATCATGATACCTTGGAGAACTCGGACTTTCCCAAAGTCTCATGTAGATCAACATCATACTAAGATCTGGACATGACCAGGACATGAGCACCCACGGAGTTGGTGCCTATGTAACCAGGTATCATGTTCTGAGCATTAGCCGGTAACACAGTACTGTCAATCAAGGGCTACAATGTAACTTGGTGAGGGATGCATGTTTGTCATGCCTGTGTTAAAGTATAATTTTAAAAAGTTGATTTTTCAACATTTTCTTGAATAGTTATCTATATAAGTGTTCTAGGTTTGTCATATTTGGTACCATTGCGTTCGTGGGAGAAAGGGCCTTTGAATGATGCGCATTTTTGACAACATTGTGCAGTATTATCAACATTTCCACCAACCAGAGGACCTGGAACTGGGAGCCTGGGGAGGAGGGCAGTGAGTCCCCCCGCCATACTGCCGAGGGTGACACCATTGAAGTTAAGATTTTGTAGCTTTTTATGAATAAATGACAACTGTTTTATCTTTCTGGGGAAGCCTCGGGGTGAGACTTACAACTACTTTGCATCAGCTCTACTGGCATAAGGTTGCTGCAACACAACTGTGAATTCCTCCCAGAAAAGATCAGTCACTTGTACGGCTGGCACAGTTAATGATGTAGGTGCAGGACCAGAGGAAATTATACAGAGTAGAGTGAAGTCTAATTAAATAATAATACTTGTAAAGTTCTATACAAGTGCACATTTATACCCCTCACTCAAACATCTCTACATTAAACATTGTTTGCACTAGGAAAAACATAGGCTTTATAACTTCTCATCATTAAAAAATGCTGGAATCTCTGCTCCAACTTCAATCACCTTGTGTCAGAGCCCATAACTAGAAAATTTCGCCTCAAAGATGAATGTTTTGGAAACTTACAAGCATGTGAAAACAAAAGGTTATGACAGAAATTGGTCTGCAGTGTTAACTAAATCTGGTGGTCACCAGTTGCAACTGGCAGAATACAAAGATCACTTCATCCCTTGCTGAAATGCAGCTACCTCTGGGGTGGAATATACCAAAGGCATTAAACAGCATACAGCAACATTCTGCAAAATTTCAGACACAAAATGAAGAGGACACTATATCCAACTGAACTCAGGACAGCAAAATGTAGTTACCTACAATATGTTGTCTATTGCCTGTTGATTAGAAGTGAATACACTGATTCCAAAAATTAAGAACTCCAGAGACAAACCCTGAATATAAACCACCACACCACTTGGATCCTCTCTTTCTCTCTCTCTTTTATTTTTGGTGAGATTCTGAAATGTATTGATAAGGGTTTGGCCTTCCTGGTTTCAGTGGGAGAGATAACCCAATGGTCACTGGGAGATCTAACCATCACATGATCCTCTACCCCTTCCATTACAGTCACAGAAATCTCTTCTTCCCAAGAGGGCTAGTCAATACTTAATTATGTTCTAGGGTCTCTCAAAATGATGAGTGGTGTACTGGGGAGAGTTTGATTGATCTTTTACGCCTCCTGCCCTCCTCTACAATTTTAGAGAACAGGGATTGTTGCATGGTGTTTGTACTTTGGGGATGAGACAGATTTGCATGCACTGAAAGGCTAATGTGCAGCTTTAGTGAGATTCAAATGAGTGTTTCCAATTCTGCAGCTAACTAAAGGGGTGGATAGGAAGGCTGCCTCCTCCAAAAAGATAAAGCAGGATGGTGTTAGAAGGAGTGCATGGGTTTACTTCTCAGCTCTTCCAAACATCATGAGAGCCTCCTGAAGATGTTAAAAGTCTGTGAGATGCGCAGAAGTTCACCCTGACCCGCTGGGAAAAAAACCCTCAAATAGACGGAAGCCCAGGACTGTAGGAGGTTTGGAAGGGGAGTGTTGCTGACTCTCCTGCTTTTATCACAATATTAGGGTTTTATTCCTTAAAGCTCCTGGATTCCTGTGATGATATGAGAACCTCAGCATTTTTCTTAATTACTAAGTTTCTAGCTTGAAAACATGAACCCTAAAGGCTCCAGGACCAGATGGCAATTAGAAAGAACCCCACATTTATTTTTTATTTTTAAAAACTCTTATGATTTTTAGCCCAATCTCATGATTTTTGCTACTTGACTGATTTTAGATTTTAGAACACTTGGCCTTAGGGGGCAAAGGTCGTGTGGTTTAGGAAGGTGCCTTTAAAGATTTGGCTAAACTAGTAAGAAACGGTCAAACTTCTGGATACTTCTCTGATCCAAACTCAGACTCTGACATTTTGAAGTTTGACCACCCCCTCCTGTTGATGTGTTTAGTATTTCAGGGCTTCTTTATAGTCAAGACAAGTGAGGCACTGAGTGTGTGCCTTCAATGCCGGGAATACCATCAGACATGATATGCCTCATGTCAAACCTGGTCTCTTGGCCCTTGGCCAAAGATAACTAGCATTAAAACCTTTAACTTTTTAAGTTAAGCATCAAACCTAAAACAATACCTAAACTGACTAAACCAACAACTAGAGGCTCTGTCTAAAGAGCATACAATATGATGGGGGCTAATTTAGCTACAACTAATCAGGAGAAAGATCTTGGAGTCATCGTAGATAGTTCTCTGAAGACGTCCACCCAGTGTGCAGCGACAGTCAAAAAAGCAAATGGGATGTTAGGAATAATTAAAAAAGGGATAGAGAATAAGACAGAGAATATCTTATTGCCCTTATATAATAAATCCATGGTACGCCCACATCTTGAATACTGCGTACAGATGTGGTCCCCTCATCTCAAAAAAAGATATACTGGCCTTAGAAAAGGTTCAGAAAAGGGCATCTAAAATGGTTAGGGGTTTGGAATGGGTCCCATATGAGGAGAGATTAAAGAGGCTAGGACTTTTCAGCTTGGAAAAGAGGAGACTAAGGGGGGATATGATAGAGGTATATAAAATCATGAGTGGTGTGGAGAAAGTGAATAAGGAAAAGTTATTTACTTATTCCCATAATATAAGAACTAGGGGCCACCAAATAAAATTAATGGGCAGCGGGTTTAAAACAAATAAAAGGAAGTTCTTCTTCACTCAGCACACAGTCAACCTGTGGAACTCCTTGCCTGAAGAGGTTGTGAAGGCTAGGACTATAACAGGGTTTAAAAGAGAACTGAATAAATTCATGGGGGTTAAGTCCATTAATGGCTATTAGCCAGGATGTGTAAGGAATGGTGTCCCTAGCCTCTGTTTGTCAGAGCGTGGAGATGAATGGCAGGAGAGAGATCACTTGATCATTACCTGTCAGATTCACTCCCTCTGGGACACCTGGCATTGGCCACTGTCGGTAGACAGGATACTGGGCTGGATGGACCCTGGGTCTGACACAGTATAGCCATTCTTATGTTCAGGATCTTCTTTCCAGATTTGCTCCTGGTCTGTTGCAGCTGGTGGTTGGAAGGAACTTGTAAGGTGATGAGTCACTCCTGCGCTAGGCTCCAGCCAATCCACAAGCTAGGAACTGGCCATGTGACTTCCAGACCAGGTATATAAGCCTCTCAAAAAGAAAGAGCCTCTCAGTCTGCTCAGTGTCTCTGTAGGGCTTGGAACTCATTTTTGACTGACAGTGACAAGACTCCCCAAGCCTTAGCCTGTTCTTTCTCCATCCATGCTTTCACTCTAACTCTACCCTGGACTCTTGATTCCAACTCTGACCACTAGGCATGACCCTCCTTATCACAGTTTCTCTCAGAACTAAGCTGATCAGGGTGTGACACACTCTAGAATGTTCAAGAACAGATGGGGGAGGGGTGGGTGCGTGGGCACTGCTAGGTAGGTTCCATTGTCTGAGCTGTACATGACTCCTGCATCCCAAAGGATCTACAAAGGAGCTAAGATTTATCATCTCCCATTTTACAGTTGGGGAAACTGAGGCACGGAGCGGTGACATGACTGGCCCGAAGTCACAGGTCACTTCACCTCCCTGTGCCGCTACAGGCTGGCTGAATCCCATTCCAGCATTCTATCCAATAGGCCACATCATACATACTCCTACATCCATGGCTATACACAAACACATTCTTGCACATACAATATCATATGTACATTATACACGCATACCTATAAAACACACAGCTACATGCACCCCTTCCTACATGCACCTGTGCACACTCCTATAGCTATATACACTCATACGTACATCTTGGTATCTACACACACTTGCACACTTAAATACACAAACATGCATATACACACAGATTTGTATGTTTCCCTCCCACCCCAACCCCCAAAAAAGCAACAACAAAACTCCATTCACTTAAAGTTGCTCAGGTACATCTCCTTTCCACACAATCATTAAAAATCTCCACCTGTGACATTTACTTTCATAGAATCATAGAGTTGGAAGGGACCTCAGGAGGTCATCTAGTCCAACCCCCTGCTCAAAGCAGGACCAATCCCCAATTTTTTCCCCAGATCCCTAAGTGGCCCCCTCAAGGATTGAATTTACAACTCTGGGTTTAGCAAGCCAATGGTCAAACCACTAAGCTATCCCTCCCCCATTTCACAACAGCCTCAACTCACATGCTTTTGCATGATCTGTTTACTCACAGGTCCTAATTCTGTTCTGCTACTCCCATGTCAATCTGGAGTAAATCAAAATCAGCGGATTTACTCCAGATTTGCACCAGTGTAACTGAGAGAAGAATTTGGCCCTCAGATTGTGGTTCTACAACAAACATGCTTTCAGTTCCAACACACAGAATCACCCAACACACATCCAATTCTTCACAATCACACTCAAACAATCACACTGAAACAGAAACAATAACTCTTTCTAATCTCAGCTGGATGGACTATAAAACCTACCTAGTGGTGCCTACACACCCACCCCTCCCCCATCGATTCTTGAGCATTCTAAGGTGTGTGCCTGTGAACATACCTGGAGGGGTTAGGTCTTTAATGTGTTACTGTATTTGTATCTGGAAAAGTATGAGGTCGGAGGAAAGTTTGGCATCTGATGAAGTGAGCTGTGGCTCACGAAAGCTCATGCTCAAATAAATTGGTTAGTCTCTAAGGTGCCACAAGTCCTCCTTTTCTTTTTGCGAATACAGACTAACACGGCTGTTACTCTGAAACCTGGCATCTGAGTGTGACTGTGAGGCATTAGATGTGCACTTGGTGAGGAGAAAAGGAGGACTTGTGGCACCTTAGAGACTAACCAATTTATTTGAGCATGAGCTTTCGTGAGCTACAGCTCACTTATGCTCAAATAAATTGGTTAGTCTCTAAGGTGCCACAAGTCCTCCTTTTCTTTTTGCAAATACAGACTAACACTTGGTGAGGATGTTCTGTGTGATTGTGAGGCATTAGATGTGCATTTGGTGAGGATGTTCTGTGTTGGAAGAGAAAGAATCTCTACTGACATTTCAAAGAGGAAATGGTTTTAAAACTGCTACATGTCTGAAAAGCAGGCTCTAAAGAGCATGAAAAGCACATAGAAAATCAAAATTTCTCCTTCTCGAGGTTGTTGGTGTTTGAGGATAATTGATTCCTGTGAGTTACCATGCTTAATTTAGGGATTCACACCCTGCTTTAAGTGGAAAACTAAACACACCTTAAATTTGGGGAAGATGGGGGTGCCTCTGTAATGCACACCTATATCTACACCCTCTTCCCCCCCACACACCAGGAATAACCCTGTTGAAATCAGTGGAGCTACACCAGCGGAAAACGAATGCGAGAGAAGAATCAGGACTGCAGTACACGCACCCACGTCTGAGCACAAATGCATGCAACAATATATTCCCATATCCACACAGACTTTCAGGCACGGACAAAGAGGTACGGTACACAGTAATATACAAAACACCCACAGCCAAACCCATGCAAGCACACAGTGACATACACACACACACACACACACACAGGCTGTTTGTGGGAAAGGATGCTACTCAGACCCCGTTGATCAAGATGTAGGAGGATCCAGATAAAGTGAGCACTGCAGCATGAGCAGTGACTCTGCAGCTAGCTCAGGGCTTCCTCTTCAAGTGTGGGCGCTTCCCCCCCTTCAACTTCCTTCCTGCTCTAACGGCCAAAGCTCAAAACTGAGCGCAGATAGCAGAGAGGGTCCCCGGACGCAGACGCCAGCCAGTGAGTATAAATGCAGATAACTCGGGGGAGGGGGAGCTGGAAAAGAGCCTTTTCACTCTGCTACCACAGTTTGAGCCTGTTCCCTGTGGCGGAGGGAGGATTGATTTGCACAGCTCGACAATAGGGAAGGGTCTGAAATGCAAAGAGGACGGTCCTGGCTGCCCCAGAAAAGGGAAGTTAGACAGCAGTGAGGGGAAAGGGGAGATGACTGGGCAGCCGGAGTTCAGCTCTGCACTGCGCTGTCAGTGAGCCTGGGAAATGCTCGTGAAGGGTTCGAGGGGGCTGGGAGTTGTCTCCTGCCCAGGCTCCCTTGGTAAATAACGCTATGCTTTGCTTTCTCAAGAGGCCTGCTCAGGCAGGGGGGTATTTTACCTTTCATCCCTGAAGGGTGGGGCTGGGAGAGGAAGTAGTTTACCCTGCATCATGGAAAATTCCATTGCATTCCCTCTGCCAAATCCTCATGGTTGCGTAGATAAGCCCTATATTTGGGGGTTACGTTGTACGTGAGTTTGATGCTCTTAAGAAGCACTGGTAAAATGGCTGGTGCCCCCTATTTATGCCCAGGGCAGATACCATACAGCACAGGGAGTGGCAGTAAGGTCTTTCTCTGCCTGCTGCCTCCTGTCAGCATGCCTCCCTCTGACCTACAGCGAGCACGTCTGAAGCTTCAACCTCCCCTGCCCGTTCAGCCCTGGGACTCTGCCAGAGTGGGTGGCTGGCACCAATGATTATGGTGTTTTTGCTCTTTGCCTTTTGAAGCTGTCACTTTCTGGCAGGGGCTCCCTAATTCTGGCCCATTGTTTCTCCCCCATGGCCAGAGACGAGCCCCCGGGCCTCACAGACACAATTTGAAATCTAGTGCGTGAAGAGAGGGAGGTCTCGAGGGGCAGGGCAGGGGCACAGGGAGGGCCGAAGAATCTGTGGGAGTGGGTAGGGAAAGAGAAAGCATTCGTGATAGGAAACAAATCGTTAATTTCTTTCCAAAAGTGTTTTAAGGGTTAATTTTATTTTTTCATTGTAAAAGTGGCCATTTAGTATGTAGACAATATATCAGAAGAGCCCCAGGGGCATCGCCCTTCCTGTTGGGCCAGTGAGGCAAACCACACCCGTGTGCACTAACAAACAAGGTGGAGGAAACTGAGGTGTCCAGGAGAAGCTCTGATGTGTTCCATTTTGTAGATGACAGTAGTGAGTGAGGACACATATGCACAGAAGGCCCATCCTTTTCCACTGAAGTTAATGGGAGTTTTGTACAAAGCAGGATTGGGTTCTTGAACCCTAGAAGTAAAACTCAGGCGTGGGTCTGACCTACTCCATGTAGTAGGGATCAGCAGCGTAGGCATACGAATGAGCCAGGAGGGACTAGCCAGAGCCCTATCCCTTTGGCTCACTCAGGTAATCAGGTAGTCTTCCATTCCAGTTTGCCCAGGTGGGTTGCTAAGATCTCTGGGAGGTTTAGGGCACCCAAAGGAATTCCTGAGAAGGGGAGTCCTCTGCACTAGTTCTGATGGAAAAGTTCCTCAGCCCCGGGCAAAGCAGGAGGAAGATCTTAGGGAAGGGGAGTAATCAGAAATTCTAGGACAAAATCTCTATTCTCCACCTCCCTCCCTTTCCCTCTATCAATGACTTTTTCTCCTTCTCCCTCTGTGTCTCCCTCTATCATAAATCATAAAGATCCTCATGGAGGGAGTGAGGAGTGGGGAGGGCAGGCGGACAAGATGGTGCAGGGAATGATTGACAGTTTCAGGACTTCATCCTGCATTATTCATTCTGAAGCTGGGGGATCAATCAGATTTTTTCCCATAGGGTCCTGGGACAGACCTGGATTTCCTCTTTCATGAGGACAATCTCAGGTTCTTTTGCCATGGAATGCAGACTCCCTGAACCAATTTTTCAGTTGGTGTAAATCAGTGCAGTTGCAATGAATCACCAATTGGAAGATCTGAGCTTTCTCCTCATCCGTAGGGCTGTCTCAGATTTCCTTTTCTCACCACTGACTTCTCCACATTAGTGCCAGACTCACTGAAGGATTTAATTGTAATGCAGTTTCATAGAATATGTATTATCCTTTGGAAGGCATGACCAAATCTGTCTGTTCCTTGGCTCGTTAGTCAGTCTATGTATCTATCACCTTTACGCCACCAAAGGCATCTGCTAACATGCTCCTCCTGGAGTTTTTCCATCAGTCTCACCAGGACTGGGATAGTGTCTGAAGCTGCCAAGCTGGGTGTGACTCAGCCTTGCACAGTTCTATTCACAAACTCATCCCGGGAGAGTCATTTTAATTTAATTTAAGTTTTTTTGATGACCAAGTGAAATATGTCATTATCATCAACATATCCGTTGTGTGAGTGGGCAAACATTAGGGTTACCTACCTAGAGAGAAGAATTAGAGGGAAATTGATTGAGAAATTTAAAATAACTAAGGGTAAAGTGGAAGTGTATCAATTCCCCCTTTTCATACTGTCCCATGACACAAGAATGAACGGTCAGTCACTAAAATGAATGTCCACTATATATAGAACAAATCAAACAAAACTGTCACACAGCAAAGAATGATTTGGTTGATGTGCAGTATCCACCATTGGCTATGGCATTGTGGCTGGGGTTTTTTAAACCTTTCTCAGAAGCATCAAAAATTGGCCACTACCATATACCAGACTAGATGGACCAGTCATCTGATTCATTAAGGCAGAACCTACAGTCCTATCTACTCAACCGCTCAACCTTTCCTTCCTTATTCTGGCCATTTATCCCCTACTCTACTTCATTCTCTCCTTTTGGCCATCCATTCTCCATCCATCCACCTATCTCCTCATCCTCCCTCCGTTTTTTTCTGTCTCTCTTTACTTCTTTCTGTGCAGCCACCAGAGCAGGTTCATTCTTCCAACTGGTGACCTCAGTGCAGCTGCACTGATTTATACTAACTGCAGAAGTGTCTCTGGAAGTCTGGGATAATCCCAGGATTCCGTGGGGAAAGAACCTGCCGTTGTCTTCATGGAAGAGGAAGTCCACTGAGCAGCTCCTGTCTAAGCTCGCGCTGAGACAACTGCTCATTGACTTTAGTTCTCACTTCCTCTCACTTCGGAGATGTCTTATGGTTGAAATGCTACTGCTCAGAGCAGGTCTGCAGCTGGGGCAAGTATTGTCATAGGAACAGACCACACATTTCCTTCCTACACAGGAAGTGGACCCTGTCATTGCATGAAGTGAGCTATTTTCAAGGGTGTGCAGCAGAGAAAGTCTGGGGCATGTGCAGCTGTATTTAATAGGATTCATTTTCTTGAGCAAAGAGGGTTTATTTAATCTGTTCAGTTAAGAGAGTCATTATCAGGTATTTTACCTCCTTGTAAATTCTGCGTTTCTAAGTGTTATTTATAGCCCATTAGAAGCAGGAAAATTAAACCTTTTCCTTAATGACTTTTATTTCCCTCCATGCTTCTATATGTGACAGTCACTTTTAATGTGAACTCATTGATCAGTGCTGAGGCTGCTTGCCCAAGTTATTGTAGTCCTGTGCTAGGGTTGCACAAGGTGGCTTGTTGCAAATTGTCATTGTTTCAGTCTAAGTTGTTTTTGTCACTCCTGGAGGCCTCACAAAGAGCAGGGGGGCGGGGGGCGGAACAAGAAAGAAAGACAAGGGGGGAAGCATGTCTAACTGAAAATACAAAAACAGCAACAACAGACTAATTCAACCCTCAAGCATCAGATTTCTGAGCATTTTGCTTTGGCATTAGGTTACGACATTGAATGTGGTGCTGATGCAAGGCAGCAGTGCTCGGACAATTTGTATAGTGGAGGTCCTGAGAGCCACTGAACCAAACTGTGAACCCTGTATATGATAGACACCACTTCAAGCCACTGGGTGCTGCAGCACCGTGAGCACCCCTAGTTCCAGTACCTATGGTGCCAGGTGTCTGACTGACAACCCTGGAGACTGAGTTGCTTTCTCCAGAGAACAAATACCCCCTCACCCCCCCCCGGCTGTACCCACCTGCTTTGTTCTGCCACTGACTGGCTGTATTGCCCTCCTCAGGCCAAGAGACCATGACTGAGAAAACCCCAGACCTACATGTAGAGGAAGAGGAGGATGATGTGGATGGCAAAATCAACTACAAGCCCCCACCCCAGAAATCGCTTCAGGAGCTGCAGGAGCTGGACAAGGATGATGAAAGCCTCGCTAAGTACAAGAAATCCCTGCTGGGGGATGGGCCTGTGGTGGCAGGTATGGATCTCTGATGGAAAAGGCTCACAGAGAAATACAGTGTATGTCCAATCCTGGTTGTGGGAGGACACAATGGTGGAATGCATTGTGGGGAAGGATTGAGGTTGTCCCCAATGGGGAGGGTACAGTACATATATGCATTGCTCTTGCTGGGGTATGGGAGCAAGCTACCAGATATGTGCCTGACTGGGGTGGGTGGACTCAAATGGAGATAGGGTCTATAGTGTCAGGTCTGTGGCTAGGGATGTCTGGGATGGGGCGAAGGCTTGTGGAGGCATGAATGCATGCCTGAGAGAGTTCCTACTGAGAAAGAGCTTTGTGGTCTCAGGTATGTGCCTAAGGGGGAATCCTGCCTGGATGGACCCAAGGTGGCAGCTATGCCCGGGTTAGTTCTTTCTGGGGCAGCGTCATGTGGTGGAAGGTATGTTCCTGACAGTCTCTTCTAGAGGGGTAGTGGGATGTGGCTTATGGAATGGTTCCCATTGGGCAAGGTGCATTGTTCTGTCTTCCTAAGAGGACCCAGTCATTATTCCACATTAGATAACAGAGCGTTCTTTAGACAGGGAGGTGAGGAAGGGACCCTGGATTCCTTAATTCCTCTCCCTCCCTCCACTTTGATTTTGCAAGCCAATTGGCCTCCTCTTTCCAATCCTACAGACCCAACAGCTCCCAACGTGGTAGTCACACGGCTCACCCTGGTATGTGATACTGCTCCAGGACCAATCACCATGGACCTTATGGGTAGGTGAAGACTTCTTTCTTTGTCACATATGGGAATGATCAGAGGTCCAGCCCAAATTTTAAGTCTAAGGATAATTCCAGAGCCCTGTTTCCCATTTGAAGTTGGTGCTGTGGAAAGTGAGGTAAACCCTAGGGGAATATTCCCTATGGAGATCTCAGGCCTAGTTTCTTATTTAAAGTACAATTACAGTAAAAAGAAGGTTAGAAGTAATAAAGACATATGTCTGTGGTCTCCATCTTCAACTCCTCTGCAGAAGATCTTGGAAATCTCTAAGAATTGCAGGTCTTATAGTTCTTTGTATAAAGGGAAAGGCGTGTGCTCTGGTTTCTGCCCAGCTAGCTTCTAACAGCACAAGATATAGGTACATGTTAGAGTAACAGGCCATTTTGAAACTGGAGTATCAAGCAACCTTGCACTTCCGGCTTCAGGGGACATGGTGAGAGAGTCATGCTTCACCTTATATGGGCTTCTTATCAGAGAGAGGAAGTCAGGACTGGCAAGGCATTGATACTTCCTGTTCAACTGAAATCCCCAGCATGCATGCATGCACAGCATTGCAAAGCCATTTATCTTCACACACTGTGCAGCCCATCTGAGTTTCCAGCCGAGACACTCCCCGCCTCCACTCCCTCTCACTAGAACCAGGGACTCCACATGAGCGAAACAGCTAACATGTGGTGCATAGAGGGCCATGCTACGTACCTGGTTCACTGGAGTAACAGGAGGACAAAACACATCTGCACACACGTGTGTGCCTCTCATTTGTGTATCTGCGCACACACACACATGCCTCTTGTGAATGCATGTGCACACACACACACACACAAGTGTGCACATGAATATATATACACAAGCATGCTCTATTTTTGTGTATGAAGAGGAGCACATATGTCTATGCATGCATATACCTGCGTACACACTTGCATATGCACGCACCTGTATGTATGCACATTCATAAAGAAGCTTGCATATACACACACCTGCATGCACATTTCCCAGGTGCGCTATAGGAAAAACCGATGAAAGGGCACATCCATTCCCTGGAAGAGTCTGGTTTCTTCTCTTTGTGGCAGTACTATCTATCTGTCTGATTCTCTCTCTACAGGGGACGTTGCGGCACTGAAGAAAGAGACATTTGTACTAAAGGAAGGAGTTGAATATAGAGTTAAGATCCACTTCAAGGTGAGTCACTTTCTCTCTGGTCCCTTCCCATAGGTTGCTCAGTGCACGCTCCAGTCACCAGCCAGTCATCACAGATAACCAGAGCTGAGCAAAATGTTGGAAATGATGCTCTGAACCATGTAAAACTCCAGTGATTTGGGGTATTGTTACAAATCACCTTGGACCACATGCACCTAAAGGTTTGCTAACCTTTGTAAGCCTGTTGTGTGAACCTGATGAAACTAAGGTGGTGAACTGGAGGTTGCATGGAAACCAGTCAAAATTCATGCTTGGAAATGGTTCATACATGTCATTATGTGAAACTCAGTAGCCGTGACTGAGTTTTGCTTTCAGTTTTTGGGACCCAAAGCAAAATTTGATTCCACACAAACCAAAGCTGGAAAAAAAAGCTTCCAATGAAGCCCTGTGAAGCTGATCTGCTGAGAGTTGCTGGGCTTCCCAAACACCTAGAAGTGGGTAAAATAGTTGCAGCACAAGACAAAATACACAGAATCTGAGATTTTCTGCATTGTGTTATGCCCTCCCAAATGGCTTCACATTGCCAAAAATTTCAACAGAGTTTCATGCCATTTCCACGTGCTTCCTTTTGAAAATGGGGTGCGTTCAAAGAGCAAGGTGGCATGCAAAGCAGACACGTTCATCTTTACAAGTTTTTGTTAAAAAAGTAGCTGCATTTTGCAGAAAAGCAAAATTTGAGAGATGTTCAACCTCCTGAACTGAGAAACTGAAAATGTTAATGTGGACAAATTTTCCACCATTTCCATGCAGCTCTACTGCACACAGGCCTAGAGATAATGACACCCCAAGAGTTACACCCCAGTCTTCTTTTTGCTAGGAAATGTTTCCTTAAATTTCCCACCCTTGCTGATGGGATAAGGCTATGGCCAGACTAGTTATCTTAACTCTCTCCCTGGCTCCCAGGGCTGGCCAGGATTGGGATCACTGTAGGCACAGCAAACTGAACCCTGGGATGTGAAGGAGCATGTTCTGTTGTTTTCGGATTTAATAATGCTTCAGTGAGGCACTGTGTCCAGACTGGGAGAAGCAGGGGATGCAGCCAGGCTGTGACTCTCCTGGAGAATATTGAGATTACTGGGGCTGTGTCTACACTAGCTAACTAACTAGTTGAACCATCTCTCTCCATATCCTGGGAATGAGCTTCCCACCCCTTCAGTGATCCCAGTCCCCTGCAGCCCTTGAGGTGAGGGAGTGAGCTCAGTTAGTCTTACCCTAGACTTTCCCCATCTCTTTGTGCAGAATGCATGACTCCAGTCAGCTGGTTCTGGGGTTTAACATGGGAATGCTCAGCTGTGAACCTTGTGCTTCTCCTGCATTCAGCCTTCCCCCAATCGTCTCTGCAGAGCCTCCTGAGAGACTGGTTAACTCGCCCCACCTTGGGGGCTTGGGCAAGGAGAGGAAGAACTCTGATGCACATTAGAGAAACAGAAGTATCCAGGTTGTGTGAAAACTCATCTCTGGCTACTGAGAACTGCCAGGGCTTCCCTCAGCAATGTCTGCTCCATGTTGGGCCCTGAGGCCTGTCCCGCCCTGTCCAGCACAGGGAAGGAGGAGAGTAGTGGCGGGGGGAGCTGGTACAGGAATGTCTGTGTGGTTGAGGGGAGGAGAGCAGGAGAGATTGCACTGAGACCCTCCTCATTAGACTCATCTCTGATCACTTCCTCTTGCAGGTAAATAGGGACATTGTGTCCGGACTGAAATATGTGCAGCACACCTACCGGACGGGGGTGAAGGGTGAGTAAGAGAGAACCCCCTCTCCTCCTAAACACACCAACCCCCCATGCTCTCCCAACCCTGCACACAAATTCTCCCAGCCTATAGAGATATCCCTCAGATCAAAGAGCCCCTTCCAAAGGCTCTCATCCTACACTGAGCCTTCCCCTGACACAGGCAGCCATGTGTACACCACTCATCACACAGGTTTCCATTATATACAGATCCTGCCCAAGCCACCCTCTCAGAATTTCCCATTCCATACAGAGCCTTCAAACAGACACAGGCAAAAACAGCCTGTTCTGTGCTACCCCACAGAGCTTCTAACCGTATAAAGAGCCCTCTTCCTTTCGTACACACACAGCCCTTCTCAGGCTATCCCGAGGGAGATCCTCATTCCACACATAGATTCTATATATAGACTCTGCAAAAAAATCTCGCATCATTTCATTCAGTGAGTCTGTCTGCCCCCTGCCTCTGCCCTCTCCCGCTCATGCCTGCCTCAGTTCCTGTGTGATCCGTACTCGGGAACCCAGCTTTTCCTCTCCTTGTTTACTTCCCTCCTCATGGGCTTTTCCCTTGTGGATTGTTTACTCCTAGTGGATAAAGCTACGTTCATGGTTGGCAGCTATGGGCCACGGCCGGAGGAGTACGAATTCCTGACACCTATTGAGGAAACACCCAAGGGCGTGCTGGCTCGGGGCACCTATCATAACAAGTCCTTCTTCACTGATGATGACAAGCATGACCATCTCACCTGGGAGTGGAATCTGTCCATTAAGAAGGAGTGGACAGAGTGAGCTCACTCAAGCTGCCTTCTCTCTCCTTCCCCTGCCTGCTGCACTAGTCACCAGGAGTGCCACGCCCTGGACCCGCACACCATGCTGCCCCCCACAAAAGGGTTCCAGAACCCTCCTAACCCTTGTTCCTTCCTGCCACAGGAGATTCTGTTAAAAGCAGGTCTTTGCACAGGCCCACGGACAGCCTCTGCATTTCCCGCTGCTATATTGAAAATAACCCACCTAGAGCTGTCGTGACATATGAGGGGCTAAATTGGGAAGAATCCCTCTCCCTTCTGGTCCCTCTTTTGCTCCAAATCAGGTCTCTGAAGTGCCTTTTTGAGGGAACACAATCATCTTGCCAGCTCTACAACTCTCATGGCAGGGCGAATTGCCCCCCTAAATGGTCCTCCACGGTGTTATTTCTGCCTTGTGCTCACTGTAAATGGCTGTTCCCATTATGGTCTTCTTATCCTGGTGTGGTGCCCAAATCATAGTCCTGCCTTTGAAGGCAAAAGCAGTCAAGGAGACTCAATTAGCTGCCATGACTTGTAAAGACACCAGTGTCCCAAGAATAAAGTCAGTTTCTTTCTTCCCTTCTGAGTGAGGCTCTCAGTCTTTTGTGGAACATGTCTCCTCACTCCGCCTTTCACACATGCAGAGTATTGCAAGATCGTATGTGGCTAAACAGTATCCAGGGTTAGAGAAAGGACTGAAAAAATCCCAAGTGTCTAATAAGGACTATAACCCTCATACTTCAGCGCATAAACCAGCCTCACCCTAATGGGGTTTAGGGAGACATTTTTCCTGTGGGCAAATTGTTTCATAGCTCCCTTATACAGTTTCCTTCAAAGCCTCTTGTGTGGGCCGCTATTAGAGAAGATACCAGACTAGGTGGCCCACTGGTCTGATCCAGTCTAGCATTTGTGTGTTCCTATGTTGTGTGTCTAGTCTGGTATAATGTGGCCTCCATGGCATTTTTAGGCATCTGCTCCTTATCTCCCATAGCAGAGACATGGTCTCTCGTGCTACCCATACAATCAGCTGTCCCGGGAGTGGTCCATGCTGAGGCCAGACTGTCTGATTGGCCATGGTGCAGTGGGAGGACGAGACCCTCTGGGACTTAGTGCACAGAGAAGGGAAATAGCTTCCCTGGTACAAGCAGGGGGTAGTCTCATTGGGTTGGGGTGCAGAGGACTGGGGAAGAGTGCCCAGGGCTCAGAAGAAAGGAAAGGGGCATCTGGAGCTGCTCCCTGGTGCCAGCATGGGGTACTCTCACCAGCCTTGCCCCTCCAGAGTGCATAGCATGGAAATGTCTCTGTGGGAGCAGCAGAGGTCACTGCTCTCCAGTTGGTCTCAGTGCAGAGGTGTCAGGGTCAGATTGTTCGGCATCAGCCCCGTAACCTGTGCAGAACAGTGAGGCACTGGGACCCTATCTTTCTGCCAGACTTTTATCTCCGAAGTTGAAGGTTTCACCAGTGCCAGGTGCTTAGTTCCCACACTGTTGGGAGAACGACGCCTGACCAAGAAACCACTGACGTGTCACCTTTCCAGGCAGAGTCCAAAGCAGAGCCCATGGCAAGGAGAGGAGACATCAGGATAATGGCGACCTCTGCCTTGTGGTGTCTCTTTTTTTCCCTCCTCACTTGGGGCTGCCCATCAGGATGTGCTGAGGAGAGCCCTGCGCCCCGTGGTAAGAAAGTGACCCTGTGGTCAGGCCAGAAAACGAATGGGGTGGGTGAGAGAGCCACTGGGGTCAGCGTGTACAGTGGATGAAGGGATGTGAGATGTGAGTCCCCTCACAGAGGTTTGTCAGTATCCAGAGGGGGGAGAGATCTGCCGAGATCAGCATCACAGAGTGCGCGCGTGTGTGGTAGTGGGGTGTGTGTGTGTGTGTGTGTGTGTGTGGGTTCTTAGCTCTGGGCTGCTCTCCATGCCTGATATGATTCTGACATTTCGTCCTCGTGCTCCCTCCAGACGTCACTGGAGACACAAAGAAACCTGTGCTTTTGAGAGATATTGCAGCCACAACAGTCTTCATCAGTGCTGCTGAGGTGGCCGTCATTGGATTCTTCCAGGTCTGTTTAGATAATCTCTCAGTTCCCTGGTTACATTGCTATTGATTACTTGTATTCCACCGGGGTTGGACCCCCTTGGGCTGGGTGCTGTACAAACACAGAGTAAAGACAGTCCCCAACTCAAACTGCTTACAATCTAAATAGAAAAGACAGACGTGGGCAGAAGGGGAGGGGATAATAACAAACAAGCAGAGTGATCAGGGCGAAGGGGTAAACATTCTGTGAACTCCATAGTTGGGGATGGGGTAATGGGGGGGCATAGAGGGGTGAGTTAAGGAGCACAGGAATAGGAAATGGAAGAAGGGAAATATTGAGGTGGAATGGAGGGAAGGATGCAGGGGAGCATAGGTCACAGAATTTAAGGCCAGAAAGGACCTTAATGGAGAATGGAAGGCAGGGGGATCAAGACTGCAGTGGAGGGACCCTCTGCAGGACCCTCACTGCACTGATGAAATTCAATAAAGACAAGTGAAATGTACTTCACTTAAGAAGAAAAAGTCAAATGCATGACTACAAAATGGGGACTAACTGTCTAGGCAGTAGTACCACTGAGAAGAAGCTGGGGGTTATAGTGGACCACAAAGTGAATATGAGTCATCAATGTGATGCAGCTGCAAAAAAGGCTAATATGATTCTGGGATGTATTAACAGGAGTGTTGTATGTAAGACACAGGAGGTAATTGTCCCGCTGTACTTTCCACTGGTGAGGTCCCAGCTGGAGTTCTGTGTCCAGTACTGGGCACCACAATTTCGGAAGGATGTGGAAAAATAGGAAAGAGTCCCGAGGAGAGCAACAAAAATTATCAAAGGTTTAGAAAACCTGACCTATGAGGAAAGGGTGAAAAAACTGGGCTCGTATAGTTTTGAGAAAAGAAGACTGAGTGGCAACCTGATAACAGCCTTCAAATGTTAAGAGCTGTTATAAAGAGGATGGTGATCAATTGTTCTCCATGCCCACAGGTGGTAGGAGAAGAAGTAATGGGCTTAATCTGCAGCAAGGGAGATTTAGGTTAGATATTAGGAAAAACTTTCTAACTATAAGGGTAGTTAAGCTCTGAAATAGGCTTCCAAGGGAGGTCATGGAGTCCCCATCACTGGAGTGTTTAAAAACAAGTTTGACAAAAACATGGTCTAGGTTTACTTGGTCCTGTCACAGTGCAGGGGGCTGGACTTGATGACTTCTCGGGGTCCCCTGCAGCCCTACATATCTACGATTCTGTGACAGTGAGGGAGGAGACTTATGCAGGCACCCAATCAGCAGGAAGGATAACAAAACTCCCAGAGTAAGAACAGAAGGAAGTAGCGCCCAAAGGACATCACTGGTGTCTAAGGTTCCAAAGGTGCCTCCTGCCAGCCCCACTGATTTGCTGTTGCTTCCTTGGCTCATGGCTTTTGTCAGGGAGGGAAACTTTGTACTCTCCAAACAGGCTGCTTCCCAGGAGCTTCTAGCCCCTTAGCCCACATGTTCCTTTGGTTGGAGGAGGTGGGGGGGCTATAAAGGACTCCCCATGACTGGTTCATTGGAAAGACTCTCTAATTTCAGAAATAATACATGCCCATGTAACAAAAGGTGATTCATAAGGGGCAGAGTTAGGGCTGGGTGTTTTAAACAGAACTGATGATTTCTGCTGTTTGAGTGTCTACCACACAAGCGCTACCTTCTCGGATTATAGAGTCACAGAATTTTCTCTGGGTCTTCTCTTTCGGCACGCCTAGTACAAGGGGGGCACACAGGGTGAAAGTGATTCCTGTGCAGAGGGCCAGGTGGAGGCCTGATCATCACTTATGTCCTGGCTCAGCTCTCAGACTCGGTCTTAAGTGGGGCCTAGGCCTTGCGTTGACCATCTGCACAGAGGTTAATTTCACCCTGCATGGGGCTGGGCTTCACTGCACACAGTAAGGCATATTTCTTCTCTACAAACCTTCCCTCTGGTTTGGAGCATGGACCTGAACTAGCGTAACACAGACGCAGCACACACCCTGCCTTGGCTCAGAACATTATGCTGTCCTGGGGAAAAGAGTACTATCACTGCACATGCCCTGGAAGTGTGAGAAATGCGATGGCCACAGGCCCAAATCAAACCCAATTTTTCACTGGAAGCCTCCCAAACTCACTCTCAGGGAGGATTGTTCCATGCCTTGTTTCAGCTAGCCATTTCGATACTATATCCAGGGCCATCCCTAGAGCGGTGCGGGGCCCAGGACAAATCAGCTTCCCCTCTAGTCTCCTCGCTATCCACCTGGCACGTGCAGCCACCGCTCTCCTCTCCATCCGCCCGCCTGCTGCCCACTGCTCGCCTCCCCACTAGTCTCCTCGCTATCCACCTGCCACGTGCAGCCACCGCTCTCCTCTCCATCTGCCCGCCTGCTGCCCACTGCTCGCCTCCCCACTAGTCTCCTCGCTGTCCGTCCAGCGTCCTCCTGTTCACCTGACTGCCGCTCTCCTCCTCACCGTGCGTCTGCCTGCCGCTCGCCTCCCCGTTCGCTTCCTCACCCCTCTTGCCCACCCACCTCCCGCCCGCCTCCTCACTTGAATATCGGGACAAATGGTGTCCCGATCGTACATCTTTTGAGTTGTTGCCCGGGAAGCTTGAGGTAGGGAAAGAGGGAGACTTTCCCTTCAGTGTCCTGGAAACAAGGGAAGGAAGAAGCTGATGAGGAGGAAGAGTATGGGGTAAAAGAGATTAGCTTGCAGGACCTGTTTTTACACTCATACACACACAGTCACATTGCTGTGCAGGGGATGGTGTGTGTGTGTGGGGGTGAACAAAGAATAAACATGAAGGACAATGATTATGCTGATTACTAAGGAGGAGGAAATGGATGACGCTAAAGGAACCAGCCCCCCAACTTTCTTCCAGTACCCACTCCTCAGACAGTCAGATTTTAGATTCAGATACAACACATGTTCAAGCCCTCCGCAGTCCCTTCACCTCCTTCTGATACCCAATAGTCTCCATGACCCCCACTTCCCTCTCCCTGAACCCCATCAGTTCACCTGCCCCTACCTGACCTTCAGTACAGGTTCCCTGACTCCTCCCCAATTCCCTGCTGCTGACACTCAGTCCCTTCTTAACCCCCAAGCTTTCGCCCTCCCCACAATGATGTGCACACAGCTAGAAATAAGCGGGCAGGATGTGGGTGGGGTGTGGGGAGGTGGATTGGGAACACATGTTCTGGTGGGGAGACTTGAGCTGTGCTTGGAAACGAAGCCCCTCTTCTCCTGAGACTTGGAGGGTAGAGTGGCAGAGTGTTTACACCCGCTCTAGTCTGAGCGGCCACAAGATGTCACCGTTAGTCCCTGCAAATCTCAGCTGCTGCCAAAGCAGCTGTCTGGCCAATGTCAAGAGGGAGAAGAAAACCTGGGTGAGTAACTTCAGCTGGTTCTAATATTATTTTCTCTTTCTTTACCTCTCCTTCCCGCCCCTTCTTTTTCTCTTTCTCTCTCCTTTTACTATGCCCTTTCTCTCTCTTCTTGTCCATCTCTCCTTCCCTCCATGTCTCCATCTTCCTTCTCCTTTTCTACTCTCTTTCCCACTCCTTCAGGAATTAGAGAGGCCAGAAGTTTCGAACTTCCACACTGTTGTAGGAAAAATCCAGGAGGTGCCATTTGGACTCAGCACCAACCCCGAGGTCCTGTCTCATTATAACATCACGAGCAATACCATCTCCATCTTTCGCATGGTATGTCTGTCTCATGCCTCTGCCCCGTCTGCCCCCGTTGCTCGGGGCACTGAAAACCGTTCTGTAATGGTGAGATCCAGAACTGTTTCCCCTTCACCGCTGCCTGGGTATCAGAGAACATGTTCAGGGTGATATGGATGAAGGTTTCTGCTAGCATGGAGAAGGCCAGACCAAAGGAGGAAGGATGGGGGCTTCTGGAGAACAATTCACTTTTGCATTTTGAGTAGGATCCTAACTGTTCAAGGGGTGAATTAAAACAGCGGTGGAAAAACTTTCAAAAGTGATTGGGTAGTGTTGAGCCACTTTAGTTCGGGAACAGTTTGACTGTAGACACAGCCGGGAGATTTGGGTTTGAATCCCAGCTCCTTCCCTAACTCACTGTGTGGTACTGGGCAAATCACACATCTCTACACTGCTGTTTCCCGAGCTATAAAGTGGAGATAATAAGAATTATCTAGCTACCTACCTCACAATGGACTGTGTTTACACTTGACTATTTCCCACCATTACTAATTCCGGTGCAGATTCATTGGAGGTAGCAATAGCAGGAGATCCAGTAAGGATATGGCACCAGCATTTTTACTATTGTATTGTCTAGCCCTGGTTGGAACAAATGTAGTTGATGACATGGTAGTAAAAATGCAACAGTGGCAGCCACTGGTGCCTTCTGTTCCCTACAGCTTCAGCTGTTTCTTCCATTGGTGGAGCTCCAACGGGGTTAGCAGTGGTGGAAAAAATTAGGAGAAAAGGCTAGTGGAGACAAGGCCAGGGATGCTGTGATGATAAATTAGTGAATGTTTGTACAGTGTTTTGAAAGTATAAGTTTTTTAGTGTTGTGCCTAGATGTTGCCTGGGTGTCCTATAAATATCTAAGATGGATAGTGTTATTGTATAAACACTGTTCATGTTCACTAGTAAAGAATGTCCTGATCTGAGGCATCTTTAGAAAGGCCCTGATTCTGGGGTTCCCTGCTGCCCCTGTACACCAGCTCTGCCAGTGTATAGGGCCCTCAGGGCTGGCAGATTTTCTCACTCAGAAATGCCTGTGGCATATGGGAGTTCCCTGTGGTGCCCATCCCCTTGAAGTCCCTGATGTAGGGGCATGACAGCAAAGTGGCTGTGGGAAAGAGCAAGGCATATTTGGGACAGGCAGGAGAGTGGCCAGAGTACGGTTTGCTCTGGCTGTTCTGGGCTGCTTTAATGGCCCATAGAGGGCTCTTTCAGAAGAACATAAATTAGAGATGCCCCAGGGACTATTCCTGTCCCCAGCTGGCCTCAGGTGCAAAGATGGTGTAAGCCACCTTTGTCTTTTCTGCCTGCTCTAATCACTTCCTGAGCTGAGTTCAGGTGCTTTATGGATAGTCTAGTTCATATAATGTAGCTAGATCTCTCCCCCTTCTGTGTAAAAGAGAATGAGTGAATATCACATGAGATCTAGTAGTTGACACCGGATTTACTGTCAGCAGGTGCTACAAACTGCAAAAACACTTATCTCTACGATGGGCTCTTAGTCATAATAATTTTCTTCCAAGGACATTTAAGGATCTTTTGTTTTTTGCAATGTGGGAGAGATTAAGGATAATTAAGGCGGGAGGATAGAGGAAACTGATAGAGGCAATTGCATGACATTTGAAACAATTCACATTAAATACAATCTTCCCAATGCATGCTTCTTCCACTTTTGCAACTGAAACATCATTTAATGGAAAAAAACAACAGATCGAATCCCCAAGCCAGAATAAATTTTGACTGGCAATTTGTTTGTAAAATTTCCACTGACAAAAGTTAGTTTATATTAGATTTTTTTTTTCCTGAATAAGTGTGTAGGAGTAGGATCAGATCTTTTCGAAAAAAGAAATTGGAACAGGAACTTGGAATAAAATATTCATCAGAGGAAGCACTGGGAAGACAGGCAGACAAATCAAAAGGACAGCAATTAATCAAAGACATAAAACAATGTTCCTTTATTTTTGCATAGCATGGAAACACCATAAAGGGTACCAAACTTAAACCACAATGACTATACTCCTGGGCCAGATCCTCAGCTGATATAAATTGGTGTTGCTTTGTTGAAGTCAGTAGAGGTATGCTGATCTTTGCCAGCTGAGGATCTGGCTTGATCAACGGAAAAAGGACATAATTAATTGAGGTAATTATATGTTATGAGGGTAGGGTGTGACAGAGCCATTTGGATCTGAGCTAAACTGTTAAATGCAACACTTTTTTTTAGAGATGCATCCTTTGCATAATCCAAGAGTATATCTGAATATAATTTCTCAGGAATGGGAATCAATAGTTGCAGTCCAAAGCCCACTGAAGTAAATGGGAGCCTTTGCCTTTGGTGTTGATAGACTTTGGATCAGCCCCAAGGGCCTGTTTGATTTTACTTGTGCTGGTTTTGGATTGCACTAGTGGGACTCCACTGATTTCAGTGGCATTACCCCTGATTTACATCAGTGTAAGTGAGAGAAGAATCATCCCCTGTGATTTCAGGAGCAACTAGTTCAGTGGCTTAAAGGAGCATAGGAACATATTGGATCAAAGACACAGTGACAGTGACCATGGGATGGAAAAAAGGGTTGCATGCCTGCACACCTCTGGCACAGCTAACGTACATGTAGAGGGTGAGCAGACATAGCGAATAAAATATGGGACATCTATGTGGACACAAGTTCCATGAGCCTAGCACAGCATGTTTGGAAAAGGCAATTAAATTCCAAAGGGCTCAGCTGTACTCTACTGTTTGTAGCTCCACAGCCCAATCCCTTGATTTAGCCGTCTCCTGAAATGTAACTGCATGTGTAGCTGTTATACTTCGGGGGTTAGCTGTTGTTTGATGTTTTCCCTTTCTCCCTGTTTATGGGGAAGAGAGCGGAAGAGACTCTCAATAAAACAGTTCCAGATAGTGATGAAGGGTTGGAGGGGGGAGATGGGATGGGATTGTTCCCTAAAGATGATCTTTGCGAGGCCTGATTTTCTCTTGGCTGTACTGGAAAAATTCCTCTCTTTATTGGAGAGATTTCCTGCTTGCACAATGTTTCCAGGAAATCCACACAGGCCTGTGCCAATGTTTATTACTTTTAGAAAGAATGAAATAAGCAGAACTTTTTTAAAGGAGAGGGCGAGAGCGATGGAGGGAGTTGGGTTTGTTTAATGCTGTCTCCCCAGAAGGCCCAGGAGAGATTGTCAGCTAATCCCCCCTGGCTCCAGTGGAGTTTGAGTTGACGATACAGGGATGTCTGGCACCCTTAGTGTTTCCTCCTATTCCATGAGTTTGTCCTGTCATGGGAAGCTTGAGGAAGAGACTGGGCGAAAGAGCAAGATGGCAGATTTATAGGCCCAGTGGTCCCCAAGAGAGTTTCCGGTGGTGAAAGGTGTGTGTATGAAGGCATCCACAGGTGTCTATGTGCACAGGAGCATTTGTGTATGTCTGCCCGTGCCACTGGACAGAGGGCAGTGAAGGGGTACTGAATGGAGAACAGCAGTGATTTAAGGCTTCCTTGCATCGTTGTAGGTGGACGACAAACGTCAAGATTTGGAACTCACCGATGGCAAAAAAATGGATGCCACCAAGATGAGCCGTTTCATTCGGATCAATGAGCTGCGACTGGTGACAGAGTACAACCCTGTGGTAACTAAGGATCCCCAAAACCCCCTCCCACACACCCACCTTCTCTTAGGCTCTGTCTAGTTGGCTGTTTTTTCATTCTGGGGGGATGATAGGATCCTGACTGGCAGCGACTGTTGGTGGGCAAAGAGCACAGTGCAGGAGCCATGCAGGTGTCTGTGCAGACACCTCTACCACTGCCTCTCATTCCTGATGGGCAATGCCCCCTTGTATTCACAGGAGCAAAGGGATCACCATATTGAATCAGACCTGTGGTCCATCTAAACCAGTATGCTGTCTCCAAAAGTGGACAGTAGCAGCTGCTTCAGAGAAGGCTCAGGAAATCCTGCAGAGGATTTCCCACAGGGGAAATTTCTTCCTAACTCTGATCTATTAGTGGTTGGCTTAAGCCCTGAAGCATGAAGACTTCTATCCCTCGTCAAACATCCACATACAGTCTAATGTAGCTGTGGATAGTCTCATTATCCATATAAATGTCGAGCCCTTTTTTGAATCCTACTAAACTCTTGGCTTCAAAGGTATCCTGTGGTGGTGAGTTCTGCCAGCTAATTATCTATTATTCGAGTCCTGCCCTTCATCTCACAGCTCTGCAAAAGCCTTTCAGTCCTGACCTGCAGCATTATTCCTTCAATTCAATCCCCAGCCCCTCTTCCTGCCTCCCCCCTCTCAAACTACTTAGCCCACCCATCTCAAGTCTGACTTGGAGCGCCCATGTTGTTTCATTCGTTAGGCCACAGCACAGCTCTACAGTTCTTACCTGGCGGGCCTCCTGCTGGTCCAGTCCCGGAGCGCAGCCTGCTCTGCTAATATACCTGCCTTTCTTTAGTTTAATATTTATTCTAGGCTCACAAATGTATAAATAAACTAGTTTCTTTTAAGTATATTATAGGCCCCAAACAATATAAGGCCACATGGGTCAAAGCAAGCCCAGCAGAACTCCCTACCTTCCATTCTTTGGGCCCTCACAGCTTCCCCCGGACCCCTGAACCCTGGCTTGCTGCAACACCTCCTGCTTTCCCATGCCTGTGCCCTCTCAAGCAGCACTTCCAATGCACCTCAATCCTGACTCAACTCACCTCACCGCCTGCTTCTCCAGGCCTGTCCATTCCCACAGGGTCTTCCAGCTCTCCTCACGCTTGACTTGCAGCCCCCTGCTATTCCAGTCCTGACCTCTCCCACCCTCAGGCAACATTATGCAGAGGTGTTATGGGGGTGGATGAAAGTCCACTAGCAATTAGGCTAAGGTGAAACTCTGGTACTTAGGCCCTCCCACACTACCTGAGACCTGGTGCTCCCTGATGGAAGGCTGTTACAGAAATGCACTCCCTGACCCCATCCCTATTAGTCGGCTCACTCTTTCCTCTCCTTCATAGAAATGCTGGCAGGCATTTACACAGGCTGCCTCTGTGGTCTGGACTGGCACATGGAGAGGCACAGGGTCAGAGGCAGCCTGGCCAGACTTCTGTTTGGTTTGAGGGAGCGGCTGCGGCACTTCAGGAAGTGGGTGGGGGGAAAAGTCAGATGACAATTTACCCACCAACTGGAGACTGTGCAAAAAACACCATTGGTGGTACCAACCCAGAGTGTCTTCACAGAGGGCCAGTGTGTGCTGCCTGCTTTCCCCCATCCCTGGGGGGTGGGGGGGCATCCAACCCATTTCTTCCTGAAGAGCTGCAGATGGAGACTTAACCCTCTGCGCTCCCACCTACCCAGCTCACACGTTGCTTAGTCAACAGTTTCTATTTTAAGACGCATCCCCACCACTCACAGCTAATGTTAAAGAAAGAAAACGAGGTGCTGGAGAAGCCTTCCTGGTTAACTCCATGAACTCCCCAAGTTGCTTACTCCCATCCCCTCCAGATCCCAGTCCCGAGTCCCTTGCAACCCCTAGTTCCCTGTGGTCCCTGTTATCCAGGCACCTCAAGAGCTCCGAATTCCAGATTCTTGCCCCTCTGGGCTTCAGCTTGCTGTCCCCAGACTCTGTCTTCCTGCCCTCTCCTTGAACAGTCTGTCTTTCCTCCAAGCCTTAGCCCCAGGGCCTCCAGACCCTTGGCTCAGGTGTCCCCCAAACCATGACTTTAGGAGTCTTCAGGGACACAGCTTCAGTTCCTCCAGAGTTTGACTTCAATCTGAGAACATGGCCTGGGCTGTGATTCATAGAGAGCGAATTCATCTGTGCCATTGGGATTTAGGACTCCAATAATGCAGCAGATTTACTATTCCTAATCGCTGTGTCTGTCTGTTGGTGTCACGTTTGTCTTTGGCAGACGGCAATAGGTTTGTTCAACAGTACAGTCCAGACCCACCTCCTCCTCTTCACAGACAAAACCTCCCAGGACCATACGGAGCGAGTGCGCAGGTACCGGGAGGCAGCGGAACTCTTCCGAGGAAAGGTGAGGCCAAAAGGAGGGGAGGAGAGGCCATAAGAGAGGATTATTTGAGAGGGAAGAAGAGTGACTTCCCCCAGGGGGAGGGAGGAAGTCACCCCACATGCCCAGGGAGAACAGAGGCCAGGTGAGTGGGGAAGAGGAGAAGCAAGTGGAGATAGGTGATAGTCCAAGAGAAAAGGAGCCAATCTGCTCAACCCTCTTTGGTTCATGATCTAACAGGGAAGGTGCCCAATACACGCTGCATCTCTAAAATCTGCCCTGTGGTTTCAGCTGGATATTGTGCTCTTCTTTGCTTCTTGTCCTAAATAGCTGATGTATTTTGTTGTGAGATGACAAACAGCTGCTGCCTTTCACCCCAGCAATGGTTACATTCCACTGGTGTGCCAAGTGATCTCTGGCTATACAGCTGGAGCTCCGTTTTGGATGCTGAAAAGTGCTATTGAAATGGCCAGATAGCATGAATGCCACAACGATTTTTTAGCTCTCATTAGTTCCCAGGAAAAAAGACCTGTGAATTTGCTGTTTGAAGGGATTTGCAGGTGGGTCCCCTGGGCGTGTGAACAGATTTCCCACAGTGGGGATTCCACAGACAGATTTCCCCTGCCTCCCCGCTGCCACCTGCTCTCCCTGACTACAAACAAGCACTCCCCAAACAGCCCACCTTCCCAGGCTTGGTTCTCAGCTTGCAGTTGGGCTGGACAGGAGCGCATGGGGACGGAACTAGTTAGGAGGCAGATCTGGCAGCAATAGGAAGTCCTGGGCATGGCAGACAAGTTGGGGGAAGAAACCAACAGTGGGGCAGGGGGTTGAGCTGAAGCCCTTTTGGAAGGGGTTTTTGTGGGAGGGTATGGAAGCTGGAAAGAATTGGGGCTGTTGCGTTAGAGCCCAGGGATGGGTCAGCTGCTGGCAGAGGGCTGAAGCACCTATTAGTGGGGGAGAGAGTGGGTTGAAGAGCAAATATACTAATCCTCAGTGTTTTATGGTTTCAGAGTAAGAGCCGTGTTAGTCTGTATTCGCAAAAAGAAAAGGAGTACTTGTGGCACCTTAGAGACTAACCAATTTCATAGAATCAATCATAGAATCATAGAATCTCAGGGTTGGAAGGGACCTCAGGAGGTCATCTAGTCCAACCCCCTGCTCAAGGCAGGACCAATCCCTAATTAAATCATCCCAGCCAGGGCTTTGTCAAGCCTGACCTTAAAAACTTCTAAGGAAGGAGATTCTACCACCTCCCTAGGTAACGCATTCCAGTGTTTCACCACCCTCTTAGTGAAAAAGTTTTTCCTAATATCCAACCTAAACCTCCCCTACTGCAACTTGAGACCATCACTCCTTGTCCTGTCCTCTTCTACCACTGAGAATAGTCTAGAACCATCCTCTCTGGAACCACCTCTCAGGTAGTTGAAAGCAGCTATCAAATCCCCCCTCATTCTTCTCTTCTGCAGACTAAACAATCCCAGTTCCCTCAGCCTCTCCTCATAAGTCATGTGTTCCAGACCCCTAATCATTTTTGTTGCCCATCGCTGGACTCTCTCCAATTTATCCACATCCTTCTTGTAGTGTGGGGCCCAAAAATGGACACAGTACTCCAGATGAGGCCTCACCAATGTCGAATAGAGGGGGACGATCACGTCCCTCGATCTGCTCGCTATGCCCCTACTTATACATCCCAAAATGCCATTGGCCTTCTTGGCAACAAGGGCACACTGTTGACTCATATCCAGCTTCTCGTCCACTGTCACCCCTAGGTCCTTTTCCGCAGAACTGCTGCCTAGCCATTCGGTCCCTAGTCTGTAGTGGTGCATTGGGTTCTTCCGTCCTAAGTGCAGGACCCTGCACTTATCCTTATTGAACCTCATCAGATTTCTTTTGGCCCAATCCTCCAATTTGTCTAGGTCCCTCTGTATCCTATCCCTGCCCTCCAGCATATCTACCACTCCTCCTAGTTTAGTATCATCTGCAAATTTGCTGAGAGTGCAATCCACACCATCCTCCAGATCTTTTATGAAGATATTGAACAAAACCGGCCCCAGGACCGACCTCGGGGGCACTCCACTTGACACCGACTGCCAACTAGACATGGAGCCATTGATCACCAGCTGTTGAGCCCGACAATCTAGCCAACTTTCTACCCACCTTGGAGTGCATTCATCCAGCCCATACTTCTTTAACTTGCTGACAAGAATACTGTGGGAGACCGTGTCAAAAGCTTTGCTAAAGTCAAGAAACAATACATCCACTGTTTCCC
The DNA here is from genome assembly GCF_965152235.1 of Eretmochelys imbricata. Lineage (NCBI taxonomy): Eukaryota > Metazoa > Chordata > Testudines > Cheloniidae > Eretmochelys > Eretmochelys imbricata. Next base: position 272,188,558 of record NC_135572.1, on the reverse strand, counting down.
TTCATCCACAGAACCAGTAATCTCATCATAGAAGGCGATTAGATTAGTCAGGCATGACCTTCCCTTGGTGAATCCATGCTGACTGTTCCTGATCACTTTCCTCTCATGTAAGTGCTTCAGGATTGATTCTTTGAGGACCTGCTCCATGATTTTTCCGGGGACTGAGGTGAGGCTGACTGGCCTGTAGTTCCCAGGATCCTCCTTCTTCCCTTTTTTAAAGATTGGCACTACATTAGCCTTTTTCCAGTCATCTGGGACATGGGGTGCATCCGATGAAGTGAGCTGTAGCTCACGAAAGCTTATGCTCAAATAAATCGGTTAGTCTCTAAGGTGCCACAAGTACTCCTTTTCTTAGTGTTTTAAGGGTTAAGCTCCAGTCATAAAGGCATCCCTTGCAGTTACTTTACATAGATCTCAAACAACCTCCTGCCCCCCACTCGTTTTCCATTGAATCCCCTCTTGTATGTCTACATTTGTTTAGCAGTGAGACACTCACTGAATGCTACTGTGCAGTAGGTGTGGTCTCACCAGTGTCCTGTAACGAGAGACTGTTCCCTCTTTCCTCAATTATATGATGTCTCTTTATACGCAGCTCCAAACTGCATGGCCCTAACACTGATCCCTGCTGCACACCCCTAGACATCTCGTCTAATTCAGTGCACTGCTCTTTACCATCATACGCCTTTGAATAGGGTTCCACAGCCAGTTTTCCATTCCGGTGACATGTCCAGCTCCAAGCTAATATGAATTCACTTTCCAAGCAAGACTTCACAAGGCACTTTTCCAAATGGTGTTCTGAGATCCAGATAGTTTATAAATTATTAGCCAGCCAAGTCCTGACTCCTCGCTCAGTTTTTAGTTAGTTTTGACTCAGGCAGAACTCAATGGGAGTTTACCTGAGTGAAAAGAGAGGGAAGATTTCAGGAGCTGACCCATTATTTATTGTTGTTATTGTTATTTTATTTTATGTATGTAACATAATTCTGCATAACACTAGGACTGTACCAGACCAATACCAAGTTCCCTGCCCCAAAGGGCTAGATGGTGACTTGGCTGACACGCCCACACAAAGGCCTGAGAGGGAGTAAGAACCACTGCTTACATCCCTACGGGGGCTACCTGGGCTTTAGGTCTGGGCACAAAGGAGTAAGCAGGGCTACTTGCCTGCCTACTCTCTTCCCAGAGCAGATGAACAAGAAGTGGTGGTGGATTGGATGGGAGCATGAGTGGAGCCTTGGTTCCACCCCTTACCTGTTTGCCCGAGAAGCTGAGCCAGCATGGGGGTGGGGGCGGGTAAGTTATTTACTGTTGCTACAGGCCAGCAGTAAAGTACAAGCCCTGAGTAGCAAGCAGGGAGTAGGGAAGCAACTGTGACTTGGAAGGGTATCTGAACTCACAATGGACCCCTAAGAACACAATCTGGAACAAAGCAAAATAAATAGAACAATCCAAGAAAAACAAAACAGACCTCAGCAGAACACAGACCAACCCAATTTAAGCAGAGCAGTGACTGGCTGTTCTAGCTGAAAGCCTCAAGAGTGCGGGAGCTTTGGATATGTTAGCTGGGAAGCTGTTCCAGACGTATGGGGTAGGACAAAAAATGGCAGAAAATGGGAATGAGCAAAGAATTAAAGTGATTTTAAATGAAGCTCAGGAGGAAGAGAGGGAGGAAGAAGGGGTGGTGGTAATGGTATAGGCAGGGGCTGAAGGGGAAGAGGAAAAGCATAACTTTGATGTGGAAGTAAACATAAACCCAAGAAAGGGTATCAAGAAGGAGGAGAGATTTGATAAAAATGGCTGAAAAACCTTGTTCTGCTGGCAGCATTTTGAATGGATTAAAGCAGGAAGAAATGGGAGGTCAGACAGAAGGAGGTTGCGGTAATCCATGAGTGCACTAACTAGGGCACAGGTGATTGTCTTATCAGTTTGGGAAAGAGGAAGGGAGGAATTTTACCTGGGTGTACAAGAAGTCATGGCAGGTTTTGATGAGAGCCTAGCTCTGAGGAGAGTCCAGTCTATCTGATCTCATTTATCTACCACTTTCTAGCATGTCCCATCACCATGATAGCTGGACTGCTGATGGGAAATAAAGATAACTCCAAGGCTGTGAGCCTTGATAATGGGAAGGCTGCTGCTGATGTCAATGGTATTAAAGAAGAGAGATGAAAGAGAAAGCTTGGGAGGCAGGACAGATGATCTCCGTTACCTTGCACCTCGTGTAGTCATTTATGCCTGTGCAATGTCAGAGTATGATAGATAAGGAGTGGCCAATGTGGCTTCATAAAGGACTGCTCGAAAGCCTGGGGTTAGATTAGTTTGGCTGGAAATGGAAAAAGAGGGAGCAAATAAAAAAGGAATACACAGTCATGTAAGGGTACTGGGGGGAAAAGGGCAGCAAAAAATCAAAAGGAGTTAATGCTAGCCAGAAGGGTTAAGAGCAAGAAGGAGGGGCTTCTACAAATGTATTAGGGAAAAGTACTAGGGAGAAAGTAGGCCCATTAGGCCCTAATTCAACCAAGCATCCCTATTCAGCAAAGCACTTAAGCACATGTTTACCTTTAATCACCTGCTTAAATCCTATTGACTTTGGTGTGACTTAAATACATGCTTAAAGTTCAGCCTGCATTTAAGAGCTTTACTGAATTGAGCAAACTTCCTGAAGAGAGGGATGAAGTTAATCATGACTCAGAAATTGCTGAGATACAGCACTTTCTTTTGAAAATCTGTCTTAAATGAAAATCATACAGCAAGAAGTTTGAACAATGAATATGGAAAGAAGACCCAGTAAAAATAACTTTTGATAGAGAACAGGTAATGGAATATTTGGAAGTGTGAAGATATACAACTCCTCTGGTGGGAGTGGAGATTTCTAGTGTACTGTGTTAACTCTGGCCAGATTAGCATCTTCATTCATGATCAAAAAGCAGAAATAAACAGCATATAATGAGGTTCCTGAAGGATACTAAATTGGAAGAAGTTGCAAACACTAGTCAGGACAGATGGGCAGGAAACATGGGCAGAAAATAATAAAGGATTTGATCCTAGCGCATCTGGAGAAAAGGAATCCATAGCATTTGTGGACAACGGGAGGGAGAATTCTGGAAAGCAATAACGATGAAGGAGAAGTAGAGGTGCTAGCTGACAGCAAATTGGACATGATTTTCCAAAATGGACAGTAGAAACCTTGGCTGCACATTCAAAGACATCATATAATGAAGCAGGGAAGCCATAGTCTCTCTGCCAATTGAAGCCAATGGGACTCTTTGTGGAGTAAGGTTCTTCTGACTGCAAGGGTGGCAGAACTGGGCCCTATATGACTGGTGCCACTACACTTGGAATTTGATGTTTATTTCTGGGCACCACATTACCAGAAGGAGAGAGACACTGAAGGGAATTCAGAGACAACTAACAAAAATTAGGGATCCAGAGGAAATTATCATTGAGGAAAGATTAAAAGGGTTAACTATGTGTAAGTCAGCTCAGAGACAACAAAGGCGGAGGGAGGAATACACATTCATGATGACAGCGTACAAATGTTTGTAATGTACAAACATGAGATCACGTGAGGTACAACAGTGCTGTTATCCCCATTTTACAGATGGGGAGATGAGGCACAAAAAGGCTAAAGCCCAGATTCTCAAAAGTACTGTGTGTGTGAGCGCGCGCACACAGATCTTAAACCCTGCGCACATGGCGAAACACCGCACGCACTCCGGCTTCGGCGACGTTTTTTTTTTTTTTTTTTTTTTGCTTCGGCGGTGGCACAGAAGAAATTTTTTGCGCACACAGCCTGTTAAAAATTAGAGGGAACATTGATGATCAATGAATAAATATTGTTCTGTGATTGGTGGCAAAGGATTTGTTGTAAATATTCATACTTTGCACTGTGGTGGTTAGTCACATTAGTAATTCAGTCAGAGAACCATCGCTGTAAAAGGTATCAGATTTCAGTCCCCTATAGCACTGCATCAACACCTGTTGTCATCCACCACTGCCGACTGAGCCTGCCAGCTAAGGAAGAAATGAGAGCCTGCATTCCATTGCTGATGCCCAGACAGTCCAGGAAGAAGATCCTGCCAACAACCAGAATGACTGGAGAAGGAAGAGAAGACGACCCTGGTGCTGACTGGACCTACCAGAGGCTGAAGAGGACACCACTGACTGGAAGAGAAGAAGCCACTCAGCCATCACTGCCAGTGTGTGAGAAACATTCCTGTCATCTCCAATGTGAGGTCCTTTCTTCAACTGAGAGGAAATTCAAGCCTCAGCTGGGGAACCCATTTGGGGGGGTTGGCTGGGATCCCACAGTGGAGAGGGCCTGAAGTGCCCCCCACCCAATGGAGACAGTCTGAGTCCATACCTTGAATTGCTTTAGGCGGATACATGATGCAGCTGCTGGGCTATTGTTCCAATACATATTTCTTTTTGCTTTAGAGTGGAACCTGAAGATTGTAAAATGCTAGAAGAGGAAGCCAGATGTTCAACCAGTGATAAGTCACTAGAGAAAAGAGAGGAGGTGTGTTACTTATCCACAAACCCGGAAAAGCACTTTTGAATGGTGACAGAGAGCAGACAGGGATCGAAACATACCTTCTGTATGAGCTTTGATGATCATTAGGTGTCAACCCCATGTCAATTCGGAGAAGCACTGCCAAAATGCCAAGCGGGTGACAGTGTCAGATTTTTCATCACTTGAAGTGAACATAAATGTCTTGGAGGCACAATGGTTTTGTTTCCATGTTAAGTGAATACAATGTGCCATTTACTGCTGGAGAACGACTGGTGAAGTTCATAAAGAAATACTGCATGGATGCAGATGTTTTCAAGAAGATGACACATGGAGCAACAAAAGATATCCCCACTGCAAGGGATAAGCTTGGAGTTTGGTACCAAAATGATGTGGTGGCTGTTGGTCACAATGTCTCTTTTGGTGTGTGCGTGGATCGGAATACAGACCTGGGACATGAGACCCTGCTGGTTATCCTTGTGGGATTCTTGTATGAAAACAAAGGCTGCAATGTCCTTTAATTTCTAGACATGGTACACTGTACATCAGGAACATGAACTGGCACATCTGACTATCTAATGGGAGCACTTCAGAAGTTTAGCATACCCATCTACAACCCTTTTATTTTTCTCATCAGACTCTATGGCTCTATGACTGGGAAACACAACTCTGTGTTATTCATGGCTAAAAGAAGCAACTCAAAAAATTGTAAATACAGGCTGCAGATACCTCACTTGGCAGATAGCTGCAGCTAAGCTTTTTCACTGTTTGTTGAAGAGCTGATGGCTGATTTTGGTCTTGTCATTTTGCTCCAAATTACCAGAGCCAACACAAGCTGAAAGAATTTGCCCTCTTTGCCAATGAAATCCCACTCATAATCATAAAACATGTTCCCATCAGGGAGCTGAAATTCCACAAAGTAATCAGTCACACACTGCATAAGAGGTCTGCCCTCTTTTCCTATTTTCTTTCCTTAGAGAAAAGACCAGAAAAAGTGGAGCTGATTTCTACCCTTACAGGACCATATCCAACTAATCTTCATCTTCCTCAACTATACACTGGATCCACTTCTGCATTTAATACCAGACCTCCAAGTATAGATACCCAACCCAGCTGGTGACACTGCATGGGGATATCCAGAGACTGCTTCAGCAGTATGCTGGAAAACTGAAACATGCTGCTACTCGACAGCATAATGCTCTATAGGAGAATGATCTTTCAGTTTTGGATGACCCTAACAACATATTTTCCCAGCTGTGAAATCAAAGTTGGACATCATGTGAAGAAGCACTTGAAATAGAGTGAGGAGATGAATTTTCATGGACACAGACTGATGTTTTAAATGGCTGCCTTGTGCAGATGCTGAAGAATTTTTTCCCTGAGGATCAACTTGTTGAAAAATGCAAGGGCAGTTTCAGATCTAGGGGCCTTGGTACCAGATTTGGTTTGATGCCCAGGTGTTTGTAATTTCTGAAAATACTGTGACCAATTATTGGATGATTTAACAGCATATCAGTTTGAGGTTATTGACAAATTCACTGGACCAGTGAGTGGACCACATTCCTGTATGTCAAAATACTGGAGGGAATTGCTGAAGTAGCTATGTGCATCTGAAAGACTGCCTCATTTCAGAAGACATCTCATTATTTTACTTTGCCTCCTCCATTCAAATGTTGACCCTGAAAGCGGTTTCACTATGGTTAGAATAGTGAAAACTCAGCTTTGCCAGTCCACGAAGATAGAGGTGTAAGGAGTTAAGTGTAAAAGACAAGTTCTTTCCGTGCAATATAACTTGGTCTCATTTGAACACATATTTCTGTAGTTATTGCACAAGAGGATGACAGTTGTCAACTTTCATGCAGTAAATAAGCACTCCAACTTTCACAATGAACCAAAAATCAAGCTAATCCCATTTAAAAACAAGGCCAAAACAAGCCAATCCCTAAGAGCCCCAACACTCTATGTGACTAGATCTCCCTGGCGTGCAGTCTGGGACTGTGGTGGGCCCACTGTGCACCCCTGACTCTCTCCTCCCTTTGCCCCTGCTTGCCGGGAGCTGATCAAAAAAAAGAAGCAACAAGCTACAAGCCAAAAACTAGCCAACAAGCAACTCACAAGCCAATTAAGCCAAAAAGAAGCCCAATTTCTGCATTATTTTCGTGGGTTTGGCATGTCTGGTGTGTGGAAACACATTATACGCAATTGCAAAACTGCTTCCTTTGATTCACACAGTGACAAAACAATCTTTAAAACACATTTTATGATGATAATAATAATAATAATTAATAATAAATATGATGTGTCACCTATGCTGCAGCACTCAACAAAACACAGCCATTACATATTTTGGCCATTTAAATAGTGATGGCTTGTGTCACACCTCAGCAGGTTTGAAGGTTGAGAGGTATTCAGGGAATGGAAGCATAACAATACATGAGTTATATACTCAAAAAGAAAAGGAGGACTTGTGGCACCTTAGAGACTAACCAATTTATTTGAGCATAAGCTTTCGTGAGCTACAGCTCACTTCATCAGATGAAAGCTTATGCTCAAATAAATTGGTTAGTCTCTAAGGTGCCACAAGTCCTCCTTTTCTTTTTGCAGATACAGACTAACACGGCTGCTACTCTGAAACCTGGAGTTATATACTGTAACTAACAGCAGAGCATTAATTTTGAGTTTTCTAATTGACTATACAGCTGGTATAAACTGGTATTGATTTAAATGGAGCTGTGTTAATTTATACCAGCTGAGGGTTTGGCCCACAATTTGAAATTAGCTTTTGAGTGACGATTTGAGCTAAAAACGCACTTTTCAAGAGCAGCCGGGCTAGTAAAGCTTGAATGCTCAAACATTTGTAGAAAACAAACGGGAAAACACCAAGGACAAAGAGGGTTTATTACATGCATCATAATAGACATTGCGAAGGGTCTAGGTGCTGTAAATCTGGTGTAGAGAACAGACTGTATGCTACCTCCACGTTTGTCTTGAAGTTGTAGTGCTGCCATCAGTCCGCTTCATGCAGGGCTGGATAAAGAGGCAAGATAGTTGTTTCTGTGGCAACTGGAGGAAAAGCTGCATTCTCTGAGACACAGGCAGGGTTGTAGTAGCTCTCTCAAGCCCCGCAGGGGCAGGAGTGTGGCTGTAGAGGTCTAGTATCTACAGTTAATTACAATGGTATCCTGACATGTGTGTCTGCTGTCCCTCAGGGTCTCTAGTTTGCTCTCTCTCCAATGCAGATTCTTTTCATCCTGGTGGACAGCAAGGTGAAGGGCAATGAACGTGTGATATCATTCTTCAACTTGAAGAAGTCCCAGCTGCCAGCTCTGGCTATATTCCACATGCCAGATGAGGAGCAGGATGTGCTGCCCCTGGGTGAGGTCACAGTGGAGCGTGTGCAGGACTTCTGCAATGGCTTCTTAGAGAGAAAGCAAAGGGTGAGTGTACAGTATGTGGGAGAGCATTGCTGCTCACACGCTTCTGAGCAGGACGCTCTTAGCTCTCTGCAACCTCGCCTGTGTCATTTCTTCCACCACGCTTGGGCATCAGATCTCAGCGATAGTACAGCTGACTGGGTTTGGAGAGCCCCTGTCTGCCCCAACTTTTACTTTTTAGCCTAGAGCAATAAGGTGTCATATTCCTTGACTTCAGGACTGGTGTGAGAGTCTCATTTAAGGAAGCCATTTCCCTTCCTGAGAGCAGTGCCTGGGGAGATGAAGAGTAGGGCTGCATCTGCATGCAGGGATTAGGAGCAGGGGTGAATGTGTTTGGACCCTGAATATAGCTATAATGGGGGTCAGGGAGACAGAACGTGGCTTTAGAATGAAAATTCATCAAGAACCTTTCAGATCAAAGGACTCAAAGTTGGGCCAAATTTACCTGAGATTAATCACCACCCCTTTGCAGAGGGAGGGGAAAGTTAACCTCCATTTTCATTCAGTGCTGAGCTTCTATTGCTTTTATAATGGCTTAGCTTGCTGTACTAAGAGCCCTTGTGTGCCAGAGGTCCCATGGCCTGTGATGCCCCATGAAAGTAACTCAGGGGCTACTGAAATGGGATGGGGAAATTAGGCAACATAGGCTGTTGAAGCAGGAATTTAAATATTTTTCCCCCTTAATCTCTGTGCGGAAAACCATGATGGTATCAACCCAGCTTTCCTGCCCCTACTGTATTTTAGAAAGAAGATCCCAGCCCAGAGGAGAAGACAGAGCTCTGACTCCCATCTCAATCACCAGATAAAACACTGTGGCTCTGCCCAGTGCCATCTGCACTCAGTATAAGAAGAGTTCACTGTGCCCAACATCTCTGGAGACCCTGAGACAATAGGAATATGAGGCCAAGTCAACTATGATCAACCCTTCTCCATTCCATATACATATATGCTCTTTCTCCTCTCTAGGTATCTCTCTCTCCTTCTCAATTGCCAATTCCACCCTCGCTCATCTTAATGCTCCAGGAACCATGGCACTGTACTGCATTGGTCCTTCTGGGTTCCCACTGCCTCTTGCCATATATGAGAGCAAGAGGCAATATGATGAAACTGCCGTGTCAAAAACACGCCTTGCAGAAAGTTTATGCAGAGATTGGCAGCTCTGTTTCCCTGATAACTCTGTCTCTGCCCCCTTAATACATGGTTCTCTCCCCCTCATCTGGCACTGGTACCATGTTGGGGTTCCCTTACACATCTCTCTGGGTCTAGAAGCTGATTTGTTGCCTGAGGTTACATGACCTATAGCATTACATTTTACTAAATAAAGCAGAAAGTGAATTCTCTGAATTTGTGTGATTTTTTTTTTAATTTAAGTAATAAGCCTAAATATCTCTAAAAGAGCAGGTTCAAGTCTCTCTTTTGGCTGAATTTAAATAACCTTGCTGTATCTAATTAGTCAGATTATTCAGTAAATAATGTTCCTCAACTTATATTCGGAGTGCCCTATGTTTGACTTAGATATTTCTGTTTTACGGTTAGACTGAGGGCTTCTATGTGGAGGTCTAGGGCTGGAATTGCACTCGGTACTACAGGGGTGGGATTGACGTACGTTGGCACAGCTGCCAGGGAGTGCAGAATTGGAAAAGCAAGAAGTGCTGCTAGTTTGGATTAAGGTACAAAGGCAGAACTGTGTGGGAACCAAAGACTATAATGGAATGATGTGTTGCCGGGTGGTGGGTTTCTGAGGAATGGAATAGTAAGAAGTGCTGTGGGTCAGGTATACAACTAGTTTGAAATTTCTGAGTGAAACTTCTTATCACTGGGAAATGTTGAATCATCAAAACCTAAACTTTTTCCGGGCAAGGGTCAGCTTTAACTAAATTTTTTACTTGAAAAAATGTTGGGGGAAAAGTTTCAAAATTGGCAAAATGTTTTCTTTTGACAATTTTTTAAATGAAAAGTTTGTTTTGCTGGTTTGAAATGACTTTTGGTTTTGAAATTTAAACTGATTATAGTAAAATAAAAAAAAAATTAAAATGGTCTAAATTGAGATGAACCCTTTTTAAACTTCATCCTAGTTTGGGAAAGAAGATTGTTTTGATATCCCAAATATTTCCAAGGGATGGAAAATCATTTCCTTCCTACCTCTAGTCAGGACTGAGAAGACTGAGTTGTCAGTAGAGGAGGTTTTGGAACAAACTGGTAAATTAAACAGTAACAAGTCACTAGGGCTAGATGGGTATTCACTCAAGAGTCCTGAAGGAAATCAAATATGAAATTCCAGAACTACTAACTGTGGCATATGTAACCTATTGCTTAAATCATCCTCTGTACTAGATGACTGGAGGATAGCTGAGGTAACGCTGATTTTTTAAAAAGGTTCCAGAGGCAAAGCTGGCAATTATAGGCCAGCAAGCCTAACTTCAGTATCTGGCAAATTGATCACAATTATAGTAAAGAACAGAATCATCAGACACATAGATGAACACGATATGTTGGGGAAGCGTCAACAAGGATTTTGTAAATAGAAATCATGCCTCACCAATCTATTAAAATTTTTGAGGGTATCGACAAGCATGTGGACAAAGGTGATCTAGTGTATTTGGACTTTCAGAAAGCCTTTGACAAGGTCCCTCGCCAAAGGCTCTTGAGTAAAGTAAGCAGTCATGGGAAAAGAAAGAAATTTCTCATGGATCAAAAACTGGTTAAAAGACAGAAAACAAAAGGTAGGAAGAAATGGTCAGTTTTCACAGTGAAGAAAAGTAAATAGTGGGTCCTAAATTCTCTGTAAGCTGCGTAGCCACTGCACACGTGCTCAGGGAAACTGCCCAGCTGGGATCTGCCGGGATCTGGGGAGGGGCACCCCCTCTTGGTCCCAAGTCAATCCTGGACCTGGGGTGGCCGAGACACCCCTCCCCCAGCCAGAACCCAGGCCCGGATCACCTGCAGCTGGGGGAGGAATGGCCCGAACCCAGCCCGGACCTGCCATGGCCGGGGTGGGGGCACCCCTCCTTCAGCCCCAACTCAGCCCCGGACCTGCCGTGGCCGGGGTGCCCCTCTCCCAGCCTGAACCTGCTGCGGCCAGGGTGCTCTTCCCCTGGCCCAAACCCAGGCCCGGACCTGCTGCATCCAGGGGAGGGGTGGCCTGAACCCAGCCCCGGCCCAGACCTACCACGGCGGAGAGAGGCGCCTCTCCCCCCCAGCCCAGGTGCTGCTGCAGGGAGAGAGAGCTGGGGGGAGTCCTCTCTCCCTGATGTAGACCTGGAGCACCTCCTGCACCCCAAACCCCTCATCCCCGGCCCCACCCCAGAGCCCGCACCTGCAGCCAGAGCCCTCCCCTCCTCCCACCACGCCCCAACCCCCTGCCCCCGCCCTGAGGCCCTCATCCCCAGCCCCACCCCAGAGCCCACTCCCCCAGCCAGAGCCCTCACCTCCCCTGCACCCCAACCCTTTGCCTCAGCCCTGAGCCCCCTCCAACACTCCGAACCCCTCGGCCCCACCCCGCCACATGACTTTTGTTATGTGCACCAATATGGCATAACAAAACTCATTCTGCACATGGGTGGGAAAAATTAGAGAGAACATTGGCGGGGTCCCCCAGGAATCTGTACTGGGACCAGTATTGTTCAACATATTCATAAATGATCTGGAAAAGGGAGTGAACAGTGAGGTGGTAAAATTTGCAGCTGATACAAAATTACTCAATATAGTTAAGTCCAAAGCTTACTGCAAAGATTTACAGAGGGATCACTCCAAGTTGGGTGACTGGGCAACAAAATGGCCGGTGAAATTAAATGTTGGTAAGTGTGAAGTAATGCACATTGGAAAACATGATCCAAACTATACATACACAATGATAGGGTCTAAATTAGCTGTTACCACTCAAGAAAGAGATCACAGGGTATGCCTACATTGCAAATTCAACAAGCATGGCTTGTCCTTGCCAGCTGACTCGGGCTCGCAGAGCTTGGGCTAAGTTTTTTTATGATGAAGCAGAAAAACTGCCAGTCAGCATGGCAGGGGTTAAAGGGAGCCTTTGGGCCCAGCTAGCCCAGCCTCATACCTGCAGGTGCAGCCAACGCCAGGCCTGGAGAGAGGGAGAAAAGGAGAAAGCCTGGCTGAGTTTGGGGCTGACTGGAAAAGATGCAGGATCCAGCTGTATCCCTCCCTGAGGGGAAGGAGCACTAGCCTGCCAGCCAAGGCAGCCAACAGGGAGGAGGCACTGTCTTCCCAGCTTGGGGAGACTGCAAAGGGGACCTAGGAGCCTCCAGCACCTGAGGTAACTGAGTGAGCGAACTGCAGAAACATTGTGGGGTTCGCTCTCACCAAATTGCGGCTGCCTTGCCTGAAGAAGCCTAGGACCCTGGCAAGGTGCCACCCAAGAGAGGACCCTACAGGAGGCAAATTGCCCAGCAAATTGGACTAGGGGGCCACATCCCAAACTGAACAGATTGGTGGGAAGTAACCCAGGGCACTAGATTTGACTCCCTACTGGGAGGCCCTCTACCGCGTTCAGTGGTTGACATACAAATGGCCCTGGGCTGGGGCCTGATGAAGAGGGAGGGGGAGCAGGGCACGAAGAGCCATGTGCTCTAACTGCTAGGCAGCCCAGCCCTCCAAGGCACCTGTTGCAGTTCTGTTTAATTGTGGTTTAGATGTTCGGGTTTGGGATGAAGCCCCACTTCTGGGATCCTCACAAGGTTCATAGATTCATAGATGTTTAGGTCAGAGGGGACCATTATGAACATCTAGTCTGACCTCCTGCACAATGCAGGCCACCGAATCTCACCCACCCACTTCTGCAATAAACCTCTCACCTATGTCTGTGCTATTGAAGTCCCCAAATCGTAGTTTAAAGACTTCAAGGAGCAGAGAATCCTCCAGCAAGTGAGCCGTGCCCCATGCTACAGAGGAAGGCGAAAAACCTCCAGGGCCTCTTCCAATCTGCCCTGGAGGAAAATTCCTTCCCGACCCCAAATATGGCGATCAGCTAAACCCTGAGCATATGGGCAAGATTCACCAGCCAGATACTACAGAAAATTCTTTCCTGGGTAACTCAGATCCCACCCCAGGCTCCAGCCCAAGCCTGAATGTCTGCACCACAATTAAACAGCCCCTTAGTCTGAGTCCTGAAAGCTCAAGTCAGCTGGCATGGGCCAGCTGCAGATTTTTAATTGCAATGTAGACAAAATTTAAAGTCATCATGGATAGTTCTCTGAAAAGATCTTTTCAATGTGCAGCATCAGTCAAAAAAGCTAACAGAACGTTAGGAACCGTTAAGAAAGGGATACATAATAAGACAGAAAATATAATGCCACTATATAAATACATGGTACGCCCACACTGTGAATACAACATGTAGTTCTGGTCACTCCATCTCATAAAGATATATTAGAATTGGGAAAGGTACAGAGAAGGGCAACAAAAATGATTAGGGGCATGGAACAGCTTCCATATGAGGCGAGATTAAAGACAAGGACTGTTCAGCTTAGAAAAGAGATGACGGGGCGGGGGGGGATCTGATAGAGATCTATGAAATCATGAGTGATTTCGAGAAAGTAAATAAAGAAGTGTTATTTACACCTTCATTTGACACAAGAACCTGGGGTCACCCCATTAATTTAATAAGCAGTAGGTTTAATACTAGCATAAGGAAGTACTTCTTCACACAATGCACAGTCAACCCGTGGAACTTGTTGCCAGGGGATGTTGTGAAGGCCAAAAGTATAACTGGGTTAAATAAAAAAATTAGATAACTTCGTGAAGCTAGGTCATCGATGGCTATTAGCCAAAATGGTCAGGGATGCCACCCCATGCTCTGGGTGTCCCTGAACCCTTGATTGCCAGAAGCTGGGACTGGAGGATAGGAGATGGGTCATTCGATAGTTGCCCTGTTCTTTTCATTGCCTTTGAAGAATCTGGCACTGGCCACTGTGGGAGGACAGGGTACTGGGCTAGATGGACCATTGGTCTGACCAGGTATGGCCATTCTTATGTTCTTAAGGTGTGCTGAGTCCCAAGACTAGATTAGCAGGGGACGCTGAAAGTGAAATCTATGACCTATAAGGTCCGGTTAAAAAAAATGGGCATCTTTAGTCTTGAGAAAAGAAGAGTGACCAGGGCCCTGACAACAGCCTTCAGATCTGTTGAGGGCAGTTATAAAGAGGATGGTGATCGATTCTTCTCCCTGTCCACTGAAGGTAGGTCAAGAAGTAACGGACTTAGTCTGCAGCAAGGGAGATTGAGGGTAGATATTAGGAAAAGCTTTCTGACTATAATGTTAGTTAAGCTCTGGAATAGGCTTCCAAGGGAGGCTGTGGAGGTTTTTAAGAACAGGTGGGACAAACACCCGTCAGGGATGGTCTAGGTTTACTTGGTCCTGCCTCAGCACAGGGCTGGACTTGACGACCTCTTGAGATCCGTTCCAGCCATACATTTCTATGATTCTATGATCCTTCTTACTGCTTTGCTCCTTCACATCTATGCAGCAAGCTTGCCTTGCGATTGGCTCAGCATTCTTGGCCTGAAATGCTCCAGCTCCCAACAAACAGTCACTACATTATTTCTCAAGACGGGACGTGGCTTTGAAGAGAAGTGCCTAAGTACTGCAGAGCTGAGAAACCACAGGCCCTCCTGAGAGATTGGCCCAGAGGGAAGAACTGGAGTAGAAAGCATGGTTTGTTCTCCTTGGTGCGGTAAACAAAGTTCCCCAGCTCAGAGACCAAAGCCAGCATCTTGTCAGAACACTGCGAAAGTCATGGTGCAAGGAAAGGCAGAGTAACTCACAGCAAGCAGAGAGATGCACTGCACCTCTCTCGTCTCTATTCCCTCTCTTCACATGCTGTGCTATTTTAATTATGTGCTCTCTAACACTCTAGACTCTGATTTATGTGTGGGGACTCATTTACTTCAATTGGGCTCCACATGGGTGCGAGGTTCTGTCCATTGCAGGGGCTCATTGCAGGGCAGAGCCCATGGCAATATCAGGGCCTTAGACTGTAAACTCTTCATGGCAGGGGCCTTGTCTTGGTATATGCTATAAATGTCACGCACACCTGTGGTACTGCATAAATAAAAATAAATGGGGAAGTGGCCCAGCAAGGACACTTCAGAGGAGGCTAGACCACTGCTTTTAGTGGGGAGAGCAGCTGCACTGCTGTGCCTTTCACAGTGCAAGGTGATTACTCGTCAGCCACACTGGCTGGAGAAAAACAAAACAGGAAGTGAGATGGAGCTGTGTTTATGGAAACATGTTCCTGAGCAGAAGAAGCCTCCCCAGTGACTGTCCCATCAGTGTACACAGCTAATTATAGGGACAATTTTTAAAGAGCCTTGTTATGTACACTGGTGAGTTTAATTCCTTCTGTGTCTTCCGGAGGGCTAAATGTAAACCTACAAATCCTTGAACCACAATGCGGGCAAAACCGCTTCCCATTCCTCCCCGACCTTGCCGTAGTCCAATACTGTGACAATACAGAAAGCCACAGCGTGCTGCCCGCAACAGACTCTGGACTAGGAGCATTGGGTGGCAGTGGTGCTGCTGAAAGAAGGGGTCTGTCTTCGATCCTTTTCCTCAAAAGCCTCTGACATGCAGTTTTGAGGTATGGGCCCAAGGTATCTAGCCACTGTGATTGTGTGACCTCATAGACATGAACAGGAGAGGGGCAGACTCACTTCTCAGGAGGTATAATACCTGGACAATAACTTCTGTTAGCGTTTAATACCCTGCTCCCAATCTCTGGGCTGTAGCTAGAGGGTTTGGGCTCAGTCAGTCAGTAACATCGGGACAGTAGTGGAAGGTGATGGGGAGCTGAGAGGGTAAGTACCATTATGAGAGTTGAAACACAGAAGAGAATGGGCAGTAGGACATTTCTGGAGCATTGTGCTTGAGTCAGCAAAACACTTAAGCACACAGCTAACTTTAAAAAGAAAAGGAGTACTTGTGGCACCTTAGAGACTAACCAGTTTATTTGAGCATAAGCTTTCGTGAGCTACAGCTCACTTCATTGGATGCATAAAGTGGAAAGTACAGTGAGGAGATTTTATACATACACACAGACCATGAAAAAATGTACATTGTAAGGAGAGTGATCACTTAAGATGAGCTATTACCAGCAGGAGAGTGGGGTGGGGGGAGAGAAAACCTTTTGAAGTGATAATCAAGGTGGGCCATTTCCAGAACATTTCCAGGAGTTAACAAGAAAGTCTGAGGAACAGTGTGTGTGTGTGTGGGGGTGGTGGTGGGGGGGGGGAGGAGGGAAGGAATAAACAAGGGGAAATAGTTTCACTTAGTATAATGACTCAGCCAGTCCCAGTCTCTATTCAAGCCTAAGTTAATTGTATCCAATTTGCAAATTAATTCCAATTCAGCAGTCTCTCATTGGAGTCTGTTTTCGAAGTTTTTTTGTTGAAGGATAGTCACTTTGAGATCAGAAATCGAGTGTCCAGAGAGATTGAAGTGTTCTCCAACTGGTTTATGAATGTTATAATTCTTGACATCTGATTTGTGTCCATTTATTCTTTTACGTAGAGACTGTCCAGTTTGACCAATGTACATGGCAGAGGGGCATTGCTGGCACATGATGGCATATATCACATTGGTTGATGTGCAGGTGAACGAGCCTCTGATAGTGTGGCTGATGTGATTAGGCCCTATGATGGTGACCCCTGAATAGCTATGTGGGCACAGTTGGCAACGGGCTTTGTTGCAAGGATAGGTTCCTGTGTTAGTGGTTCTGTTGTGTGGTGTGTGGTTGCTGGTGAGTATTTGCTTCAGGTTGGGGGCTGTCTGTAGGCAAGGACTGGCCTGTCTCCCAAGATTTGTGAGAGTGATGGGTCATCCTTCAGGATAGGTTGTAGATCCTTGATAATGCGTTGGAGAGGTTTTAGTTGGGGGCTGAAGGTGATGGCTAGTGGCGTTCTGTTATTTTCTTTGTTGGGCCTGTCCTGTAGTAGGTGCCTTCTGGGTACTCTTCTGGCTCTGTCAGTCTGTTTCTTCACTTCAGCAGATGGGTATTGTAGTTGTAAGAATGCTTGATAGAGATCTTGTAGATGTCAAGATCTTTGTAGATGTCAAGAATTATAACATTCATAAACCAGTCGGAGAACACTTCAATCTCTCTGGACACTCGATTTCTGATCTCAAAGTGACTATCCTTCAACAAAAAAACTTCGAAAACGGACTCCAACGAGAGACTGCTGAATTGGAATTAATTTGCACATTGGATACAATTAACTTAGGCTTGAATAGAGACTGCGACTGGTTGAGTCATTATACTAAGTGAAACTATTTCCCCTTGTTTATTCCTTCCCTTCCTCCCTCCCCCCTCACTGTTCCTCAGAAGTTCTTGTTAACTCCTGGAAATGGCCCACCTTGATTATCACTTCAAAAGGTTTTCTCTCCCCCCACCCCACTCTCCTGCTGGTAATAGCTCATCTTAAGTGATCACTCTCCTTACAATGTACATTTTTTCATGGTCTGTGTGTATGTATAAAATCTCCTCACTGTACTTTCCACTTTATGCATCCAATGAAGTGAGCTGTAGCTCACGAAAGCTTATGCTCAAATAAACTGGTTAGTCTCTAAGGTGCCACAAGTACTCCTTTTCTTTTTGCGAATACAGACTAACACGGCTGCTACTCTGAAAGCTAACTTTAAGTAGCTGAGTAGAACCACTGACTTCAGAAGGAATATTTCTGTTATTAAAGTTAGCCGAGTGCTACAGTACCTTGCTGAATCAGGACCGAACCAGCCTCAATTCACTTCTTAGTTCAGGTAGCCTGGGCAGAGGAAACTCATCTTGGAGTGCATAAAGAATTCACCGTGGGAATATCATTATTATTTATTATATATTATAAGTTCCAACTGTATTCTCAGTCCTGTACAGACAGAAAGGAAGTCACAGTCCCTTCGCCCAGGATCCAGCAATCTAAATAAATAGAGAATGGGCTGTAAATCAGTAAGCAGAGCGATAGAACACTTTAAATCATTGACAATTGTTCCTCAGATCAACTGGAAGATGTGAAGAGTCCTACCGTACATATACCAGAGGAAGGAAGGTCTTGTGATTAAGGCACCGGCCTGGGAGTCAACAGATCTGAGTTTGATTCATGTAGCTGCAGTGGGAGCACTAAGCAAAAGCTTGTGCCTTCTTCATGCCCATATTTTCACTGTCATGTGAGGTCTTGGACAAGCCATGTCAGGTCCTCATAAATACTGCATATAAACAATTGGACTTTCAAGGCTGGATTTCTAGCTCTGTTCAAATATATAAAGTCAGCTTTGCCTCTGGATTACTCTTTTTCTCACTCGAGTTGGACGGACACACATACAAACATAAAAAATCCCTTATTATAATGGGAAGTGTTAAGAACATAAGAACGTCCATACTGTATCAGACCAATGGTCCATCTAGCCCAGTATCCTGTCTTCTGACAGTGGCTGGTGCCAGATGCTTCAGAGGGAATGAAAAGAACAGGGCAATTATTGAATGATCCATCCCCTGACTCCCAGGATCTATTTCTTAAGTGGTAACAGCTAATTTAGACCCCCATCATTTTGTATGAGTAATTGGAGAACTCTCCTGCAAAACGCCCCTATTTGCTGCTCCTGTTCGCTAGCTTAACAGTACTAAGCTTTTGGACAATCTTAATAATAGGCAGTGCTACCAGCCGCACCTATAATGAATCTACAACCCCCAAAGGTGGAGCAGAGACATAGGCCCAACCAGGACAATATGGAAGCTTTAAAAAAACCTGTATATGGAGTCTATATCTCACTACTCCCATATCACTGTCCCCCATTTTCTCTCCCCATGCCAGAAGCTCTATGTGTCCACCATTCCTTGCCATGCTAGTGCCTCTATATGTTGTTCCCTTTGCCAGGGGTTCTGTGTGCCCCCCATTCTCCCCACCATTATGTCTTTTCTTTCTGTCTGGGATATACATTTTTCAGGGTGTCAACGTGTTCATCTTTATTGGACAGAGCTGAGATGGGGTGGGGGGGGATTGTTATACTGGAAGGTGTAAATGGCTGTCATCAACCAGTTCTTTGATCTATAGACAATTACAGACCTAACCAGATGCTAGGACCTCCATGTGTCCCCATTTGCCCCTTACAGTTTTGCCAATTTTCACCAAAATCAACAGTGTTCTGTCCACTGAAGCCTAGAACATTCCCTGAAATTTTGGCATAGATTGGGTGTGGCATTCAAATATTATTGCATTACATCCAAACAGAGAAATGCCATCAAGTTGAGTGTAGGATTTTGCTTTGCTCAGCAATCATTTTACAGCTGATGGCCTGAGGGATAGAGAGGTTAATTGATTTGTCCAGGGCTACACAGGAAGTCCGTGGCAGAGCTGGGAATGGAAGCCAGATCTCCTGAGCGCTAGGTCAGGGCCTTAGCCACATGACTAGCCTTCCTCTTTCACCTGTAAAACCTCTGCCTTTCATTGTGCTGCCACAAGCAGTTTGCAAACTTTTGCCCTGGATCAAATCTGCAAAAGGGATGCTTATGGCTTGGGTTTGGAGACAATCAAGTTAAACAGGCTAGCCCCACTGGGCTTCGCTGCTCCCCTGCCAATAGGAACATTCCTTTACAAGTAACAGTTGTGTTCTCTTGAGTCCTGGAGGGGAACATATGCCTCCATCATATGACTTTCCCATTTAGGGTTTCTCAGTTAATAACTCTAGTGCTCTCCTGGTTTCTGGGAAGCTCGGATTTCCAACCTGCCTTGTGGCAATTATTCAACCCTTCCCTAATCAGAGAGCTTGGCAGGAGAGAAAATATTTCGATTACAAGTTAGGAGATAAAATCTATGAGAAGTCAAAGGAACACATAAATCAGCCATGGCTTGATACAGTAAAGCCTTTGTTGAGGAAGCAGTACAGCAAAGAAGGATCTGGGGAGCACCAAAGTGGTTGATAAATGTACAAAAGATACGTCCACACTGCAAGTGCTCCAGAGGCACAACTGTGGCGCTGCAGCGACATCGCTGTAGTGTACACACTTGTCACAGCAGCGACAGCGTTTTTCCCCTCGCTGTACTAAACCCAGTCCCTTGAGAGGCAGTAGCTAGGTTGACAGAAGACTTCTTCCATTGACCTAGCAGTATCTATACTGGGCCTCAGGTTGGCTTAACTACATCTCCACAGGGTGTGAATTTTTCACCACTGAGCAATGTAGCTAGATGGACATAAGTTTGGGGTTTAAAGTTTTAGGCCAATGACAGAGAGAGTGATTTAATAGGACAGGGTCACGACCATTTTGAAATGCATGTGACAGTCTCATTTTCATAGGTGCATCCTGTCATTTGTAAGCCCTGGTAACATCACAGCTGAACAGTCTCAAATTCATTTCAGGCCTTGAGGTATGGTGGCTGTCATAAATATAAAGGGAAGGGTAAACCCCTTTAAAATCCCTCCTGGCCAGAGGAAAAATCCTCTCACCTGTAAAGGGTTAAGAAGCTAAAGGTAACCTCGCTGGCACCTGACCAAAATGACCAATGAGGAGACAAGATACTTTCAAAAGCTGGGAGGAGGGAGAGAAACAAAGGGTCTGTGTCTGTCTGTATGCTGCTTTTGCCGGGGATAGAACAGGAATGGAGTCTTAGAACTTTTAATAAGTAATCTAGCTAGGTATGTGTTAGATTATGATTTCTTTAAATGGCTGAGAAAAGAACTGTGCTGAATAGAATGACTATTCCTGCCTGTGTGTCTTTTTTGTAACTTAAGGTTATGCCTAGAGGGATTCTCTATGTTTTGAATCTAATTACCCTGTAAGGTATCTACCATCCTGATTTTACAGAGGTGATTCCTTTACTTCTATTTACTTCTATTTCTATTAAAAGTCTTCTTGTAAGAAAACTGAACGCTTTTTCATTGTTCTCAGATCCAAGGGTTTGGGTCTGTGGTCACCTATGCAAATTGGTGAGGATTTTTACCAAACCTTTCCCAGGAAGTGGGGTGCAAGGGTTGGGAGGATTCTGGGGGGAAAGACGTGTCCAAACTATGTTTCCCAGTAAACCCAGTTAGAGTTTGGTGGTGGCAGTGGATATTCCAAGGGCAAGGGATAAAATTAATTTGTACCTTGGGGAAGTTTTAACCTAAGCTGGTAAAAGTAAGCTTAGGAGGTTTTCATGCAGGTCCCCACATCTGTACCCTAGAGTTCAGAGTGGGGGAGGAACCTTGACAGTGGCACTGAACTAATATGTTCAAGCTGAGTTAATCACGATGTGATGGTGCAACTTGGTCACACACTGATGCAAAGGCATGGTGCAAAGACACAAACATCCCAAATAGAAGTTGCCTGGATATGGACTCCCTAAGACTAACCTTGTCAGAGATACCCTCAGAATGTTAAAGCTGGCCCTGTCCAATTGAATCAACAATGCAATGCTGTAGCAAAAAAGGTCAATGACATGTTGGGTTGTATTAACAGATGTTAGTTCCGCAAGGCACAAATTATCCAACAAGTTACTGGAATGCATTGGAGACTATTTTTTATTTCAAAAGGTGGAAAAAGCACGTAGGGGAAAGGCTTTTCTAGATTTGATTTTGACAAATAAGGAGGAACTGGTTGAGAATTTGAAGGTGGAAGGCAGCTTGGGTGAAAGTGATCGTGAAATGGTAGAGTTCATGATTCTAAGGAGAGGTAGGAGGGAAAACAGCAGAATAAAGATAATAGATTTCAGGAAGGCAGACTTTAGCAAACTCGGGGAAATGGTAGGTAAGATCCCATGGGAAGTAAGTGTAAGGGGGAAAAATTTGAGAATTGGCAGTTTTTCAAGGATATTTTTACAGGCACAAGAGCAAACTATAACACTGCGTAGGAAAGATAGGAAGTATGGCAAGAGATCACCGTGGCTTAACCAGGAGATCTTCAATGATCTGAAACTCACAAAAGAGTCCTACAAAAAGTGGAAACCAGCTCAAATTATGAAGGATTAATGTAAACAAACAACACAAGCAAGTAGGGACAAAATTAGAAAGGCCAATTCACAAAATGAGATTAAACTAGCTAGAAACAAAAAGGGTAACAAGAAAATATTCTACAAATACATTAGAAGCAAGAGGAAGACCAACGACAGGGTAGACCCATTGCTCAGTGAGGAGAGAGAGACAATGACAGAAAATATGGAAATGGCGGAAGTGCTAAATGACTTTTTTGTTTCAGTTTTTACCAGAAAGGTTAGTAGTGATTAGATGTCTGACAGTGACCACCGATGAAAAATGAGGCAGGATCCGAAGCTAAAATAGAGAAAGAACAAATTACAAAATATTTAGACAAGTTAGATGTTTTCAAGACAGCAGGGCCAGATGAAATACATTCTGGAATACTCAAGGAGCTGACTGAGGAGATATCTGAGCCATTAGCGATTATCTTTGAAAACTCATGGAAGAGGGATAGATTCCAGAAGATGGAAAGAAGGCAAATATTGTGCCAATCTATAAAAATGGAAATAAGGTCAACACTGAGAATTACAGACCAGTCAGCTTAACTTCAGTACCCAGAAAGATAATGGAGCAAATAATCAAGCAATCAATTTGCAAACACCTAGAAGATAATAAGGAGATAAGTAACAGTCAACATGGATTTGTCAAGAACAAATCATGTCAAACCAACCTCATGGCTTTCTTTGAAAGGTAACAAGCCTTGTGGATAGGGAGCAAGCAGTAGATGTGGTATATCTTGACTTTAGTAAGGCTTTTGATACTGTCTTGCATGACTTTCTCATAAACAAACTAGGGAAATGTAGCCTAAATCAGGTCTTCTCAAACTGGGAGTTGTGAGGTTATTACATAGGGGTTGTGAGCTGCCAGCGCCGCATATGGCAGGGCTCAGGCTGTGAGTTCCAGGCGGCCGGGGCTTGGGCTGACAGCCCAGCTCCTTTCCCAACCCCACTTTGCCTCCAGCATTTAAAGTAGTGTTAAATATAAAAAAGTGTTTTTAAATTATAGGGGGGCCACACTCAGAGGCTTGGAATGTGAAAGGGGTCGCCAATACAGAAAGTTTGAGAACCAGTGGCCTACATGGAGCTACTATATGGTGGGTGCATAACTTGGTTGGAAAACCATTCCCAGTGAGTAGTTATCAGTAGTTCACAGACAAGCTGGAAGGGTATATTGAGCGGGGTGCCACAGGGCTCTGTTCTTGGTCCAGTTCTGTTCAATATTTTCCTAAATGATTTAGATAATGACATAGTAAGGAGAGTGGTCACTTTAGATAAGCTATTACCAGCAGGAGAGTGGGTTTGTGTGTGTGTGTGTGAGGGGGGGGGGGGTGAGAAAACCTAGATTTGTGCTGGAAATGGCCCAACTTGATTATCATACACATTGTAAGGAGAGTGATCACTTTAGATAAGCTATTACCAGCAGGAGAGTGGGGTGGGGGGAGATATTTTTTCATGCTTTGTGTGTATAAAAAGATCTTCTACACTTTCCACAGTATGCATCTGATGAAGTGAGCTGTAGCTCACGAAAGCTCATGCTCAAATAAATTGGTTAGTCTCTAAGGTGCCACAAGTACTCCTTTTCTTTTTGGCATAGGGAGTATACTTATAAAGTCTGTGGACGTTACCAAGCTGGTGGTGGTGGAAGGGAAGAGTGAGTTGCAAGTGCTTTGGAGGATAGGATTAAAATTCAAAATGATCTGGACAAACTAGAGAAATGGTTTGAAGTAAATTGGATGAAAGTCAACATGGACAAATGCAATGTATTGCACTTAGGACGGAAGAATCAATGGCACACATACAAAATGGGAAATGACTGCCTAGGAAGGAGAGTTCAAAGTGATTTGGGGGTTATAGTGGATCACAAGTTAAATATGAGTGAACAGTGTAACACTGTTGCAAAAAAATCAACCATCATTCTGGGATGTATTAGCAGTGTTGTAAGCAAGACACAAGAAGTATTTCTTCTGCTCTACTCTGCGCTGACAGGCTTCAGTTGGAGTATTGTGTTCAGCTCCGGGCCCCGCATTTCAGGAAAGATGTGGACAAACTGGAGAAAGTCCACAGAAGAGAAACAAAAAGGATTTAATGTCTAGAAAACATGACGTAAGAAGAAAGACTGAAAAAACTGGGTTTGTTTAGTCTGGAGAAGAGAAGACTGAGTGGGGACATGGTAACAGTTTTCAAGTACATAAAAGGTTGTTATAAGGAGGAGGATAAAAAATTGTTCTTGTTAACCTATTATAGGACAAGAAGTAATGGGCTTAAATTGCAGCAAGGGAGGTTTAGGTTGGACGTTAGGAAAAACTTCCTATCTGTCAGGATAGTAAAGCACTGGTACAAATTGTTTTGGAGGTTGTGGAATCTCCAGCACTCGAGGTTTTAAGAGAAGGTTAGACAAACACCTGTCAGGAATAGTCTAGTTATTATTTAGTCCTGCCTTGAGTGCCAGGGTCTGGACTGGGTGACCTATTGAGGCCCCTTCCAGTCCTGTACTTCTATGATTCTATGATTTTATGTATCATCTGCAAAACAAGTGAGGTAACTATTCCATTCTACTTGGTTCTGCAGGATTGAGTTTAGTTCTGGGTATCACATTTCAGAAAAGACAGGGAAAGAGTTGAGAGGAGGACAATGAAAAGCAGAAAAGTTCTGGAGAATGGAAGCAAAAAAGAACACGTGAAAGAACTGAATATGTTCAGTCAACCAACTGTGGCAGGGAATGGGGGGAGGCATGATAATTCTCTGTGTCTATAGGAAGGGATGTTATAGAGAGGGCAAGGGCCAAACATTCTCGCTAGTGGTCACCAAAGGAAGAACAGGAAGATAAATAGATTTAAGCAAAATCTACTGATATGTGGCTCTGATATTTGAGAAGGGTTATTGTCAGTGGGCCCTGCCCTGTGAGCCTCAGGAAGCAGAAAAACCTAGATGCTTGACTACTCTTTTAATAATAAAAACTAATCATACTATTTAGCACTTAAAGATTGCTTTGCCAACATTAACTAAAGACACATGACACACCTTTGTTGTAGTGAAGTATTATTCTCATGCAGCAGAAGGGGAAACTATGGCACAAAAAGACAGACTAGACAGGACATCTGGGGCTGTTTCAGAGGTTGGATCTATACAAGTGAGCAGTTGCACATGATGTCTGGATGGTCTATTGTCATGGATACTGTGTTCCTGTTCAGCACACCCACTACTCCTCATTAGAACCCTTTACCCAGAACATGCTCTAAGGCAAACTTTGAAAGAAAAACGCCCCCGGAGCAAATGAATCAGTTGTTTTGAGACCTGTGCACTGAAGGAGCCCCCCTCTTTTGCAACTCTTCCCCGGAAATATATGAGTGGGAGTTTAACTTAACTTGGCCTCAATCCATCCCTGCATTACAAACCAGGGCATCCAAAACTCAACCCCTGAAGTGGCTCGTTCTATTTCTAGTTGACTCAGCCTCCAGTTTATTTTTGTTTAATAAATTAAATCTGTTTGTAAGAATTTGTCTGCAACTGGCAAACAAGTTCCAGACAGTTTATGTTATGTTTGGGAAGGTGTGTATGTGTGGGGGGGGACGGGGGACGGGGAAGGGGCTTTATCTCATGGTAAACACCCACCCCCACTCCCTTCCTAAAAAGCCCCAAAGGAGCCTAGTTACTGACACAAGGTGCAAGCAGTCGCTTTGAAGCAGCAAAGGGGGTGGGGGGAGGAGGTAAGAAACCACAGCATTGCCAACCCCCAAAAAAATCACAAATCAGACCCTCCCCCCAAATCATTAAATTGACCCTCAAATCATGATTTTTAAAAAAGATTATATTGTGTTTTTAGTTTGTCTTTTGATTTTGGAACCCATTTGCAGTGTGTGTGTGGCGGGGGGGAGGGGGGGGGTAGGCAGTTTACAGTATTGTCAACTCTCCCAAATGTAGAGAGGAAGGTGATTCTGGCCCCCCTGCTGGAGCTCTCGCTGGCTGCCTGACAGCGTGGAGCTTCCAGCTTTCCCCAAATTCTAATTAATTAATTCTGTGCCCTTCTCTGCCCCACATGGGCCCATACCCCATCTCAGTAATGAATTATGCACCCCAAGCCTCCATCTCAATTTTCTGCCTGGCTTCTGCTGCAGCCCTGCGTGGCTGAATCTTTCCCAGGAGGCGTGAAGGCTGGGCTTAGAAATTACATGCCTGCCAGCTGAAGCTCCCCGCAGCATTGTGAGACGGACTCCAGCAGGCGCCAGAATCATGTTTCTCGTGATGAAATCGTAAGCATCGGCAATCCTGAAAACAAGGGACACAGGGAGTGTGAGGAAGCCAAGGGAGGCTGGGATGGAAGAGGAAACCACAGCAGATTAAGGGAGAGGAAGAAACTAACATGGGTTTTTTTACAAAGTGGGTATTTTTTTGTAGTTAGACGCAGAAAACAAGGGGATGACATGATATGGAAACTCTTTCCAGTGAACCAGCGGGGGGAGGAGCAGCAGTGGATTGATGACTGATCCCATTCAGGACTCACACGCTAAGGCCTTGCATACACTTGCGGTGGCATGTAGGAGAGATGTAGCAATACTCCACAGTGAAAAGCAGGCTGTGTCCACGCTGTGGTGTGCAGCTACATGCAGCAGTGAAAGGATCTGGCAGGGAAGAGGCAGTGGGGGAAAGGTGCAGCCGGAGCCTTTCCCCATTGCCTCCCCACACCAGAACCTTTCTTTGCTGCTGGAGTCTTTCCCTGCAGTGGGGAAAGGCTCTGGGGCTATGTCTACACTTACATCCAGGTGTCAAGTAAATACACTATGCGCCCCCCACCCCACCCCCAGCACGGGTATAAATAGTTGTGTAGATGGTGAGGCACTGCTTAGGCGAGTAAAGACATTCCAGAACCTCTGGGAATGAGCCCCACATGGCTCTCTACATGCCCAAGCAGTGCCTCCCACGTCTACACTGTTATTTTTGACAATGTAGTGTCCTGCTGCCTCTCTCCTGCTCCAACCTTTCTCTGCTGCAAGGAGCTGCCATCTACAAACTATTTCTTCCAGGTGATCCCTCTTCCCTGCTTGTGAATTTTGTTTTGCTCCCTACTGTTCAGAGAACATTGTTTAGATCGTGCGTTTTTCATTGATCTAGAACACATTTAACCTTTAATCCACTCCTGTTGTGTAGACGAAGGAGCCCTAATCTGGTTGCTTTACTGTCTGCAGGGCAGTTTGAGGGGATTGGAAGGAGGGGATGGGTTAGGAAAGGTCAGATTAAGGGGTAAATGTGATGGTACTTTTCTTAAAATCAGACACCAGTCCTAAATTAGATGATTTTGCTAAAATGCTCAGTGGCGAAACTGTTATTGGCATGTGAATGGTCATCGTTGTGGCTCAGTGTCAACACTCAAGAGATTCATACTGCTCATAGAACTATTGTTGCAGGCTGTTTGCAGACACTGCTGCATCGAGTCAAATTCAGAAGGGCTTCTCCACAATTGAAAGGGCTAGAAACTCAAGGCTAGATCCTCAGCTAGTGTAAATCAGTATAGCTGCCTTGACTTCAGTGGGGTTATGTTGAAATATGCCAGTTTTGTCAAATGAAATGTTCCATCTGCAGAAATGGATGAGGGCTCCAGAAAAGTGCTGGTATGGCCTATCACCAAGTAGCCACTCAATCTAACCCCAGACTGGCAGGGAGAGGGGAGTGGTGTGTTAAGAGGGATGTGGCAGGGGGTGAGGGGGAGGGGCACAGTGGCTAAAGGAAACTAACCATCAAAATAAAATGTAGTCACTAAGGCGGGCTGGAAAGATTTGTTTAGCTGTGTACCAAAACGGACTGCGTTTGTGAGTGGAAAGAGGTGGAGGAGGCGGGAAAAGCAATGAGCAGGGGAAGGGTCCTTTTCTCTCTTCTGTCTGTCAGCCAGCCAAGACCTGCCAGCCAAAATACACGTCAGATGGGACAGGTTGGGGATTTTTGAGCCACTTCTCCCCATGACTGACATTAGTGTTCCTGCCGTCTTCCAGGGTGCTGCCAAACCAGACATTAATCTTGTTTCTTATTCCATGTAAACATGAACTGGGTGCCAGCCTTTGCCTCTCTCCAAAAAGTACACAGCTAGATTAGCTTTATCATGGGGAATGGGCCCCAGCTACTTCCCGGTATGCATCCCTCATTCCCCTGCTCTTAGCTGCTTAGGAGGGAGGGAGTCCCACTCAAGCCCCTGCCCAGCTCACAAGAGGCAGTGGGTCGTTGATGAATGGTACATGCAGTAATAATAAAGGACTCTAACATTTAGTAGATTGGGAATGTTCAAACGGTACCGATGAGACAAAATAAGGATTAATGGTAACATTTGAATAGGAAACAGGAGCCATCACCTCTGCCTGGGATAGTCATATAGCAGAGCAGACCCACAGCCACAAGACTTCTACTTCAGTGTCTTTTCCTGACACTAAGGGCTTGTCTACACATACAGCGCTGAAGTAGCACCGCTGCACCCATGCAGCGCGTGCAGTAACGATGCTCAGTCTATGCCAGTGGGAGAGAGCTCTCCTGTCTGCATCATAAAACCACCTCCACCAGATGCGGTAGCTATGTGAGCTGGAGAAGGTGTCCCATCAACAGAGCGCTGTCCACACCGGTGCTTATGTCGGTGTAACTTATGTCGCTGGGGGGGTGTGTGGTTTATTTACCCCCCTGAGTGATATCAGTTATGTCGACATAAGCTGTTGTGTAGACATAGCCTTAGGATATGTCTACACTGCCCACGTTACAGCATGGCTGCGGCGGCACTGTGACCTGGGCAATGTAGTCACGCTTTATCGCTGGGGGAGAACTCTCCCGGCGACAAAAAACAACCGCCCCGAACGAGCGATGTCTATACTGTTGCTTTTCAGTGCTAAAACTTTTGTCACTCAGGGGAGTGTTTTTTCACACCCCTGAATGACTAAAGTTTTAGTGCTGAAAGTGGCAGTTTAGATACAGCCTTAGTTGGGACCTTTAATACGGTGGTTTGAAGCTAACTGGAATGGATCTCTTTTCTTAGCTACCTAGGAAATTAGATCTCTTGTTTTGATTGCCCCAAGCTGCCAGCCTGGCTTGAGAGCCTGTTCAATTCTCTTCCTCCTAGTCCTGAGCAGCATAAAGCCTCTTATCTCTGCTGGGATCAATGAGAACAGCCCCATATGTTGTTGTTGCATGTCTCAGGAGAAGCAGCCAACGCCTCTATTAGGCAGTACAGGAGGAATGCTGGCTCAGCCCTGGGGCCTTCTCAGAGGCACCAACAATCACAGGGTGTGCAATTAGCCAGGCAGTACGAGATAGGAAATGGCATCAGTCCCAAGGCTGGCTGGGACATGTTTGTCAGGAGCAGTTTAAAGTAAATTTCATACCCCGGGATTGAATGTGCCAAGGAGGAGACAAAAGAGTGATAAAGGCAATAACACAAACACTGGTTTTTATTTTCAGGTAGGTGAGAAGGAGTTGAAGTAGACCTCCTAGCTGTTTCTCTGTCTGTGTGAGTCACTCCCTTCTCTCTTCTAATTTTGCTGTGTCTTCTCTGAGCCTTTTGTTAAATCTCCCATTGTTGCTATAGCATGGGTTCAGGTCCCAGTGGGTGCAACACTAGCGCAGACTATTTACTAAGGCTGTTTGGAAAGTCGGTGCCTGTGGATTCTTTGCCAATTCTTAGGGGCTTCCACTGCAGGGGAATCCAATCATGACACTAGGAGAGTCTCTGGGCTCCTCCACTTGCACACTCGCATCCCTCTCCCTTTTGGGGGTTGAGATGAGAGGGGACCTTGACCCCCAGCCAGCACCGCCATCAAGCGTATTGGTTGGGTGGTCCCTCTGGGGTAGTGCCCCAGCCCCAGCTTTGTATTTGCCCCCAGGGGGTTAGACACGATGCCCCCACCTTGTAAGGAGATGCCCTTGGGATGCCCATTATGTTACCTTTTTGGATCTGGAGTCGATATCTGCAAGTTTCTGCATTGGGCACTTGCCAAAAGTTGTGGCAACTAAATGACTCGCCCGTAGGTCCAAACTGTGACCTCTGAGCGGGGGGAGAATTCCAGCCCTCTGGTCGCCCAAAATCCAACCCCTAGGTTTCACCATGAAGAAGGTGAAAAAACCTAACCTGCCTTGGCCAATCTGGTGGCATAGGGAAAAATTCCTTCCCAGCCCCAAAGTAGCAACTAGCACAGCCTGCAGCGACCGAGATAAGGGAGGGGTGTGGGAGCTTGACTACTGGAAACCAACAAACAGGAAGTGGCTCTGAGCACATGAGTCTTATCATGGCTCCAAACTACAGGCCAAATCTCGTGAGACCTCAGGCCTACCATGGAAGTCCTGTGGGGTCTGCAAGTTTCACAGGACCAGGCCGGTCCTGTCCTTTTGCCTTCTTCCATCCTGGGAGCCACCAAAACACACCCTTCACTAGGCTTGGGACCTTAACTCAGAATAGTGTCAGTGCTTTGAAAGGGTCTCAGGGATTCCAAGTGTCACCTATACAATAACTTGAACCCAGAGCCTTTAGGTTTCCATACAGTGTCAGTCACAGACTCCATCCTGAAGATTCAGAGAGTTCAGACATTGCTATGTATACAACTCAGATACCTCATTGGAGGGCCCTTGACTCTGGAACATGTTCTCCTGTCGGACCAACAGAGTCTGTTGATGTTTTAGGCAGCCTGGACTGTAACAAGAGTGGCAATTCTTTAACAAAAAAACTTTAAAAACAGACTCCAATGAGAGACTGCTGAATTGGAATTAATTTGCAAACTGGATACAATTAACTTAGGCTTGAACAAAGACTGGGAGTGGATGTGTCATTACACAAAGTAAAACTATTTCCCCATGTTTATTTCCCCCCGCCCCCTGGCCCCCATTACTCACACATTCTTGTCCACTGCTGGAAATGGCCCACCTTGATTATCACTACAAAAGGTTTTTCCCCCCCGCTCTCCTGTGGTAATAGCTCACTTTATGTGATCACTCTTGTTACAGTAAAAAGAAAAGGAGATCAGTGGGATCAGAGGGTAATGGCTTGTAGAAAGTGGTGTTGGAGAGCTGCCGAGCAGCCTCTTGTTCATATTCCAACCTATTCATGATGACAACAGCATCTCCTTTGTCAGCCTTGGACAGGCCTAACAAAGAAAATAACAGAACGCCACTAGCCGTCACCTTCAGCCCTCAACTAAAACCTCTCCAACGCATTATCAAGGATCTACAACCTATCCTGAAGGACGACCCATCACTCTCACAAATCTTGGGAGACAGGCCAGTCCTTGCCTACAGACAGCCCCCCAACCTGAAGCAAATACTCACCAGCAACCACACACCACACAACAGAACCACTAACACAGGAACCTATCCTTGCAACAAAGCCCATTGCCAACTGTGCCCACATATCTATTCAGGGGACACCATTACAGGGCCTAATAACATCAGCCACACTATCAGAGGCTCGTTCACCTGCACATCTACCAATGTGATATATGCCATCATGTGCCAGCAATGCCCCTCTGCCATGTACATTGGTCAGACTGGACAGTCTCTACGTAAAAGAATAAATGGACACAAATCAGATGTCAAGATTTATAACATTCATCAACCAGTCGGAGAACACTTCAATCTCTCTGGTCACGCAATTACAGACATGAAAGTTGCGATATTACAACAGAAAACTTCAAAACCAGACTCCAGCGAGAGACTGCTGAATTGGAATTCATTTGCAAATTGGATACAATTAAC
The DNA here is from genome assembly GCF_965152235.1 of Eretmochelys imbricata. NCBI lineage: Eukaryota > Metazoa > Chordata > Testudines > Cheloniidae > Eretmochelys > Eretmochelys imbricata. Next base: position 272,156,953 of record NC_135572.1, on the reverse strand, counting down.
TTAGGCTTGAATAGAGACTGGGAGTGGTTAAGTCATTATGCAAGGTAACCTATTTCCCCTTGTTTTTTCCTACCCTCCCCCCACCACTGTTCCTCAGACGTTCTTGTTAAACCCTGGATTTGTGCTGGAAATGGCCCACCTTGATTATCATACACACTGTAAGGAGAGTGATCACTTTAGATAAGCTATTACCAGCAGGAGAGTGGGGTGGGGCAGAGAAAACCTTTTGAAGTGATAAACACCCTTTTTTCATGGTCTGTGTGTATAAAGCATCCTCACTGCATTTTCCACTTTATGCATCCGATGAAGTGAGCTGTAGCTCACGAAAGCTTATGCTCAAATAAATTGGTTAGTCTCTAAGGTGCCACAAGTCCTCCTTTTCTTTTTGTGGATATAGACTAACACGGGTACTACTCTGAAACCTGCACACAGAGCAGCATCCATTCCTTTACTCTCCATGTTTATTCTCTCATGGGTTTTCTCTCCATGTTCCTGTGTTACTACCAATGGACTCCAAGCTAAACTGGACAAAGCTTGGTCTCCAAGATTAATTTTTTTCCCTACTACGTGAGCAACTACAAACTCTGCAGAACTGTGTGAGATAGTTTTGAGATGAGGATTATTATACACCAGGGGCTTGGAGTAAAATTAAACCATTGGTAGCCTTTCTGTTTCCCATTCAAACAAAATCAGGACCATGGCAGAAGGGAGAAATAGTACATAGGAGTATAGGGAAAACTGATCAGACCCTCATCCTTTTTGCATCCTCTCCCATTTTACGAGAAAAGGAATCTTTTGATAAAAATTAACAGCTGGTAAATTTACTACAAATAATAATAATAAAAATAAGAATACTTCTTCAAAGAGCATGTAGTTAGCCTGTGGAATTCACTATCACCGAAAGTCATCAGGTCAAATACTTTTGCTGGAACTTAATGTTATGGGCATTAATACTATGTATAGTTATGCATATGAAGATAAGAGTGATCCAATCTTATGCTTCTGGTTAAAGGGATTTTTTTCCTACTCCCCGCACAGCATTGCACAATAGGCTGGGTATATTACGCCTCCCCTCCTCACCCACAGCTTCCCCAAGCACTGGATGCAAACAGAGACCAAAAAACAGACTTGGTCTGATCTGGGACAGCAAATCTCATTTCCTTATGAAAGAGGAAATCTAGGGTGAGGGCTTTTCAGAGGTAGCATAGACCTGTGTTGGTCCTGCACCTCAGACCTTGAGGGTAAAAAGCATGTATAGCGTGTACCGAGATGGTAGGCCACTGGTATTTCCATTCCAATTGGACAAAATAGGGTGTTTTTTATAATAATAGATTCAATCCAATTGTGCATCTCAAAACAACTGCAGATTTTGGATCTAAAAACCTATCTAGGGTCTTTGGTCCAAAACTACCAATATGATTCTCTTTATCCAGCAGATGAATAAGAGATGCTGGCTTTGAACAGAGTGAGGTCACAGTCACTTTCTTATCTCTCTGCAAGTCTGGACAGGAAACTAGGCTGGATAAAACTCATCTGGCTCCAGAGAATGAGTCAGATCATGACATTGCGCAACTTGAGTGGCAGGAGGTGGGAAGGAAAGTGCAGAGGAGGGAAGAACTCTGTTTTGCCATCCCACAGGAGCTCAGCTCAGCGGCATCCTGTGTTTTTACAGTGAGAGTCTTGATTTTGGCTTTTTTTTAACCTAATTTTTATGTGTTGCTTGATGTACAAGTTCAGCCTAGTTACTCATATGGATGCCTATGCCATAGTGTGTGAGCCCCAGCCAAATAGTAAAACAAAAATATCATTCGCAATCTTCTCTTCCTTCCTTCCTTCCTTCCTTCCTTCCTTCCTTCCCAGGCTGTAGGAGAAATAGCTTGATAAGTTTGCCTATGTGTGTGTGTGGAAGAGCTCACTGAGGGAAAGCCAAGTACAGAGAGTCAAGTATCAGGGGGTAGCCATGTTAGTCTGTATCCACAAAAACAACAAGGAGTCCGGTGGCACCAAGTTTGCACTTAGTTCTGAATATGGTGAGGCCCATGGGCATTCATATCACTGTATGTAGTGAGCTCCCCAACCTAGGTCCAGCTCCTGTGAAAGGTCTGTCTCCTCGGCTCACGACTCGCCACCCCCCATCCCTCCAACTGGTAACAGCTTTATTGTTTCAATTTAATGAAGCTGTTGTGGGAAGTCATGGTCATAGACAGAGAGTTGATCTATCAGGTAGCTAGGGCCAATCTCATGGAGAGCTTTTAATATTAGGATAGAAAGCATAAGCTGGACTCTGTATTCAATGGAGAGATAGTGCAGGGAACGAAACAATGGGGTGATATGTTCCTGAGGACCTGTGTTACTAAACAAGAGGGCTGCTGTGTTTGGTACGAACCACATGCTATTTGGGCATTCAACAGCAGAGTGTAGTCCAAACAAATCCCATGGTTGCAGAACAACTTAATGAACTGAAGGCAGTTCCTCAAAGCACTTTCCACATCCTACCAGCATCACTTGGTCTTACCCTGGTTTCAGCTTTAGCCAGTTGGTCTTCACCCAGGTGCTGATTTCAGTTTGACTTCAAGGGAGATGGTGCTGTTTATGTTTCATGTAGAGGAGATGCTGAGCTGGAAGTTGTCCAGGTACTTCAGTTATCTCACTAGCTGTCCCTCTTGTTTTCTTTTGATGTTGACTAACATGGGGAGTGGACTGAACATGGCAGGAGACTCTGCACCGGGAGAAACAGTTGCCCATAACCATCCATTAGGTTTGATCAAAGAGGAAGATTTGAGCCATCTCAGGATGTTTCATTTTGCCTTCACAGCCTCTTGGAGTTGGAACAGGCGTGTTTCAAGATCTATGCCCCAAAGAGGCATCCAGCAGGATGACTATGGATGTGCTTCTCTTGTCTGTGGACAGGAGGAAGTCCTCCACCATCCACAAGCACAAAAAGTGAAGTCTGTGAACTGTGCCCTGTTCTAAAGCCTCAGAGTAATGCAGAAAATTGCTAGCTGATAAATGGCATTGGAGAAGGTGAGGCTCTGCCCCTCAATCCCTACCCCGGGGAGCAGGTGAGGCCATGCCCTCCTTCCCTCTGTGCTGGCCTGTGGAATGGGGCCAGTGCACTGGGATGGGGGTAGGTGAGCACATCGCTCAGCCCTATTATGCAAGGAATGGCCCTAGAAGAATAAGTGGGCCGGATCCTGGGTCTTTGCTCCAGCCCCAAGCTGTCTTGGTGAATAACTGCATCATTCCCTTGTTCTTCAGCTTGGAAATTCTGGCCTCAAGATGCTGTACCTGGGCTGTGAGGACCATGAAGGTGCATGCACCAGGAACACGCGTGGCAGCTGTTCTCTTGGCCAACACACTGGAGGCCTCCCAAGCTAAAAGCATAAGTCGCTCGCTGCATCGTGAGCTAACGAGCCAGTCTTTGTAACAGGGGGCTGTAACAGTCTCACCTCCTCTGTGTACTGGGCAGGGGAGATGTGGAACACACACTGAGCAGTGGGTCATGCAACTTGGCTAGCCAGCAAGTAGTCATACGTTCTACAATAAACCGGGGAGCCCCCATATAGATTAATCTATTGCTGGTCCTCCAAGTCAATAGTTACCCTGCAGTTTTTATTCTGTGACTAAACTGGACTAAGTTTGATTTTTTTTTGTAAATGGGAAGCTAAAGATTTTAGTTGTTTGCTTAGTGCGTGTAATAGATTTTCTTTACTAACAGCTCATTTAGAAGCTGCCACCCTGACAAACTCCCACACCGTTCCAACTTCTCTGAGCTCACTCTGTCAGTGTGGTACTTCTCACTTCATCTGAGGCATCTATTTGTTAATGGAGGAAAAAGAAAATCATTGTTGGAGGCCCCTCCAAGGCAGAGAGCTCAAATCACCTGAGCTTTTCTCTCCTACGTTACTGTGCCACTAAGAAGGGACTCCGGCCAATAGTGAGGGAGGTGTGAGGGGATGGGATGGGGGAGTGGGAAGCCTCTGACCTTATCCCACAGTGCATTGCAGGTGTTCCTGTTGACCAGCTCTTCTGAGAGTGGTTCTGACTCAGTGCATGATTATTGGAAGAGTTAGTGAGGAGGAGGTAAATTCAGTCATCAAGGAAAGAGACTAGACCTCCATTTAGGGAGCCTCTGCCCACTGCTGGTTAATGGTTTGGACCCAGATAGCTTGCTCTAGACACAGCCTCGACCCCATTAGCCACTGGCATCCTCTCTGGCTCCCTTACGCTCTCCTGGCTCAATTTCCTGAGGTTTCTGGTTTCCTGAGTGAGGGCAGAAGGTGTTTTTGGCAGAGAAGATGGGAGCCTGGGGGTGGAGGGTGGATCCAGCGGGGGAGACAGAGGAGAGGAGGAGTCACTGATCACTGATAATAAATAAAAAGGTTCCCTCTTCTCCAGTTAATGCTACAGGACACTAGGAGAACTCCCCCTTAGACAAGAGCTGCAGACTGAAGAGGAAGCAAGTCCCGAGTGAGTATGCAGAGACCTCCCTGTAGTTAGTTAGTTAGTTATTAATGTCTGTGCAGTGCTTTGCAACAGGAAAATGTTAGAGAGACACTATGGAATGTACTATTATTATCTCATCCACCATGACAAGGGCCCCAGGGCAGCCTTTGCAGCGCTACCCCTTACCAAGGAACTGCAGAAATTTCCACAAAGTTTGCAGGCAGTTAATATTAGCTTCTGTTCTGTGACTACTGCACACCACAGGATGCTGTTAGATGGCAAAGGCTGGGAGTCAGGTGTTGGGCTTGGTGTGTTCTACCATGGGGCGTGAGCATTTGTGGCTTCACCTGGTGCGGTAATGGGGTGTAGCCCCTGGGGAGGGATGCGTGTGTGTAAGGTGGGCAGCCAGGGGATGAGCCTCTGCAAGTGAATGCAGTTCTCACAGCAACAGCACAGGAGCTCACCCCAGGACAGCGCAGAAGGGTGGTTAATTTGCCTTCCAATAAGGTCTGTTTGTGGATAAAAGCGAAGTGTTTGGGCTAATGCCCATTTATGACATGCCCGCACTTCTGTGGTGGCGGTGTGTGTGATGCCACAGGCATTCTGGGAGCGCTGAATGTCTTGGGAAGAGAGCAGTGGCTGGGGCAGTGACCCTGAGGACTCAGCACTGAAGGACAGGACAGGTACATGGAGAGGGGTTGGTAATGGCATTTATCCATGTGCAACCCCATCACCAGCACCTTTCTCTGCATGTCCTTCCAGCATCTCCCTCTCTATATGCCAGTCGTCGTCTCTCCAAGCTCACTCCTTATCCCTCTCACTTCAGCCTTCCCACAGGCTGCTAGAGTGGCCATGATTTAAGCCCATAAAATCCACACTCTGTAAAAATCCCTGAACCGCATGGAATGCAACAAATCCTTACCCAGGCTCATAGGCTCCCTTAAAAAGAGCAGACCCTGCTCTCAAATCCAGGAGGTGCTGGTGTGCAGGGAGAGGAAAGGGAGCTGGGGAAAAGGGATCAGAGGGGAACGGGAGCAGGGCATATCAGATCCTATTTCTGCTCTTTACCACAGAGTAACTGGGGGCTCCTCATCATCCCATGCTGAGGACTGTGTATGAGGAATCGGTGAATGGGTGTGAGCTGGAATGGGGCTGGTGGTAGAAAGGAGGAAGGCGTGGTATGTGGTCATCCTCTCCTGTGATAGGCAAAAGGAGGAAGAAAAGCACCTTATTCTCACTGGGGGCCCCGGTTACAGGCTCTACTGTTTTCAGGACTTTTTCTCCCCCCCCGAGGATCAGAGGATCTGGACAAGAGCTGTGAGTTTGGAGTTAACTGTTTCTTGGCATTGGTAGAGTGATTGGCAAAGCCCAGAGTAATCTGGTCCTGTCACAGGTCCAAGGTTCAGCTCAGTAGGGAATCATTTGGTTCCTGGCAAAATACTGGTGCATTATAGGGTCCCTGTTCCATGGAGGCACATGCAGAGTGTGAATTCTCCAGGAGAGGATTGTACACGTGTAACCACAATCGCAAGGAGTAACAGTGACAACTGCAGCTGTCTCACTGGCCTCAGGGAATGAACTGAGCTGGATTTGTGCCCACTACCCAGGCTGTGTGACAGCTCCAGACTCCTGGAAAACTGCTTGCAATCCCACAGGCTGGCCTGGGGCAAGGGGAGCTACATCACAGCTCCTCAGTGAGCTCCATTTGGCTGGAATGGCCTCTTACCACTGCCCAGCTCAGATGAAGCCATTGCCCAGTGTGTCTTGTCCTCACACATGCTGCTCTGGCTGTGGCTTCACATGTGGTTTAAGTGAAACCACTGATCCCATCTCTCTTCTCTTTGAGTTGGCAGCCATGAGACTACAGATGACAGTGGGGAGGGATAGCTCAGTGGTTTGAGCATTGGTCTGCTAAACCCAGGGTTATGAGCCCAATCCTTGAGAGGGCCATTTAGGGATCTGGGGAAAAAAATGGGGATTGGTCCTGCTTTGAGCAGGGGGTTGGACTAGATGACTTCCTGAGGTCCCTTCCAACCCTGATATTCTATGATTCTATGATTCCCCCCAGGGCCAGCTAGCCTGGTACTGGAAACTGGACTAGAACTTCCCACATAGCAAGTCAGAGTATGTTTGCTGAAGCAGACTGTGCAGTACTTCTGGCTCCTGCAGAGCAATGGATTTGATTTGAACCTGGGTCCCCTGTATGGCAGGGAAGAGTGTTAGCATCAAATCACGGTCCAAGAGTCAGAAGCTCAGAGCTTCACCCATCCTTCACCCAAAGAAGAGGTGGCCCCATTCTACTTAGGGAGCAGTGTTTGTGTGGACCCCAGAGAATAAATGTAGAGACAGGTTTCTAGGGACTACTGCTATATACATGTGAACTAACAATAATCCCAGCAGAGGGTGGGGATCCCGTCAGGGTTTGAGTACCACGAAGGGCACAGTAGGGTGTGTATGGGGGAAACCACAGGATTGAACTTCTCTCTTTCCCCTGGTGGATTGAGTTCAACCAGAGCAGAACTGGGGTACATTAGGGACCAGTCTGAGGGGAAGCCAAGGGTGGAACGTTTGAGATCAAATTTCTCCATCTCTCCAGAAAGCAGGGGCTTGGTCCCATTCCTTCCAGCCGTGGAGCTGACTGACAATGCGGGCTCTGTGTGTCTGGATCAAGCGTGGTGATGGCAAGAAGGGGAGATCAGAGGAGGAATTAGGGAGGAAAACATGTGTGGTCCTCCTCAGGGTCTGGAATTACACCCATATAGTTCAACATTTCTGAACATGCAGTGTTAACAGCTCTCCTCCCTTTGAACTCTTGCACCCTCCCCCTGCAGCAAGGGCAGGGAAGGGAGCGTGCCTATCCCACCACCAAAGCCTGATTAGACCTGTTTATAGAGGGTGTTTTGTAACAGTCCCACAGAAGGCGAGTGCTAGCCAGGCTCGACCTTCCCCAGGCTCCTTCATCTGATTCCTCCCCTCCCAGCTGCTGCTTTCATAATAAACACTCCACTGCTAACTTTGCAGTCTGTCCAGAATTTCCCGCTGCCCTCAGTGGAAAGAGAGTAAGACAGAGAGCGAGAGAGTGCAAGAGAGAGTGACTCCCACACAATGCGGACCCTCATCGTCCTCACACTCCTGGCTGTTTTGATGGTGGCAGCTTTCTGCTATGGTAGGTGACCTCTTTTATTGGAGCTTGTTTGGAGTGTCAGCCAGCCATAGACATCTCTTGGTCTGTTCAGATGTTTTGCTTTGATGTTTATCTCCCTGTTGCTGCCCTCTTGCCCATCCTCCACCCCAGAACTCCCTCTATCACTAGGGAGACCACTCTGCCTCTACTGCAGAGCTCAATCACCTAGATACTTTTGCATCCAGTCTAGAGCCGCCTGCACTTCAGACCCTTCCTCTTTACCACAGACTATTCTGTCACCACTGCAAACTATCCCTACATCCCCGACAATCCCAATCTGTGTGGATCATAGACAGAGGAGATGGACGAAACCTAAATTAGTCCTTCCTTTGTCAACACAACTTGTGGATGCACTGGAGGGGATGCATGCTGTTGCATCCTCAACTGCCTGCCTTTCCTTTGTTAATGGCTAGCGAGATTTTTTCCTCCCACCTTCCCTTTCTCCTTTTGAATGTCTCCCATTTTCTCTAGAATGCATATACTTGCATATTAATGGACCGATCTGACCTTGCACTGAAATATGCATATTTGGTGGTGATTTGTACTTCTATAGCATTTTCCATCTAAAGATCTCAAAGGGCTTTACAAATGTGAATTCATTAATTAAACAGCCTGCCCCCACTGTGAAGTAAATAGGTGTCCTACCTGTTATACAGAGGGATACATAAAGGTACAGAGGGTCAGTGACGCTCCCAAGGATAACATAGTAAACCAGTGGCACAGCCATGGATAGAACCCAGTGATTCAGTCCTCTGTTCTGACCACTAGGTTGCACTATTCCTTTCCTTGCTTTTCCTTTTAATCAGTGAATGAGACTTCTCAGTCTGTCTGCCCTTCGGTTTATTAATAGTGAGTGAAAAATTCTGTGTTCCAGAACTACAGTGCCTCACTGAATGTTTTTCTCTTCTTTCTCCAGAGTCCTATGAGAGTATGGAATCCCACGAGTTTGTCAGTAAGAGACAATTTTACTACTTTGTTTAAATTAGAAGAGAACTAAGGGACACCCATACACCACTGTCTTCATCACTCTGCTACGGGTTCAGCTGAGACTGGCAGGCACGAGAGTGGGAAATTGGTGGAAATTAGAAAGGGGAGAATAAACCACTCTAGACAAATTGGATTCCTTTGGTGACAGAATTTCAGGATGAGTGGAAGGGGAAACAAAAAAGATAAAATACATGTTGAATCCAGAAAAGCATTTGACACAATGTCTTACAAAATCTTACCTGAAAACTAACTGGAATTAGCTCTGATCACTGACATATTCCATGAAAAGGGTCTTAGAAAATGCTATTGCCAAACAGCAATGTACTGAGGTTGGGAAGAGCTGCCTAAGAGGTGCAGCAGAGATCAACGCCACATCTGGTATTAAACCATTAATTAGATGCTGTAAGGGTACTCACCCCCCGCCACACTGCCTTCCCCTCTTCACTACAGGGAGCAGCTAAGATTGGCAGGCATGAGAGCATGGAACAAGTACTCATCAGGAAAAAGGAGTAAACAGCATGTTGATTCAATTTGAAGAGGATGATAAATTTGGGGAAGGAGCAATAATATAGAGCAACCTAAGCAAGTTCAGAATGTAGATGGGTAGAATTTTTATTTTTTATTTTTATAAAGGATTTAACCTGGACAAATGCAAGTTGATACATTTTGGGAAAAAATAATTCAAAGTATAGATCTTCAGTGGCAGAGGGACACGTGGAAAGCAGTAAATTACAAAGGAGATTTTAGGTTCATAGTGATCCGAAAACTGGGCATAATCCTGTAATATGAAATGGTAGCAAAAAAAAAAAAAAAAAAAGAGAGAGCCACTATGACTTTGGGCTGAATCTATAGAGGCATTGACCTGGGCTGCAGGTCAGTGATAGGGTTTGTTTACGTGGCACTGGAGAGTCCTTGGGACATGCAGTTAATCTATATACCATAAATATTTCAATGAGTGGGAGGGAATATATAGAAAAACAACAGAATGTTTAACATGCTAGAGACACTGGGTGATGAAGAAAGAGTAACATAACTAGATCTGTGTACCTTGGCCAAATGACAGCCCAAGAAAATAGGATAATCTTGGATAAGTATTTGACAAATGTAAACCCCATAAAGGGATATGAGAAGAACCTGTTCAGTGCAGTTCAAAGAGATGATACTAGATAATGGACAATTTAGGCTGAATATTAAGGAAAAAGATCAAGTTATGTGATCTATTAGAGTGTGGAATAATCTTCCTAGAGAAATGAGGGAAGCCCCATTGACTGGTTATTTAAAATTGATCTGGAGAATGGACTCTAAGAAACAAGCAGCTGAGGCTGGATGAACAGAGTGACCCAGTAAACTCTTTCCATCATTAAGTTATGGAGTAAGAGTAGCAGGTTGGTAGAGAACATGAAGTCATGAAGAATAGGAGGCTGGTGAGAATGTCAGGCTAGAGGAACATGGGGTGCCCATGACAATGAGAGGCTGGTAGTTTACAGGACTTTGGAGTACAGGAGGCTAGTGAAAATAGAAGGTTCATGGGGTCCAGGAATTCATTGTGAATGGGAGGACAGGTGAGAATGGGACACTGGCGGAGCAGGTTGTTGTAAGTAGCTGATGATCTTCACTTCAACTATACATTAATTCAAAATAAATACTCTCTCACCTCATCAGATCCCTTCATTAACAGACGATATGCCAACGACTTCATGAGACCTCAGCCAAGACGAAACCTCATGGTGCAGGAGAGGTATGTTTTCGTAGGGTCTTAGGACACTGATAGAGGAGGCTGGGGGAGATGAAGATCTCTCCTAAGCCAAGTTTAAGTTGGTGCCATTGAGGAAGGCCAGTGCTACTAATTTAGAGATAGAATTTTCCTCTCAGCCTGGGGGTCCCACTGGGGAACCCAAAACTGATTGAAAATAGAGGGAGATTAACTTGGAGTGTTCTTGAGTATGAGAATTCTTCTCAGTGCCCATAGGTCATTAACTAATCAGTCTGAAGAAAGTGCTGGAGGAAATCATTGGTGTAAATCCTGAGAGGAAGGATGGTCCAAGAGTTAGACATCAATCTAGGCCTTGGGGAGACCCAAGTTATTTCCCTGATCTACTTCCTTTGTGTCAAGTCAATTAGCCTCTGTGTGCTTCAGTTCCCCATAACAGCACTGCCCTACCTCACAGGAGTGTGGAGAGGATAAACAGTTTACAGATTATGAGGTGCTCAGATACGACAGTGCTGTGCTGGGGGCCATACAAATCCCTAAAATAGACAGAAACGGGGATTGGGGCTGAGGCCTGAAAGAGAAGAAGAGAGGAACCCAGAGCTGAAATGCACAGTTCTGTGTAAGAGAGACTCAAAGGCAGCTCTGATCTCTTACACTGCTGTCGACCTACAATAACTCCACTGATTTCAGTGTAGCTACTCTAAAGTGAACAGAGATCAGAATGAGGTCCAGGTTGTACATCCAGCGTTTTCCCAAGACAAAACTCTTCTCTAACAGTTTGTGTTGGCATCAGAAAGGGAATGGCTTCCCTGACTGTGGGTGTATCTGCCCCAGTATTGGACAGAAAGAAGGCACCCTTGTTATGAAATTTCCATGTGGTTATGTCAAATGAATAACAGAAACAAAGTTCACTGTAATTAGGTTAGCTCTGTGAACTTGCTCTTCAAAAGAAGGTGATGAGTTCACATGACCTCCTGTGAGAGGGCTAAATGGTCCCTTCGTGGGATGTTCCAGGCCCCTTCCCTATCCTGAGCAACATGAAAGATCTGAAGAGCTTATAGCAGCAGGTTTGAGCTACTGGGGAAGTGAGGCCCGCTCCTCCACCAACAAGAGCCTCTACAGGCCCCTTCTGTTGTGAACGGCACTTGGGTAATGGCTCAGTGCAGGGTTATTGCATTGGCAGAGCCAAGGAGAGCTGAAAGAACTGTAGAGGCATGTGTGGGAAGGTGGGTCAGGAGGACCTGGCCACAAACAGCAAAGTTTAAAATGACAACTTGCTCTCTCCTTCCCTTCCCCTTCCTTGCATATGCAGGATCAGAGAACGCTATAAGACCCCCCAGGAACGCCAGCGAGAGATCTGCGAGGATTACAATCCCTGTGAGCGCTACGCCATGCGCCATGGCTACATCGCTGCCTATAAGCGCTACTTTGGGCAGCGGAGGGGCAAGTCTGAGTAACAAGTTCCCATCCCCGGTGCCTGGAGCCCGGATTCTGTACCTAGAAAGAGCGATGTCTCTGAAACCTATTAAGTTGCTTGTTAACTATATGTTATCCTGCCTGCCCACTGCTTCACTCCCCTGTAACCAAGGATTCCTAGATTTTGTGTTAATTAGCCCAATGCCGCTGTAGAGGAGGTTGGACAGGAGCCAGGATGTGGGTGTTTATTACCCAATAAACTGCTGGTTTGATACTATTTCTTTGTGATGCTTTGTGTTTTTCTTTGGGGATCTTCTACAGGGAGGGTTAGTTTTTCTCTCAACAACAGTACTGTGGTAAATTTGAACATCTATGAGTCAGATGTGTTTTAAAGGCTGTAACAAAATCAGGAGTCTGACCTCTATACTCTGGGGCAGTGGTGGGCAACCTGCAGCCCGTGGGCTGCTCGCAGCCCATCAAGGTAATCTGCTGGCAGGCCGCCATACAGTTTGTTTACATTTGCATGGCTGCCCACAGCTGCCATTGGCTGGGAACAGCGAACCATGGCCACTGGGACCTTCAGACAGCCGTGAAAATGTAAAAAAACTGTCTGGCGGCCCACCAGCGGATTACCCTGATAGGCCACGTGCAGCGCGCAGGCCGCAGATTGCCCACCACTGCTCTGGGGTCTGAAATCGGCTTAAATTTTCACAAGTGACTAGTGATTTTGGGTGCCTAAGTTGAGACATCTTTAAGAGGCCTGATTTTCAGTGAATGGATTCTCAATACTTTCTGAAAATCAAGCCCCTTCAAGGTGTTTCAAGTGGGACCCAAAGTTACTAATCACTTGTGAAAATATAGGCAGAGAAGTTAATGATGGAAAAGACCTGCTAAGTGACACCATGTCCATACAACTTCCCCATTTGTGATGATGCAGGTCTGTTCTGTATGCTACAGAATACTCTACAGCCCAACGTTTATTCTCGAGCGATGGAACTTCCAACACTTCCATTGTATTTAATCATCTCCCCTTTGCTCTGAAGTATAATGCAGAAATATTCTCAGCTGATAAAATGAGAAACTATTGTATGAAACAGACCCTGTTCTTTCTTGCTCTGCTCCTCTTTCTTGCTGTGTTGGTAAATCAAACAGAACTCACAGGGCAAAATACCACCCCTATAATATATCCCTCCTTTCTCTTGCTGCCTCCTCTGGAATCTGTAGGCCCCAGGGGACAGAAGAAGACCTGAACCTCAGGGCACAGCATACACATTTGGCATATATGTGCAGGTATATTGTGGTAGATGCTTAGGAGTAAACATACTGTATTCTTCACTGTACCTTTTAGGGAAGTGGTTCTCAACCAGAGGTACACATACCCTTGGTACACAGAGGTCTTCCATGAGGTACATAAACTCATCTAGATATTTGCCTAGTTTTACAACAGGCTACATAAAAAGCACTAGCGAAGCCAGTACAAAGTAAAATTTCATACAGAGAATGAGTTGTTTATACTGCTCTACTATACTATACACTGTAAGTACAATATTTATATTCCAATTGATTTATTTTTATAATTATATGGTAAAAATGAGAAAATAAGCAATTTTCCAGTAATAGTGTGCTGGGATACTTTTGTATGATTATATCTTATTTTGTAAGCAAGTAGTTTTTAAATTAGGTGAAATTTGGGGTATGCAAGACAAATCAGACTCATGAAAGGGGTACAGTAGTCTGGAAAGGTTGAGAGCCACTGTTTTAGAAGCCAGCAGCAATATTCCCTCTAATTATTTCCATCCACCTTATGGAATGTATTTGGTTATGTGCACCAATATCGAGGAAAGGTGCAGATGTGTGCCACCAGTAGAAATAAAAAACCTAGATTTAATATATATTTTTTAAACGTTACCATAGGGATAGTTACACCAGCCAGGACAGGTTAAGCTTTTTAGAACTCACTACACAAAGAATTAAATTTAAGCATAAGTGAGAAATAAAATTATGAAATGCATATACCAGTCAAAAAACTAAAATAACAGCACTTTGAAAGAATAAAATTAAAGAGGATACATGTGCATTGCAGGAAGTACTAAGAAGTAACAGGAACAATAATAACACAAGTATATGTTAGGAGGTGAGTGTGAAAGAGACAGAGTGTGTGTGTGTCAGAGACAAGGTGTGTCTGTGTGTGTGACACAGTGTGTGTCTGTCAGACAGAGAGGGGGTGTATGTGTGTGTCAAAGGCAGAGGCAGTGGTGTGTGTATGTCAAAAACGGGGGGGGGGGGGGATGTGTGTAAGAGACAGACACAGAGTGTGTGTGCGCTGGCTGCTGGGGAAGTCTATGAGAGATGGTGCACTGTCTCTTTAAGCACAGCCGCATTCACCAGCAGGCTCATTCAGACCACAGCATCCGCCAGCAGCTCCGTCCTGCTCCTGAGCCCTGTCCCCTCTCCCCTGCTCTGCGGAGATGCGGTACATCGGTGGGGGAGGCAGGGCGAGGGGGACACTCTGACATCAGCGCCCCCGCACAGCAAGCAGGAGAGTCCCAGGAGCGGCTGGCCAGGGGCTTCAAGGCAGAGGGGCAGCAGCAACGCAGCTGCACAGCAGCGCTGGAAGGAGCATGGGTGGCGGTAGACTAGGCAGGGGAAGGCTGTGCCTCCCCAAACAGCTTTGCATGGCCCTGCCCACACTCTGCCCCCAGGTCCCCACCTGCCTGCTTCCAGTTCCCTTCCTTTCTTCTGTGACCAAGAGGCTGGGGCAGGCAGGCTAACAAGGCTGCTACTCTGAAAGACAGCATGACAAGTGCTTTCTCTTATCTGTGTGTCCTCAGAAATTGTTTCAGTGGTAGATATATACTTGGTACACCTTGTGTCAGGGAGTCTATGTGTATCTTTGGCTGAAAATCCATCATCTAGTCTGACAAGGAGCTTGTATATTAATTTTAAGTTAAAATAATGTGTTAAGATTGAAAGTTGGTGACTGCTGGGGAAAATGTCTTAAAAGAGCATGGTAGCTGAAAATAAATAAACAAATAAATAATAAATAATAAATGACCCCAATTTTTAGAAAGCTAGGATATTCAAAGTTAAGGTTATGCTTAAAACCACCAGTGTTTGGAAATGCCCAGCTAAATTCATCCAAACAGATTTAACTTTGTCCCCATTTCTGTCCACACCTCATCTATAATCAAGACACAACTTGATCCCTGAACACCATGTCCAGACCACCCAAGGCTTCACGTCTCATTCACAAGAGAAGAACACAAACATCTAAGACACTGTGACTTATATCAACACCAAAGAGGTGGCAAAGCCCTTCTGACTTTATCAAGAGAAGCCAGTGCTGCCATACACGAACATGTAAATACCTCCCCAGTCCATTAGCAACCAGAGCTGTTTGGATATCTGCAGCTGTGGGGATCTTAAAACAGATAAAGTCTTTTCTATCTGCTAAATATACCTTGTTTCAGTATTCAAGGCTCCAGGCTTCCTCAGATTCATATGCAAATACCCAAATATAGAAGTGGAAAACCACCAAGGGCTCTGAGGTATAAGATGCCCATTTGTTGATATACTGTGAGATTAAGCATAGACCCTCATCTACTTTACATATGATAAACACAAATCTTCCATAAACAAACTTCAGCCTTTGTCAAATTCACAGGCAAACTTGGGACATAAACACCACAGAAGCATTTAAAATTCTTCTATATATGAAACCCTAATCAAAACATTTCTAAGGGCATGTCCACGTTACAATAAAAGGCCTGTGGCATGGCTGCAGCTGGTCCGAGTCAGCTGACTTGGACTCATGGGGCTTGGGCTGCAGGGCTGAAAATTGCAGTGTAGGTGTTTGGGCTTGGGCTGGAGCCCAGGATCTGAGATCATGAGAGTGGGGAGGGACTCAGAGCCCAGCTCCAGCTAAAGCCTGAATGCCTACACCATAATTTTTAGCCCTGCAGCCCAAGCCCAAGTCAGTTGACATGGGCTCTGAGATTTGGTGCTGTGGGTTTTTTACTGCAGTGCAAAAGTAGCCCAAGATTACTAGCCAGATATGCCAAAGTGCAGCTATGCATGATTTAGCCCTGGGCTACACTACAGGGTTAGGTCGATTTTAGATGCATTATGTCAATTTAAAAATGAATGCGTCTACACAAGCAACCCTGTTCTGTCGACCTAAAGGGCTATTAAAATCAACTTCTGTAGTGGTAAATTCAACCTTGCTGGGTTGAATATGGGGTAGTGTGGATTCAAATCAACGTTACTGGCCTCCGAGAGCTATCCCAGAGTGCTCCATTGTGACCGCTTTGGACAGCACTTTGAACTCCGATGCACTAGTCAGGTACACAGGAAAAACCCCAGGAACTTTTGAATTTCATTTCCTGTTTGGTTAGCATGGCGAGCTCAGCAGCACTCAGCAGCACAGGTGACCATGCAGTCCCCCCAGAATTGTAGAGCGTAGAATGTTTCTATGCTCTCCCTATTGTCTCCATCCCTGAGGTTATTGCAGATTAGAAGGCGGAAAAAACGCACTCGCGATGACATGTTTTCCGAGCTCATGCAGGCCTCCCACACTGATAGGGCACACCTTAATGCATGGAGGCATTCAGTGGCAGAGGCCAGGAAAGAATTAAGTGAGCGCAAAGAACGGAGGCAGGACGCCATGCGGAGGCTAATGGGGGAGCAAACAGACATGATGAAGCATCTATTGGAGCTGCAGGAAAGCCAACAAGTGCAGAGACCCCCACTGCATCCACTGTATAACCACCTACCCTCCACCTCATGTTCCATAGCCTCCTCACCCAGATGCCCAAGAACACAGGGGGGAGGCTCCAGGCACCCAGCCACTCCACTCCAGAGGATGGCCCAAGCAACAGAAGGCTGTCATTCAAACAGTTTGATTTTTAGTGTGGCTACAATAAGCAATATGGCCTTGTCCTTCCCTCCTTCCCCACCCCACCCGGGCTACCTTGTCCGTTATCTCATTTTTTAAAAAAAAATTAATAAAGAAAGAATGCATGGTTTCAAAACAATAGTTACTTTATTTCGAAGGGGGGAGGGTGGTTGGCTTACAGGGAATTAAAATCAACAACGGGGGCTGGTTTGCATCAAGGAGAAACACACACAACTGTCACACCGAAGCCTGGCCAGTCATGAAACTGGTTTTCAAAGCCTCTCTGATGCGCAGCATGCCTTGCTGTGCTCTTCTAATCGCCCTGGTGTCTGGCTGCTCAAAATCGGACACGAGGCAATTTGTCTCAACCTCCCACCCTGCCATAAACATCTGCCCCTTGCTCTCACAGATATTATGGAGCACACAGCAAACAGTAATAACAATTGGAATGTTGGTTGCGCTGAGGTCTGACCTAGTCAACAAACAGCGCCAGCGAGCTTTTAAACTTCCAAAGGCACATTCTACCACCATTCTGCACTTGCTCAGCCTATAGTTGAACTGCTCCTTACTACTGTCCAGGCTTCATGAGCCATGGGAGCAAGGGGTAGGCTGGGGTAGATGCAACCGTGCGGTGCTGCTGGCTGGGAGAGCAGCCTGAGGCAGAAGCCTCCAGCTTGCATGATATTCCAGGCAGGACTGAATCTCCATGAGACGAAACTTAAAGAAGAGAATGACCTGGAGTCACTCCCATTCGGTGCTCTAAGAAAAGGATAGCCATGTCTGTCCAGGCACCCCTGATCGACCTCAC
This sequence comes from Eretmochelys imbricata, assembly GCF_965152235.1. Classification (NCBI taxonomy): domain Eukaryota; kingdom Metazoa; phylum Chordata; order Testudines; family Cheloniidae; genus Eretmochelys; species Eretmochelys imbricata. The sequence continues at coordinate 272,139,507 of NC_135572.1, read as the reverse complement.
CAAGGTCTGCCAGGAGCACCCAGGAGACGTACGACGGCTATCAGTCCTACTGCACTGTCTGCCGCGAAGGCAAGGAGCTGCTGCTGTGTAGCAATGCAGTACCACGTCTGCCAGCAGTACCCAGGAGACGTACGGTGACTATGAGCTGAGCGGGCTCCATGCTTGCCGTGGTATGTCGTCTGTACGGGTAACCCAGGAAAAAAGGCGCGAAACGATTGTCTGCCATTGCTTTCACGGAGGGAGGAAGGGAGGGAGGGAGGGGGACCTGATGACATGTACCCCAAACCACCCGCAACAATGTTTTTGCCCCATCAGGCATTGGGAGCTTAACCCAGAATTCCAGTGGGCAGCGGAGACTGCAGGAACTGTGGGATAGTTTCCCACAGTGCACCGCTCTGTGAGTCAATGCTAGCCACGGTAGTGAGGACGCACATAATGCGCTTAGTGGGGACACACACAATTGACTGTATAAAATCGATTTCTAAAAATCGACTTCTATGAAATCGACCTAATTTCATAGTGTAGACATACCCTAAAAGTATCCTTCTGGTCAAATGCCAATCTCAGTTTCACGGATGTAAATCCAGAGTAGTTCCATAGACTTCAGTGGAGTTACTCTGGATTTACCTCACTCTACATGACACCAGTATTTATTTCTTAGATTATATGATAATCACAGAGGGTGGCAAAGGATGGAACTCATTTCAGATTGTTTGGGTGCCCTGAATTTTGCATTTATACACTTTCAATCTTTTTTTATTTATCATTCTTCTTTGAAGGCACTTTTCCCTGAAGTTATATGTGTTTTCAATTTTTGCTCAAGTTTAATGATTTTTTTCAATTAAAAGTCAATGTTTCTAAGAATGGATCTGTGACAGAAACCATGGGCAGTGAATATTCCCACATCAAGCCTCTATATGAGGCTTAGAAAGTCCACATGGTAATTCTGCTGCCCCTACTGCATAGACACTTCCTGTGCACTGTTCCCTGCTCCTTACAGATCTTTGAGGCTGCAGGGCTGAAAATTGCAGTGGTCACATGGGCCCACTTCCTCCATCCTAAATTGTTTTCTCTCCCCATTCCCCTCAGACTCCCCTTGCTTCCCACAAGTGGCTCTCGGGTGCCTGTTCCCTCCCACCTAGCCTAGTATATGGAGAAGCTGTTCTGATCTGAGCTTTAGGAAACATGAAGCCTGCAGATTAAGAGGAGCATGGTCTGCCAACAAAGGGCCATGCAAGCACTGGAGTATCTGCGTTGCATCAGGCGTAGATTACAGTGTCCGACATGCAATCACAGGGAGCTCAAACATTATCAAAACTGCATGGAATAACTGAGGGCTCAATTGTGCATTTAGATGCTGACCGAGATGGTTAGACTTTCTAAACATTTCCCTGAACTTGGAAAACATTTCAAAAATATTACAGAAAGAGTCGCATTTTTAAACTGTTTTTTTCAACCAGTTGTAACATCCCAGTGTTGGGGGTGATGTGGATCTGCCCTCTCCCTGGGGGAGCGCAGACAGAGAGCATGACACGGCCTCTACTACGAATGAAGCCTACTCTCCTCCATGTGCCTGGCCCCAGCTCTCTGCCACTCTCTTTAGGGCATGCAAAGGAAGCACAGAGACTGTAATTGTATCTGGGCCTCTTGTGGCCTGTGCAAGAGGGGATATGGCTCCTTTCATTCCTCTCTCCCTCGGCACATGTATATGGCTCAGCCACCAACTGACCCTAAATTCTTAACTCTTCTAAACTAGCCAAAGGAACTAATGGTTACTGAGCCCAACAGGATTAAACAAATGTAGAATCTCTAGGTCAAGTCTTTTTGAGATATGACAAGCAAAATAAATAAATAGGAAACTTTCCAGGAAGCAAAAAATATCTCATTTCTTTAAAACACTCATCACTCCAAAGTGCCTTGTACAAATTGCCTTACACTTTCACCAACAAAAAGTCTACTCTGCAATCACTTCACACATGAAGCATTTCAGATGGGTTGGTTGGTTTATTTCAGCAGGACAGCGTCAAGTTCATAATCAGGCTTCAATCTTATCTTTGGAGACTCTACCACAGCTCCAAAATAAAGACTTAACCCTCGGCAAGCAGCATCTGCCTTACTAAACTGCAGGGAGCAAATCACTATACAGCACCAGGGTTAAGTCTTTATTTTGGAACTGTGGTAAACAACGAATGATCATTGGCCCTGGCAAAGAGTGGTTATTTTAAAGCTGCAGAAAGTTGTTTTGAGAATTCAGGAGCCTCTTGTGCCTTAAAGTAATCAATGGTCTATTGTTTCCTTAAACTTACTAACTCACACAAAAGCATGGAAACAATATAGGGGAAAATGTGCAGAGAAGAAAGAACAAATCTTCTCTATGTCTGGTTCAAGCAGTCAGGGAAACAAACAAACAAAAAATTAACCGCATCTATAAACCACAAGTACATACAAAATCATACAGAAAGCAAACCTCCTAGAGACAGCCAGATTCCCAGCTGTTGGGAAGTGGCACTGCCAAACTTTATGAACTAAAATTGATTTACACCAGTTGAGAATCTGACCCAGTTTAGTTTAATCTTCTTGGGTGAGTTCTTCTCTCATTTACATTACTCGGGACTTCCAGCCAAGTCAATGGAATTAAACCAATGTAAATTCACAGTGAGAGGAGACTCAAATCCCCTGGTTCTCAGGCAAAAGCTAATATGGAATAAAAGAGTTAAAAGCAGTGGTTGGGTTGATATACAAACTCACACAATCCCAGTCCTTCCCAGATCAAAGGGAGGAGGTGGATTAGGTTTGTTGAAAAAAGAAAGCATATACTTCAGAGGAACGATATCAGTTACATCAGCTGGATTTACAGTTTTCTGCTACACATCCACTCACACCAATACTTTCTTTTTTAATGGCTCCTGTTGTGGTGAGAGAGGTGCAGTGCTGGTAGGGAACAGAGAAGAGAGAAGCAGGCACTACTAATGGCTCCTGTACTATGGTGGCATTGTGTGTGTATGGTCGGTATGTATACTGTCAGTGTCAGGACTGGGAATGAGGGTGGGTGACCATCACCAAGGATTCCTGTAGCAGTGCAATTACTGCACGCTGGTGGCTCAGCTGCCTTTCGTTTGAATTGTCTGGAGGTGGATAGAAAGGCCCCATATAACTTTTTCTTAACTCCGGCACCTCAAGCCAGGCCATCCTTTGAACGTTTCCCAGCAAGTTGAAATCATCTGTGGTACATGCAGTGCAGCCTGGGGACACGGAGCTATTTTCAAAAGGTGAAACAGATTTTTAGAGGTTGCAAAAATTTTTAATAGTGGATTTTTATTTTTTTTAAATGGGAACAGTTGAAATAAGCCCATAGGGAGTCCTGCTAACATCTATGGGAGGGAAGCGGGAGTGCATGTTGCTGAGGTTTTATTGACCCTGGAGCACCTCATCTGAATACTGCCATATAGTCTATGTCCTCTGAGACTGATTCTAACATTCTAAACAGATGCTTAAAAACACCCTGCCTCTTTCCCCAGAATGTGCAATTTCCCCATATGCCAGACCACAAATTTACCCAAGTTTGAGACTGTAGCTCAGGCAATATTTAAGTTCTCCACCAGTGGCCTGATCTCATGATGCATCAAGCTTAGAAATGGGTTCTCTACCCAACTTGAAAGGGGAAATTCCCAACTTTCCAATGGGGCCCAAAGCAGAATTTACATCTAGATCTTGAAAATCCCAAGATATCAGACCTTAAAGTTGTAACATTTTTATGTCTGAGCTCTGAACAGATGAACAAATGCCAATTAAGGCATACAGAGTTACCTGTGTAGAGATATAAGAAATAATCACAATGCAATAAAAAAGAGTTCTGATATGTTTATAAAATCTTTCCCTCCCCCCGTACAATACATGGCATGTAGAGAATAAAGCATAATGTGGTATGGTATAAAGGTTTTAGCAGTGCTCATTTGAGATCACCTGCATAATTTACTCATGGCTGTACCAATTATGAGCAATCCAGCTATCTAAAACTCATGTTTTAAATCCTTTATAGCACCCCACATCTTCATGTATTCCATACATACACATTGCCATAATATATGGGACCACATATCATCTTAAACTGGGAAGCGCTTATTAAACTGAATAAATGTAAACTATAGACACAAACAAGCAGACTTCCACACAACTTGAGTTTCAACTATGTCTCCTTTATTTATCAGGAAGCACATGCTTTCTGAAAATCTGTACAGAGCCCAGAGGAATCTAATAGCTGAATAATGCTCTCCAAGTAAATCTATTATTAAACACTTACACACATAGATATTATACATAGGAATCATAGCAAGGTCTATACTTAAGGCTGCCTAAGGGTTTCCATTTTAAAGGACATTTTTCCATTGGTTTTTTAATGCTTTTCTATTTTCAGCTGAAATTTGATATGTTTGCTCTCAGTCAAGGGACATATTTTTTCTAACCGTCCTTCCAAATCAAGTGAGCCATTTTCAAGTATGAAAGGGTGAAAAATGCAGTTATTCTGCTAAGAAAAATGTTATCCTCTTTCTTTGAACAGCTCCAGAGCTGATGGAATCTTAACATTTGGTAGAAACATAGCCCCTAGGTTGTAGATGTGCCTTTGATTAGTCTAGTGAAAATCACATTTGATTTGGCAGAGTTAAGATTTAATAAATGTTTTCCACACATATGCACTGTACTTTCTCATACCCATACACAGAGAGCTAGCTGTATAGCACACATACACACATAGATATATAATGGACCCTTGGATAGTGCAGCAGGAGCTGGGGGAATGATAGAGATGTATGCCAATCCAACCATTCACGAACCGGGAAAAATTAACTAAGGGTGGGAGAGGCCAGGACCAGAAAAGACACCAGCACACACAGCTCTTCTTCACTCCCTCACAGCCCAGCACACCCCCACCCAGGCCCTCCAGACACCCACTCCCCCATGCCCTGCCTCCCGGCTGCACTCACCGGCCCTGCTGGGAGGCAACTGTCTGCTGAGCTGAGCTGCCAGTGCAGCCGGGGCTGGTCCCGGGGTGGGGAATCGCTCTGGCTCCTCAGGAGTGGTACAATCAGCCAGGCCAGGGCCTGCCCCAGCTGGGCTCCCTCAGGACCCACTTGCCTGGAGGGGCCCAGTCAGGCCCCACACACTGTCTCCCCCGAACTGGCTGAGACTAGCCAGGCTTCTGAACCAGTCCTGGGCAGCTCAGCTCCAGGGAGACAGGTGGAGCCCCACAAGTGGTGGGAAGCAAAGACTGCCCGGTGCCGGAGGTGCACTGGGGTCTGGCCAGGGGGCAGAGAGAAGTCAGCGGATTGGAGCCAGGGGATGAAGAGGAGCCCTCGGCGGTCAGGCCGAGAGGAGCAAGTGGTGGGCAGGGTTGGGGGAGACAGCGGGCTGGCAGGGTCTCAGGGCACAGTGCAAGCAGAGCAGGCCGGGGCTCCTTCTGGGCATGGGCCCGGCTCCATAGCACCACTGGCACCATTGTAAACCTGGCACTGCTCCAGACCCCTCTTGAAAGCATTTATGTTTCACCTAGATGCCCTAGAGGGGCAGGACTCCATCTCAGATACTCTTCCGACTCTTACAGGGTCACTTGCAGTGTTGTTGTAGCTCTGTCGGTCCCAGGACATTAGAGAGACAAGGTGGGTGAGGTAATACCTTTTATTGGAAGTTGGTCCAATTACCTCACCGCCTTGTCTTACCGGGTCATCTTTCATATGCAATATTGTTGTAGCTGTGTTGGTCCTAGGATAGTAGATAACCCAGGAAATTGGATTCTGTTGTTCCAATAAAATATATTACCTCACACACCTTGTCTCTCTAGGCTCATCTTTTTGCATTTCCTTTTCATCCTTCAATGCTGTGCATCTCCTCTTTTTTTTCATCCTGCCCAGACCTATGTAGTTGCCCCTTATTCCTTCTTCCTAATCTTCAACTCACTGTTCCTTCTGCCCCCTACTGCTGCCACATCCTCCCCATTTCCTGTGTATACACACGCTTTGGGGCGTCTAAAATCACCAAACGCAGAGTAAGGTGCCCATTTTTGAAAACTGGGCTCTGGAGGGATCACTTCCTCCTCCCCTTGCCATTCAGCAGTCTCTTTGGTAGGCATTTAATAGTGTACAAACAACATCTTAGGACAGGAACTATCACATGTCGTATCTACTTGACACTACAGGGGGAATTTAGGCAGACAGAATGTAACTGGCCAAATTGCAATTTGGCCAGGATACTGAGGCTAATTCTCTTTCAAAAAGCACTGTGGGATATTCAGGTGGTATATATAGGCCTAGCTGTACTGTCTGACCACAGAAATTTAGCTTGGTTTTATACCTTATCTGAATGATGCCACTTCCTGCAGCAACGTGCCCCTAGCTTCATTCTGGGGCATTATTTCAAATCAGTCTTGATTTGGATGAAAGCAATCCTGAAACAACTGAGCACAGTGCTGCTTAGTTTTGAGATTGGAACAGATCAGATTACTAACCTTCATTTCCTCCTTCTGCCTTCTCTGCTTAGCTCCCCCTGCCCAGCATTGCACAGTGGATCCTTCCATATGATTTTGTCTGGAAGGAGTTCCTGAGCAGGTCAGAGGAATAGGTGAAGAGTGATGTGGTGAGTTCCTTCCACGCAAGCCAATGTGCCAAGCTTGCCATTTCCAGTTTTACCATTTTCCACTTGTCTCACAGAAAGAAAACTGCGTCTGTGGGGACCTCAGCATGCCAGAGACTAAACTAAGATCATCTTATTTGAGCTGAGGCAGGATTTGATTAAATTCAGATTGTCAGAGGTGTAAGATTGTTTCATTAGCAAAAATGGGCTAATGGCCCTTCATCGGCTGCACCACCACGTCATGACATGAAGGTTCTTTCCAATTGCCTCTCCTCCATGCAGCTGGAATTGCTTTCTCGCTCAACACTAAACTATGGGATGTTTGTAATTAAGCTTTTTTTCCCCTTTTCTTTAAAAGTAGCATTTGGAGCTCCATAAAGTCATCTGGAAGTGCCATGAGCCTTTGGACTGAGTTGGATGTGCACATGGCTGCCAGGACCGGATATCTATTGGCGCAAATGAGAAGCTTTGTGTTGGAGCTGGGACACAGGAATGTAAAAGTTCGAGAGACTCTGGCCAGAGTCCTGATCTCTCCAGATGGTCACAGGATATAAACTGCAGCTGGGAGGCAAGTTCCAGAACCCTCCTAGAGAAGCTCTGAGGCTGCAGAATCGCGTTAGACAAAAAGGAGAAGATGAGGAAACTTCTGGTGCTGCTACTCCTGACCCTGGCCCTGGCAGTCTCCTGCTATTGTGAAAGAGGTAAGGGGACACAGCATTTATCTCACCTGGAGTGTTCTCTGAGTGTATTATTGAACACTTAAAACCTGAGAAGACTGCCTGCTCAAGAGGAGACCTGATTGGGGCTAGGCAGTATACAATGGGCTACTGCACTGGCAAGGTGTTATATTATATAGGTCACAAATAAGAATGGGTTTGGGGGTCTCCAGCCTAATCCCAAATAGACATTTGCCTCCACTAGGACACAAACTATTGCACAATTGGGCATGACTGGCAATCTCAGAAATCCAGTTTAGGATTTAGGTGAATTAGCAAAACTGGGTCCCCAGTTTTGGACAAATGGATTTCGCTGCAGGTCAGAATTGAGAGGAATTAGCTAAACTGCATGGACAATGGGGAAGGCTATGTTATATCTGCCAACCCTGGAAAGTTGTACCGTGCCCAGAGACATCTGAGGAGAAAAATAAAGCTACACTTTTTAATTCCATTGAAATATGTTGGACTGGGAGAGGTTTTGAAGGCACAATGGAAAAAATGGCAGTGATACTGTTAAAAAAATATGGTTATAGGATATAAACTACAGCTGGGAGGCAAGCTCCAGAACCCTCTTAAATAGGAAATAGCTGAAGTAGCCATAGAGGGGTGAGCTGCACAGCTGGAGCGGGGTGGGAGACCTAGATCTGAAATAGCAAGTGTTCAGCCTCTCTCTGCTTTATACAGAATGGACAGGGATGGGACAGGAAGGGTAGAAAGCTTGCCCTGTACTTGCCTGTACTATGCCAGTTCTCATCAGTGTTAAATTCCTCCGTGTTAAAGATGACCCTGTAAATGAAATACGCTCTCACAGGCATCAGATGGGTGAGAAATTAGTTAATATTTTGCAACACAGTTTTTAATCTTTGATTGTTTTCCCCTCAGAGAGCTTCTCTCCTTCATTCCTGGACAGTTTGCTCTAAAGCAGCTATTGTATACCAGTCTGTTCATTAGTCTGGGTCCTTTATCAGTTTCCCTGTGGAGTGCAAAATACAGATTGGCTCCACAAACCTAGAGATTTCCAGAAGGCTCCATTCTACAGCAGACAGCATGTTGCCCTCTGACATTTCGTAAAGACTCATTGTCTCCTGGTATAGGTGGCACCGTTTGGATAAAACAGGAACTGGCCAATACCTTTGCCAAAACTCACAGTTGAACTCCTGAATCTTTCTAAGGTTAAAAAGCATTATGTTAAAGACTCCCCATTCCCTCTCATCTGCAACCTTCTCCTCAGAGGAGGAGGTGAAGGGGGTATCAACGTGGTCACTACTTTCTATCTCCCTTAGTACAATCCTTCATCTACCTGCCTCACCTGCTGGTAGTGTCTAGTACAGGAGGCTGGGGGTCAAATGTCCTAGTGTCTATTCTCTGCTGTGTTACCTTAGGCAAATCGCTTACCTCTCTGTGCCTCAGTTTTTCCAGCTGTAATATGGGGATTATAGTGCTTACCTAAATCACAAGGTAATTGGGAGAATTAACTAGTTAGTGTTTGGTGATCACCTGGAGATCCTCAGATGAAAAACACTGGAACTATTATTAATCACATTATTACTAAGACTCTGATGAGGGCTGCTGCTCTGCTGGGTTCTCTATGGCTAAGGGCTGGGGGATTCAATGCAGTGTGGCAGTCAGTGCTCTAGACTCACATGAACTTCAAATGAGCACAGCACTGGGGGACAGGTGCATGGGGTGTACTGGGGCAGAATGACCATGACGAGGCTGCCTGGGGAGCTTTGACTAAAGATGGGGGTGGTGTGAAGTCTGCTCATCTCCTCTAGGGGCAGAGGGAAGGGGATGGGGTAGAAGAAAGTTGGCCAGGTTAACTTCCCCCGCCTGCCTCTGGTGGCAGGTTGTTTGCATGGCTGAGAAGAGGAGCTGGGGACTGCTTGGGGGTAGAGTTCATTTGGAACGTAGTGAATAAGACATCTACTATTTTTCCCTTTCTCTTCACTGTGGTGAATGTGACACCGCAAAACTGCTGGTTAGCTCTCAGACGCTGCTAGGTAACGGCCAGATTCTGATGCCCATGCTCAAGCTGAGTAAGACCTTACTCTGCAAATCAGACCCATTGAAGTCAATGGTACTACTTAAGTAAGGTGTATTTAACATGAGCCTGAGGGTCACAAGCTAAACCTAAATGACTTAGGGTCAAACTTGGATACCCAGACTCATGCTGAATAGCACCTTTCTCCACAAATAGTCTGCAGGGTCTGATCAGACAACAAATGTGTCTTGCTGGTGTAAATGCACACGGTGCTTTGGAAAAAAACAACAAAAAACCACAACCCTCCCCTCAAAGAGTTTACAATCTAGCAATTAATCAACATATTTATGTTCCTAAATCTTCTTTGTCCCCTTAAATACACTTCTAATACAACAGCAGATGGGATTTGCCATGGGTGGAAGAGTGATATGTGAAGAACTAGAGCAGAGCCCGTGTGGTATGGAGTGGCAAACAGAGTATGGCCCCCAGTAAGATCAGAGGGAATTCCCCTTGGGTGATTGCAGGGACCATCGAAGGTTAGAATTAAGAATGAATTTGGTACATACAGTGGGTTCTTATGTTCTTATGTCCCTATCCTCTGGTTGCCAGAAGCTGGAATGGGCGACAGGGGATGGATCCCTTGATGATTACCTGCTCTGTTTATTCCCTCTGGGGCACCTGGCATTGGTCACTGTCGGAAGACAGAATACTGGGCTAGATGGACCTTTGGTCTAACCCAGTATGGCCGTTCTTATGTTCCTCTTTAGATGACTGGAAAGCTGGTGTTGTGACACGAACACAGACATTACATTCTTCCCTGTACCTCAGTTCTGGTCTACAATGCTCCAGAGGGCAGGACTATTCCTAAGTATTTTAATACCTGCCTCCTCTTCACATTCTGTCAAAGACCCTCAGCTCCTCAGAGAGAACAAAGAAACACACCTTCTCAGTGGAGAAGGAGGAGAGATGGTGCCATCCAGGCTGTGTCTACACTAGGCATTTTGGGCAAAATTTCCTATTATTTCTACCACCACTGAAGTTCTTTTGATCATATCTCTAATGTAGACAGGCTTCCCATCTTGGCATTTTTATCACTATGTCATCTTGTTCCAAGCAAGCTGAAATGACACTATGCGTATGTCTACACTAGAGCTGGAGACATGATTCCAGCGCTGGTGGACATACCTGTGCTAACGCTGATCGGCAGGAGTGGCTAGCCATCCTGAGTATGTACCTGTGTTCTTGGACAGGATCATACTTGGAGCGATAGCCCCGCCAGCTGCTCCCACTGCTGCAGCCACACTCCTGTTTGTAGTGCCCGGGGCTCAATCAGAGTTAGGTCAAGTATATCTTTGTGAGCTGGAATTTACACCTTCCCGCTCTCATGCAGAGATACCCTATAAACTCTGGTGACACTGATAGAGCTGAACCAGTATTAGCAATGGTGGGAAATTTTTGCCCCAGACTTCTAGTGCGGACAAGGCCCTAGTGGGGGCAGAGAGATAAAAATTCCCAATGCGGGAAGGGAAATGGTATTGCCCAATAAGGGAGGGAGATACAGTCATCCAATGGGGGCCAAGGACTGGAGTCACATGTTTGGTTCCTGCATGGTATCCCCTGACTCCTATTCTTTGTTTTCCAGATTCAAAGGACTCCTGGGAATCACACGGTGTTGAAGGTGAGTATCTTGCTATGACTTTCCCCCATCTCTGCAAGTGTCTCAAGCCCTGCATCTGCCTCCATCTTTCCCATTATCAGGATTAGGGAATGAGTGAGATGCTTATGGAATCCTCTCGTTTCTTTCTCCTTCCTTGACCAACACTGAGATCTATAGCAGGTGTCATCATGAGTCCTCTCGCCTCAGCAGAGCACCCGTGACAACTAAAGGTCCAATTTTCACATGGCCTGGTGGAACTGAAGACCCTGCAAACAGTAGGAAGCAGGCAGCAGTGACATGAGCAGGCTGAGGTTTTCAACTCTCAGATAAACCAGGACATGAGGCAGGCCAGTCAACAATCATGTTGCCCTGGGAGCTACATGGGGATTAAGGTGTGAGCTAGCTGAAGTAATAGCAGAACGGAGGGATCACCCATAATGGATGTCACAGAACGGCAGGGCTCCTCTGTTGGCTGGAGTTAGAAACATGCAGGAGTTAGAAACATGCACCAAGCTGCTCAGTTAGTAGTTCTGCTGACTTGCTGAGGCAAGAGAAGCTTATTAGCTCCACTGGGATATGAGGGAGATGGAGTGACAAAGAGAGCTAGGGTTTGGGACAGAGAGGTCCCTTGATGGAAAACCTAAGAACAGTCAAGTGTTGGGAGAAAGTTTAGGCTGAGCTTTATGTTGTATCACTGCAATTTCAACTAGCAGAAAAAGGGTAAGTTTGGACTATGTACTGACTGTGCATATTCTGTTCAGTTCAGGGTGGGACCTGAGTTTAGGGTCTGAAATGTTCCCCTGTCCCTCACTCTGCTCTGCAGCCTGGCTCACAGAAATCCATTAGGAAAACTATCCCCTGGCTCTCTTGGCCCCCTCTTTCCCCTCTCTTGTCCCATAGGTCGAGGGATAAATTGCTGCTGGGGTTAATTAAAGCTGGAATTTCCCAGAGAACCAATCAAAACATGGGGGGACGGGAGGGAAGAGAGAGAGAGAGAGAGAAACACCTTTACAAGGGAGGTTGTAATTGCTGGCACTTCTTACAGTGAAGGTTTATTTGTAGGTGGTATTTCAAACCTGACCTGAGCTCAGCTTGCCAGTTGGTCCCCAGAGATAACCCCTTCTCTCCCCATGAGCTGGGCTCTCTCACTGGCCAACTAATCTGGCATCAGAAAGAACATTTTGCTGGCAGTTGAAAGCCTGGGTTAAGGAGCTGAGCTGAGCTGGGAATGGTACAACCTCTATGCAGGAAGAGCCTGGCAGCCATCTCGGAGCATTCCCCAAACACAGGTATCCAAAACTCTCCATGAGTGCTCAGTGTGCTGGGGGAAGGGGTGCAGGGTCCTCTGCTCTCTCAAGACTCTCCACACACGAGCACTAGGATCTCTCTGTGCAGAGTTTAGCGGTGTATTTCCCTGTTGGCAATAGTCTCAAAATCTTTCCTAGCACTCTGCACACATGGGCACCAATATTCATAAGCACAGCCTTCTTACAGTCACTTAAAGGTATTCTGGCTGCGTGGACACCAGTGTCTCAGCAGGCAACAGTCAGTGACACAACCTCCACTGCCTTCAGTCACCTTGGCGTGCTCTGAAGACATTGGTACCAAGGCTTCACTGTGCAATGGCCAGTGGGACAGTCCATATTAGGTTGGGTCAGACTGTATAGAAGAAGGCAAAACTCTAAGGTCATCAGGACTGGAGAGAGAGGGAACCACGTCCCTGCAGATTTGGGGCTTGAGTCTCTTCTCCTACTGCTCCTTTGACTCCACTGACTGCAATAGCTTTGCTCCAGATTTACATCAGGGTAAGTGACAAGAGACTCATGCTCCTGGAGTTCATGACCAAGGGGGAACTTGGCCCTGAGACCAAGTAGGTTGGAGTGGAGCGGGAGATAGGTCCCTGCAACTGTGGAAGAGAGGGAGACAGAACTGTGGAGGCTGGGGTAGGCAGATGTGCACTGGGAAGTAGGGTGGGGAGTGACTGTGATGAGGGATAGCAGGAGTTCCATCTCCAGAGGACACTCTAGTATTTGGTCTAAAGGAGGGCAGCCCCAAAGCTCTAACCCACCGTTCTATTCTCCCATGGCAGGTGTCAAGGTAAAAAGAGAAACAGCCAATGCCTTTGTGAGGAGGCAGAAGAGGTCCTACCCCTATTATGAAAGGTAAAATCTTCCCTGCCACACCAGCTGGGTTCAGGACTGAACTGTGTATGGATTATTTCAGAGAGAGATAGGAAGGCAGTGGGATCTGGCAAGGAATTTGATTCATGTCTGGCATAACATCCTCACATGCAGAAGCAGAAAAAAAGGATGCCGGAGACACTTACTGGAAACAAGTGGCCCATTCTTCCTTAAAGGGCCATAAATATCCCCTGAGGAGTCTCTGACAGACATAGAGTGACCATAGTCAGCTTTACATCACCTCCGGTAAGAGCCCCCAGCACAGGGGCATGCCAGATGCGTTGCTTGGAGTATTTCAGGAAGGGGTGTACTTGGCTAGCATTCCTAGGCTGCTGGTAATTCTGGCTAATTGAACTGCCCTTAGGGGCCAGGGAGAGTGGGGTGCAAGTTAGAGGCTGCTCTAGCCTGCATCAGAGACCAAAGCAACCCGCTGCACAGGGCGCACTGAGGAGGTTTCATCTTTGCCTTCAGTTCCTGCTCTGAGCTCAGCTCTGCTGCAGGGATGAGGTCAGATCAGACTGGCTTTTCATTCTGACTAGGCCCAGATACTACAGCAAGCAGACCTTTTTTTACAGCACTCCTGGAGACAGGGACTCAGAGAACTTTGGCTGACAGATTGACACAAGAACATGCTTCACATACGTCCTGGGAGAGGTCACCAAGCTACATCTCACAGAGGCCCTGAGGGATAAGACATTTCTAGTTGAGCATCATTGGATGGTAGTTAAAGGCTTGGGTTTAATCCCCAGTTAGTAAAGCTTCTGAAAGGATAACTAAGGTTCCTGGGGTAAAGTCCCAGCTGATAGACCCGACCCACTCCCCTGGAACAATAACCAGGGAGCCTGAGTTCTATCTTTAGCTGTTAGAGCCTTGTGGACAAGATGGGGAATTGGCTTCAATCCCCAACTGATAGAGCTCCCTCCCATGCCTGGACATTAATCAAAGGGACTAGGTTCTAACCCTTTGTAGGTAAATATCATATTCACTATAAGGGAGTCCATCTCTAGGGAATGCTGGGTAATCATTCTCCCTGAGTTCAGCAGGTGGCATAGGAGTCTGATGAGTCATGAGTGGCATCTTTCTCTTTGTCTACTGCAGGTACTATGAATTGTACAAGTCCCCAATGGAGCTGAGGAAGGAACAGTGTGAAAACTATGCCCCCTGTGACTACCTGTCCGAACACGTGGGATTTCATGCTGCATATCAGCGTTACTTTGGGAGATTCTGAAGAAGAGACTGTCCCTTCCCTCACCTGGCTAGGGTTCAGTCTGACCTCCATAAAGACTGGGGTAGTGGGAGGAAGGGAAGGAAGGAAAAGGGAGAGGTAGATTGGGCCCACTTCAATTCTGCTCAGCACTGATGAGAGCACAATGGCAAAAGTTACCCCATATATCCATTTTCCAGTCCGAGACTGCTGAACACTAGTTGTGATCCTTCTACCAAAGGCATTCCCCCCTGTGGCCTCCCATGGTATTTTGAGCTTCTTCAGAGAAAGGAAGGTGAGGAGAATCCATCTTATCTGCTTCCCACAGAAGTTCCAGAGCAAGTTTAGAAAGAGGAGATTCTTCTGAAGAAACTCAAAATATGACAAAGGGTGGCAGCAAGATCTTTTGTGCTCCCTCCCCTGCCAAAAAAATACAAGATGAGGGGTGAATAATATGAGCAATACAACAGTGTGTGTGGGTGTGCTGTGGAGAGCAGCGATCCTTATGCACTCACTGGAAAGGGAAGGGTCCTGATGCTTCCTGTTGTGATGGGGAAAGTTCAGCAGTTTGCCACCATCAGGTTCCAGAATGGGATGATCAGCCCAAGTGTATGTTTGTGACAACACATGAACCACTAAAGGTTTGGTAAAAAGAAAAGGAGTACTTCTGGCACCTTAGAGACTAACAAATTTATTTGAGCATAAGCTTTCGTGAGCTACAGCTCACTTCATTGGATGCAGTCAATGGAAAATACAGTGGGGAGATTTATAAAGGTTTGGTGGTTCCATTCAACTAAGCACCTTGATTTTATATACTTCACTGAGCTTCTTGGACCTGCAAAATTGGGGTGGAAATCTCTGCTACTTCTGGTACACCCTGTTTCTGGTCAGGCTGAAAATACCCAAACAAAAAGCTGTTCCTCAGAATTAGTTGGGCACTTATGTTTCTGGTCCTGGCTGAAACAACAACAACAACAAATATACAGAGGCAGCTGTAAAAATAAAACAAAAAGTTAATTGAATTTTTATGAATCTTCAACAAAAAAAGGGGTCAGTTCAGGGTTGGGTTGGGTTGGGTCAGTGCCAGGTTTATCCCAATTGGTTTGCCGATCCCCAATATGTATCTTCCCTCTTTGCAAATTCATGCAGGTATCTTTTTATGAGTGTTATGCATAAGCAACTTTCTGAAATTTCACCTGTACCATCATATATTCTGTTCTGTAAGGGAGATGTCAGGTTCTCCAGAGGGGCAGGTGTCTGCTCAGCAGCAAAATTCACATGGTGGCTGGTGAAATCATCCCCAGCTGTTGGCTATAATAAACGCTGGTTAAGTAAAGCAGGTTTGTGTTTTGCTTCTCTCTGTTCATGTGTCCAGCATCCAGTGGGGAGTGAGAGGTGGTGAGATTCAACTGGGGTGGAAGAGAGGTCTGGAAGATAAAGCTCTCTCTCTGTAGCAAAGATGGGTACTGAACAGGAAACAACAACATTGGCCTGATTCTCCTCTCACTTATCCCAGTGTTAATCAGGAGTAATTACATTGAAATCAATGAAGTGATACCTGCATAAGACTGTGTCAGGGAAAGGTGGATCCTACTTTATCATTAGTTGAATTCTTCCTTCCCCTGGAGAGACCTTCTTCATACTGGGATAAGAGGTGACCCCATTCCCCATGTTCATGTAGAAATAGACTTAGTTCCCACTGACTCTAATGGGAATCCCAACTCTCCCCTGGAGGAACGTACTCTTTTGGAAAGAGAAATAAACGTTTTTCCTTCTCTGAGAGTCTCACTCCAACTGTAAAGAGAAAGAGATGTGGGTCTGAATGAAATACCTGCCCCTCTTGGCTCTGCAGTTGAGAGAAGGGCTACAGGAACGTCTAGCCCCAGATAGGTACCTTGTATTGTACCATGTGGGTGAAAAGGTACTAGGTCTTTCAGTCTGCACAGCGTAGGTATATATCTGAGCCGGGTGACTGGAGCTCCTTCAAAGACACAGGCCAATTGTTCCCTCTATAAGTGGAACCCCACCTCATTTGGGGACAGCGTGTGTTTGTGGGATACACCTGTAACAAACTGAAATAACGATGTACTGCTGATATGGGCATCCTAGCAAGTTCATAGAGATAGTGTGAACCTTATGGAGCGTGTATGGTTTGGGATGGGCTTTGTTTAGGGCAGGCATGCATCGCTGAGTGTGGAGGGTAAAGTATACACAGAGGGGTCTCACAGTGGCACAAGCTGCTTATAGTTTTGCAGCCCTCTCTCATCATTACATATCCTCTGCTGCCACCTAACGGACATTTCATTTCACTCAGTGAAAGAGCATGTGGCACTACTAAAGCATTTTACATTTTCAGAGCTCTGCATGAACCCTGCACTCCAAATGCAGGCTAATCTCCCTTTATCGTCTTGCTAAAATATACATAGAAGCAAAGGCCTAAGGGTTCAGTGGGAAGGGATAAATGGCAAGTGGACATGATATGCACAGTCAGATTTGTGAACTGACGCCAACTCTGAAATTCCAACCTAGATACATGTGGGATTTATCTCCTGATTAGTTAAACAGTGTCTGCACTAGGCATAAGATGACTAAGCAATTGCTTAGGGCTCTGAGCAGCTTGGGGGGGGAGGTGACGGGGGGCTCTTCGCTTTTTTAGTATGTGTTGTGTGTGGGAGGGGGGAAAAATATTCCTGCTTAGAGCCTCCAAATGGGGTAGCTCTGCCAAAATTCAAATACCCGATAACAGTGGTTCTCAACCATTTTTATACCAGGACTCTTTTCAGTCTAGCTGGCATATAGTCAGGATTGGTTAGTCTAATCTAATTAGCAATTTGGGAAGGGCCAGGGCCTTGACATATGCTTGTGATCCTTCCAAAGGGGACATGATCCGAAGGCTGAGACCTCATGCTTTAATAAATAAGGACAGAGATGACTGGACAGTTCAAAGAATTAGAAGAAGGTTGGCTGCCTTTATTACCTTGTCCTCTGAGGCACAACGTGACATCAGCACAAGGGTGCAAATGCCTTTACATCACTGACATGTCATGACCCAGTGTTATAACATTCGGAGGCAGTGTCATGATATAAGGATATCATGCCAACCCCTGATTATATTTCAGCACCAATGATGCCTATGTCATCTATGTGGTGGCACAGGGACCACTGTTCCCTCTAAGCTGTGCACGTCTGCGCACGCACACAGATTCTAAACCCTGCGCACACGGCGAAACACCGCACGCACAACAATTTGCACAGAAGACATTTTTTGCGCACACGGCCTGTCAAAAATTAGAGGGAACATTGACAGGGACCTGTTTCTTTCAGATGAACCAAGCCACAAACACCCCTGTGTACCTGATCTGCTAGTCAGAGCATCATCCTTGACTTTCCATCCATAATCCCATCTGATCCCAGTGCTAGCAAACTGTGCTAGTGATTGAATCTCCTGTCTCCCTTCCCCTGCAACACATAGAGAGAACTGTTCTTTGGCTAAAAGAAAAGGAGTACTTGTGGCACCTTAGAGACTAACCAATTTATTTGAGCATGAGCTTTCGTGAGCTACAGCTCACTTCATCAGATGTATACCGTGGAAACTGCAGCAGACTTTATATATACACAGAGAATATGAAACAATACCTCCTCCCACCCCACTGTCCTGCTGGTAATAGCTTATCTAAAGTAATCGTCAGGTTAGGCCATTTCCAGCACAAATCCAGGTTTTCTCACCCTCCACCCCCCCACACAAATTCACTCTCCTGCTGGTGATAGCCCATCCAAAGTGACAACTCTTTACACAATGTGCATGATAATGAAGTTAGGCCATTTCCTGCACAAATCCAGGTTCTCTCACTCCCTCACCCCCCTCCAAAAACCACCCCCATACACACACAGACTCACTCTCCTGCTGGTAATAGCTCGTCCAAACTGACCACTCTCCAAGTTTAAATCCAAGTTAAACCAGCACATCTGGGGGGAGGGGGGGGTAGGAAAAAACAAGAGGAAATAGGCTACCTTGCATAATGACTTAGCCACTCCCAGTCTCTATTTAAGCCTAAATTAATAGTATCCAATTTGCAAATGAATTCCAATTCAGCAGTTTCTCGCTGGAGTCTGGATTTGAAGTTTTTTTGTTTTAAGATAGCGACCTTCATGTCTGTGATTGCGTGACCAGAGAGATTGAAGTGTTCTCCGACTGGTTTATGAATGTTATAATTCTTGACATCTGATTTGTGTCCATTTATTCTTTTACGTAGAGACTGTCCAGTTTGACCAATGTACATGGCAGAGGGGCATTGCTGGCACATGATGGCATAAATCACATTGGTGGATGTGCAGGTGAACGAGCCTCTGATAGTGTGGCTGATGTTATTAGGCCCTGTGATGGAGTGCTTCCGCCGACGTGCACGGGCTGAAATTGTGGAAAAGCAGCATCACTTGCCCCATAACCTCAGCCATGCGGAACGCAATGCCATCCAGCGCCTCAGAAACAACTCTGACATCATAATCAAAAAGGCTGACAAAGGAGGTGCTGTTGTCATCATGAATAGGTCGGAATATGAACAAGAGGCTGCTCGGCAGCTCTCCAACACGAGTTTCTACAAGCCATTACCCTATGATCCCACTGAGAGTTACCAAAAGCAACTACAGCATTTGCTCAAGAAACTTCCTGAAAAAGCACAAGATCAAATCCACACAGACACACCCCTGGAACCCCGACCTGGGATATTCTATCTACTACCCAAGATCCATAAACCTGGAACTCCTGGGCGCCCCATCATTTCAGGCATTGGCACCCTGACAGCAGGATTGTCTGGCTATGTAGACTCCCTCCTCAGGCCCTACGCTACCAGCACTCCCAGCTACCTTCGAGACACCACTGACTTCCTGAGGAAACTTCAATCCATCGGTGATCTTCCTGATAACGCCATCCTGGCCACTATGGATGTAGAAGCCCTCTACACCAACATTCCACACAAAGATGGACTACAAGCCGTCAGGAACACTATCCCCGATAATGTCACGGCTAACCTGGTGGCTGAACTTTGTGACTTTGTCCTTACCCATAACTATTTCACATTTGGGGACAATGTATACCTTCAGATCAGCGGCACTGCTATGGGTACCCGCATGGCCCCACAATATGCCAACATTTTTATGGCTGATTTAGAACAACGTTTCCTCAGCTCTCATCC
Source organism: Eretmochelys imbricata (assembly GCF_965152235.1). Taxonomy (NCBI): domain Eukaryota; kingdom Metazoa; phylum Chordata; order Testudines; family Cheloniidae; genus Eretmochelys; species Eretmochelys imbricata. Next base: position 272,119,953 of record NC_135572.1, on the reverse strand, counting down.
CCTAAAGCCCCTACTCTACTTGCGCTATATTGATGACATCTTCATCATCTGGACCCATGGAAAAGAAGCCCTTGAGGAATTCCACCATGATTTCAACAATTTCCATCCCACCATCAACCTCAGCCTGGTCCAGTCCACACAAGAGATCCACTTCCTGGACACTACAGTGCTAATAAACAATGGTCACATAAACACCACCCTATACCAGAAACCTACTGACCGCTATTCCTACCTGCATGCCTCCAGCTTTCACCCTGACCACACCACACGATCCATCGTCTACAGCCAAGCTCTGCGATACAACCGCATTTGCTCCAACCCCTCAGACAGAGACAAACACCTACAAGATCTCTGTCAAGCTTTCTTACAACTACAATACCCACCTGCGGAAGTAAAGAAACAGATTGATAGGGCCAGAAGAGTTCCCAGAAGTTACCTACTACAGGACAGGCCTAACAAAGAAAATAACAGAACGCCACTAGCCGTCACCTTCAGCCCCCAACTAAAACCCCTCCAACGCATTATTAAGGATCTACAACCTATCCTAAAGGATGACCCAACACTCTCACAAATCTTGGGAGACAGGCCAGTCCTTGCCTACAGACAGCCCCGCAACCTGAAGCAAATACTCACCAACAACCACATACCACACAACAGAACTACTAACCCAGGAACTTATCCTTGCAACAAAGCCCGTTGCCAATTGTGCCCACATATCTATTCAGGGGACACCATCACAGGGCCTAATAACATCAGCCACACTATCAGAGGCTCGTTCACCTGCACATCCACCAATGTGATTTATGCCATCATGTGCCAGCAATGCCCCTCTGCCATGTACATTGGTCAAACTGGACAGTCTCTACGTAAAAGAATAAATGGACACAAATCAGATGTCAAGAATTATAACATTCATAAACCAGTCGGAGAACACTTCAATCTCTCTGGTCACGCAATCACAGACATGAAGGTCGCTATCTTAAAACAAAAAAACTTCAAATCCAGACTCCAGCGAGAAACTGCTGAATTGGAATTCATTTGCAAATTGGATACTATTAATTTAGGCTTAAATAGAGACTGGGAGTGGCTAAGTCATTATGCAAGGTAGCCTATTTCCTCTTGTTTTTTCCTACCCCCCCCCCCAGATGTGCTGGTTTAACTTGGATTTAAACTTGGAGAGTGGTCAGTTTGGACGAGCTATTACCAACAGGAGAGTGAGTCTGTGTGTGTATGGGGGTGGTTTTTGGAGGGGGGTGAGGGAGTGAGAGAACCTGGATTTGTGCAGGAAATGGCCTAACTTCATTATCATGCACATTGTGTAAAGAGTTGTCACTTTGGATGGGCTATCACCAGCAGGAGAGTGAATTTGTGTGGGGGGGTGGAGGGTGAGAAAACCTGGATTTGTGCTGGAAATGGCCTAACCTGACGATTACTTTAGATAAGCTATTACCAGCAGGACAGTGGGGTGGGAGGAGGTATTGTTTCATATTCTCTGTGTATATATAAAGTCTGCTGCAGTTTCCACGGTATACATCTGATGAAGTGAGCTGTAGCTCACGAAAGCTCATGCTCAAATAAATTGGTTAGTCTCTAAGGTGCCACAAGTACTCCTTTTCTTTTTGCGAATACAGACTAACACGGCTGTTACTCTGAAACCTGTTCTTTGGCTCTTGTTCTATGTAGAGCAACCATCATAGCCCACAGAGCATGGTAAGTGAATGGGAGGGCTCATCACAGCCTAATGGGTGGGCGGTCACAAAGAGGTGGGAAGCTGCTGTTGCGGGAGGATTAGTGTAGATTGCTGAATGGGGCCCAGCATATGCAACTTTTATAGAATCATAGAATCACAGACTTTAAGGTCAGAAGGGAAAATTCCTTCCCGACCCCAAATATGGCGATCGGCTAAACCCTAGCATGTGGGCAAGACTCACCAGCCAGACACCCAGGAAAGAATGCTTTGTGGTAACTCAGATCCCACCCCATCTAACATCCCATCACAGGCCATTGGGCATATCTACGGCTAATAGTTGAAGATCAATTAATTGCCAAAATTAGGCTATCCCATCATACCATCCCTTCCATAAACTTATCAAGCTTAGTCTTGAAGCCAGATATGTTTTTTGCCCACACTGCTTCCCTTGGAAGACTGTTCCAGAACTTCACTCTGACGGTTAGAAACCTTGGTCTAATTTCAAGTCTAAACTTCCTGATGGCCAGTTTATATCCATTTGTTCTTGTGTCCACATTGGTACTGAGCTTGAATATCAAAGGGCCCGCAAAAACTTTGGGCCATCCCTGTTCAGGTCTGTTTCTGTGTTGTGCAAGCTGCTTCTTACAGGGTATGGGGCAGCCTCTCCCCCCCAAACCAGGACTGCTCCTCAAAATGAGCTCACGTGGAAGCCCTAAATTGGAATGGGACATACAGCCTCTCGCAAGGCACTAGTTGGAATCCAGCCAGTCAGCAGGGACTGAAAGTTGCTACCTTCTGTCCCTGTTCTGTGATGTGTAAAACTAGCTAGTGGGTCTCAGTGTAGTGCATTTATGGGACAAATGCCCACATCACCTGCAACTTTGGCCACTGTTTGGCTCCTTTGTTGGCAGTCTCATCCAGGGAGGCCAAGAACAGCAGTCTTTCATTTGGTGAGGAGCAGCTGGCAAGCAGAGCTTGGTTGCGTGGCTGAGTCAGGCACCTTTCACAAGCAATATATTCATTTAAAAATATATGAAAAAGGATTAGAATGGGATGGGCAGCAGTGTGGTTTGAGAGGCTAGGACAGGGTAGGGCAAGAAGGGAATAGGCAGCTGTGTTATCTGTCGTGCCAGATGGGTTCTGAACCAGAGAGACATCTCAGTTCTGCCTTTATCAGAACCCAGCATTCCTTTAATGTTGTTCATTAAACTTTTGGCTGGAGATAGTTTATTTCACTCAACCTCATCTTGTCATGTAAATGCACAGAAGAGAGCTGTCTTGGGTGCCTCATAGGTCTGAGTCTTCTCTCTCTTGGGACTATTAACGGGATTTGAACAGGGCCTGGCATAAGGAACCTTCATGAGCCAGAAGGAAAAGAGAAAAGACTATAGGAAATCTCAACATTACGTGAACTGATAAAGACCAAGTGAATGCATAGCGATTGGGACTGGAGTAGAGGAGAAACTGTCATTTAAAAGACCTAGACCATTTCTTTTGGATATCATTTTTACAAAATTTATTTTAAATTTGGAGCTATTACTTCCGATATGTTCTCGCCTTGGTTCTAAATTACTGTCCTCCAAACTGCCGCCTGTGTCCGATGAGTGATCCCAGCTCTGGGAAAGGAAAAGAAAGAATATTGACTCATATCTGAGTGTAAATTTCACACTGCAGATTTGTTGGAATTCAATTTATGACATTAAAAGAGAAAAGAGCAAAACATCCATAAGAAAGAGAGGGCAGCCCCCTCTTCTGGCTCTGTGGGAGTTCAACGTCCTGTAGAAGATCTCCTGTGGACTCTGGGATGACAGCTGATCTACTGAGCTTCCTGCTGTTGCTGATCTTCTCCCTGCTGAGGCTGACGAGAGGTGAAAAGGTTGTACTTTATTTGAAGCTGTGAAGTTGCTCAGAGAGTGGCTGCTCCAAAGCCCATTGTGGATGATGGCTGTATTTCCATTCTCTTCAGTGGGCTTTGAATCAAGCTTAGCATGAGAACTACTTTGCTTTCACTTGCTGTGTACCATTTCTCACCTTCTCTAACCCTTCTGATTGCATTGTTAGAAATGCCCTCCGTTTTCAAGTCACGTTTTCCCAGGGAATGTTTGTGGTTGAACATCAAGGAAATGGCCAATCAGTACAATCTTTCTTAGATGGTACAGAGATGTTCTTGGTAATTTCTCCATCCCATATGACTGAGTTTGGGATTCTCCCAAAAAATATTTAAGATACTCTGGGTAGAGAAGTTGTGTCCCAAAACAGTGAGGTCCATGCTGTTAATTCCACTGGCCCAGTCAGTGCATTCACTTAGGGGCCCTTTTCCAAGTGAGGGGTGAGGATGAATGTTCATGGTGAACTGAGTGTCTACTTGTAGTCAGCCAAATATCAAATAACTGGATATGATGTTTAGCCAAAGCCCACTTAAAAACCCAACAGTGAAAAGAGCAATCAATTATATTATCACATGCATTATATTGATGTATGATTACAGAAGGTTTTCAGGGATAAGAACCACTATCAACAGTTAATCAGCTTTCAGAGTAACAGCTGTGTTAGTCTGTATTCACAAAAAGAACAGGAAGACTTGTGGCACCTTAGAGACTAACCAATTTATTTGAGCATAAGCTTTCGTGAGCTACAGCTCCGATGCATCCGATGAAGTGAGCTGTAGCTCATGAAAGCTTATGCTCAAATAAATTGGTTAGTCGCTATGGTGCCACAAGTCCTCCTTTTCTTTTAGTTAATCAGCTGTACAACCACACAAACAGAATACACTAGATATTATTTTCTGTTATAGGGCCCAGTTATAATGTATATAGTATATTGTATATCGTAGCGCCTAGGAGCCCCAGCCACAGACTAAGACCCCATTGTGCTAGGCGCTGTATAAACACAGAACAAAAAGGCAGTCCCTGCCTTAAAGAGTTTACAATCTAAGACAAGAGATAACAGATAGATACAGACCGGGAGTAAATGGAAACAATGACACAATATTGCTGAACCATTGTACACAATCTGTACCAGCGGGGAACGGAGGAGAGGCAAACAGAGGGAGTTTGCCTGGGGGCAGTTCCCACAGAGGTTTTTGCCTTTCAAGCTTCTGTGAGCAGTAAATACAACATCAAAGAGGCTCTTAGAAGGAAGACAATATGGATAGTGAGTGATCAGCTGTTGTGATCTGCACAGGATGTGCCATGTTTGTCTTTCTCCCAGAGGATAGAAGCAACTTTTTCTGTATGAAGTGCAAGCTGATCTCCACATTAGAAGAGAAGGTTAAAGGACTAGAGACCCCAGTATCTAGAGGCAGATATGCTGGAGGGTAGGGATAGGGTTCAGGGTGGCCTAGACAAATTGGAGGATTGGGCCAGAAGAAATCTGATGAAGTTCAACAAGGACAAGTGCAGAGTCCTGCACTGAGGATGGAAGAATCCCATGCACCGCTACAGGTTGGAGACTGACTGGCTAAGTGGCAGTTCTGCAGAAAAGGACCCAGGGGTGACAGTGGACGAGAAGCTGGCTATGAGTCAGCAGTGCGCCCTTGTTGCCAAGAAGCCCTAACGGCATATTGGGCTGCATTAGTAGGAGCACTGCCAGCAGATTGAGGGAAGCAATTATTCCCCTCTATTTGGCATTGGTGAACCTGCATCTGGAGTATTGTGTCCAGTTTTGGGCCCCACTACAGAAAGGATGTGGACAAATTGGAGAGAGTCTGGCGGAGGGCAATGGAAATTATCAGGGGGCTGGTTCACATGACTTATGAGGAGAGTCTGAGGGAACTGGGCTTATTTAGTCTGCGGAAGAGAAAAGTGATGGGGGATTTGATAGCAGCCTTCAACTCCCTGAAGGGGGGTTCCAAAGAGGATGGAGCCAGGCTGTTCTCAGTGGTAGCAGATGACAGAACAAGGAGCAATGGTCTCAAGTTGCAGTGGGGGAGGTCTAGGTTGGATCAGGGCATCCCAAGCTATTCTAGGGCCCTATGCAGCCCCCCCTGCTGGGGGGGAGGCCTCTGGGGGGGGAGGGGGGGGGCTGGCCCCAGGCTGCCCCGGGGGGAGGGGCTGGCTTGGGGAACAGGGGGGAACCACCCCCCAGCACTCACCAGCGGCGTGGCTGGGGCTAGACCGCGGCACTTCCTGCTGCCGGTAAGTGCAGGCCCAGCCCTACTGCACTCCTCAGGGGAGTGGGGGTGGGGCTGGGGCCAAACCGGGTGGGAAGGGGCGGGGCGGGGGTGGGAAGAGTCGGGGCAGGGCGGAGCAGGGATGGGGGCTTTGGGTCAGGGGTGGAGTGGGGACAGGACTGGGGTGGAGCAGGGGTGGGAAGAGGTGGAGCAGGGGCTGGAGCAGCGTGCAGTTGCACAGCGTACCAGGAAATGTGGTGCCCCAAATCTCCTGGTGCCCTACGCAGCTGTGTACTTTGCATATGGATAAGGACAGCTCTGGGTTGGATATTAGGAAAAACTTTTTCGCTAGGAGGGTGGTGAAGCACTGGAATGGGTTACCTAGGGAGGTGGTGGAATCTCCATCCTTAGAGGTTTTTAAGGCCTAGCTTGACAAAGCCCTGGCTGGGATGATTCAGTTGGTGTTGGTCCTGCTTTGAGCAGGGGGTTGGACTAGATGACCTCCTGAGGTCTCTTACAACTCTACGATTCTATGATTCTAATATTGATCAGCATGATAGGCAGTGATCTCAGCACACCAACAACCTAATCATTCTCAAGTGTTAGCTTGCATGATTAGTCCAACCAGCTCCATTAGGATGAATAATATGAGTACAGACTGTTCATGTGGTTTAGGATTTGTAAGATGTGGAAGATATTTTGTTAATAATTTGCTATGGGACTGTTTTTATCCCACATTATGTAAAAAGCCCTGCAGATAGAACATCTACTTTAATGTAACAGGGCTAGAGCTGGCTGAAAAATTGATTTTCATGCTATGAAAAATCATGAAATTTTGATATTTGTTTTGTCCTGAGCCAGGACAAAAAGCCAAAATTTCAACATTTTTCACATCATGAAATTCCAGAACAAAAATACCTCTTTGTTTTGGTTCAATCAAAGCATTTTGTTTCAATTTCAACGCTTTTTAAAATTTAAAATACAAAATAAAGTAAATTTTGACATGAAAAATAAAAAGTTACCATTCTGAAAATGTCAAAATGTTCCATTTTGACATTTTCAAAACATTTTTTCTAATTTTTTCACTCAACAAAATGTCATTGAAATCAATATGATTTTGTGAACAATTTCAGTTTTGGTGAAAGGGCATTCTCCAACAGACAACTGTTTTGACAAAAAAAAAAAATTGCAGCTAGCTCCAAGCAGGGCATCAGGAATAAATTCACCTCTCTAGTGCACTCCCACAGCATTGCACAATTAACATATTGCTTTACAGGTTCCTACACTTGCTACTGAAGCACTTGCCAGGCAGAGTTAGGCTACCGGTGGTCCACCCGACTACCTTCATCCACCTACCTACCTTTCTCATTAAAAGGGAGTGGAGACACTGGAGATATAGTTACTTTTGTTCATTAAGGGGGCTTCTTCCACTTGTCAGAGCTGAGATAAATTGCTGCACGTGGGTCTTTGTGCATTTGAACTGGCAACATGCAGAAAGCCTCATGAGTAATGTCCTCACTGCACCCAATGCAGGGAACACAATGTGAAAGGCAACCTCAGAGCCATAGCTCTGAGCTGAGTAGCCCCTCACTGCAAGTTTCTGAGTCTGTCTAGAACCTAAGTGAGTATTCTACCACCTCCTAGACCCCAAATCTATCTGAGACCAAGTGAATGTTCCTTTCTTCAGCCCTGTCACTGTGTCCTAACCTCATATCCTCTGGCTATTGCATGCATTCCCAGCCTAACCTATGAACACTCCTTAGGCCTCCAATATTGAGCTTCATGAAGTGAAACAATGGTAGTATCTTGGTCAATATTCTCTCACAGGGAAACTGGTACAAAAATGTGCAAGGTTGCATATGTGCTGTTGACAAGCTCAAAATGACAAGCTGTTGACAAGCTCACTGTGCTGTGAGCTTCTAATGCACCACCGTGCACTCTGGGATCTCTGTAGCAGGACAAAAACAGTAGAGACAATCTGATTTATTGACATACATATACACACAAACTAACAGGGTCCCATTCTTGAGGATAAACATGTATTACCTTTATGTTGCAGGCCGTGTCCCACATTCTCATGGATATGGCACCAGATTCCTTTGATGACCAGTACCAGGGTTGCTGTGAGCAGGTAATGGAAGAACTGGACCGAGGAGACTATTTCCAAAAGGAATTGGGTAATAATAAGAACTATTCCAGCATCTGGGAGAAAGCAAAGCTGGTCTGGTCAAAAAAGCCAATGGCTCTGCTGAGGGAGATGCAGGAGAATCACGCCGTAGCCCTCATGGCTTACACCATGAACACCTCGCTGCACTCTGATTTGAACTGGGCTGTCTCCAGAGCTGGGAGATCCCCAGAGCACTACACACACAGCTTCCCTTTCAAATACCTCCACTTCTACCTGACTACAGCCATCCAATTGGTGAGGAGATGGAAGAGTGGCATCACAAGAAAAAAGTGTTACCAGGTGCACCGGGGGGTAAAAGGCCTGTATTTTGAGGCTGAGTTGGGCACCAAAGTGCGGTTTGGCCGCTTCACCTCTACTTCACTCCTCCGGAAGGAAGCACAGAGATTTGGGAATGAAACAATATTCACCATGAAGACTTGCTTAGGGGCAGTTGTGGAACACTTCTCCCACTACTTCTATGAGAGGGAGGTCCTCATCCCACCCTATGAGATATTCCAGGTCAGAAACTTCAGCCGAACACCAAGTGGTAACCACCTCTATCTGTTCTCTGTGGGAAATTACAGCCAATACAACTGCCAGCTCCTGAAAGGTACTGTATGTAGAAACTCTCATAATGGAGACCCAGGGTGGTCTTGACAGGCACCCCTGACAGCTCACCCTGCTGCACCACATCTCATGTTTCAGGCCTAATGTCTTCCCTGGGCAGAGGAAGCCAGGAGTGTCCTATGATTGAGTGTGCACTGTCATGTGTTTTCTGGCTGCTATGAAAGGTGGTGTTGGTGGAGGGATGAAAGCGGACATTTTGTAGTGTATAGGTTAAAGTTCTAACAGAGACTGCTTGCTAAGGAACCTGAGTCTAACCAGGTGCCCTTCCTTCCACGCTTCCATTACTCCCACCTACATTCCCTTGGCAAAATCCCAGCATGATGCTGGAAATAGCTGCCAGAACTGCAGAGCCATCTACAACTGGGGTCCCAATGTTGCTAACAGTGGTGAAGATTAAACAGAGTTAGCAACAGTCAGAGGTTTTGGAGGGGTTATAAGAATTACAGTCTGGATGACATTTAATTGACAAACAGCTGGAAAACTTGCATGTGGATCGGAAGTCCTGGCTGGAGCAGGCTGTGGTTCCTTACCTTATTGGAGAGTGATGTGCAACGTACTTATTCAGTGGGCTCTTAGTTTTCGTCCCAGGACAATAATGGTCAATGCAACCTTTGAGCACAGAACACCATTCAGAAAATGAAAGCAACTGCCTAGTACTAAGACAAAATAGTAGGTAGACTTGAAGCACAGACTGCTTCTGTTCATGAAGTTGACAGCACAGCAGCAAGTTGCTGCTCCAGTGCAGATCTCAGTCAATAAGAAGGGTCATAAACATTCCTTGCTAAGTCCTTTCAGGACTGTTGTAGGGCAGACACCAAAAAAGGCAGCAATCTGCAGAGAGAGTGGCCTTTTCATAGTTCAAGTTGCAACCAGCTTCCATTATATATATATACTGGGCACAGTGTGTATGTTGCCTTCTGTAATTGGCATGTGAAACCAGTCTTTGTTTAGCTGCAATGATACAGGCCTGTGTTTTTGGAGGTATAGGACCAGAATTTTAGTCCCAGCTCAGCAGGCGCATGTAGTGTAGAATGGCGAGGCGAAGGTTTCTCAGTAGTTAAAGTTGCATTCACAATGCCATTGTAAGTCTGATTTTGATTCCTATTGAAACGCCAACAAAACCAAAAATCTGTCACATTTTTAGGGCTAAATCTTATTGTCAATTAGAGTGTATTCTGGAAATGCTGATTGAGTAAGTGGGTTTTGAGATTTTTTACTTTAATATAGTTCTGTAACAAGGTGGCAGATTTTTATTAACTGTGTTAGAATTCTGCATAAATCCGATGAGTAAATTCTACTTACTCATTGTGGCAGGTGAGGTTTAACTCCACCAGGATACAAAGGAGGTGAAGAGATTCTCTGGACAGAATTAGAGTCTTGGACAGAGAGGTCTCTGCAGGGAAACCTTAGAAACAGCCAAGACTGAGCTGAGATTTATGTTGTGCTATTATTCCAATTACCAATACAGTCAAACTTGAGGAAGGAATAAGTTTGGATTATATGTTATGAATTCTGGGCAAATATTTGGTTTTGTTGTTGTTTGGTTTTTATAATCTGAACCTGTTCAGCAGAATGAGTGTGTTTATTCATTTAAAATATTTTATGAGGAAATGCCAGTTCTAGGAAGGAGCTATGTTAAGATGTGCATTGAAGCTCTGGGCTGAATTTCTAAAGAACAAATCTTTTGATTCTTTTGCAGCTTCAAGCAGCAAGAGCTGTATCCACACTCCTCCAGTCACTGCCTTTCTTTCTTGTGTGATCAGTGCTTTCTTCTACTCCACCAGACAGTGACTCTTTCCCTGATCACAGAAGGATTCATGTGCTGTGTAAAAAGGAATGAGTTATGGGTGCGAGGGATTTACAGTAACCAGCCACAGATGTGACTGATGCTACAAGGTGCTGAACACCTCCTGCAATTTTCCCTCTAACTCCCCTGACTTCAATGAGTTAAGGGTGCTCAGAATTTCAAAGGAGGCGTTTAATCCCTAGCAAAATCAGGCTCCTAGGTGTACATTCAAAGTAGGGGTGTAAATAGGGTTTAAAAATAGTAACCTTTTAACCTATTAAAATTCTATCAGTTAAATGGTTAACTGTTAAGGAGTTCACATAGGGAACTAGAGGTAGGGTGGGGGGGGTGCTGCAGCACCCCCACGTTTTATGCGGGGCTTCGCTGCTGCCTGCACCCGGGATCCGGCTGTCGGCCTGGGCGTGGGGCTCTGCTGCCTCCCTGGGCCCGGCATCCTGCATGCCAGCCCCGGGATTGGCATTCTGCCTGCTGCTGGCCCCGTGCCTGGCACTCCACTGCCACCGGTCCTGGGACCGGGACTTCGCTGCCTCCCTGGGGTCCCGACTGCCAGCCCTGTGCCTCTGCTGCCTCCCCACTCCCAGGGTCCCAGCTTTTGCCTCGCACCTGGGATCGACCCTGTGTGCATGGCTGGGAGCCGGGACCCCTGGCTTGGAGGGCAGAGGAGTTTAATCGTTAACTGAAACCGATAAGACTGTACTTATTGGTTAACTGGTTAACCAGTTAAACTTTTACATCCCTCATTCAAAGTAGGAAGATAATAGGTCTGTGTGCATGCTGAAGAGCATGGCAAAGACTCCAGTCAATTTAGGTACCTAGTCTGCAGGGCTTTGGGTACAACCATACAGTAGGAACTCTTGAACCACTATTTGTATTCAGAGTAGCAGCCGTGTTAGTCTGTATTCGCAAAAAGAACAGGAGGACTTGTGGCACTTTAGAGACTAACCAATTTATTTGAGCATGAGCTTTCGTGAGCTACAACTCACTTCATAAGTAGCTCACGAAAGCTCATGCTCAAATAAATTGGTTAGTCGTTAAGGTGCCACAAGTCCTCCTTTTCTTTTCACTATTTGTATTAGCATTTCTTTTGCAGGTCTCGGTAGGTTCTCTTGAGTTAGTAGTAATACCACCCTCTGGTGGCCATTAAGAAAATACCTGCAAATTCCCACAAAGGGAATTTACAGAAATTGTAGAGACTATTGGGTTGTGTCCATTTTAAAGAGAGGTTGATGTTATTAAATACATATATATATTTCTATTGCTCTGTTTTTCAATGTGTAATATCAGTGATAGAATTCACATCCCATACTGAATTCTCCTTCCCAGTTTAACTATGTTCTTTCCTAACTTTTAAAGGTTAATTAGCATTCCTGCAAGGCACCAAGGCAGTAATCCTGAAATCCTCCAATCCCACAATAGCTATAGCATGTTAATGCAAATTTCCCTCTCATACTGCCTCCCTCCAATATGGCTGGAGGGACCACATCTTGGAGATGAAATTGTTTTTTAGCCTCTGTCCCATTTTGTCCTTGGACTGAGCTGAGACTACCAACCAGATGATAAATTGTGATAATTTAGTTGTGTAATGTAGACATCTGACCACCAAGTACTGAATTGAGATTCACTAGCACATTCTATATAGGCTACAAATAGCCATCAGGTGGCAACAATTTTCAGCCAGTAACTATCAACCTGAGCTGGCATGGAACTGGTGATCAAAAGGCAAGAAGTTCCATATTCTATGCACCATCCCCCTGACCTATGCACTATGCACAGAGCTAGTTGTCTATATTATAGACTTGAACTTAAAAGGGCCTAGCCCTTTGGCTCCCCACAAACTGCTGATCGATGAACAGCTGAATATAAAGAAGAAGTTGAGGAGAAAAGCTTTCTGCAATCTGTGGATGAACAGCACTACACAAGAACTAAATTCTATTTTTTATTCTCTTTGAAGTCAAGTGGCTGGCAGGTGCCCTTCTCCAGCGCACACCACTATGCCCATGTCCAGTCTAGTCATTTTGCTCCTTCTATAGCCCAACACATTGGGTCTTTCAGCAGTTCAGCAAGTAAATCCTCCCTCAACCTACCTCACTCTATCTCCTGTTCAACTGAGCCAATAATTAGTTTTGTTCCTAAACTATGCAGTCAAATCCCTCCTCCAATCCACCCTGCAGTGTCCTTTCCTATCACAGATCTTCCCCAGCACCACAGCTGGGATTCTCCCCAAACTGTCTAGGTGATTCACTTCTGTTTCAGCTCACTTGCTACACCCTTCCTCCATTTTAACAGCTGTGCATCACCTTTTCTCTGCCTTTAAATTTTCCTCGTGCATCTCAGGTGATGTATTCTTCCACTAACCTGTTCAATATGCCTTTCCTCCAGCCCATCAGCTGTGCCCCTTCTTTAGCTCACCCTGTTGAATCCTTCCCCTAAATCCCCTCGCCAGGTTCTTCCTTCAGTTTGCTCAATGAACTCCTCATCAGGTCTGCTTTGCTAGACTCTTTCTAAACCTGGCCACCATGTTATTCCTCCAGACCAGGCATTACACACTTCAAAGGCAGCAAAGTCTCTTTTAGGTTTTATTTTGACTTCAGAAGAGAGTTACAGAAAACAAATTAGTTTCTGAGGTCATACGTAGGCATGAAATATGGAAAAGCTTCCACAAATCCCTTCCATCAGTTATGTTTCTCTGGTTTACTTGCCCCATCACAAAGGTTTCGTCCCCATAATAACACTTGCACTTATACAGCATCTTCCATCCAAGAATCTCAGGGTGGTAAACATTCATTCATGAATGTAGCCTCACAATGCTCCTTTATGGTGGGGAGAGAATATGCCAATTTCACAGAGAACCTGAAGCAAAAAGAGATTAAATGAATTGCCCAAAAGTTGCACACAAAGCCTGTGGCAGACTCTAAGGCCTGGTCTACACTACGAGTTTATGTCGGATTTAGCAGCGTTAAATCCGAATTAACCCTGCACCTGTCCACACAACGAAGCCATTTTTTCGACATAAAGGGCTCTTAAAATCGATTTCTATACTCCTCCCCTACGAGGGGATTAGCGTTGAAATCAACATCGCCTTTTTGAATTAGGGTTAGTGTGGATGCAATTCGAAGGTATTGGCCTCCGGAAGCTATCCCACAGTGCACCATTGTGACCGCTCTGGACAGCACTCTGAACTCGGATGCACTGGCCAGGTGTACAGGAAAAGCCCAGGGAACTTTCGAATCTCATTTCCTGTTTGGCCAGGTGAGCTCATCAGTACAGGAGACCATGCAGTCTCAGAATCGAAAAAGAGCTCCAGCATGGACCGAACGGGAGGTACTGGATCTGATCGCTGTATGGGGAGAGGAATCCGTGCTATCAGAACTACGCTGCAAAAGACGAAATGCCAAAACATTACAAAAAATCTCAGAGGCCATGAGGGACAGAGGCTACATCAGGGACGCAACACAGTGCCACATGAAACTTAAGGAGCTCAGACAAGCGTACCAGAAAACCAAAGAATCAAATGGATGCTCTGGGACAGAGCCCCAGACATGCTGCTTCTATGCTGAGCTGCATGCAATTCTGGGGGGGCCGCCACCACTACCCCACCCCGTCCATGGACTCCGATGATGGGGTGCTCTCCGCCATGGCTGAGGATTTTGCGGATGGGGAAGATGAGGAGGAGGAGGACGAGCTTGGGGAAAGCACACAGCACACCATTCTCCCCGACAGCCAGGATCTTTTTATCACCCTGACTGAAATACCCTCCCAACCCAACGAAGCTAGAGAAGGGACCTCTGGTGAGTGTACCTTTTAAAATATAATACATGTTATAAAAGCAAGCGTTTTTTAATGATTAAGTAGCCCTGAGGACTTGGGATGCATTCGTGGCCAGTACTGCTACTGGAAAAGTCTGTTAACGTGTCTGGGGATGGAGCAGAAATCCTCCAGGGACATCTCCATGAAGCTCTCCTGGAGGTACTCTAAAAGCCTTTGCAGAAGGTTTCTGGGGAGAGCAGCCTTATTCCGTCCTCCATGGTAGGACACTTTACCACGCCATGCTAGTTGCAAGTAATCTGGTATCATTGCATGACAAAGCCTGGCAGCGTATGGTCCCAGTGTTTGCTGGTATTCAAGCAACATCCGTTCTTTACCTCTCTGTGTTATCCTCAGGAGAGTGATATCGTTCACGGTAACGTGGTTGATATAGGGGAATTTGATTAAGGGGCATTCAGAGATGCCCATTCCTACTGAGCTGTTTGCCTGTGGCTGAAAAGAAATCCTCCCCGCAGTTAGCCACGCGGTGGGGGGGGGGGGGGCGCATTGGCACTGAGCTGTTCGCGTTTGGCTAGCAGGGATCTTCCCTGATACCAGCCAGGCAGAGGGGGGAGGGGAAAAGCGATCATCCCAGAGAATTGGATGGGGGGAGGAGGTTAGTTTGGTTTCTGCTGCTGCACGTTAACAAGAAAACTGCAGCACTAAATGGCAAACTCAACAGGCTTTGCTTGGTATGGGAAAGGTTCTGCTGTTATGAAGGTTGCAGAAGCCAAAAGACTATGGCTTACCATGGCCGCCTCCAAGCCAAATTCTGTTGCCCGGCCCTGCGTGTGTGATCTCTAACACCAAAGCCACAGGCACTCAATACAAGATGCAAAATGCGACTGTGTACCAAAATCACATGTGCTACGTAATGTGAATAGCGTTGTTCACTGTGAAAGAGTATAGCCATTGTTCTGTAAAATGTATCTTTTAAAATACTTCACTCCCTTTTTTTCCTCCAGCAGCTGCAAATGTTTCAAGCCTCCCTCCTCCATCCCAGAGGCTATCTCAGATAAGGCGGTGAAAAAAACGCACACGTGATGACATGTTCTCTGAGCTCATGCAGTCGTCCGGCACTGACAGAGCTGTGTGGAGGGACACAATAGCAGAATACAGGATGGTGGCCGATGAACGTGAGGAGAGGTAGCGGCAGGAAGATCAGAGGAGGCATGAGGAAACGTTGGGGATACTGTGGGATCAAATGGACATGCTCTGGCGTCTGGTGGAGGTTCATGAACGGCAGCAGGATCACAGACTGCCACTGCAGCCCCTGTTTAACTGCCCTCCCTCCTTCCCAAGTTCCATAGGCTCCTCACCCAGACGCCCAAGAACGCGGGGTGGGAGGCTCTGGGCACCCAACCACTCCACCCCAGTGGACAGCCCAAGCAACAGAAGGCTGGCATTCAACAAGTTTTAAAGTGGCCTTTTCCTTCCCTCCTACCCTCTTCCCACACCCCACCCGGGCTACCTTGTGAGTTATCTCCCTATTTTTATAATCTATTAATAAAGAATACATGTTTTTTAAATGATAGTGACTTTATTTCCTTTGCAAGCAAGCTGTGATCGAAGGGGGGAGGGCAGATGGCTTACAGAGAATTTAGAGGCAACCAAGGGGGCGGGTTTCATTAAGGAGAAACAAACAGAAGTGTCACACAGTACCCTGGCCAGTCATGAAACTGGTTTTCAAAGCTTCTCTGATGCGTACCACTTCCTGCTGTGCTCTTCGAACTGCCCTGGTGTCTGGCTGTGCGTATTCAGCGGCCAGGCGATTTGCATCAACCTCCCACCCTACCATAAACGTCTCCTTCTTACTCTCACAGAGATTGTGGAGCACACAGCAAGCAACAATAACAATGGGAATGTTGGTTACGCTGAGGTCTGAGCGAGTCAGTAAACTGCGCCAGTGACCCTTTAAACATCCAAATGCACACTCTACCACCATTCTGCACTTGCTCAGCCTATAGTTGAACAGCTCCTGACTACGGTCCAGGGTGCCTGTGTACAGCTTCATGAGCCAGGGCATTAAGGGGTAGGCTGGGTCCCCAAGGATAACTAAAGGCATTTCAACATCCCCAACAGTTATTTTCTGGTCTGTGAAGTAAATCCCTTCCTGCAGCTGTTTAAACAGACCAGAGTTCCTGAAGATGCGAGCGTCATGAACCTTTCCCGGCCATCCCACGTTGATGTTGGTGAAACGTCCCTTGTGATCCACCAGTGCTTGCAGCACCACTGAAAAGTACCCCTTGCAGTTTATGTACTGCCTGCCCTGGTGATCCGGTCCCAAGATAGGGATATGCATTCCGTCTATAGCCCCACCACAGTTAGGGAATCCCATTGCAGCAAAGCCATCTAATATGACCTGCACATTTTCCAGAGTCACTACCTTTGATAGCAGCAGCTCAATGATTGCACTGGCTACTTGCATCACAGCAACCCCCACAGTAGATTTGCCCACTTCAAATTGACTACCGACTGACCGGTAGCTGTCTGGCGTTGCAAGCTTCCACAGAGCTATTGCCACTTGTTTGTGAACTGTAAGGGCTGCTCTCATCTTGGTATTCTTGTGCTTCAGGGCAGGGGAAAGCAAGTCACAAAGTTTCATGAAAGTGCCCTTACACATGCGAAAGTTTCGGAGCCACTGGGAATCATCCCAGACCTGCAACACTATACGGTCCCACCACTCTGTGCTTGTTTCCTGGGCCCAGAATCGGCGTTCCACGGCATGAGCCTGCCCCATTAACACCATGATCTCCAAATTGCGGGGGAACGCGGTTTTAGAGAAAAGTGTGTTCATGTCCTCATCACCGCGCTGCCATCGCCTCCTCGCCTGGTTTTTCAGGTGGTGGTTCTGCATACACATACACGATAATGCGCAAGGTGTTTACAATGGTCATAACTGCTGGAGTGAGCTGAACGGGCTCCATGCTTGCTGTACGATGGCATCTGCTCCTGCTTGGGCAATCCAGGGAAAAGGGCACGAAACGATTGTTTGCCATTGCTCTGGTGGAGGGATGGGCAACTGACAACATGGCTTACAGGGTTGGCCTACAAGGAATTAAAATCAACAAAGGGGGTGGCTTTGCGAGAAACAGAATGGCCCCCTCAAGGATAGAACTCAAAACCTCAAGGATAGAACTCAAAACTGGGTTTAGCAGGCCATTGATTTCATGGAGGGAGGGAGGAGAAAATGAATACAAAACAAATCTGGTCTATTTCTTGTTTTGATCCACTTCATCTATCTTTATACATCTTGCTGGCAGCAGACGGTGCAGTACGACTGCTGGCCATCATCATCTCCTGGGTGCTCGGCAGAAGACAGTGCAGTATGACTGCTGGCCATCGTCTTCTGCTGGCTGCTGATTAAAAGATAGTGCACTGCCAGTAGAACTGAATCGCCATGAGACGAAACTTAAAAGGGAAATGACCTAGCTAAGTCACTCCCACGTTTGCCCAGGCACCCCTGACCTCATCGAGGTCAGTTAAAAGAGCACCCTGGACTACGTCGACGACGTCTACCAGTCATACTGCACTGTCTGCTGCCAAAAGGCAATTAACTGCTGCTGTGTAGCAATGCAGTACCACGTCTGCCAGCACCCAGGAGACATACGGTGACGGTGAGCTGAGCGGGCTCCATGCTTGCTTTGGTATGGCGTCTGCACAGGTAACTCAAGAAAAAAGGTGCAAAAGGATTGTCTGTCTTTGCTTTCATGGAAGGAGGAAGGGAAGGGGGGCCTGACGATATGTACCCAGAACCACCCGCGACAATGTTTTAGCCCCATCAGGCACTGGGATTTCTACCCAGAATTCAAATGGGCAGTGGAGACTGCAAGAACTGTGGGATAGCTACCCACAGTGCAATGCTCTGGAAGTCGATGGTTGCCTCGGTACTGTGGACACACTCCGCTGATTACATGCACTTAGAGCATTTGTGTGGGGACACACACAATCGACTGTATAAAACCGCTTTCTACAAAACTGACTTCTATAAATTCGACCTAATTTCGTAGTGTAGACAAAGATTATTTTTCACTCTACCACAGATTATCTAGTTACTTCTCATCTCAAATCACAGTGATTTACTATTCCCAGTTGGTCGTCAGATGAAAATCCAACCATGATGGTTAACCTCCCAGTGACCAGTACTATCATAGCTTATTTTGAATGAGCTAATTCCTGTTAGATAGCCACTATAACCTGACCTGTCAAAATGAATTGTTGCTATCAGAATAATCTAAAAAGCTTGCCCAGAAAGTTTAAACACACTTGCTAAAACAGATACTGTTTCAGCATTTTGATTCTTAGACTTTTTTCCTGTTTACATTAGTTTCCTGTTGATTTTTATTGATCAAGTTTTTAAATTAACAAAGCAAGAAGACTTCACCTTGACGCCTTAGTGCAATGCTCAAATCTAGACACTAAAAGTGATTGCAGAAATTATTGTGGAATCAGAAATTAGCCGCAACTTTCTCTTGTTTCTTTGTGCAACATCCCTTGTTGTAAGAAAAGAAGGAACAGAAGCATATTTCTGAAAATGGATCACTGCAACTTGTCTGTTATCAGTGAGATATAGACCTCAGCCAGTTTAACCATGCACTGGAAAGATTCACAAGATGGTCTCAGCACTCTGACAGCCTCCTCCAGATAGTCTGCAGCTATTTTCAGAGTGTTTGTAGAAGCCTTTCCCCAAAGCACAGCCTGCAAGAAATTGGAAAATGAGAAGGCAGTTGATGGACTGCGAGGTCTAGATTCTTGAATCCTACTCCCGGAAGGGCTGTTCTCAGTGACAGTTGGGAGTATTTTGACAATTTCATTGTGGCTCATGAGAAGGTCAGCCACTTGGAGGGACAGGGCAGGGGAAGTCATTAGATGATGAACGGCAGACTCTACAGTCTCAGGGAGATTGCTGTGTTTCAGTAGCACGGCAGCGATTGGACCACCGATACTTCCTAGGATTCCCTTATAATTTTCATAAAGGTCCTTCACAACAGTAATCTTCTCCTGCCGAGAAGTGATGGGCCCAACCATCTTAGCATATAAACGGTGGCTGATGCTCTGCTGCACATCTTTGTCTTTCATTTCCACAACAGCCTGCATCTCTTTCAGAGTACTGATCAGGAGCTGAAGGTTCTCCTTAATGCTGAGGTTTTCCCTCACTGTAATGATGGGGAAGCTGGTGCCAAGGTGCTGATTGAGGATTCGAAATATTGTATTAGTGGAAGAGACATATATGTATATGAAATCATACAAAGTCTGGCTGGCTGCGAGCACCCTTTGTTTATCTCTCTCTGCACCAAAGATGGACAACATTTCCAGAGAAGAGATTTGACACTGAAAAACAAATCAAAAGACATAGGTGAGGAATCTAAGAGGTACAGTACCTGTATCCTGAGCTATAAATCTCTAATAATAATACCGTACACTTTTTTTTTTCAAGTCAGAACTACAGTACAACTCCTCCTAAATAGTGTAGCCTCCATTAGCCTCTACATTTCATGTGTCTTGTTTTCTGGGTCAAATGTAGAACTGATGTAAGCAGGTGCAACTCCACTGATTTTCATGCTTATACTAGGAATGAATCTGACCCTTTAAGTGTAAGCAGAAATGCGGAATTAAGAGTAGGAATGAGAACATTCCTCTTGAGGAAGAACAGATTAGCTATTTATTGTTAGATTTACTATAAGTCTTTGGGAAATAATATACCTGTCTTCATCCTCACTAGCTATAATTGTTTTGGTTAAATGTAACATTTTTTCCCCTATGTATATACTGTGTGCGCCATACAAAATTAGAGCAAGGTCCTCTGTGGAGGAAGCAGAAAGGTACTAGGTCCATAAGGGGCATTCTTCAGTCACAGGGCAGAATGGCTCAGGACTGGGAGTCAGGCACACTATTTCTTCCTTATTCTGGAGTAGTGAGCATCTGCTCAGCATGCACGTGTTGCTGAATGTTGTAATCCTGATATTCAACTAAGGTTATGTACACATTGCTTAGCCAGCATTCCACAGCTCTTGGTAGGCTGAGACACAAGCAAACTCACTGATTGGACTTCCATTTTATCATTCTTTTGACTGCTAGGGAGAAACTCTGCCCCACTTCTTGCACAGCGGTGGTGAAGGGTAAGAGTTTCTCCACCTCTGTTAGCCCCTTCTCAGTGCACAAGAGGGGAGGATCTAGCACTTGAAATGTCAGCAAAAAAGATTAGTGATGGGCAAGCCAGACTAAATCTTTTCCCCAAACTCAAGAGCTCTGAAAGAGTTGTGATTAACATTCTTTAAACAAAAAAGTCAGATATCCCTGAATTTACTGGTTTGGGCTGTAAGTGGAAGTTCTGAAAAACCATGAGAAAGACCATTTGTGTGTTCTGTATTCCAGTAGAAACCACCAGTTATCTCCCAAGAAACTCTGTTCTCTTTACATTTCCAGTCTGATTTTCAGATTAATACAGTTCAGATAAGCATCTGAATTGGAAAGAAATGACGATTTTATGAGGTTTCTCCAGCACTAATTCAGATCTATCTCAAAAGGGCAGAAGGATTGTTGGATGTATTTCCTGCTCATGAAGGGCTCAACTCTGCTTCCTTTTAAATCGGTTGCAATTTTTCCATTGACTTCAGTAGGAGCAGAATCAGGCCTGAAATGTGTTATGTTCTTGTGCAAGATAATACAAGTTCTAACAATGACCTAAGAACTATTGGTAACAAAATGGAAACCAAGAAGAATTCCAAGCACTGTATCAGTGGCTGGCATGTGGGATTTACCAAGTCTTTATAAGAAAGAAAATATTTCAAAATATTAAACAAATCTTAAAATATTTACAAATATGGTATTTCCTAGTGTACATGGAGGAATAACTGTTCATTTCTTGTTAAATGATTGCCAATCACATTCTAACCTATAGGATGAAGACTCCAGAACAGAAGGATTAACACTGACCAGAAACCTTACAGATGTAGAAAAGGAGTACTTGTGGCACGATAGAGACTAACAAGGTGCCACAAGTCCTCCTTTTCTTTTTGCGAATACAGACTAACACGGCTGCTACTCTGAAACCTTATGGATGTAGTATCAAGGAGTTGAATTTGGCAGGAAGCCCTGCACAAACTGGATGAATGCTTAAAGGGAACAAAGCTTAGGTGATGGTATCTCTATATCAGTCAGAGAAGAAAAGGCACATTCCTGCACCTCCATCCACTCGGGATGTGATATCATCAGGTCTTGCAATCTAAACTAGATGACCCTGGTCAGTACTTGAATGGGAGACTTTAAAATAAAAACAGAAATCAGAATGTTGCACAAAATTAGTGCTTATGTAGTTAGAATTCTCTCTCTGTGCTGATTTCTTGCACACCCAAAACTCTGATGTCAAGAGGATTTTTGTGCCTGATTCTCTATTGAACCAATGTCTCGTCATTCAGAGGAAAACCAAACTGGAAATTATGGATTAACCTTTCCTCACCTGGCAGTAGAACAGAGCTTTTCCTGTCATTCTCAGAATGTATCCATTTTGACTTGAGGAAGGGTCTGTCAGTTGGTGTGGCCATGGAGACTGCATCTGACACGCAGGAGGTCCCTCTACCCAAAGTGTGATGCACGGCCATGAGTCTGTCTTTTTGTCAGACTCCCAGCATGGAGTTTAAATGGGATTAGTGTTGGAGTACAGGCTGCCCTGCTGTGACAGAGGTTTGTACTACCAAGCATATATTTGGTGGTATATACTCTTCTATTTGTGTTGGACTGCCCATGACTTCTCTTTTGGAATTCACAGATTTACAGCTACAGCAGAACACGTAGCTGTTTGTGATTATGTTTGCAGGGCACTCAAGTTTATGAAGTATATATTGTTAGAAATGTTTTTGATGGAACATGTGTTAGATGCATATGAATTTGTACTGTACCTGTTCCTTTCATAAACAGAAGGCTGCAGGTTCTAGGGTTGTGAATCAATTTGTTTTACCAACATGAAATAAACTAAACAATTTTAAAATTGAAAGGGGGACAGAGAAACAATGAGCTGAGGCTGGGTATAGCGTCCAGAGAGCAGTGTTACACTAAAATAATCTACAAACCAGGCAGGCAACAGGACCCAACTGTAGCAACAATCCCTGCAGACCTAGGTCATCACATTCCACCAGAAACAGCCAGAGAAATCCAGTGAAAAGAGAATTTACTGTCCTGCACATCTACAGCTGATTACAGAGCTCTGACTAAAAAGCAGGTAGGTAGCCTTTATGATTTGCTGTGTAGAATCCCTTAAAAATATTTATGTTGGGCTGCAGAGGCTGACTTATAGTATGCACAAAGATTTAAATAAATATATATGGACAGCTTGGATATTGACTATAGGAGTAATATAACATCATCTGAAAAGTGTCAATGCCAAAGAGGGAGTGGGTTATGATGTTCAAAGGAGGTATAATAGGATAAACTGAAATAATCCTAGATTGGCCAGCAATAAAGAATATGAACTAATAGGCCTCTTCCACTTCTTAAATTTCTATTATACTAATAACATTCACAATAGTTGTGCTCCATTCAGCACATTTCATCCTCTCCAAATGTCTACAATACAGTACTAACCAACAACCTTTAACAGAGAACTCATTAGAGGGAAAGGACCCAAATACCACTCTGAGGAAGAAAGAAGCCTGTTCTCTGTTTTCCTTAGGCAGAATTGAAAAGAAATCATACCCGCTTTCACAAGGCTTTGTTTCAGTTCAGTTCACGGCTTTTCATCAAAATCACAAACTCCTAGTGTACATGAACAATACCTCCTCCATCCTGAAAGGAAAAAGAAGCATGAGTTGAAGAGATTGCCCTATTTATTTTTTTTTGACAGAACTTCAAAAGAAGTGTGTGAAGGAAATGCAGTAGATGTAATATATTTGGATTTTCATAGATCAGTGTAAATTTTCCACACAATGTTACTAATTATATAAATTCCAATTGGCTTGTGGCTGAACACGGTCACTTGGATCGAAGGCTGGTTGAAGGGCGACTCAAAAAATGATATATAACAATGCAACCTGCTGAGGAAGGGAGTGGCGTCTAGTGGAGTACCACCAGGTAGGTGACAGCTGATTCTAAATTGGCAAGTGTTGCAAAAACTAGTAAGGACAGACAAATGATATGAAGGAGCCTAGTACTAGAAATAGCTATCTGAGCTACCATATCTTAGATATTTGTGAGGTGCCTATCATTGTATTATCTAAGCACCAATAACAAAATGAGTGGAAAAATGCAGGCTAGTACACAAAAATAACCTCAAACCCAGATTGTCAATGAGAAGGAGGATAGTGCAAAAATAGAAACCAGAAAACCTATGCACCCAGGGATGAAGGTGAATCGCATAGTAGGTATGATTTGTTAATGTAACACAGAAGCAAAAAAGGCCAAGAAGTGTCAGGCTGCATGTAAAAAGGCAACATGTCTTGGGGCAGGGGAATAATACTCCCTTCTAGGGCAGTGCTAGAAAAATAGTGACAAACTAGAGACTGTTTAGACAAGGACAACACAAATTATTAGGGGGAAGCCTGTAGGGAAAGATTGAAAGAGCTAAAATGATATATTACAGCTTGGTTAAGTGATAACTAGAGCCAGATTCTGCCTAGCCTTTACGGTGGTTAGGCCAAGCAGCCTGTGCACTCAGGCAGAATGGCAGACCTTGCAGTCAGGGGAGCAGTGTCTGCTCAGTTCCTACTTTCCCAGGCACACAGCATTCCCAAAAGAAGTGTGAGAGAAGATGGGGCTATAGTACTCCCACCAATTGCACTGGAGCAGGACTGACACACAATGGAGAGAAGGTCGCTACCCACAAAAGGGTGTGGAAGTGGATGTTTTCTCTCCTGTGGCCAGGGGGAGTTGAGAGAGAGATTTTTTCTCTGAGGCAGGATGCCTCCTGGTGCTCCAACTAGGGCAGTGCAATTAAGCATCACCCCTTAATATGGACGGTGCCTAAACGGCATGCTCTAACTAAATTTGCAACAAGATAACCATCTTCAGATATTTGACGGATGGAGAAAATTTCTATGGTGATAGGGAAATAAACAGGAATACTGAGATCAAATTAAGAAAGCGAACATTTAGGTTAAATATCAGGGCAAAAATACACTGAGATATATTAGGTGATGTGGAAGGTAGTATAAGTTAGGTCTTGGCTACTCACAAAAGTTGTGCCATATTAAATATTCCGGTATAGTTAAAGCCATACATTCCCCTCTGTGGCTAATACTGGTATAAAGGTGCTTATTCCAGGATTACTTATTCCCCTTTGGGAACAGGAATTCTTAGGCTCTGTAGAATTCAATATTTTTTTTTTTTCAATTTCAACAATATTGATTTTGATTTTTTTCAAAAAATGTTTATTCTTACAGTTACAGGAATGAAGGGGGGATAGGGTTGGGGTTAGGGCAGTGCTGACAGCAGGGCTGCAGGGGGCTCCCTGTGCAGTCGAGGGGCCCAATACACCCATGCATAAGGTGTGAGGGATGCTGTGGTCCTGGCCAGCCAGAGCAAAGATCCCTGGACCTGCAAGGAGGACGAGGCCCAAGCCACAGGGTGCTGCTGAACAGTGTCTGCCCCGGATAACCTCTGCACTTCTGGCTGGTGAGTGAGTGGGGCCAGGACAGTAGGACTGCAGAGCGCTACCTCTATGAGGTAGCTGTGAGGCCAGTGACACCCCATCTCAGTAGGCGCAAAGTGCGGGGAAGGCTGTAGTCCTGGCAGGGCAGAGCAGAGACCATTGGCCAGGGCTGCAAAGAGGAGGATGAGCTCTCAGCTGTGTGGGGGAGGCCACCCTACTTCTGAATGGCTCCTGCATGGGGATGGGCGCTTGGGGGCAACTCCTCCTCCTTGCAGGCCTGGCTGGGACTCTGCTCTGTCCCACCAGAACCGCAGTCTTCCTCACACTGTGTGACTGCAGGGATTAGGTGTTACTGACACCAGCCCTGAAGTGGCGCAGGGAACCCTGATAGCAGGACTGCAGAGGGCTCCCTTTGTTGCTACAGGACCTGTGACGCCCGAATCCTGGAGAGGCCAGGTGCAGGAAAGGCTGCAGGCCTGTTGGGGCAGAGAAGAGACTCGCAGACCCAGCACTTCCAGCTGGTGTGACAGCAGGGCTGTGACAGCGGGGCTGCAAAGGGCTTTCTTCACTGCCACAGAGCCAATCACACCTGATCCCTGGGGCCACAGGGTGGGGGTAGGGGAGGGGAAACTGCACGTGCGCTGTTACCAATGGCTATTTTTTCATTGATTTCAGTGCGTCAGCTGAAAGAAATGTTTAGCAACATCTATCCATCGTTATCCAATCCTGCCAAGCCTAACTATACTGCTACATGGCACCTTTATACCAGTATAATTGTGTCCACACTAGTGGTTTTACTGTCATAACTATTTTGGTAATGTGAAATTATTACACTGATAGAAAAACTGTGTGTAGAACAAGGTTTTGACTTCGACTTTCTCAGATTCCCTTAGACTTATTTTATACCAACTTGCTAATATGTGAATAAGCGTAAGGGATTCAAGTCAGTTTAATGTATGGACCAAAGAGCCGGAAGAAGGAATAAGCTACAGGAAGGACAGGCCTACTTTACCTTAAACATGTGATAACACTGATCTGTGAGCTGCTTTTTTTGATACACTCCTCTCTTCTAGACCATTGGTGGCATGATTTACACCTACTCAAATTCCCTTGCAGTCAGTCAGATTCATTCATTGGGCTAAATTCAAAGATGATGTCAGTTCACAATGCTAAGCAGGTAAAAGTTTAAGGAAGTCTATTGTGGTGTAATGTATATGTTGGACAGATACAGAAGTTGTAAATTATGTCATTTTAAGACTACTTCAAGACAAATTGAGTCACACCTCTGGATTTGACTTGTTGGGTCTAAAGTGAATCACTGACCTAGAGGCTCTGTATCCCAGTTCCCAATGCAATCCAGTCCCCTTCTAGTGTTCTGGGTTTTAAAGATGGTAACAAACCTTATTTTTCCTCTCTCTGTAGCTCTTCTCTGAAGAATGGCTCTGAGTGACCTCCTCTACCCAGATAACCCGAAGAGACGTCAAGAAGTGATCCGTCTGCACCAGGAGCTGCTGGACTGCATGTTGGTTAATTTCCATGCCACGGATGAACTGATTGCAGTACTGAATGCACACTTGGGGTGTACAATTGCCCAGATTAAGATGGAAAAGGGTGGCACAATCAAGGAAAACTGTGACATTATCATCCAAGCCATGAGTGAGATCCAACAGGAAGTATGGAAGATTGACAAAGAAATGAAGGAAATGCTGGAGCCAATGCTGTACCAAAAGCTTTATGATATCAAAGAGCCAGAGATGGAGAAAATTGCAATAGCACACAAAGTTTTTTCGATTGTTCTAGGAGAAGCTACTTCCATTGCTGGTATGGTAGCTGTAAAACTAATCGGCTCAAATATGATAATTATTGCTGTTAATAAGCTGGTCACTCTGCTAGCCCAGATTGGTGCTTCTGTTCTTGGAGGTATTGGTGTTGCCATTCTTGGGCTAGGTATTGACATGATCCTCCAGGCCATCCTGGGAGCAGTTGAGAGGGATCAACTTCTGGGAATTGTTAAAAGTTATGAGGAGCATCTGGTCGAATTTAAGGCAGCCTCAGAAAAATATCAGCGTGCCATAACTGAAGTAACATCTATGGTGAAATGTAAAATTAAATGAATGGCTTTTAATGTTCTCTCTGGCTGTCACAATGACCATACCAGTTATGCTTATATTAACTTTTCTGATTCTTTATGGTAGAGTGAGTGCTCTTACTTCTTTTTTAGCAGCACATAAGATAGCCATGAAAATGGGGGCCTTGATGGCTCAGGACATTGGCACAGAAATATACCAGTAGGTAATTGGTTCAAGCCCACTACAAGTAGGTAGTGTATGACAGTACCTGCTCCAGATGTATGGTAGCTTGTGTGAACCAAGTTGGTTATTTCCAATACACTTCCAAATGCTCAAAGTACAAAAATCATCATCATCATAACTATCACTAATTTCTACAGTCTGGAAAAAGGCCAGGTTAACATGAGACGCTTTTGCTGGATTAGTAATGTCAGTTAGGGACGTGATTTTTAAATGACATTTCTATACCACAAGAACCCTAGTGGAGATGTAATTATACTGGCAATAAAATAAAATAAAATAAATGTTTTTGCTGAAATAAGATGCATCTACACTAGGAGGGCTTGCTGCTATAAGTATATTGGCAAATCTTTTCCAATGTAGATGCACCTTATTTCAGTAACCTTTATAGGGGAAGATCAAAGAATATTTAACTGCCATTTCCTGTAACTATTGGACCAGTTTGGTGGAGCCATCCAGTACCCATCTTAAAATAAATTCTAATCCTGACAGATTTTGGTTTGGAAAATTCCCTAAACCCTGTAGTAAAGAGAAGTTGGCTCTAGTATTCCAGGGGGGTTTATCTACAGTATCTCTTACTATACTTTTTGTATCTTCATTATGGCCCTGCTCCTATAAACACACATGTAATTAACCTTGTGTAAGTGTGTAGTCCCATTAGGGTCATTGGGACTATATACATGCAAAAGTGTTTGCAGGATCGTTGGCCTATAAATCATAGGACTTGTTATGCTATTTTATTTTATTTTCCTTTAAAGTGATTCACATGATAGTGATGTGAGCATACGGAGGGCTTGTTCAATACCGTTCTGAGTTTCATACATCATTACAGGAATAGCACAAAATTAAATGTCCTTAACTCACATATTTTGTAAACAAAAGGCTAGAGCAGAAAGTTTGATTTGTATTCTCTCTCTTTCTCTGACATGCTGTGATTTGTTTCTTTGCTTTGTTCTTTGCAAAAAATTGTAATTTAAAATTAATTAGAAACATACATTACAGGTTTTGAGAGTTCTCCTCCCTGTGTGTGGCTGATTTAGTGCATATGTACGTGTTCCTTCTATCTCAAAAATCAAACCACATCTACATAATTCACAGTACTTACTAAGGGAAAGATTACAATCTCTATTATAGGATGCCCTATATAAATTGCTCTGCATATATATATTATCATTTATAGATCAGTGTTCATCTCACGCTCCCCATCATTACTTGGCCCGGGCCAGGGAAGCTAATGATCCAACCAGCAGACCCAATTCGGCGATGAAATCTGGTCACATGCCACCTGAGGCACGTTGTGCATATGCTAAGAACAAGATTCCAGGGCTGTACACAGGTCCATCTTTTCATACTCCACAAATATGATATTGTTACCAAACAATTCAGAAATATTCATTAATACTTAACAGTGGTTTTCTATAATAGTAATAACTGGCTCATATCTGTGAAAAACTACTATATTGGGGACATTGTAGCAGAGTAGCTCCTTCTCTTTTCATCCCCTTCCCATTCTCTTTTTCCACTTTTTAATCTTTTCTTCTCCCTCTATCTCCCCTCCTTCTCTTTAAATCCCTCTTCCCTTTTCTCTCTTGTCCTTCCCTTTTCTAGGTCTCATTTTCTCTGTAGGCTGCAGCCCTAGAAGACAATGCAGTTGTGTACACTTCAGTTTGTCTGATCCATTCAGCAAAAGGGCATTGGGAGGATCTACAGACACACACCTAGCAATCTATCTCGGGAGACAAACCCCCATAAACCATTAGGAAATCCCCAGTAAAAACTATAAAAATGTAAAGACAAAGAAAATTTCATTCACCTTTCTATATTTCCTTGACAATGGTGGGAAAGAAGGAAAGACAAATCCACTGGGGAAGGAGAAGAGAGAAGAGGGTGCTCATCTCTGTGAAATACTCCTATCAGAGGTTGTGGCAGGCAAGCTGTCCCACAGAATACGGAGCATGGGGGCAGTGACCTCACAGAGGCCTGTGGCAGGTCACCAGTCCTGCATGATCCAGATGAGGCAGCTACCTCACAGAGGTATATGCAGATAAACCAGACAGGAGGAACCTTGTGCTTTACCTTGAAACAGGCTAAAGTCAACTGTAAATTAGCCCAGACATTTACCAAATTCTTCTTTCTAAATCCAACAAAAGTATAATTTGGGTGGTTATTTTTATTTGTAAGGGGACTGTTGGCCCCTTACTTAAACTTAATGTTTTTTTGGGCTGTGAAAAAATGTATGCCCTGACCACAGTAGTTAGGTCAACCTAACCCTGGATGGAGAGGAAGGAAGGAAAAGTCATTGGGAGAGAATGAAGAAGGGACAAAGGGCATATGACAGAGATTGGAAGTACCTGTGGGAGGACTGGGGGAAAAAAAAAAGGATGGCGATTATAGTTGTAACCACTAGGATTTTATTTTTTGGTAAAATTTTCCCCATGTTGCTATTAGTTCAGCTTCCCTATTAGCAGCAAAGATGAGAGCAGATCAGGGTACAAGTGGCTACTAGCATTTAAAGCATCCTGCCATATAACAGTACTGCCAAGTCTTGTAACATTTGGTTTCAGAGTAACAGCCGTGTTAGTCAGTATGTTTTTCTTAAAGTCCCAGCTCCTGAAAATGTGTAATTATGTAAGAATTTCAGCTTTAAAACAAAGAAGGCTTTAGTGCTCATGGCTTCGGAGGAAAGGATGAAAAAGTTATTTAAGTGCAGCATAAAGTTCAAAAACTATAAGGCAAATAAAAAGAACCCAACATTTTATATTTTAAACCAATCTCAAGATTTTTGGGGGTGTGTGGGAGAACTGACTCATGATTCTTGACTGGGTGGAGTTGGTAATATGACATGTAGCTACATTTAGCCTGCACCAGGGGCAAGAGAGGGAAAAAAGCACATGTGGGCACTGGAAGTGCTGGCCTGGAATGGGCAGGACATATTAGGCGGTAGGAGCAGAGAAGGGAGAAATCAGAAGCGCAGGAAACCAGCAGGAGGCCTATCTGGTGCCTGCAATTTAGGCCTGGTCTGCACTAAAAGGTTAGGTTGACCCAGTTGTGTCACTCAGGGCAGTGAAAATCCACAGCCCAGTGTACACAGCCCTAGCTCGATGGAAGAATTCTTCCCTGGACCTCGCGTCTCCGGAGGTGGATTAACTACGGTGGCAGGAGAACGCCTCCGATCGGCGCAGCCCGTGTCTACACCGAAGCTGGGGCTGGCTGGATTAAACCAAAGGCACTTTCCCCTGGTGCGAAGGGCCAGAGAAGCAGAGGACACAGCGAAGCCCGGGATCACGCGCTGGGAAAACAGCAGAGGCGGTGCAGGGCAAAGGCTCCCAACCAGCGCACCGAGCACAGCCTGGGGGCAGAAGCTGCGCGAGAGCCGAGGCGGCGAGCAGGGCGCGTGACAGCATGAGGGGCGGGGCAGGGGGCGAGGGGAGCTCAGAGAAGGTCACGCAGCCTGGTAACCCCGGGAGCCGGAGGCGGGGCATAAGCAGCCCCGCCCCCAGCTCGTCAGCGCCTGTCGGCCCGCGCAGCCTCGCGGCGTGCCCAGAGGTGGGACACGCCCCCTCCTCCGCTGTTACCGCCCCTTTCCACTGCAGCCTCACGTGATCCCCCTCTCGGGCGACTGGGCTAATAGTCGGCAGAGCCCGCTTCCCTCCTTCCGCCGCACCATCGAGCCTGAGGAGGTCTGTTCTAGAGCGGCCCGAGGAGGGCGACGCTCCGGCGGCCGATTTCCGGCACCTCTAAGACTCTCGCGCCTAACCGGTGGTTCCGGGGCGGAAGTGGCGCGCGAGTCCCGCCCGCGACCATTCAAGATGGCGGCGATGCTGAAGAGGCGAGGAGCTGGGGGTACAGCGTAGAAACCACCGCCCCGCAGCGAGGCAGAGGAGCTCGGCTCCCGCCCTTCAGAGGGGTGAGAGGAGCAGAGCAGAGTAGGGTGGGAGACCGACCGACCGCTCGCTGGCGGTGCTCCTGCGGGTCCCTGGGCTGCTTCTCTGCCCTCGTCTTTCTCCCCCTCCCCCTCTCGGGGGACAGGAGCAGCCCAGGGACTTGCCGGGCCGCGGGGGAGAGAGGGGGAGGGGGCGTTATCGCGGAGCTGTAGGAGGTGGGGTTCTGCCGGCCCCCAGGCGCACACAGGCCCGGCCCAGGCTGGCGGCTCTGGGGGAAGAAGCCGCAATGCCGGGGAAGTTTTCAGGCGGTGGGAGCCGGGTAGCTAGGGGTGAGGGCAGGTAGCGGCATGAAGCCGGTTGTGGTCAGCAGACCAAGGGCTTGTTCCCAGCCGCATCTGTGTCTCAGGCTCACTCTTGGCTCGGACCTCATGTTTTGTAGGCCTGGAGTCTGTACAGGGAGGGGGCTCGTACCCAGCTGTCCTGTATCGAGACAGGGTGGGGTTACGGCTACCAACAAGTTAATGGCCCGAGCGTCTGGTGTCCTCAGGGTTTTCGAAGCGGGATGGTGGGGGAGGCGATCTCAGTATTACATACCTGAGAAATGCAGAGTTTGGGACCCTTATGTGAGAGATATAAATCTGTTAATTCCCCGCCCTGTAGCGTTCCTGGCTAGAGAAAGAATGGTCTGAGAAATCAAACTCGTGCTGCCTTAACTGTCCATAAGAGATGGCTTATTTTATCAGTGAACACACCATCTAGACTGCTTTAGTTGTAAGCATGGCTGTTATGGCGCTTTATAGCCAGACAGTACAGATAAAAGCATTTTACAAATGCTGAATTAACCAGTATATTGAATGCAATCATTCGTAGCTCTTCAGTAAGGGTCCAATCTGCTCACATACTCAGGGCACCTAATGCCACATTAGTGCACTGCTCAGTACCTTAAAGGCAATCATTTGATTATAATTATCATTACATGGCAGATGATTCGAAGTTTCATTAGACACAAGCTAGCATGTCTTCATATCCAAACTTTATAGCTCCAGATAATCAAATTAGAGCACTTGCATAAAAAGAGGAAAGGTTAGTATGATGACAGATCTTCACACTTTGTACTAGAGACACAATTTATGAAGAAAAATTCTAAATCCAGATGTTCAACAATGCACATTTTTGAGACTCTTCACGTAAAGGAGAGCAGATGATAAATTGTATCCTTGTGATAGAGAAGTGATTAGTACGGGATGTATGGAAAGAGTGTACAGAGAGGTATACGTGGTAGGCTGCAGCAGGACGATAGAGCTTGTGCAGCCTTAGATTCAACTGGATGTCATGTTTCCATTTGGATAGTTGTTTAATGGAACACTCTAACTTTTGAACATCGGATCAATTCTAAAATTTCAAAGAATGTTCTAGATATCAGTGGGCAGAAGAACACTATTGATTTTGAGGAAGGGGAAAGGGGACATGCAGAGATTCTGCCATTGATTTAGCAGAGCTGCCCACAGCTTCAGGTACCTCTGTAGTTGTTTACAGATTAAATAACTCATCGATGAAGCTAACACCTTGCAACATAACAATACGCCATCTCTTCTCTGTCCATCCTCCCAATAGAATTTGATGTTGACATCCTGAGTGATTTATCTCCCAGACAAGAAGAAGAGCAGTAATAAAGGGGGGAGAGTAGGGGGACACAGAGCCGTGGCATGTAGGCCAGTGGAGAAGAACTGTGCAAAGAAGGGGGAACCCTGTTATGAGGGAAGGGGGAATGTGGGACACAGAACTCCTGGAATGGGGGTGAAATGGGAGATCTCACTGAACCCCTGGTGAGGGGGAGAATGGAGAACCCTGCAGTGGGAGGATTGGACGGCACTTGGAGATCCTGTCATGAGGTTGGGAGTGTTTCAGGGAGTCCCTGAAATAGAAAGGGATGAGATGATGGCATACAAGGAGTTGGTGCAAGGGGAGAGGGAGGAATGCAAGGAGCCCATGGTGTTTGCAATGAGCTCTGCCCTACAAGTCTGCTCAGGCCTACTGCCTGAGCCCAGCTGACCAAGCCCTAGAGGATTGAGTAATTTTCCAACCCAACCCTGACATTCGTCCCCAAACCTGAATCAGCCCTGCTGTTCTCCTCCTGCGCATGCTGTTGGAGCTGCAGCAGCTGTGGGCCATCCTGCTGCAGTGTGTGAGCTGCAGAGTGACAGGCACTTGGACTGTTCAGCATGCTCACTTTGCAGTTCACACAGTGCAGCGAGATGGTGGTGGCCACCAGGAGCAGAGCATGCAGCCGCTGCTGTGCTGACCCCATTGCAGAGCAGACATGAGCCCAGGAGGGTCTGGCTGTTTTCACACCCGACCTGGGCCTGACACTTGTAGTTGTGTTGGGCTTAGGTTGAGTTGCAGGGCTCTACTCTGATTACAGAAGCAACAAAGTGTGCAAAACCCTAGTAAATACATTATACTTTTCATTTGCTTATTGAAATGAATGATATGCAGTAGTCATTTGCTGACAAAATGGTGTGTTTGTGCAGCTTTGTATGTTTGCCTGAGTTTGCAGTGGCATTCTGTATATTCTTGAGAGCTGGGATTTAGGGAGGCGATAGACATTTGAGTTTCTCGGAAAACAAGCACTAATGCGGGGGGAAGAGAGGGAATTGTAGTATGCAGACTACTACATATGGCGTGTGATGTGGCTTTTTCTTTTTCAGGTGTCTTTTTTTTTTCCCCCTGGTTTAAAGAAGCAATAAAAAAAAATTGGTCAAAATGGGGCGGAGATCAACATCCTCCACCAAGAGTGGGAAGTTCATGAACCCTACAGACCAGGCCCGTAAGTATCCACTAAATTTCTTGTTGTAAGCATGGTTAATTCATCTGAGATAAAGATGGGAATGAAAGCTGGTTGGGAGTCAGGTCAGATTCCACAAGCATTGTGTAGTTAGAGGAGAAAACGACTACACATATCTATTCCTCCTGTATTAATGTAATTACTAAGATTCTGATGGTCAGATAAGCATCTCGAAACAAGCAAAAAGATCAACTCTCACTATCAAGTACTTCAGCTGGTTATTATTAGCAATGTTTTAAGTTTGTCAAAAATGTAGATTTTTTTAAAAAAAATGTTGTTTCTATTCTGTACATAAAATATTTCAGTTTCTAAGGTGTTAATCATTTAGTGAGCATTAAATTCATACGGTCTTGTTTCAAAAAGACTGCTTAGTCCCGAACTTGTTACATCGATTAGGTGGGTGTGTATAGAAATATCTCTGCTTTTGGAGGAGTGGGGTTGCCAGTATGGCCATCTGTTGTCGTCTTTCTTCTGTAATGGGTATGAAATATGATTGTTTCTAATCGAATATCCAAGACTGTAAAAGTGGGGGTGGATAAAATTTGGCTTTTTGATCACAAGCTGTTAAGAAACAGGACTCCAGTAGTCATTTCTCTCCTCTGCAGGAAAGGAGGCCCGGAAGAGGGAGCTGAAGAAGGTAAGACGCTATTACCATCCTTAAGAACACCTGGCTAACACCATTCTAATATGCATCACATTCCCAACTGTTATGGGCTTGAGACAATAGGTAGAATCCAGACTTTATGGTTGGCTCCTCAGGAGTCACTTTCTTTCTGTGGAAAATGTTGTCTGACCAATTAATTTAAAGGAATGTTGCAGCCGGGATCAAGTGGAGTGCCCCAAGGGTTGGTCCTGGGGCCGGTTTTGTTTAATAAGTTCATTAGTGATCTGGAAGATGGTGTGGATTGTACCCTCAGCAAGTTTACAGATGGCACTAAACTGGGAGGAGTGGTAGATATGTTGGAGAGTAGGGGTAGGATAGAGAGGGACCCAGACAAATTAGAGGATTGGGCCAAAAGAAATCTGATGAGGTTCAATAAGGAAAAGTGCAGGGTCCTGCACTTAGGACGGAAGAATCCCATGCACTGTTAAAAGACTAGGGACTGAGTGGCTAGGCAGCAGTTCTGCAGAAAAGGACCTAGGGGTTACAGT
The DNA here is from genome assembly GCF_965152235.1 of Eretmochelys imbricata. Classification (NCBI taxonomy): domain Eukaryota; kingdom Metazoa; phylum Chordata; order Testudines; family Cheloniidae; genus Eretmochelys; species Eretmochelys imbricata. Next base: position 272,084,975 of record NC_135572.1, on the reverse strand, counting down.
GGACGAGAAGCTGGATATAAGTAAACAGTGTGCCCTTGATGCCAAGAAGGCTAACGGCATTTTGGGGCTGTATAAGTAGGAGCATTGCCAGCAGATCGAGGGACGTGATCATTCCCCTCTATTCGGCATTAGTGAGGCCTCATCTGGAGTACTGTATCCAGTTTTGGGCCCCACACTACAAGAAGGATGGGGAAAAATTTGAGAGAGTCCTGTGGAGGGCAACAAAAATTTTTAGGGGGCTGGACTTATGAGGAAAGGCTGAGGGAACTGGGATTATTTAGTCTGCAGAAGAGACGAATGAGGGGGGATTTGATAGCTGCTTTCAGCTACGTGAAAGTGGGTTCCAAAGAGGATGGAGCTAGACTGTTCTTGGTGGTACCAGATGACAAAACAAGGAGTAATGGTCTCAAGTTGCAGTGAGGGAAGTTTAAGTTGGATATTAGGAAAAACTTTTTCACTAGGAGGGTGGTGAAACACAGGAATGCGTTACCTAGGGAGGTGGTGGAATCTCCTTCCTTAGAAGTTTTTGAGGTCAGGCTTGACAAAGCCCTGGCTGGGATGATTTAATTGGGGATTGGTCCTGCTTTGAGCAGGGGGTTGGACTAGATGACCTCCTGAGGTCCCTTCCAGCCCTGATATTCTGTGATTCAATGGTTCTCATCCAAGGGTATGCGTACCCTTGGGGGTACACAGAGGTCTTCCGGGGGTACATCAACTCATTTAGATATTTGCTTAGTTTTACAACAGGCTACATAAAAAGCACTAGCAAAGTCAGTACAAACTAAAATTTCATAACAGACAATGACTTGTTTATATTGCAGTGAAGTGTAAGTACAATATTTAGATTCCAGTTGATTTATTTTATAATTATATGGTAAAAATGGGAAAGTCAGCAATTTTTCAGTAATAATGTGCTGTGACACTTGTATTTTTATGTCTGATTTTCTAAGCAAGTAGTTTTTAAGTGAGGGAACTTGGGGGTATGTAAGACACATCAGATTCCTGAAAGGGGTACAGTAGTCTGGAAAGATTCAGAGCCACTGCTTAACTCACTTTTAAAATGGACCTTATAGGGTGGTGTGGAGTGATTAACGTTTGTAAAGCACTTCGAAAAGAACAGATGAATTTATTTCTCTTTCCTGGGGGAGTTCTTTGAACACATTTGGAAGTCCCAGAAACCTGAACTACAAAGAGAAATGTGTGATACCATAGATTATATCTGTTCCCCTGTTTATCCTAGAACAACAGCACTATTCCTAATTCTTTATTCTCTGACCTTCTCAGAACAAGAAGCAGCGGATGATGGTACGAGCAGCTGTACTTAAGATGAAAGATCCCAAACAGATCATTCGGGACATGGAAAAATTGGATGAGATGGGTGAGTGGGTACCATCTGGAGGGACTTGCATTTAGAGTGAGAGGAGAGATGGAAGGATCTGATAAGATGGGAGGTGAGAATTGAGAGATGGGACAAGATGGGTTTAGGGGTTAATGGAGGGACTACGTGGGTTGTAACTGCAGAAACTTTACCAAATACTGGCTTTTGCTTGTTAGAAGGATTGGAGAAGGAAAGTGGGTAAATGGTTCTTGGAACGGGAATAGATGATGAACTTTTTCAAGGTAATTGGATATTGGAGAATTTTGGATGGCTAGACGTTCCTTTGGAAGACAGAAAGATAGACATATTGTCTCTAATTGCTGTGAAAAAGGAGACAACCCCTTTAAGGCTCTGGAGACCTGATGGAAAGCTGATTCAGATAGTCACTGTCATTGTCACCAGAGGTTGCTATATTGAACATGTGTGCAGTATATGCAGTTGGGTAATCATGGCTTCTGTTGCAAGTCTCCCCTATAATTTCCTTTTTGGAATTGTTTGTTGCCTTGGTCCTACTCTCCTGGATCAGAGTTTAACCCAGTACAGCAGCCACAACTTAATGAGAAGGTGCTGAAGGACAAGCGTAAGAAGCTGCGTGAGACCTTTGAGCGAATTCTGCGGCTCTATGAGAAGGAGAATCCTGACATCTACAAAGAACTGCGCAAGCTGGAAGTGGAGTATGAGCAGAAGAGATCGCAGCTCAGCCAATACTTCGATGCTGTCAAGGTAACATTGTTGCATACTTGGTCCTCAGTCCCTGCCACGTTGAGTATTTTCAGCAAGCTGCATACCGTGCACCTTGGCTGCCTCCTCAGGCATAGTACTTTAGCAGGGACATGATGAACCATCAATATGTCCTCAGCATCCCTGTGATGTGCTATATTTACAGGGAAGGATGGTTTTGGAATGGTTTTACAATGGAAGCCCTAACTATCTTGCATACCCTGGCTTGTGAGATATGTCTTTTGGAACATGAGTGAAGCTAATTTTGTTTAAAAACCCTCTTAAGTTTGTATGCATGTAATTCGTGTCTCTCAGCATTTATTTATAAGTGTTTCTGCTGTAGTATCTGAGTCCCCAAGCTCTGTCCCAGTCAACTATAAATCCTTCCTATAATGAGTGCTTCCCAGATACTCTGGAAGGACATGATGTTCTTGCCTACAGTATATCTTTGTTTGGGAACTAACGGCATGTCTACACTAGAAACTTAAGTTGACCTATATTAGGTTGACTTACAGCCACCACAGTAATTACAGTGGTGTTTCATACCCACACTACCCTCCTTCAGTCAGTGGGGTGCGTCCTCGCCAGGACCGCTTCCACCAACCTAATGCAGTATGGGGAGCAGAGAGTCGGGCTCTGAGCTCCATTTGCAGCTCCCCACTGGGTGCCTGGCTGCCCCACAGGCTCCCCACCAGCTCCACCCCCCCTTCCCCCCCAAAAACGGTTCTCTGTTCCCTGCTGGGAGCCTCGCTATCCCTGGCTCTCAGCTATCAGCTCCCTGCTGGAAGCAGGGCAGCTGCCTGGACTCTGACCATGGAGTCAGGACTCCTGGAGCAGCCCAGCTGGGAGCCTGGGTAGCAGCTCAGCTGGGAGTGGGGAGCCTGGACCCAGGGGGTAGCCTGACTGGAAGAAGGGAGGACAATCTTGTCAATTTCATGGCTCCAGCACAGAGCCAGACATTGACAAGAAAGACAGCCAACAGCTGATGTAAGTAAGACAGTGTCTACAACAGAGGAGGGCAAACAATGGCCTGCGGGCCACATCCGGCCCTCAGGACCGTCCTGCTCGGCTCCTGAGCTCCCAGTCGGGGAGGCTAGCCCCCGGTCCCTCTCCTGCTGTCCCCCCTCCCCTGCAGCCTCAGTTCGCCACGCTGCCAGCACTCTGGCCTGCTGCTCCTGCTGGTAAGGGCAGTGGCATGGCTGGCTCCAGCGGGTCTGCAAGCTCCTGCTGCTCTGAGGAGCATAAGGGGGTGGGGAGCATTGGGGTTGCATAAGGGGCAGAGGGTCCCGGGGGGCAGTCGGGACAGGGAGCGGTTGGATGGGGAGGAGGTTCGGGGTGGGGAGGGGAGTGGGGGCGGTCAGGGGACGGGGAACGGGGCAGTTGGATAGGTGTTGGAGTCCCGGGGGACCTGTCAGGGGACAGGGAGCGGGGGGGGGTCCTGGAGGGGGTGGTTAGGCGTGGGGGTCCCAGGGAGGGCTGGTCAGGGGACAAGGAGCGGGGTGGGGGGGTAGGATGGGTCGGGGAATTGGGAGGGGGCGGGGGCCAGGCTGTTTGGGGAGGCACAGCCTTCCCTATCTGGCCCTTCACACAGTTTTGCAACCGCGATGTGGCCCACAGGCCAAAAAGTTTGCCCACCCCGGTCTACAAGGGGTGTTGTACTAACTGCTTCTGTTAAAGGCTTATGCTTTTCCTGGAGGTGGGGTTATGTCTATGTAGGAGGGCACTTAACATTGGAGTGAGGAAGGTGGCAGTGTGTACACTGACATAGGTCGACATAAACTGCCTTATGTCGACCTAACTGTGGTGTAGACCAGGGCTAAGTATCTTAAGAGGAATATAAGCTTGATCAGGTTTTGATTATTTGAATGGGGAAATGTTTTCCGCTAGCTGAGCTCTGTGTGTTACCTTTGACCAAAGAGGCCTTAATATCTTATGCTCGTGATCTGTTTCTCCAAATGTTCGTTCAGGGGTCTAACACAAAGAGTGACATACAAACCAGTTGAACAGGCACCCTTGTAAATAACCATTTTTATGAGGGAAGGAACTGACTCCTTACCCTCTATAGTCTATAAAGTGAGGAGTGTGCACGTGATCCTCTTCCCTCTGCCTCCTAAGAGATTAACCTGTTTGTTGTTTGTATTTCTTGCAGAATGCACAACACGTTGAGGTGGAGAGTATACCCCTGCCAGACATGCCTCATGCCCCCTCCAACATCCTTATACAGGATATCCCCCTACCTGGGGCTCAACCACCTTCTATCCTCAAGAAAACATCAGCCTATGGGTAAGAGGGAAGTGTCATGGAGGGGTAATAAATGCTGAACACCCATGCGTTGCAGGTGGGTATAGAGGGTTGTTGATAGAAGTGATGTTTGGGAGAGGGGAATTGGAAGTTCTGAGGGAGTGATGAATCCTTCGTTCTGTATGTATTTCCCCTCTGTTTTTGCTGTTAAAACCCTTCTTTATGCCTTGGTCATCTCTCATATTGACTCTGATAAGTGTGTCTGGTCTTCCTGCATATCTACTTTTGCACATTAGTCCACCTTAAGCTCCATTGCTAGAGTTCTCTTTTCCCACTGTTCTCACTGCAATACCCCTTTTGGTCGTAAATACTTTCATAGGGTTCTTGTCTGCTGCTGTGTTAAATTCAAGTTTCTATTTCACCTCTTAATCTGGCCTGTGTCTCTCATGTCCTCCTGCTCTCCCTTTCCTCTTACTGATTACTTAGCATCCTTTTATTTGTCAGCTTCATGGTGTCTTCATTTTGCCCCCTATGTCTGCATCAGTTCCCACTTGTCCTTACTCTTCTCCTTCTGTCTTCCTTTAAGCCTATTTCTTCCATAAAGCTTTCTTAACTCTAATATCCATCAGCAGTGTCTCCAAACCCTCCCACCTTTAATTGGTGACCTCTTTTTTTGAGTCAGTTCATAAATTCGTTGGGCAAGGACCATGCCTTACTCTGTTTTTGTAAATTTCTAATGTATTTTCATAGCACTTAGGACAGGAACAGCTGGATCATTGTCTAAATGGTTGTTGTGAAGGTGATTGTGAGGAACTGGGACAGATTTTTGTGTTTATCTCCTTTACACTTTTTTTTTTAATATCCAGCCCTCCAGTCCGGCCCATTTCTGTACTTCCACCTCCTGGACTTGGCGTTCCACGGTTACCCCCAGGTCGGAAGCCCCCTGGACCTCCTCCAGGGCCTCCCCCACCCCAAGTCCTACAGATGTATGGCCGTAAAGTGGGCTTCACTTTAGAGATGGCCCCTTGGAGGCGAGAGGAAGAGATTTCTTACAGTCCTGACATAGGTAAAAAGCTGCTCCTCCTTTGTCCCAGTCCTCATGTTATCCCTGTACTGGAGATTTACCTTGATTTCTGTCTGCTCTTCCACTGATAGTGCTACGGTGAATGTGGTGTGCACTGGCATTGCCATTGTGACTTAACTGGGAGGAATGTGCAGGCTTGTATTATCTGAGACTGGTTTCTGTAGGTTCACAGAGAATGTTCTTACTGTATGAAAGATTGAAATAACTACAAAGCTTGGCCAAATGATAACTAAGGTAAGATAAATTTGCAAGTGTTTGAAGGGTGTTGAATCCTCTGAGGTGAAGAACCTGTCTAGATGGTTATAGTTAAGTGGAATGGAATGAAATTGAATAAAGGGGGGAAATGAGACTGGATATCAATAAGCCTTTGCTACTAATAGTTAAATCTCATACACTAGAGAATAATTTCCTAAGGGAAATGATAGAAAACGCCATCATGTGATTGGACAAAACCATCTGAAAAACTGTCCTACTGGGGGAGAGAGAATTTTCCAGTTTAGACTTTTGAGAGAAAAAGTCTCATGTCTCAGATGCATGCCCTTTGAGTTTTGGAGATAGCATCCTTCATTTAAATGATTATGCTCCTAAACCTCTTGGGAGGTGCTGGTATGCTGCATAATTTAATGTCAGTTAATTTAACATCAGTTACATTTCCTTATCAAATGTCAAAGCTTCAAGTTATAACTTTCAAATACTGGGTTTTACACTAGTGCATTGTTGAATGGGAGAGAAATCTGCCCCCAGGATTGATGGCTGCAATATTGTGGGATCTCGCATTTTAAAATCTCCCCAGCTAACATCATTCAGAAAAGTTGTGCATGTTCTTTCATTCCCACCCAAAGTGTTTCTCATTAGCACCTGTAGGATTAGTAGCACCAGAAGTTAAACTAATTAGACCGTCCAATTTCATTTAATTCCTACTGGACTTCCATATATTGCATAGTGAAACTAAGTTTATCAGCTTATGCACATAATGGAGTGCTATGTAGACATAACATTAGGACTTGGGGGACTAGAAAAGGCACAAAGTAGAGTGACCAGAGAAATTCAGAAAGGTAGAAATGGATAAATAGAAATGAACTGGTGAATTTTAGAGTGCAGATATTGTTCAGTAGCCAAAAAAAAAAAGCAATGGAGATAGCTGATTGGACTAGTAACAAAACAACCTCAGATAAGATCTCCATCCTAGAGTTTATTTTACCCTCCTTTTGTTCCCCTCTCCCCATTCCTAAATAGCGAAATGAAATTACTGTGTTCTATCAGAAATAGAACTAGTTAACTCTCCACTTGGAAGGGGATCTGAAAGGATAAATGCTAGACAATGTATTTCCGTTCCTCACTGGAATGGAGTTTGGAATGGGTTCTGTAACTTTAGAAATAAACCTAAGATGACATATATTCTCATTCTTCCATGCTGGTGTGCTTTGCTTCCTGATATTCTGCTCTTCTTCTCAGGTCAGCGAGGGCACGATGATGATGCCTCCAGTACCAGTGAAGATGAAGGGTATCCTGAGGACATGGATCAAGACAGGCATGATGACAGTAGTGATGACAGTGATAGTGACAGATCAGATGCAGACAGCGAAGGCGATGAATTCCTGCATCGTGACAATGAAAATGAAAGGGAGGGTGAAGACAAGAAATCAGGTTTGTGTGGTGGGAACTCCACTTCATTATTGTCTGAAAAGTGACAGAAAATAGGACTACATCATAGTCTGAAAAGTGACGCTCTTATTTCTATTTGTTCTATAGTCATGAGGCTGAAAGGAGAGCAAACTGAATTCTGTTCTGGCTCAACTAACTAAATTATTACCTAAGTTCCTATTACAGAATTTTTATTACTGCTGATAAATGAGTCAGAAAGCACCCAGCTGGAATTTGAGATTCCAGGCTGAGGTTGCAACATTAGTATTCAAATTTATCTGCTTTGTTAGAATATATACACACTTGACCTGGAGCATTCAGTCAGAAACAAGGAACTCCACAATGCAATTTTTAGTTCCATGTCAGAGTAGAACCACACTTTAATGACTTGAGACTTTTCAAAAGAACTGTACAAGATACATAACTGAATTTCAGGCTTATCAAAGACAGTCTACTTCACTCACTGTAGAAGAGCATCAACCATCCATTCAACTATCTGAGTGGAAGTCAGGAACACTGTTTATTTGAAACTGATGGTAATTTTAGGTTAGCAGAATGTAATAAGGCAAATAACACCGATGTTACCATTTTGAAAAGAGTCACAAGATATTTAATTTGCTATCCACATCAAATAACTTTTCTTGTATATATTTGATCTCTCCCTTTTCCCTGTGCTTATCTCTGCAGGGCTTAGTGTGCGGTTTGCCGACATGCCTGGGAAGTCACGGAAAAAGAAAAAGAACATGAAGGAACTGACTCCACTTCAGGCTATGATGTTGCGAATGGCAGGTGAGAACATAAATTCCCTAGCTAGTAAACAAAATATTTAGCTTTTTTAAAAAAAAATGTTTTTGCTTGCTTCATTTCTCAACCTTAATGAAGATAACTTAGACTAATGAAACATTAATATTTGTTTTTAAGGGGAGTAAGGAGGTGAGGAGAACTTAAAACTGAGTTGCTGTTTAAGTAATATATCTCTTGAGGCAACTTTACTGTGTTCTCAATATTCTAAAGCCTTTCAGGATTAAGATGCCCATAAAAGATGCTGCTTCAGATGTATAAAGGTAACCTCATAACTTCATCTACAATAAGATGTCTTTCTCCAGACTTGAGCTCGTTTTTCCTTCCTCATTAAGAACTGCACTTGTGTCAGCTGTTTCACTTGTCTGCTCATATAAAATCACCTTTTTTTAAAAAATGTGAAAGTTTTTTTTACTTTTGTATAATTCAAAGGGCTAAACCAATTTTCCATGGGTTTCCCCCTAAAAATCCCCAAACTGTAGCTGTGTGAAGTTATGCAAGAGAAATTTCAGCTCAAAAGGAATTGTTAACCCCTGAAAATATGGGGTTGTTATGGCACAGCCTTCTGTGCTCCATGGTAGTGCTGCCAGCGAGAGCTGTACTGTGTTCCTGTTACCTATTTTATATAGTAGCTAAATGAGGCCAGTTTCTTCCCTCCTCCCCATCACCTTTTTGTGGGTGAGGAGATGATCCTCCATCTCAAGTTTTTCTATGGTACGTATTTATAAATGTATCTTGTCTTTTCTGTATCTTCAGGTCAGGAAATCCCCGAGGAGGGGCGAGAAGTGGAGGAATATTCGGAAGAGGAGGAAGAAGAGGATGAAGATGATTCTGAATCTGAAGAGACACCACAGCAGCAACGCAAGGAGGAGTCTCGTCCAGAGACGGGGTCATCATCTACTACACCCTCTCAGCCACAGCAACAGCAGCAACCACCACCACAGCCTGTTCCTCCAACTCAGCTACAGGCACCGCCCATGACTGGGCCTCCCCCTCTGGGACCACCTCCTGCCCCTCCCCTGAGGCCTCCAGGACCACCTACTGGTCTTCCTCCTGGTCCTCCACCAGGTGAACACTTAGCGTATTTTTGTTTAAATTAACTTGCAGCTGCTGAAAGGCGTTAGGTTCCAATCCCAATCCTGCAGACCAAGAGTTGGCTTGTTATTCTCTGACCAGCTATAGTGGCAGTGCAGGCTTCCCTTAAACTGTCCTTTGAATGTGTTTCAACCCTTACCTGGAGAGGGAAACATACTTAAGTGAAGGAAATTTGATACCATTCTTATTCAGTAGTAGTGAGCCAGATGGCCAATTAGTGCCTGTTCCGATGTTGGTTTTGCAATGTAAGCACCTATTTTACCTGCAACTGGAGGGAGACAGCGACTTATTTCACATAGATCAGTGAGGAATGATTTGGTGACTACCTATCATGAGAGGAAAGTGATCAGGAACAGTCAGCATGGATTCACCAAGGGAAGGTCATGCCTGACTAATCTAATCGCCTTCTATGATGAGGTAACTGGCTCTGTGGATGAAGGGAAAGCAGTGGATGTATTGTTTCTTGACTTTAGCAAAGCTTTTGACACGGTCTCCCACAGTATTCTTGTCAGCAAGTTAAAGAAGTATGGGCTGGATGAATGCACTATAAGGTGGGTAGAAAGTTGGCTAGATTGTCGGGCTCAATGGATAGTGATCAATGGCTCCATGTCTAGTTGGCAGCCGGTGTCAAGTGGAGTGCCCCCGAGGTCGGTCCTGGGGCCGGTTTTGTTCAATATCTTCATAAATGATCTGGAGGATGGTGTGGATTGCACTCTCAGCAAATTTGCGGATGATACTAAACTAGGAGGAGTGGTAGATACGCTGGAGGGCAGGGATAGGATACAGAGGGACCTAGACAAATTGGAGGATTTGGCCAAAAAAAATCTGATGAGGTTCAATAAGGATAAGTGCAGGGTCCTGCACTTAGGACGGAAGAACCCAATGCACCGCTACAGACTAGGGACCGAATGGGTAGGCAGCAGTTATGCAGAAAAGGACCTAGGGGTCACAGTGGACGAGAAGCTGGATATGAGTCAGCAGTGTGCCCTTGTTGCCAAGAAGGCCAATGGCATTTTGGGATGTATAAATAGGGGCATAGCGAGCAGATCGAGGGACGTGATCGTCCCCCTCTATTTGACATTGGTGAGGCCTCATCTGGAGTACTGTGTCCAGTTTTGGGCCCCACACTACAAGAAGGATGTGGATAAATTGGAGAGAGTCCAGCGAAGGGCAGCAAAAATGATTAGGGGTCTGGAACACATGAGTTATGAGGAGAGGCTGAGGGAACTGGGATTGTTTAGTCTGCAGAAGAGAAGAATGAGGGGGGATTTGATAGCTGCTTTCAACTACCTGAGAGGTGGTTCCAGAGAGGATGGTTCTAGACTATTCTCAGTGGTAGAAGAGGACAGGACAAGGGGTAATGGTCTCAAGTTGCAGTGGGGGAGGTTTAGGTTGGATATTAGGAAAAACTTTTTCACTAGGAGGGTGGTGAAACACAGGAATGTGTTACCTAGGGAGGTGGTAGAATCTCCTTCCTTAGAAGTTTTTGAGGTCAGGCTTGACAAAGCCCTGGCTGGGATGATTTAATTGGGGATTGGTCCTGCTTTGAGCAGGGGGTTGGACTAGATGACCTCCTGAGGTCCCTTCCAACCCTGATATTCTATGATTCTATCTGAACTGGATTGCAGAAATTAGCCTAAAAATTAAAATCTCTGTAACCTGTTCTCTAGCCATCTAATTTCGTTAAATAGAATATTGGCTTTGATAGAGTTAGTATATCTAGAACAGTATATAACATGAGCCCAGTGCTATTCCTGTGCACACATACAATGAATAACAAACATGATGTTAATAAGTAAATATAAGGCATGTCCTTCAGTTCTGCTCTTCTCACCCTCCCTAAAACAAAAAAAACCCAAACCCACAACAGCCCTCCACTTTTACTGTTTCCATGAAATCAACAAAGTCTGACTCTACCAGGACAGTGGGGGAAGCAGATTCCAGAGTGAAAGGTCTTACGTTGAAGTCGTTATCTTCAGTTTTTTAAATTTAGGCATTGTTGACTCATTCGCTGTTCTCTCAAATGTCACTGCAGCACATGGTGGGGAGAGAGTCTCGCAGACAGCTACTGGGTAGGGCTGCAGATTCCTCATGAAAAGGAAGTGGGGTACTAGAATAGTCTTGGGAGTGTGGTGTGATATGGATCACTTGAATGTTTCTGTAAACAATATCTGTACAGGAGAAATAGGATTTCCCCTTTTGCCAATCTGTGATGTTGCCACAATAGAGGAAAGGACACTTTTTATGCAACTGTGGAATTTGATACTGCAGTATATTAACTCATTAAATTTCCAAAAAGTGATTTATTTTATATGAGCAATGATCTCTTCAGTGACAGTCCTTAAGATCCGTGAGGCTGCCAGGTTTAGTTCTTATGCTTCAAGACAAAAGCTGACCACTTGGGATCAGGAAGTAAATACCCTCCATCCTAATATATTGTGCAGTCAGTTACATCAAGAAGAAAGCATAAAATCCCCACAAGTAACTGGCTTTCACAATTGCCAAAGAGGCACTACCAGACTGGATAAAACATTGGTAAAATCTGGTAATGTCATTTTGACAGGATTATAGGCGTTAACGTAATCTTGACACATTTTTCAAACGGGAAATCTCTGATGACTCTAGTTCAGGGACCAGTTTGTCAAAGTGATTCTTCAAATACCTGCACATTGGAAAGATCACTTCAGCATGTTGTGTTCTTGGGAATACAGCTCAGCACTGGAGCCTCTCCAGGGACGACTGTGGTGAGAAGAGAGAGAAATGACTTGGCTTGAACAGCCAAGACACCACGTTGTCTGTGCCTACACTACGAGTTAGGGGTGTGACTCTCCTGCTCATGAATATGTATTAGTGCTAGTGCTCATTGAGCTCGTGGAAAATAGCAGTGTAGCTGTGATAACGTAGGTAGTGGCAGTGGAGGCAGGAAGGAGCTGTGCTGAGTACAAACCTGCCTGAAACTGGTAGATATGTGCTCAGCCATTCCTCTGCTACTTATGCTACCATGGCTACACTACTGTTTATGCTTTCACTAGCGCAATGAGAGCAAGCGTCAATATCTGTACGCATAGTATAGGCATAGCCTTTGTATAAGGGGTTAAGAAACCATAAGACGAGAAGATCAGTTATGTAGAGGGTTGGCTGATATTGGAGACCGCTCCCCTTAATCAGGTGCTGTTTGATATTACATGATGCAATGTTTTTCCGCCCATGAGTTAAGTTGCCTTTGTTTTGTGTGTATATTTTCAGGGGCTCCTCCATTCCTGAGACCTCCAGGATTGCCAGGTCTGCGTGGGCCTTTACCACGACTCTTGCCACCTGGACCTCCTCCTGGTCGGCCCCCCGGTCCTCCACCAGGCCCACCTCCAGGTCTGCCACCCGGCCCACCCCCACGTGGACCCCCACCTCGTTTGCCACCTCCAGCACCACCAGGTAAATTTTTCTGCTTCCTTATTATATGTATTTCATTTTAAACTTTCCCACTGGTGCTTGAGTTAGTGCATGTGGTATGGGGAAACATTCTTCCCCAGTACCCTGGCCTCAGACAAGCCCATGCTACTTATGTGCCTACATTCAGGCTACATTACTACAAGCACGGCACTGGGTGGCGTAACCTGTTCCCCTCCATTGCAGGTCCCTTGGAGTTGTTACTTTCCGTTTAACGACAATGACTAAATCCCTGCTGTTCTTGTACCTGGAGGTCTGAATTCCCGTTATGTCAGAATTTGTTTTCATTGTACTATATCACAGATCTGTTCCAGATTGCCTCTTGTGTTGACCTCCCTGTTAGAATTCACATTATTATTTGTATTTTCTTGGGGCCTAGGAGCCCCAGTCATAGACCAGGACCGCATTATGCTAGGCTATGTACAAACACAGAACAAAAGGACAGTCCCTGCAGCTGTCCACTCCTGAAGCAGGGACTATTTACGCCCCACTGGTCACATGCTGCTGATAGTTCTGAAATTCTTATACACATGATGGGAGGTTGTCCATTGTGCTCTAGCACTGGATATATATAGCAATTCAAGGGAGGGGAATACACAGGGGCCTTAACCTCCATACAAAGCCACAGTGCCTGTCTAGAATTTCCTAAACATTCTTCCTGATGGAGAACAATCTGATGCTGAGGGGCTTGAAAACAATTTGTAAGATTACCTTCTAACTCGGGGGACCTGCCTCCAACTTACGAGCTTTCTCTGGATTGTTTCCAAGTGCTGTTTCCGCTTGCTCAAACTTTCTGTCCCTCCGTCCACAGGTATCCCTCCTCCTCGTCCAGGCATGTTGCGTCCACCTCTGGTGCCTCCACCAGGGCTTTTCCCGCCGGCTCCCATTCCAAACCCAGGGGTGCTGAGTGCCCCACCCAGTCTGATCCAGCGCCCCAAGGCGGATGACACCAGCGGAGCTACCATTGAGAAGAAAGCCACAGCCACAATCAGTGCCAAGCCGCAAATTACCAACCCCAAAGCAGAGATCACCCGCTTTGTGCCCACTGCCCTGCGAGTGCGACGTGAGAATAAGGGGGCTTCTGCTGTCTCCCAGAGAAAACACGATGATGAGCCTGCTCTCCAATTAACCAAAGCAACCCCTAAGGTTGGCTCCTCTGCCCCTGTCTCTGTGCAGACTAAGGATGATGTGTATGAAGCCTTCATGAAGGAAATGGAGGGGCTACTGTGACGTATCCTCATCCCGGTCAACCCTCCTACCTGCTGAGCTCAAATCAGACTACTGTATGGTGGGGAGGTGTATTTCCTGTAATAGACCCAGTTACTGAAGGAGACCACCCTCCTGCCCCATCTTCAGTGTGTGTGTGGGGAGGGGGGTTGCGTGATAAAATATTCCACCTACCCGCAGGTTAACTTACCAACAGGCTCAGAATAGAGACCATTGCAGTCAGGTTCTGGTGGGGGCCTTCCTTTCAGAGCCAGAATTGCCACTTCTGTCCTCTTTGTGGGAGGAGGCTAAAATCCAGAAATGACACTATGATGGAATCTTTCTTGGGCCGGTCTTCTGTTTTGCGGGACACTGGTACTGAAAGACGAGTGTGTCTGGCACTCCCACTGGAACCTTTTCACCTTCTGAATGCTTTGGGTAGGGTGCTAGAATAAACTCCTGAGGTACTGGAAATAAGTTGACAACATTTCATACACACACCTGGTCATTAAGTTTTTATGTTCCATTTTGGTTGTCTTTTGTAAATATTTTGTAATACTGTGTTTTTAGTTGCAGTGAGATTGATTGATCACTTCCTGCAAGGGGGTTATCAAAAAGGTATTTTGCTGCATATACTTTATGGGAGTTTTGCACCCTGTCCCCTCCAGAGTCAACTTATTGGCTTCCTGCTGACAGGGAAGACTTCAGTGTGTCTCATGAAAACAATAAATGTTTGATGTACTAAAACACTTGTCGTCTTGTGATCTAGTATCTGTATTAATGCAGTTAGGGGAAAGGCTGTGCATAGCTCCTGGGGAGGGATTATTGCACTGAACTTCATGGAAGAAGCACCTGGCTAGATTTTTAATTAAGTACTATCTTTTAAAAAAATGCTTTATGAAGTTGTGAGCAAACATACTGAAACTGTATCTGTCAGCACCTGTACTTCGCTGTATCATTTATAACCCTCACTTGTAATTTATAATCAACCTTTGCGGGTGGAACATGTTATTTTGAGACCTAAAATGTGGAGCTCGGAACAGTTAACAAGCTTCTCTGTTTATGCTGGCAAAGCTTCAACTTGCATCAAGCCTAAAATACTTGATTACATTGGATGTCCCTTAGACTTATGAGGAAGCATATCAAGTTAGAAGTAGAAACAACTTACAAATTTAAGAGTATGAATAATACTTTCACGGACAAGGAAACTTCTAGGCAAAAATTCTGTTAAATTATGTAAAAATTGAGAATATTGCACTAAAAATGTTAAACATTAGGGTTTCCTCACTTTTTAACAAATTGAGATTCTAAATTTAACCTTTCTTCATAAGCCAACTCTCCTTCCACCTATAGGCTATAAAACCCTGTTAGTTCTATTCACCATAGTCCTCCATCTCCTTTTCCATTATGAACTACAGACTACCACCAGCATACATCTACATACTAACCAGATGTATCATTACATTCCCACCATATGGACACAAGCCTCCTGCTCCTCTAGTCCACTTGCTTGTGTTCAAGAGATACCAGTACCTTAACGTCTCTGTACCAAATGACAGGTTTCAGAATAGCCATGTTAGTCTGTATTCGCAAAAAGAAAAGGACTTGTGGCACCTTAGAGACTAACAAATTTATTTGAACATAAGCTTTTGTGAGCTACAGCTCACTTCATCGGATGAAGTGAGCTGTAGCTCACGAAAGCTTATACTCAAATACATTTGTTAGTCTCTACGGTGCCACAAGTACTCCTTTTCTTCCTGTACCAAATGGGGTCTAAACTCCACAGCATCTCATTGATTTTAAGGCCAGAAGACCAGCTGTGATAGTCTAGGGCAGTGATCCTCAGACTGAGGCTCATGAGCTGCAAGTGGCTCTTTAATGTGTCTCCTGTTGCTCTTTGCAGCACATGATATTAAAACACAGTGTGACGTAATTATTAATCAGGATGTTCTTACTATGTTATTAATTGTAGTTGATAAAATAATACTTGGTCAGTCATTTCACTGTGAGAATAATATATATAAAAAATAGTGAATGAAACAATGAATTCACACTACTGTGACTCTTTTGGGTAATGATGGATCATTAATTTGGCTCTTGAAACACAGGTTTGAGTATCAGTGATCTAAGGTGACCTGCATAACACAGACCATTAGACTTCTCTGAATTAAATCCTATTTCAAATCCAGTACCTGTGGTTGAACTGCAGTGTGCGTATTTTATAGGTTTTTTTCCCCCTAAAAGTCCAATCTTGATTTAAAAATTTCCAGTGATAGAGAATCAACCACAACCTTTGGTCCAAAGACAGTATACCGTTCCATTGTGATCCAGTTCACCTTATCCATCCTTTTAATGTGGGTTGGACATTGCACTGTCCTAAACCCACTCATCTTCCTGATATTATTCAGACAGCTGCACTTTAGCAATAGGTTGGAGATTCCTTCTTCTAAGTATCTGCTAGAGATACCAGTATATCTCATATACCCACTGAGGGAAAGGGGAGCTAGTATATATGCTTAGGAGGGCTACCTACTTGTGCCTTTTGCTGCTTACTGCCTGTTCCTCTTTCCTCAGGGCAATACTCAAGTAATACGAAGAGAAGATGTGGAAAAATTCCTATTTGTCCATTCTCTATGTTCTATGCTGCACAAGCTATAAGACACTAGCACACAACTGTCATGTGTCCTCTACTGAGGCTTTTTGAGCTCTGATCCTAAGGTTATGAGAATTTGCCTTTAACTTGTGCTTACATTTTCCTCATCTGTAGACAGACTCCCTCTCTGGTATAGGTAGAAAGGCTATGAGCTAATCATAAAACTAAAATCTGTACTTAGTTTTATAATCTATTCCTTAGTTGGAGAAAATTAAATTTCATCTGACAGCTCTATGTTTTTTAAGTCAGTAGTGGGAGATTGAGTAGAGATATGGGCAGAATTGAGATTAGGAGTTAATTCTGACTTCCGTGACTTTCTAGTATGAGGTGTTAACTATGACATAGTTGATAGGCCAGAAGAGACCGTTATGATCATCTAGTCTGACCTCCTAATTCCCAAAGCAGATCCTCTAGAAAAAAATCTAATCTGGATTTAAAAATTCAGTGATGGTGAATACGCCATGACCCTTGGTAAATTGTTCCAAGGGTCAATTACTTTCACTGTTAAAATTTTGTCGTTCCAGTTTGAATTTGTCTAATTTCAACTTCTAGCCATTGGATTGTTATACCTTTCTTTGCTAGGCTGAAGAGTCCATTACTGAGTATTTGTTCACCATGTAGGTACCTATAGATTGTAATCAAATCATCCTTTCTCCTTCTCCTCGCCTTCGTCCCATCTATATGGAGTTGGCTCACACGACTCATTTTATGGACGACTTTGGCAAAGTTTTAGGGTCAACTGCTACCCTGACACCAACCTTCCTTCTTTTTCCAACAGGCTTGGGAAGGGCTATGGAGGAGTTCAAGTCATCCTTTAAGCTTCTCTTCGTTAACTAAATATCACTATAAGGCAAGTTTTCTATTCTTTTAAATATTCCTCCCAATTTTTTTCCAGGTAGGCCATAAACTGACACTGGTGGGGGGAGGGGGGGTCAGGTTCAAAGGGCTACTACTTATCCCCTTGAGCTTTCCAGCTGGTGTGTGTGTATATATATATATATATATATATGTGTATATAATGTTTTTAATAGACAACATTTTCAAACTTAACTACATCTTAGTTTTTGTCTGGGACACTGAATTAAGACTCAGTGTTTCAATTCACATGGTCATTTGCAAGGTGGTTATTCCTATATCATTATAAAGGTTTATTAAAATTTTTTAAAAAACACAAAAAACTTCAGAAGGGGAACATTAACATGCCAAACACTGAATATTTATAATTTAGTATAAAATTTCAATTTGATAAGCTCCTCTTCTCCAACAGCTGCTTCTGCACAATCACTCAAAAGGAACTGATCTCACTAAGCATGCTTTAAATTTGTAGACTAACACACCCAGACCAAGATTTTAGGGAATAAATACCGATTCCCAAATTAATGGGTACCCATCTTGAGATGGTTTAACTGGGCTTTTTGGAAGGCTGATACTCAAATACATTTCCTTAAAATCACCCCCCCCCCCATTAGGGTGACTTGAGTTGGACACCCAAAAGTACTAGTCACTCTTGAAAATCCTGTTCTTATTCTTCTACTCTAACTATAGAGTCTACAAACAGGCAAGTTGGCTCCGCTGCTCTGTACTTGGTTAAAGCCTCAGTGACAATGTATTGTCTTTTTCTACCCTACTTTTTATGACCGGTAAAGAAAACTCACACCTGAAGTGTACTAATCAACATCTATGCTGCTTCCCGGTGTAAGTCATCCAAGCCCCCCTCCCGCCTACAAGTCTGGGATCCTTTCTCAGGTTACAGACCAGGGGTGGCCAACCTGTGGCTCCGGAGCCCCATGCGGCTCTTCGGAAGTTAATATGCGGCTCCTTGTATAGGCACCGACTCCAGGGCTGGAGCTACAGGTGCCCACTTTCCAGTGGGCCAGGGGGTGCTCACTGCTCGGGAGTGCTCCCCTGAGCCTGCCATGCCCTTGTTCCTCCCCCTCCCTCTGAGAGCCTCCTGCATGCCACAAAACAGCTGATCAGGAGGTGCTGGGAAGGAGGGGGAGGCGCTGATCGGTGGGCGGAAGGTGCTGGGAGCCACCGGTCACTGGTCCAGAGGTGGTAAATTTGGAGGGATGGGGTTTTGTGGTCGAAAACACTCACAATTCCCTCCCTTCTTGCTGCCTGTATAATTTGCATCTGTGTACACATGGACACAAATACAGGGAAGTATTTTTCAAATTTTAAAAACTTTATTATAACCTGGTATATAAATAAATAGCTTTTTGTTCAAAGATGTTTTTAACAACAACTATTTACACATCATGTCATTTTTCTGATAAAGAATTGAACTATGCACTTTTTTTGCACTTGTATTCTTTCTTCTCATCAGTGAGGATTTTGTGATTGGTTCCTTCTGGAATGCAGGGCATAGGTGCCCACCTCTTGCAAGAATCACACTGGATGTTTGATAAGTAACAACTGAGAAAATGAAATCACAGAAGTTATAATGTTACACATACTTTCCATTCACTCATGCTATTCCTTCCACATGTAAGCATTACCTAAGATATGCCTATCACAGGGGTGGGCAAACTTTTTGGCATGAGGGCCACATCGGGGTTCTGAAACTGTATGGAGGGATGGGTAGGGAAGGCTGTGCCTCCGCAAACAGCCTGGGCCCTGCCCCCTATCCAACCCCTCCCACTTCCCACGCCCTGACTGCCCCCCTCAGAACTCCGACCCATCCAACCTCCCCTGCTCCTTGTCCCCTAACCGCCCCCTGGGAACCCGACCTCTCATCCAACCCCCCCTGCTCCCTGTCCCCTGACTGCTCTGACCCCTATCCACACCCCGCCCATCCAACCGCCCCCTGCTCACCTGCTCATCTGCCCACCAGGACCCCCTGCCCCTTATTCAACCACCCCTGCTCCCCACCCCCTTTTCATGCCACTCAGAGCACCAGGACTGGCAGCAACGTTTCATGGCTGAAGCCAGCCATGCCACCGCACAGTCCCGCTGTCTAGAGCACTGGTGGCATGGCAAGCTGAGGCTGCGGGGCGGGGGGGGAGGGGACGACAGAAAAGGAGGGGTCTCCACGGCTGGGAGCTCAAGGGCCGTGCAGGACGGTCCTGCCAGCCAGATGTGGCCCGTGGACCGCAGTTTGCTCACCACTGGCCTATCACCATGATGGAAATGTTTCCTGTTGTGGAATTTTCACAAGAATCCTGATTCCGAAGCAGGTTATGGTATGTGTTTCTGATACAATTCTATGTTTCTTACCATTGTGCAATCCTCCACTTTTCTTTTCACAACTGACAAGGTTGCAGTATATGCAGTAGTCCTCCACGCTTTCTGAAAAATCAATATAGTGCAATGAAATGCTGATTATGTTACGACCAACACTCTAAATGCAGATCCTGAGTTATTAATTACTCTCAATATTTAAATCCAGTCACTGGTTTAAACATATTTTTTTCTTTTTCGTGAGTCGTATTTTCTCAAAGTTTTACTTTACTGCATCTGGATATAAAAGTATCCAATTTTATTTAACTGGTCTAGCAATAGCAACCATTCACCCCATTCTAATTTTTTGGTACTTAAAGATATTAATGATGAATAGTCACTATTACAGAACCAAACCCGTGAGATACCCCACTTTAGGGGTATTAAGATAACGGTCTGTTATGTAACATAATTCCGCTTTTCCGGTTATCTTCACACATGCCTAACGAGTCTATAGTACATGGGAGAAAGTTATTACCCGACTCCTTCATTAGAACAATTGCTATTTGTCTTCTAAACGCAGTATTAGCCTCTTGTGATGTTTCTACTGAACGGATGTCTTTCTGCTGCAAATACGTTTCTGCAAACTAACAACACTTCTATTTAGAAAAAAAGATCATAATTAGCAGAGGTGAAAGTGGGCCGGGCCAGCATGCGGGTAAGAATCGGCCACCGGTTCCAGCTTGTACCTGGCTGACCGTACAATGCTGCTATGGCAGTGCTTTATGCTTTCAGGTCGCTGCCCCCTTTATCTCTCCCTGCATCTGCGGCCCTGCCATAGGGTCCGGCAGCGCTGCTGGATGATACCAGAGCCACCAACAGTGGGGGAGCAAAAGGGGCAGTTGCCCTGGGGGCTGACAATTTAAAAGGGCCTGGGGCTCCTTGCCACAGCAGCAGCAGCTGTCAGGAAGGGCTGGCTGGGGGAATCTGGCCCCTCAGCCCTGCACCTTCGGCCCAAGACCCCACCCTACACACCTTGGCAAGGATGCTGGCACAGTGCGCACCAGTAATCGGCAGCATTTACTTCCACTCCTGATAGTTACACATAAATAACAGATGATAATGGCAATCTGGTATTCAAAACCTTTAAGATGAGTGGTCCACAGTTGTGGCCATCACTTTGTCTATTATGCTGAACAATTTTACTCTTCCAATCAGATGGGGAGTTGCTCGTTAATCGTTTGATGAAGTTTCTGAAATTTTTAGAGAGTACATTAGTGGACTGTGTAAATGAGCTTTTCTTCCCCCAGCCCCTATTTTTTTCTTCTTTCTACAGTTTCTGTATGGAGATACACATCCTTTCTATCTCTATTTACTTAATGATTGCCATGACTTATTGCTCATTTTATATATATATATATTTATATATACACACACACACACACACACGCTTTCATATTACTGTCACACTCTTACACAATGTATCACCTGCTTTGCTGTGCCCCATGTTGATAACACCTTCGCACTCATGCAACATGCTACTGTTTCATGTCCACATTCTATGAAGTAGTTTAGCCAGACTCAAATCACACAAAGTCCACTCAAAGTCCATTAGTAAGCACATTCAGTACAAGTACATGCTGTTTCAATTTTTCTTTGAGGCTAACAGGAAGATATTAGTCTCACTATTGTTACATTCCTTGAAAATATTTTCACATTAACAGTTCATGTACACTAAAAGTAAGTATCTTAAAAATCACCTCCAGTTCCTCAGACATGTTCTTTCATATCTCATCTCATCACACAAGGGGTTTGCATCAGTGCTATCTGTGAGTTTAAATATATGTACAAGTTGTATTGGTAATGTGATAATTTCAACTATTTTATAATGACTTCTCAAAAAACAATCCATTAACATATTCTCATGTGTAATGTGTAACATACAGGAGAAAAGCATATTGTGAATTCATTGATCAAATCATTACAAACTGCATTCTTTCAAGTAACATTAACAACAGAATTTCACAGTAGCATTTTATTTTTAAATACTCAGTTCTTGGAATGTCAAGAGTTACATTCACATTCCACTTTCCTTTGCATGCACTGAACTCACTGAAAACCCACAACACAGGAAATTATACCACTGCTACCCAGGTGTGTTACAAATCTCTTATATAATACCACATTTAGTGATCATAATCCAGAAATACAATAGAAAACATTTTACCGCAAGAACCCAATGACCTGGTGTGTGGTAAGGAAGCAATAATATATCACACTGAAGAAATCCATGCTGTATGGGGAAATAAGATTTGATGTTGGGGACTGTGATCTGTTCCTGAATGCTAGAAAGAGAACAAGAAAAGGAGGACCAGTGGAACCTACCTATCGGGAACCATACACAATTATGACTGTTGAGGGTAAGAGAGTGAAATTACAAACCATGTAAGGAAAATTGTTAGGAACCATGTACAGTATCATGCATTTAAAACCATTTAAAGAGCCATCAACATTAGCTGCTGAAAGCACATCAGAGGAAAACATCGGAACTGAAATTGCAGTTGGTAACACTGAACCAGAAACAACCTCAGCCTGGACCAGTCCACGCAAGAGATCCACATCCTGGACACACTTCCTGGACACTAATAAGCGATGGTCACATAAACACCACCCTATACTGGAAACCTACTGACCGCTATTTCTACCTACATGTCTCCAGCTTTCATCCAGACCACACCACACGATCCATTGTCTACAGCCAAGCTCTACGATACAACCACATTTTCTCCAACCCCTCAGACAGAGACAAACACCTACAGGCTCTCTATCAAGTATTCTTACAACTACAATACCCACCTGCTGAAGTGAAGAAAGAGATTGACAGAGCCAGAAGAGTACCCAGAAGTCACCTACTACAGGACAGGCCCAACAAAGAAAATAACAAAACACCACTAGCCATCACCTTCAGCCCCCAACTAAAACCTCTCCAACGCATCATCAAGGATCTACAACCTATCCTGAAGGATGACCGATCACACTCACAGATCTTGGGAGACAGACCAGTCCTTGCTTACAGACAGCCCCCCAACCTGAAGCAAATACTCACCAGCAACCACACACCACAAAACAGAACCACTAACCCAGGAACCTATCCTTGCAACAAAGCCCGTTGCTAACTGTGTCCACATATCTATTCAGGGGACACCATCACAGGGCCTAATCACATCAGCCACACTATCAGAGGCTCGTTCACCTGCACATCTACCAATGTGATATATGCCATCATGTGCCAGCAATGCCCCTCTGCCATGTACATTGGTCAAACTGGACAGTCTCTACGTAAAAGAATAAATGGACACAAATCAGACGTCAAGAATTATAACATTCAAAAACCCGTCAGAGAACACTTCAATCTCTTTGGTCACTCGATTAGACATAAAAGTTGCAATTCTTCAACAAAAAAACTTCAAAAACAGACTCCAAAGAGAGACTGCTGAATTGGAATTAATTTGCAAACTGGATACAATTAACTTAGGCTTGAATAAAGACTGGGACTGCATGGGTCATTGCACAAAGTAAAACTATTTCCCCATTTTTATTCCCCCCCCCACTGTTCCTCAGATGTTCTTGTCAACTGCTGGAAATGGCCTACCTTGATTATCACTACAAAAGGTTCCCCCCAACCCCCCCACTCTCCTGCTGGTAATAGCTCACCTTAAATAATCACTCTCTTGTTACAGTGTGTATGGTAACACCCATTGTTTCTTGTTCTCTATGTATATAAATCTCCCCACTGTATTTTCCACTGAATGCATCTGATGAAGTGAGCTGTAGCTCACGAAAGCTTATGCTCAAATAAATTTGTTAGTCTCGAAGGTGCCACAAGTCCTCCTTTTCTTTTTGCAAATACAGACTAACATGGCTGCTACTCTGAAACCAGTAATACTACAGTACTTTGTTCTGTGACTGCAGAGGTATTAACAGAGCATTGAACATGAAATGATCTTTAACAATATGTTCTTGCTACTTACATTAAAGAAATTCATTCCACCTTGGTTTAGTAGAGAGACCTCTGATTGTCAAGTTTCCTTCCCCACTTTGAACTCTAGGGTACAGATGTGGGGACCTGCATGAAAACCCCCCTAAGCTTATTTTTACCAGCTTAGGTTAAAACTTCCACAAGGTACAAACTATTTTATCTTTTGTCACTGGACTTTATTGCTGCCACCACCAAGCATCTAACAAATATATAACAGGGAAAGAGCCTGCTTGGAAACGTCTTTCCCCGCAAAATCCCCCCAAGCCCTACACCCCCTTTCCTGGGGAAGGCTTGATAAAAATCCTCACCAATTTGCATAGGTGAACACAGACCCAAACCCTTGGATCTTAAGAACAATGAAAAAGCAATCAGGTTCTTAAAAGAAGAATTTTAATTGATGAAAAAGTAAAAGAATCACCTCTGTAAAATCAGGATGGTAATCAGATTCAAAACATAGCGAATCCCTCTAGGCAAAACCTTAAGTTACAAAAAGACACAAAAACAGGAATATACATTCCATTCAGCACAACTTATTTTATCAGCCATTTAAACAAAACAGAATCTAACACATATCTATCTAGATTGCTTATTAGCCCTTTACAGGAGTTCTGACCTGCATTCCTGCTCTGGTCCCAGCAAAAGCAACACACAGACAGAGAAAACCTTTGTTTTTCCCCCACCCCCTCCAGCTTTGAAAGTATCTTGTCTCTCATTGGTCATTTTGATAAGGTACCAGCGAGGTTATCTTTAGCTTCTTAACCCTTTACAGGTGAGAGGGTTTTTAACTCTGGCCAGGAGGGATTTAAAGGTGGTTTGCCTTCCCTTTATATTTATGATATTGACCAATAAGAATCTGGTGTTACAGGTCCGCATAGTGCAATCTATATTTGCTTCTCCATTGTCAGTGTAGCTTTTATTTTGGTGAGTTTTGCACACAGATGCAGGAATGTGGACTTGAGCATCCAAAAGTTCTTCAGCCACTGTTCATCAGCCCAAACCTCCATTATTGCAAAAGATTTTTGCCCTTGGGAAGGATGTAAGATGACACAATATAATACGCATAAAACGCATAGTGAATATCTGTGAGTCAACTTCTACACACAAGCAATGACTGTGAACATGGGACACTAAGGGCTGGATTCACAGCCAAGATAAATGCAGCAAAAGGCAATACTCACTGCTGCATCAAATGCAAAGGAATTGTTGAAAACAGGACAGGAAATCAGTAATACTGGAAGTCACATGACCCAACAAAATAAACTTGAGCTATTAAAAGAAAAAGAAAAAAAGGTAGAATTAAAAACTCCTAATTACAAATCTAAGTACAAAAACCATAGCAAGTGCTATAATAGAAACACAGATGGAATTCCTAAAACCAATAACAACTACTTACTTAACATTTTTTGATGAGCATTAGCTATTAAAATAAAAAATAAACAGCACAATGACATGCATTGCACAGTGATAATACAGATAAATGACAAAGTGTTCAGAGTAATAGAAATAACATGTTTAAAGGAGCAAAACTATAATTAAAATGGATTACAAGAAGCGAGTGCAATTTAGGGAATCACGTCGGCAGATAAAACAAATTTGTGAACAGTTATGAGACTTCACATATAGTGATAAGAGACTCTTTTAAATATTCAAAATGTGTGACACAGAGTTTGCGGGAATGTAGGTAAATTATTTCACTGCACCAAGTCTCCTGTAGCAGTAAAGTAGCACCAGGGACAGCAGGGAGGGGGTTTGGCATCAGTACCAGGTTTACAATGGTGCCAATGGCACTGTGGCACCAGGCCCACACTGGGAAGGGGCCCATTATGGACCCTTAATCCATCCACACAGCAGGGTCTGACCCCTCGCCTCTTATCAGGACTGGCTACTGTGGACGGGGGGATCCGGGTGTGGGAGAGTAGGTCTCTAGAGGGCCTGGGGACGGGGTGCTGGATAGTGAGGGGGTAGGAGGTGCTCAGCAGTGGGGAAGGTTTGTGTGTTTTGGGGTGCTGGGGAGGGGTTTTTTTTGGCGGCACTGGACAGTGGGGGGTCAGGAGATCTGTGTGTGTTGGGGGCTGTGAAGTGGGGGAGATCTATGTGTGCCGGGGCACTGGGAAGCATGGGGGGGTCTGTGTGGGGCACTGCAGTTGTGGCGGTGGGGCTGTGGGGGGCACTGGGCAGTGAAGAGATCTGTGGGGGGCCTCTGGGTGGGTGGGAGAGGTGCTGGGCATAGTGGTCTGTGGGATGGCACTAGGCATAGGGATTTGTGGGGGGTCTCTGGGTGGCATGGCACTCCGTGTAGGGGGTCAGAGGGATGTGCGGGGAGAGGGGGGAAGTAGCATGGTGTGGCATGGGCCCGCCCCCAAGGGGAAGAAGCAGGATGGCAGCAGCGCAGGGCCAGGCCGGCCAGTGTGCATCTGGCAGCTGCCACTTTGTAAACAGTGCCCTTGTACTGGGCTGGGTGGAGCAGGACTGTCCCTGCAGTGCCATGATCCATCTCCCATTGCCCCTGGCCAGCCCCTCATTCTGAGGACTCTGCTCCATGTCCCCATTGCCCCCATGGGGGCCCAGAAATATGTTTAGGACCGGGCCCACAAAAGGTTAACCTGGCCCTGTTTGGGGCGCAGGTCTCTGTGACGGAGTTTGGGTGCAGGAGGGGTGCAGGCTATGGGGAGTTCGGGTGAGGGGTGCAGGCTCTGACCTGGGCAGGGGATTGGGGTGCAGGAGGGGGTGTAGACATGTGGACTCTGGGAGGAAGTTTAGCACCTCAGCACATTATATAAGAGAAAGGGGCCGCAGTGACTCCATAAAGATATAGAAACTGACAAAAGACTCTTAAATACTCCAAAGGCGTGGGGCAGAGTTGGAGGGCGGGAGTGCCTGGACAACATTTCACAGCATTCAGTCTCCGGCTGGAGCCCAGCAGCACTTGTAGACCATAGAGAGGCGCTGCGGTGCCTAAGCATTGACTAGGGTGACCAGACGTCCGGCCGCTGCCTTTTTTCTTTTTTCCTTTCCCCCGCTTCCCCCATGTGTCCCGATATTTTGTCCGTTTCATCTGGTCGCCCCTGGCCTGGACAGTCTGGGAATTGGGAGGCCTGGGCCTTTAGGAACCCGCCCTCTGCCCCGGGGCTGGCTGGCAGCCTCCTGGGAGGGGAACGAAAAAAGCCTCCGCCCCCCTCGCCCCCCGCTATTTACAAGCACAGCAGGTGGCTCATCCCACGGGGTCACTGTTCCCCCTTCTCCCCCTCCCTAAACGGGGGCTTTGTCCCCGCACAGCCTCCGGCAGCGTCTCCCGCCCCCCCCGCCGGACTGAACCCCGGCGACCACCCCCGGTTCCCCCCCTTCAGCCCCTCTTCTGCCGCTACCTACAGTAGCTTGATTCCCCCCCGCCTCGGCCAGTCAGTGTCTGCCCCCTGCTCAGACCCTGACACCCCGCGCTGCAGCCCCCCCCCCCATCGCTTTAACCCCCCCCGGAGAGGAGGCAGCAAGTCGGAAGGCGACGCGAGGGCAGAGGCAACAGCGAAGGTCACTGCGCAGGCTCAGCGCACCCCCCGTCGGGGAGCGGGCGCTGTTCGAGGCCTCCGGCCGCGGCGCCCCGGCCCAGGCGGACCCGGCTTGGAAGGGGACCTGCAGGTGCGAGGGGGCTTCGCGGGGCGGCTCCCTGCAGCGGACACCAGCCCAGCACGGAGGGGGGCTGGGGCCTGCTCGGAGAAGGGCGGGGCACGAGGGGTTGCAGCCGCGGGGCCGGGGGGGGGGGAAGGGAGGGAGCCGAAGGCTGGGGGTCAGCGGGCGGGCGGCTCCTCCCTGGCCGTGGCAACAGGCTCAGGACGGTGAGCGCTGGGCTGGGCGTACCCTGCTCCTTCTCCGCCTGCTGGGCCTTCTGCTCTGCGCCTGTGGCGGGGCGCGGCAGGCAGCAGCGGTCTAGGCTGCAGCACCTGGCCTTCGTAGGTGACTGTTACTTGTTACAGTCCCATCGTGGGCCAGGAGCCAGGGGGGCCGGGACAACCTGTATAGTGGGGGTGCTGCTGTAACCCCCACGCCTCCTGGGTGTGGTGTTCAGTCCCATCCAGTGGTGCCAGACCACTTAGAAAGAGAGATTAATGAGTCTGCTCTACAGGCTTAGCTAAGAGCCAACAGGCTGTAAAGCAGCCTCATCAATCTCTCTTTCTAAGTGGTCTGGGTGCTACTGGATGGGACAGAACACCACAGCCAGGAGAGGTGTGGGTTACACTGAGAGTCATTGATGCATCCGATGAAGTGAGCTGTAGCTCAGGAAAGCTTATGCTCAAATAAATTGGTTAGTCTCTAAGGTGCCACAAGTCCTCCTTTTTGCGAATACAGACTAACACAGCTGCTACTCTGAAACCTGAATCAAACCGTGAACCCTGTACATGTTGGAAACCACTTCAAGCCAGGGGGTGCAGCAGCACCCTCAGCACCCATAGTTCCAGCACCAATGCCAGGAGCCCTTATGCTAGGTGCTATACACAGAATAAAAAGATGGTCCCTGCCCCAAACAGTTGGCAATGTAAAATCAGCATAATTCATTTTGGAATAAGGAAAATTCACCTTTCTGAGGTGTTAATTCTTTTCTTCTGAATGCTTCATATGTAAGTAGAATTCAATTTTTATTGTTATAATTGACAAAAATCAATTATTTTTAAGCATTTTTTATATTGGTTTAAACATTTCACAGTTGCAGGAAGTTTATGTGACGGGGGAAATCAGACAATGACAATAGACGCTGAGATTCAGAAAGTTAAAACTTTATAACTGTGAAAACACAAACTGTCAACATCAAATGTCAAAATATACAAAGTAAATATTCTTAAATCAAACTCTAAGAAGTTCTCCGGCAACTTTTTTTTTTTTTTACTTTGCGTCTCAATAAATTTCAGTTATTATCAATGGAAATATATTTTCATGGGTTTGTGTGTGTGGTGAAATCAACATTTACCAACAAAAATCTAATCCTTCAAAGCCTATTTATATGGCTGACATATATGCCCTTTCATCATAACACTTCCACTTCATAGGCTGCATTTCATTGTTTTTGTGTTGTGTAGGAGAAGTCATTTGGGATTCTTTAGACCAAATTACTTATACCTAGCTCTTGTATAGTGCTTTTCATCTGTAGATCTGAAAACACATTACAAAGGAGAGAACTATCATTGTCCTTATTTCACACATGAGGAAACTGAGGCATGAAGTGATGTGACCTACCCAAGGTTATACAGTAGATGAGGGGGAAGAGGAATAGAACATAAGACTCCTGAGGTCCTGTCCAGTGCTCCATCCACTGGACCACACTGCAGATGAAAGGTGCTATTTAAATGTAAAATATGACTAGACTATAAACTCCTAATTCTCCCATTATAGTCTGAAAAATTTAGTTTGAACCTCATATTATTTTCACCTGAAAGAAAGTGTGATTTGATTTGTGAAGGCTCTCCAGACCCTTCCCCCAGAATTTTCTGGACATTGAGGTGAACTCTTCTATTTTGTGTTATAGGGGTTATGGAACTGTCTGCCAGCAGTGGGCTCTGGGCCTTTGTCTTCTCCTGCCATATAGGAATCCTGGTCTCCTCAGGTAAGCAGGATCTGGACCTGGCTCCCAAGTCAAACCCTTCTCTCTGATCTTTACCTTAGCCACATGGTGGGAGAAGGGGCCATTTCTACCCAAGAACCATGTGGACAGAATCACAACAGCACCACCAAGGCATGTGGGAGGGAACAAGATGAGTGAATTCACATAGAAATAGGGGTTGTTCACGAGACAGCTCTTGCACTGCTGTACAGTGTGAATGGCAGCACTGCATAAGAACAGAAGTCCAGGGAAGAAAGGAAGAGAGGAAAATAATTTAATCCATGTTATGAAGGGCAGCTGAAGAATGGAAATGAATAATTGTAGAGCACAAGCCCTTTGGCTTAAGGAGGAGGCTGATAATGAGATTTGTTGGGGTGGGATTGACGTGATTAAAGAGAGCTGGAGGATAGGCAATCAAGACCACTTGTTCAGGGAATTTAGAGACAAAGGGGAAAAAGGAGATGAAGTATTTGATGAAGTAGAGGGAGGGTTTCTTAAGGCTATTGAGAGCAAAGAAGAAAGGAGCTGTAGGAGAAAGAGAAGATGTAAACAAGAGATCCCGGGGGTGGGAGGTTTTTTTTTTTTTTTAAATGTATTTTTACCAGAATGGGAGTGAAAGGGGTAATTTTCCTTGTATGTATTTAGTTAGGTGAAACAAACAAGCAAACAAAACCCACAAAAACATAAAACAACATACAATGTTAGGTCCAAGTGGTGGTGTACGATATCAAGAACTAAAGCTGATCAAACTGTTTGTCCCTAATGTAGGCCCCTTTCTGATCAGATCCATGTATCAATCCTGTTCTGTAGTAAGGTTGAAGCAAATAGCGCACATGCAAACAACCTTTTGACAGTTTGTCGTGTGATTGCTCACTTAACTCACGGCCTATTGTTACTGCCTACTGATGTTGCGAATGAACTCTTCATGTGGGAGAATAAAAAATGACTGGTAAATAACCAGTAACACACCTCTACTGTGAATTTTCCGATGAATGCTCACTTATGTTAAAATTCATGACACTTTCAGGCTAAACAAACATTTTCGCAAATGTCTGGTACTTGTTTGAATACTCGTGATTGACTGAATTTTACCCCATGAATACGAATGGCCCAAACTCTGTGCTTTTATTCCTGAAAATCAGTAGTGAATGAGTTTTCTCAATATTTGTCCATCTTTATCAAGAACTTTAATTCTTTACCAGTCACCCATTCACCTCACACCTGGACATAAATCATAAACACACCTGGCTCAGGAATCACATGGCTTATAGTATTGTTGGAATTGGGCTATGGAGCTTTTTACTCCTAGGACATTAGTTCCAAACTGGGGTGAGGAGGTGGGAGTGAATTTGACAGAGAGGATCACCCAATAATTTTACTCCATGTATCTCGTAAATGGGACAGAGGACATTTTCCTGTTCACCTGTCATTGTGAGTCTCCTAAATCAAGACAGGTGCTGGAGAATGGAGTCTCTAGAAAAAGTTTGCAAATATAGGGTTCAATCCTGAAAAGTGCTATGTGCACTTGCTGGGGGGATTGTCCAGTGCTCTTGGCTCTCCATTTTAGGAATAGGGCATACTGGTTAGTGTGGCTGGGTGGGAGAGACACATTAGTGAGCAGGAAATCTGCCTGGACCATGGTAGTGGTAACAAAAAATGTGAGAGTTGTGAGTGGTGATGTATGGGCTGTCGAGACTGCTGCTGAGTGATGGTGGGTAGGGGTGGCGGTAAGCAATTCTTGTATTTTCAGGTTATGCTCCTTCCCAGTGCTATCAGATTTAAAAGGAGTAGCTCCCACTCCACCTGTTGGATGCTCGGTTTGTCCAGGATGCTCCTCCACATGATTTGCCCCTGTGTAATGGTGGTCATAGTCTCCTTTGTCACTCTGTTGGAGTTTTGTTTTTTGGTGATGAAGATGGTTGGTAGTAATAGCGAGGAGAACTACAGTGTTGAGAATGCAGATGGTTATAATCCAGAATGTGGTGGAGGTGGGGTTTGGCAATGTTGGAACTGAATAGGGAATAAGGGGCTGGTGTTAATACCTTTCATGATATCCCTTTCAGAAAGTTTTACCCTGAAAGGATCAGATTCTCCAGTGATTGCCACAGTTGGCACAGATGTCATCCTTCCATGCCAGCTTTCACCTAGGACCAGTGCCAAACAGATGGAAGTGAGATGGCATAGCAGTGAGATTGCTGGCCTGACCCATCATTATGAGAATGGGCATGATGCCCTGCAGAAGCAGAACCCACACTACCAGGGAAGGACAGAGCTGTTCAAGGAGGAGCTTCCCAATGGCAATGTCTCTCTACTGTTGAAGAAGGTTCAGGTGGCAGATGGAGGCAGCTATGTCTGCTTCATTGGCAACAAATCGAATTATTTGGAAAGCCTTGTGGAGTTAAAGGTTGGAGGTAAAGTAGGCTCTTCTTGTCAGTGAATTGCTCTCTGTTTTAGCAGGTGACATGTATCCCTTCACTGATGTGTATCCCCCGCAAACGCACACATTTTCCTCTGGCATTTTTTTGTTTAATTTCAAATCTCTGCCAGGTATCTAAGCAGTTATTATCCACCTCTAATCACCAAGATGCAATGGCAGCTGGCAGCAGTTACTGAGAGGCCTTGGTGACTGGCTGTGGCTATAGAGGGCCATGATGTTTCTCTGCTGGCTACACATTATCATAGAGCATCAATGCACGTGCTAATGATACCAACATGGTGAATCCTTTCCCTCCCAATGGGAACAAAGTAGTGGTGTTTCCATGTTGAGTAAGCTAATATTACTTGGTTTGCTTTGACACAGCTGTTGGCACAGGCCCAACAATCTCTGTGCACCGTTCCCAGGACCAGGGAGTGACACTCACTTGCAGTTCAGAAGGGTGGTATCCAGAACCAGCAATAATGTGGGCTGACAGGCATGGTCAAAGACAGAACTCAACTATGTTATCTGTAAAAGATGTTCAAGGTCTACACAATATTCAGAGTCACGTGGATGTGAAAGATAACAAAAGCCAGGTCTTGGTGTGTCGGCTCCAAAGCAACTTCTGGGACCAGACAAGACAGTCGGAGCTGCAACTTTCCAGTAAGGCTTTCCTATTTCAAAGAGTTTGTCTGGGTAGTAAAAGACAGGGTAATGGTTTGCTGAACATAACTGGTTAGGGCAGGACAGAGCCACAGGAAGCAGGAACTTTACAGTTTGCCTTCTTGGAATTTCTAGTTTCTCTGAACATCCCCTCTTTATTTTGTGTATGGTATTTAAAAATACATAGTATCATATGTTGTAGCTAGGGCTTATGGTGGATGAGGGAATCTAGATGAGATGCTTGTAGTTTGGGGGAGGATGGGGGAACTTTAGAGCCGCTTATGAAGCGTCCTAGATGTGGACACCTGGCATGAAGGATGTCAGTGAGACACCCTGAGACTCCGTCCAGTTCTAAAGTTATTTTCTTCCTGAACTAACAACCCCATTCTCTTTCATTTCAGGTGATTTATTCCCATATGATAAACACCCATATGTAGTCACCACAGTAATATTATGTCTGTTGCTCGTTATATTTGGTGTGGTTACAGGCTTCATATTCAAAACAGAGAGAGAATCCAAAGGTATGTTCCAGGTCCTTTCCCAGTGTAGAATATTCTCCATAGACAAATGCATCCTGAGTTAGAGATTAAAAGCAAGAATTAGGTATGGAATGTGTGATGGGACAAAAACATCAATAAGATGTTACTATTTTCAGCTCCTGTGAATGATTGGTTCTGCCCCTTGGCCCTGAGAATTTTCTGTGTTACATTTAGATTCCCCAGACTCACCAAAAAATGCTTATTTTTTCCAACATTTGTCCCATTTCGCTGAAATAGATCTCTGTGGGAAGGAGACCCTTTGGTCATGGGAATGTAGCATCAACACAGGATGAGGGTATTGCATAGGTTGGCTGAGGATGGACACATTGATGTAGGTATAATACCAGTTGATGATCTCTTTGCACATTCATCTCTTCTCTTTTCTTCCCTCAGGAAAGCTTCAAATTGCAAAAGGTATGAAATTTGTTTTTCTAGAATGGACTTCTTTGGTCTCTCTCTGTATCTTCCTCTCTTTTCATTACTGTTTGTCTCTCCCAGTCCCTGCTCTTCTGTTGTGTTTGTCTGTGTTTCTCTCTCAGAAGCCTGAGGATTCATTCAGAAGGATAATTGTCTGTCTCTTCACTGATGGGTGCATCACCCCCCTCTTGGGTTGTTGAGTGAGACAGTTGGTGGTTCTCCTTTTCAGTGTGGGATAACAGTTATAACTTGTAACATGTTCAAGTTCACTAATGTTTTACACATGCCCTGCTGGCACGCACCCCAACCACACTTGGAGCACACGGGTGTCTTGGTATTGCTGCCTGTGACTGGATTTCTATGATCCTGTCTTTCTGATGTGTTGTTTTGGAGCTGCTTTAGTGACTCCATAGTTAAGGTTCTAAGACAGTTGTCATTACGTCTATAACTTCCTTAAAACAAACAAAACTCAAATTTACTTTCTTCCTGAAATTTGGCATATGTGATCTCGTAGCATGAAGGTGTGTTTTTATGTATATTTTTGAAAGTTTGAGGTTAATCTGATAAGGCAGTTTGGGGAATCTGAGACTTTGATTTGAGTGATGACAGCTGTTCTACTTTTTGAAAAATCTAACATTTTGTATCTCACTGTGATCTACAAACTGCACATTTCTTTTATACGCTAGTTTTTAGTGAACTCTATCAGACCTTAGAAAGTCCACTCAGAGGTGTGTGCATACGCGCGCACAAGGGGAGGATATGTACTTCTCCCCATGCTGTCTTGACTTCTCTGTTCTTCTTGCTCCCACATACTCCTCCATAAGAGTTGCTCAAAAATGGGGGGGCCTCCTTCTGGCATATGTCAAAGTGATCAGTAATAGTGGGCAAAGTGCACGCTGGATAAAGTTGGGGGCAGGGGGAATGGCAGCATGCTGAAAATGGCATTTCTTCCAACCTGCTCCCTGAGTTCCATGCAGGAGACATGGGGAGTGAAGAACTCCTTCTCTGGCTGCTTCCTGCTGCTCCCTGGTTTGGTCTCCAGAACTTCCTATCAGCTGAACAGATGTGAACGTTCCATTCTGGAGAACTTATTTAAAATATCAAATTAAAGTAATCTTTGGTCCTGTGCACTAGATCTCAACTAACTGAATTCAGTAAATTATGTTTTATCTCCCTGCCTTGTTCTGTTTTCTTGCTAGATAATATACAGATATTTCTATATCTTTATTTAACTCAACACCTAAGGACCATATTTTTAAGTGGGTATGTAAAGTTAAGTTTCTAAGCCCATATTTAAATACCAAAATAAGAGGCCCAACTTTTCAAAAGTACTGACCACCCAGCAGCTCCCATTGACTTCAGTGAATCTGCTGGGTATACAGCACTTTAGAAAGTCAGGTCGTTTATTTAGGTATTTCAGTGTGTATGTGTGTATAGGTGGAGTCTAAGTGTAAATATGAACTTTTGGAGTTGGCCTTTAAAAAAATATATATATAATTTTTAAAGGCCAACTATATATATTTATTTATTTTAAGGTGTCACAACCAATGAACTCCTTGTTCGGTTCATTTTAAATCTGGGAGAAGAATTCTATCTGAATGACATACCTAACTTACCAGTTTTGAGACTAATAGTTCTTTTTCTGTGGATTGTAAGAGAAGGGTCACAATTGGGTTTAGAGTGCAAACTCCATTAACTTTGGTATTCTTTCCTAAAAACTTCTCTTGTTCCACATTTCAGAGCTATTGAGGGCCCGAAACTCAGCTGGTGAGTAACCAAAAAAACAGTTACTTTATTTATTCTTCGGTATCTCAGTGAAATTACCTCCTTTTTAGTCCAGCACCGCGTTCTGAAGGTCTGTCTTCTGCTCAGTGTACATGAAGAACTTACCTCAGTAATGGAGGTGGACAAGCTAAATCCAGTGTTTCGCCTTCTTGTTGGAGAGGAATGATCATTCAAAGAATGGGTGGGAGGGAACTATAAAAAGGAGAGGAACTTGTGAGCCTTCCTGAAAGCTGTGGCTCACAGTCCCAGTCTCTGTCACCACCGTGTCAAATTCCTTTTTCTTATTGTTGGAGTTATTGGGGACCTGAGTAGACCTCATTGCAGAGGGATAAATCCACATGAAATTTAGTAGTTACTCTAATTTACATTGGTGTCACTGAGAGCAGAGTTTGTTTCTAAATGTGTGTGAAATTGCACACTACCTCCCAGAGTGACCGAAAGGGAGTCTCTGCCAATCAAAGTGTGATCCCCCCCCCCCCCAATTGTCTTTAAAAAATAGTCTTGTGGGATTCCATATTTACTGTCTGTCAATGATTTCCAGAGGAAATTTACTTATTTTACAAATAAAAAGATACCTTTTCTAGCCACCAATTATAAAATACAATCTGGGCTCTGAAAGTCCAGCTAGGGTCTTTCCTGCAACCTGAGTGTCTCCAAATTTAAGCCATCACTGATACCTGTGCAAACCCCATTCAATGGATTTGGCCAGGTGTAACTGAGATTTAATGAAGACTTCTGTTGTTAAACTACAAGAAGGAATGGGATCCAGCTAACTTTCTTATCTGTGTGGCACTCACAGGCAAAACCCTGCAAATCTGCAGGTATCCGCTTTATATCTGCCAATCATGTTTGCGGATCATGGATTGGATGCAGATATAAATTTTGATCTGCGCAGTGCTCTACCCACAGGAGCAAGAAGCAGTCTTAGTCAGTAAAGTAAGCAGATATAAATTTGGATACACTCATGGCACAGTTCTGATGAGTAAGAAGAAACAATGCTTACTTAAAATATGTTTCTAATCTGAAAATGATTTAAGGCTGTAGAGGGACCTCAGGGAATTAGGAAGACAGGTAGTGAATGTCGGGGATGCTTCTGTGAATTGGGTGATGCAGGAAGTGAAAGTTCACCCATGCTTGTTTTTTTTGTTTTTTGTCTCCCCCCCCCCCCATGTGAATCCATTTAACTGTACAGTGCAAATTAGAGTGGATCCTAACACAGCCCATCCCAACCTTCATATTTCATCGGATTGCCTACATGTAAGCCACAGTGACCAGAAGCAAGAGGTGACCGATACTCTGGAGAGATTTGATGGATGGGCCTGCGTGCTGGGATCTGAGACCCTCCGAGCTGGGAAGGAATATTACTGGGAAGTGTATGTGGGAAATAAGACAGACTGGGATCTTGGAGTTACAGATGGGAAGGCTAATAGGAAAGGCTGGCAGGATTTGAAGCCAGAGAATGGGTACTGGGGGATACGATTTTTTAACAGTACTGATTATATAGCCTTTGAGGATCCTGAAGTTAAACTAAAACTTGGCAAACAGCCTAAAGTAGTTGGGATTCACTTAGATGGTAAGGCTCAGAGGTTAGATTTCTATGATGTTTCAGACATGTCTCACATCTACACTTTTAGCCTGAAATTCCCTCTGGATGTATACCCCTATTTCTGTCCTGGTCTGAACAAAAATGGGAAAAACAAAGACCCTCTCAACCTTTGTTTTCTCTCGCCTGACTACTCTGACCTGATGTCTTCAACTTCCATTCCTTCACCTCACAACTCCACTTCAGAGCTCTTGGAAGGTACTAATGGAAAGGATGTGGCCGTAGAACACTCCAACCTCAAAAATAGTGACGATGCCACCCTTCCATTTCTACACCAGGCTCCTTTCATACAGAATCATAGAATATCAGGGTTGGAAGGTACCTCATGAGGTCATCTAGTCCAACCCCCTGCTCAAAAGCAGGACCAATCCCCAATTAAATCATCCCAGCCAGGGCTTTGTCAAGCCTGACCTTAAAAACTTCTAAGGAAGGAGATTCCACCACCTCCCTAGGCAACGCATTCCAGTGTTTCACCACCCTCCTAGTGAAAAAGTTTTTCCTAATATCCAACCTAAACCTCCCCCACTGCAACTTGAGACCATTACTCCTTGTCCTGTCCTCTTCCACCACTGAGAATAGTCTAGAACCATCCTCTCTGGAACCACCTCTCAGGTAGTTGAAAGCAGCTATCAAATCCCCCCTCATTCTTCTCTTCTGCAGACTAAACAATCCCAGTTCCCTCAGCCTCTCCTCATAAGTCATGTGTTCCAGACCCCTAATCATTTTTGTTGCCCTTCGCTGGACTCTTTCCAATTTATCCACATCCTTCTTGTAGTGTGGGGCCCAAAACTGGACACAGTACTCCAGATGAGGCCCCAGGAGGAAGCAGGAGCCATCCCCTCCATTTGGCAATATGCACAAACTGTGTATAGGTTCTTAGTTCTTTAGTTAGCTGTTGGACTGTGGGGTTTATCGTCCACCCCAAACGTGTTTCTTTGTGGGGGCTTAAATTCCCAAGTCCCAGGGGTTTAAGGCCTGCAAGTCCTGCAGTCAACCCATGCCAATGGGCGACGCCCATGACGCTTGTTTAACGTGTCTGGGGGAGGCTCATCGAGCAGACAAGTGCAGGATTTGTAAAGGGTTTCACCCCGGAACAAAAAAGGAGCAAGACTTTCACCTCAAGCAGCTCCTTATGATGGCGGCACTCAGACCACAACCTCCAGTGGCATGGCAAGACCCGGCACTGAGCTCATGGGTGCGCAGTGCCCTGGTGGCAGTGGTGGAAGCAGCACTGTGGAAGGAATCTGGCAGAGACCCATGGCACTGCCACGCCCTGGCGCCAAAGCCGGCAGGATTCACCCGGCAATGCTCCCATTCCCAGGCGCAGAAGCAGCACAGGAAGCAAGGGAGGAGTGGATCTCCATCCCAGAGACCCACCTGTGATGTTGCGTTCTATATGTTTTAAGGAAATATGCTTATGAGTGTAAATCATGTAACTGGACTATGCTTTATGCAGAAGGTCTCTTGTAAGGTATCATTACAAAGCTTATGATCTACTGCATGTGTTCATCCTATTTGTTTGCATGTATTATTTCTATCTCTGGAGTTAGGATAATAAGATATGAACGTCTATTACTGATGTAAACATGTTAAATGAAAGCCATTAAGGGTGCTTCAGAATCAATGACCTGTGAAAGGGTTTGTTTACCTGCAAGCCTTCCTGGGTACATGTCGGCCTGTTACCCGAAACTGGGTAAGCTGAGGGAGGAGTAATGACCCACCAGAGTTTGGGAGAAAGCAGCACGTTTATTATACTGATAGCTAAGCTCAAAAGAAGAGAGGTGGGGGTCACGCTCACGTGCTCACGCGACCAGGACAGGCACAGCACTGGAGATTTCAGGATCCTTCAAGGTAAGTGTCCCACAGTGCAGCGATGGATGGTGCGATGAAGGTAAGTCTTCCCGAGGCACGATGGAATGCAACATGCCGAACCACTGGCCAGGTGGTCCGGGCAAAGGGCCTTCATGGGAGGTACAAGCTTGTGAGTGCACTCCTGAGCACATGGCCGTTTCCCCTTTTAAGGACCTGCTCCTCATGGCCTGCGACGAGAGATGACTTGGCCGCGTCTGGTTGGTCACACTCCACCCAGGGCAGTGTCCATGCTTTGGGTGTGTGGGTGCTGCCTAATTAGTGTCCCAGATGCCTTGTCTACCTGGGAGCTCTTCTCATCTTCCAGTTATTCAACCAGCCCATTCATCCCACAAGCATTCCACGAGGGGGAGGGGGAAAGCCACTTCAGAGGTATTCAAAGTGGGAGAGGAGACAAAATGGGGGTTGGGAGAAGTATAACAGACCTTTTGAGCATACAGGTTACACAAAGCATAGTCATAAGAGCATCCAGATCACTGCTGCTCCTACAACACTCCGCCCCTTGATCTATGATCATTACAGTTGTTTGTTTGTATGTCAGAGGTGGTCAGTTGCAAGCAAACCAATCAATCATAACCAGGTGAATATAACTAAAACCATTACAATTGACTAAACACCAGATATAACATAAACAATCACAATCATACTAATTGGGAATATAATAAAACTGTCATCATTACAATAATTGGGTACATTGACAAACAAAATGAGGCCCAAGTTTGATGCTGCAATAGCTATCAAACAATAAAAGTAAACCCTAACCCTTAAGTACACACAGCAAATAAGATTTGTAGGAGTACCACAGTTGTAGAATGGAATTAACAATACAAGAACATGTAACTAACACTACAAATGTAACAATAACAAAACTTAACAACAAAATGATTATTAGAGAACATAACAAAAAATAAACCTGATGTATTGGGGACTAAAGTCTTTTGAACAGAGGTGGATGTGATTGGTAATTGGGTGGAGACGGGGCACGTAGAGAGTGGAAAAGGCATTTACCCTGCCTAGCATAGTATTCCCCCCTCTCTCTCTGGACCCAGTGCTAGCACAGGGCACCCACCAGAGACAGACACAGAACATGGAACACACAACACTGAACACAGACTTTGTCATGACACTATAACCATGGTATTTCTGTAACTCTTCAGCGGATACCCGCTCTCCTGATGTTCTGGTTCAGAGGCTGAAAGATAGAAGCTTAGAAACAAATTAGCACCATGCTCCCACCGCGGCAGACCCTGCTCGTTTAAGTTGTCCGCGGTGTACCCATTTTCACTCCAGGGTCCCATGGCCAATCAGGGTATCCAGGGTGCTAGTCATGGCTTGGTGGGCTAGCATGGGGGAACCCAGGTGAACATATACTGGGTATTGCAAAAGG
This sequence comes from Eretmochelys imbricata, assembly GCF_965152235.1. Taxonomy (NCBI): domain Eukaryota; kingdom Metazoa; phylum Chordata; order Testudines; family Cheloniidae; genus Eretmochelys; species Eretmochelys imbricata. Next base: position 272,045,245 of record NC_135572.1, on the reverse strand, counting down.
TAAAGGCAAATTGGTCTTGGCTCTCTGGAACCAGGGGCAGGGGGAAGAAGCCATTTGCTAAATCAGTCACTGAAAACCACTGTGCTTCAGGCAGAATACTTTCCACAAATGCGGTCATGTCTGCCACCACTGGAGCCCACTGTGGGGGGTGCAAGCCTTGATCTGGTGGTAATCTATAGTTAATTGCCAGGTCTTCCCATCTGCCTTGCGGACTGGAGCACCCACAGGGAAAAATTAGTGGGTATTCTGCACCTAGCAGCAGCCAAGGTCCCCTCATCCCCCTGCCCCACTTCCTCCTCCCCTGAATACGCCATGTCCCCTCTCTTCCACCTACCTTCCAGTGCTTCCTGCCCAGCTGCCACCAAACAGCTGTTTGGCAGCGCTAACACACTCTGGAAAGGAGGGGGAGGAGGCGGAACATGGCGCATGCAGGGGAAGAGGCGGGGTTGGGGTGGGGATTTGGGGAGGGAGTTGGAATGTGGGTGAGAAGAGGCGGGACTGGGATGGGGCCTCATGGAAGGGGTGGAGTGGGGGTGGGGCTGGGGCTGGGGAGCAGAGCTGGCATGGGAAAGAGGGGAAGTCGGCGCCTATGAATTGTGGCACCACTCCCTGGGCCAGCTCTGCTCAGTACCACCCTGGCCATCCTGGTCCCGGTCCATGTCTTTGGACTCAGAGACAGAGTCTAGATACTCAGAACAGGTCCGGCACTGGTCAGTCCGTGGAGGGCCTGAGGTGAGAGCTGGGCCGTAGCCTGCATAGTGGCAGGGACCAATGCAGTGGCCATTTTGGATCCCATGGGCATACCACCAGGCACAGGGCACCCAATCTAAAGGTTCCTGGTTGGTGATCTCTGAACTGAGGGTGCAGGAGGCTTCAGCCAGTCGCCCCACCCCTAGGGATGGGGAGGAGGTACCATTTCCTCACACACACCTTGGAGCCAACCCCAGTTCCTGAGCCTGATCCAGGTTTGCCTGGCCCAGTCAGTGAGACAGGACAGGAGGTCACTGGAGAGCAAGAGGGTCAGAAGAACCTTGTTCCCCATAAGCCTCCTCGTCTTCCTTCCCAGACAAGGCAGTTGCAGGCACCTCTGTCTCAGGACCACCCCCCGTAGACAGATGCACCCACCAGGACCTCCTTCCCAGGGAGCCGTGAAACATGGGCCTGCAGGCCAAGGAGGTGGTGGAGTTGGAGGTCCTGATGGTCGAAATCCTGGCCCTGGAAGGCCCATCAAGGGTGGCTCTACCCCTCATCAAGACCATACAGGCTAATGCTAAGACCATTTGGCAGTTCCTGGCCTCCATCTCTCCCACCGTGAAGGGCATGGAGAGGAAGTATTTTGTCCTATCTAAAGGGTATGAATACCTTTTCACATGCCCGCAGCCTTACTCGGGGGTGGCGGCTGTGGTGAATGAGAAGGAAAGGCAGGGGCAATGAGCCCCAGCACCTAAGTCCAAGGACGCCAAGCGCCTGGATTTATTTGAGCACAAAGTGTACTCTACAGGGGGGTTAAATATCAGAGGGGTAGCCGTGTTAGTCTGAATCTGTAAAAGCAGCAAAGAGTCCTGTGGCACCATATAGACTAACAGATGTATTGGAGCATAAGCTTTCGTGGGTGAATACCCACTTCGTCAGATGCATGTACTGTATGGTGGGGTTGCAACTCAGGATTGCCAACCAGAAGGCAATTCTGAGTAGATACAGCTTCAACTTCTGTAAATCGATGCTCATATTTAAGGAGCTGATGCCAACTGAGTCCAGGGAGGAGTTTGGAACTATAGTGAAGGAGGGCAAGGTGGTGGCACAGACCTTTTTACAGGCCTCACTGGATGCTGCAGACTCAGTGGTGCATACCTTGTCCTCTGGTATCGCCATGAGGCATAGCTTATGGCTGCAGCCTCGGGACTCTCGCCTGAGGTTCAACAGATGATGCAGGACTTGCTTTTTGATGGCTCAGGTCTGTTCGTGAAGCAGGCTAACTCTAGGCTCCATAGCCTAAAGGACTCAAGGGCTACCATTAAATCCTTGGGTATGCCCACCCTGGCAACCCAACACAAACATTTCAAGCCTCAGCAACAACAGCAGCAATCCTATCCTCCTCCTCGGCCGAGGCAGGATTTTTATAGGAGAAGGGGCAGGAATGGCGGAAGAAAGCTTTCCAATCCCCTGGCTAGAGAGAGCCAGGGCCCACTAACTCATCGCTGGGTTCCAAGCAGGCCTTTTGAAGGGGTGCCTGAGGATGGTACACCACATCCTTCCCCATCCTTTTTTAATCGTTTGTCCCACTTCTACCATGCTTGGTCCCAAATAACTTCGGACTGTCAGATCCTCCATATGGTGGAAGTGGGATATTCTTTTCAGTTCTGCTGTTGCCATCCGTCCCACCCCCTTTTCCCATCCCTCTTCAGGGATCCCTCTCACGAGCAACTCCTTATTCAGGAGGTGCAGGAGCTCCTCGCCATGGGAGTGGTGGAGGAAGTTCCTCAGTAGCATGTCTCCCCTCTCTACCAGCTATGCTATTTACTGGTTATTTAATATATTACAAGTCAAAATCTCCCACTCATCACATTTCCTCCTCCCCCATATCTCCTTTAGTGCGCCCCAAGTCCCTGTTGAAAAAAAGTATTTGCTGTTTTCCTAAATCAGGGTGAGCAAACTTTTTGGCCTGAGGGCTGCATCAGGTTTTGGAAATTGTATGAAGGGCTGGTTAGGGGAGGGGGGTGTTGCCCGGCCCCCACCCTCTACCCACCCCCGCTTCTGGCCCTGATGCCCCCCCTCCCCTGGACTCCTGCCCCATGCACCCCTGCTGCTCCCTGACCATCCCCGGAACCCCTGCCCCTCACTGCTCCCCACCACCCCATCCAACCCCCCCTTCCTGACTGCCCTCCAGGGGACTCCTGCCCCCATTCAACCCCCCTGTTTCCCACCCTCTGACCGCCCCAACCCCTATCCACACCCTCGCCTCCTGACTACCACCCCAAACTCCCCTGCCCTCTATCCAAACCCCGCCCCCCCCCACTCCTTGCCCCCTTACCACGCTGCCTGGAGCACCGGTGACTGGCGGCACTACAGCCGTGCTGCCCAGCTGTAGCCAGCCACGCCCCGTGCAGCACAGAGCACCGGGTCAGGCCGGGCTCTGCAGCTGCGCTGCCCCAGGAGCTCGCTGCCCCGCGGCCCAGAGTATTGTGCTGGTGGCACAGTGAGTTGAGGCTGAGGCGGAGGGGGAACAGCAGCGGAGGGGATGGGGGCTAGCCTCCCGGGCCAGGAGCTCAGGGGCTGAGCGGGAGGGTCCCACGGGCCAGATGTGGCCCGCGGGCTGTAGTTTGCCCACCTCTGTCCTAAATAGTCAACGTTGTGCAGCTATCCAAGCGGGGAAGGAATGCATTACTGAGGATTTTAAATGCATTTTGTGGTAGCATCTAAAGACCTCAGTCAGGCCATGTCCCCATTGTGGTAAACATATCAGAAATGACAGTTTCTTTCTCAGAGACCATTACTGTTCTCAGTAATTTCACTATCTGTGCTGATGATGACTCTTATATGTTGCTCTTAAACCACATATAGTTGCTCCCATAACAATGAAGGTCCTCTCCCAGGTGGTTTCTGACTCAGATTTGGTTGATAGCTAATATTCATGGTGGGACTGGAAATACTGAATACAGGAGGCACAGTGATGACACTTCTAACATGGGCAGATCATTACAACTGGGTGGAGGTTAGGTTCTCTGTTTGCTCCAACTTGAGGTGCTGAACCTATTTAATGGTTCTCTTTTAGGGCCAGATGGTGATAGCCTTATACCTGGAGAAATCCTACTGAAGTCAATTGGACTACTTATGTAATTAGATATTTTTCATTTTGTCTAATGGTATCACAAACTGTTCCTCAGAGACTGATAGACCATATTAGGGTTCCAAAACATTCAAAGAGATAATGTTGTCTAGCCTTGACCAGTGTAAAACTTAACCTGGATGATTTGTTTCCAGAGTAACATACTCTTATTTGGTTACTTATTTTTGTAAAAAAAACATTTTCCAATCCCACCACATTTGTCACTGTGATGGTCGCAAATATTGTTGATTTAACTCCCTTCCTTCCTCAAAGAAAAGTATCTCAATTTCTTGTTTAGCTTTTCTTGACAAACTAATCACTTTTTGTGATATTCTAACTAAATATGTCAAGCTAAACACAGTTTACTCAGAATTATTCCCATTCCTAAAAAGATATACATTATTGCCATTGAAGACAAACTGTTTCCACTTCTAAATAGCTGTACATTTTTGCTACCAAAGAATGGCTGCTGAGCTTTCCTCACAGCAATGGTATTTTGACTGTATACATTTTAGATAGCATGTATCCTATTTTTTTTTTTTTTGGGTGAAAATATCTAAGATATATACTTGGATCTTCCAGTAAGATGTTAAAAAGACATTAATTATCCCCTTTTTATTCACTTGGGAGCAAGCAGCAAACTAAATACAAGTATCTCATTTATGGCAAGATTCATGCAGGGGGAAAAAAAAACATTCTACTCTGTTCTCCTTTTAATCATCCTTGAATCAATTATTTTATAATTAACTAGATATCCCACACCACACCAATGTGGAAGGACCAGTTATTACTTCTGCAGACAGAAAAGCACTAAAATAGTCTAGGAGACACATACTCAAAGTACATACTGTAAAAGAAAAGCCTCAGGTTTACAAAGACAGGTTAATCAATTAAGAAGAAAAGGAGTACTTGTGGCACCTTAGAGACTAACACATTTATTGTCACTACTGAGGGCCGTTTAGATGGAGCACGACAGCCTCTGAGAAGTGCGGGACAGGGAGGGGGCGCAGAGGGAGGAAGGGTACAATTACAATAACTACTGCCTAGCCATTGGTCAGATTCAGATCCGCATCACCATTGGTGGAACAGACCATATTCATTTTTTAGCCAATCACAAATTACATTACGAGTCACACGGACAGGATAAAAGGACAGAAATGGGGGCGCTACTACGCGCTGAGGGCAGGTTTAGCAGATTGTGGGCGGGGTAGTTGTTGCTAGAGACCGAATTACAATGTCGGGTAGAGGAAAACAGGGAGGTAAGGTGCGGGCTAAGGCGAAGTCTCGCTCCTCCCGGGCTGGGCTGCAGTTCCCAGTGGGCCGTGTGCACCGCTTGCTTCGCAAAGGTAATTATGCGGAGCGGGTGGGCGCTGGCGCCCCGGTCTATATGGCTGCGGTGCTGGAGTATCTGACCGCTGAGATTCTGGAGCTGGCTGGCAACGCTGCTCGGGACAACAAGAAAACCAGGATCATCCCCCGTCACCTGCAGCTCGCCATCCGAAACGACGAGGAGCTCAACAAGCTGTTGGGGAAAGTCACGATCGCTCAAGGGGGTGTCCTGCCCAATATCCAGGCTGTGCTGTTGCCCAAGAAAACCGAAAGTCATAAGGCCAAGAGCAAATGAAACTGACCAAGAAGAAAGGTGAATCCTTCAACTTCACAGCTAACCCAAAGGCTCTTTTTAGAGCCACCTACTGTCTCAAAAAAAGAGTTACATCTCATTAAAACAGAAAGAGCAGCCTTGTTTGTTAAGTAGAAACCGCCCACCCCTTTAGTAGGGATCGCCAAAAATTTAAGCACTTAGTGATTCTCCTCCCCCTCACCCACCCCCATTACTTTTCATGAGTAACGGAAGCCCCTTTTGGGGAGGGAAAACTAGGCACCAAGCCTTTGTTCTTCCAGGTTCCATAAATATCGATAGGGGCAAAAACAGATTGTAAACTGTGTGTGTATATATAATCATAGGAAACCACTGAGAAAAATAAATATTCAATAGCACTAAGTGATTATGGTGCATTCTATGTTGAATCCATCCTGTTCTCTTAGAGACGAAAGCCTTGTTTTAATGTTGCTGTGACAAATCAAACAAATATACACAATTTTATCCAAGTTATCTTTCACCTGCCCTGGGGTTCTTTATACTCATATTTAAAGAACTGTCCCCCAAATATTGATTGGTCCCTTTGAACCCAAAATAATAGTGAAACCCTAATTCCTTTAAAAGGGGGTTTCAAATTCTTCAAGTACACAGAACAGTTTTTAACACGTTTAATTTCGAATACATATAGCACATCATACTGTCTACCCATTCCCTCTGTAGTTTGGATAAATTAGGGGTTTGTGGGAGATTGGTTAATTTGATATAGCAAAAGAGATTTGGCCCCCATTTATGATTAGATATTGCATATGAAACTGGTCTGTGGGTTCAAAAATGTCACAAATGGAAGGAAAAAGTAGTAACAGGAAAAACATCTTTCTAAATGGCTACTCTTGATTTAAAATCTAATCTCATATAGTACCATTAGGAATCACTTGTAACAACACAAGGCAGAACCGTGTGATTTATTAAAGGGATGTGTCCTTACCTATTATGGGAGAGCTCTGCATTTGATTTAATAATATAAGGGAATGTTTTCTTCTATTTCTTCACTGTGTGTGTTAACCTTATTGTATAATTTTGTTGTGAAAGTTTGCATCAAACCTTTCTATCTTGTAAGAGAGATGTGTGATTGTTATTTCTATTTTAAATTGTTCCTTATTAACATAAATCCATCACTAATTGAACAATAATGTGTAATATGCAATGTTCTAGTCCTAAAGCAAAGATACATGTCAGTGGCAATTTGCTGAAGTTTGTAATGCACAAGAATGAAAAGACCTTAGCAATAGCCATGCCCTTTAGACAATGGATCAGGATTTCAAAAGTTGATTACTGGATCAATTCAGAATGCAGTGTTGCGTTAATGAATGTTAATATTTTCTTCATAGTCTAAGAAAACCTCGCCAATAATTCTTCCACCTGAAGTTACTATGACCTTGTCTATTAGGATAATAAAGGTTCCTGTAACACAGGACTAAGATATAGCTAGCAGCTCTGTATTGTACACAGAGCAGCACCCTACGAACACTCTGCTTTAACAAGTCATCCACTTTTGGGGCACAAACAGTCCCTCACGGGACTTCAATCTGCTTCTCGCATTGTTCCATGGTGTGCTAATTTAACATTTCATGTTTTAAGGAGGGTAAAAGATTTTGGTCAAAGAAGCTAATTTCTAATCCATATTCAACGCTCATGGACGAGTTTGTGTTACTTCCTTCTCTTTGAAATCAATTTACTATGAAAACATTGATTCAAATGTCTGGCTTTGAGCCTTGAGTGGGAGAAGACCCTTTAAAGAATAACGTTTCATTACTTTGGAAATTTCATTGAGCACGGTGCAGTTTTTATTTAGAAGGAAAAACAAAAGTTTCTGTCTCCCGAGGTCTCTCCAGGTCCAGGACTCACGGTTTATTGACTCTTTTAAAACTCATCTTTTGTTTCTCCGACGGGAAACTCTACTGAATGAAAATACCCTCTTTCCCCTTCAGCACGCTATAAAGTGGGGGTGATTCGGTGGCGGATATACCGCAAAAAACACACTTTTTTGACTTCCAAGAAACACAAACTGAACGGGAAGAAGAGTACTTTCTGGCTTGCAGCTGGGCGGGCTCTTTAACGCACCAATCACAGAGTAGCTCTTCTCTATAAATACCAGGCATCTGACTTACTCTAGCCCAATTGTTTTCTTCTGATTCGTAGAAAACGTCTGCTAGAATGTCGGAAACGGCGCCTGTTGCCACTCCTGCTGTGTCCGCTCCTGGGGCAAAAACCTCTGCTAAAAAGCCGAAGAAGGCGGCAGGAGGCTCTAAAGCCCGCAAGCCTTCGGGTCCCAGCGTGACCGAGCTGATCACCAAGGCGGTGTCCGCTTCCAAGGAGCGCAAAGGGCTCTCTTTGGCCGCTCTTAAGAAGGTTTTGGCTGCCGGAGGGTACGATGTGGAGAAGAACAACAGCCGCATCAAGTTAGGACTTAAGAGTCTGGTGAGCAAAACGATTTTGGTGCAGACAAAAGGTACCGGTGCCTCGGGTTCCTTCAAACTTAACAGGAAGCCGGGTGAGACTAAGGAGAAGGCACCGAAGAAGAAGCCAGCGGCAAAGCCTAAGAAACCAGTTGCCAAGAAACCCGCCAGCGCTGCCAAGAAACCCAAAAAGGCTGCGGCTGTGAAAAAGAGCCCGAAAAAAGCCAAAAAACCAGCGGCTTCCGCAGCCAAGAAAGCGGCCAAGAGCCCCAAAAAGGCCAAAACTACCAAGCCCAAAAAGGCAGCTAAGAGCCCGGCTAAGGCCAAGGCGGTGAAGCCTAAGGCTGCCAAGCCGAAGCCAACCAAACCTAAAGCAGGAAAGGGTAAGAAGGCAGCGCCCAAGAAGAAGTAAAGGGATTTGAAAAAGAAAATAGAGTCTAACTCGTGCAAACAAACCCAACGGCTCTTTTAAGAGCCACCCACCTTTTCTAAAAGGAGCTGAAACATTCGTGCATTCACCGTCACAGGAGTAACAAATTTTCCCCCCTTTGTGACTAAATAATACAAAATACTGGAAATAATACAAAGTAACTTAAAAAGTTACTTTTGTCGTTCTGAGGGAAGCTAAGAGGAAATATTTATGGATACTGTTTCTAAGCGCTTACTCCTGTTCGGAATACTCCCCCGTACATTTTTAAGTGGTGCTCAGGTCATTCTTTGTTCTGCCTACAGAGGGGGAGGGTAGGAGATCTAGTGAGGGGACAAAGGGTAAATGTTTGACTTAGAAACAATCACCTGACTGGCTGTGGGAAGCAGGACTAAATTGGTGGAGAGTTTGAAAAGCCCGCGCTGTGCAATGATTGGTCCATCTCCCGCCCTGGGTTTAAAGCAGGGCACCTAGCGCTGACATACACGTTTAAAATCTGAACACGTATATCTTGATGAAGAGGGTGTATGAGAGTCTTTCGTAGTTTTGTTTTCACTGTTTAATACACAGCGCGTTTAGCCATTATTTTATGTTTTATTCCCTCTCGCTACCAATCTTCCTCCTCCCCCGTGTTAGATATGCCTATGGCTGCCTAGTTAATATTAGAAGATCAAAACCTTTTTTCGGTTCGCTAACCGATAGTGACCTAGTGAACCATGCTGCCATTTACTAATTTAAAGCATTTATAAAGAGGACATGTAGGGCGAAGAACCTTAGAGTGCCAAGGTTTTAAAAACCCACAAATTAGGAATCACTGCACGACTGACTCATTTGGAGGTCATATCCACCACACAAGCGATGAAATCCCTATATTCATATGTGCAATGCAGGTGTCCTTTCAGGAACGCTTCAGGATCACTACACATTTACTGCACAGCTGTGCTCTTCACCAACCAGTTTTCACTGTGATACTCTAGACACGTCTCCTCAGTCGGGTTTTACAACTGTTCAGCGTACCTTGCAAGGATATGCTTTTCAGTAGTCGTGAGAACAGTCTCTTCTCTCCCCCCCCCCCCCATTTTCCTAATGCTCAAAGATGCCTAAAACAGTCTGTATTAGCTATAACTTTCAGAAAGTTATGAAGTTGAGAACAATAGAAAGAGAATCTTTTGTTAGGTATACACAGTAAGTCTATACTAGGAGTTCTAAGCAAAGTTATAGGGATTAAATTCTCCTGAACTGTTTTTAAAAACCTGCTCATTTCCCGCTGTAAATATTCAGTAAAAGGCTCTGGAGAATTCCTCAAATCAGGAACTGGAGGAAAATGAAGGAATAAATTAAGTTAATTTAGACTTCAAAGACTTTATTCTTATCCACACTTGCCTGCTCTACAGTATTTTCACTACGATATACCCTGGAGATTAAGATCAAACACAAACCTGTAGTGCTAGAAGGTTGCCTTCGTGCTCCTTGGTGAGGAGTAGGGTAGCTTTTGGAAGGGAAGTTGTAGGCCTTGACTTTAAAGCTGTACACATTTAACCATCCTATTTAACCACCAAGAAAACTAGTAGCTGAAATAGAGCAAATAAAGCTTTAGATTGTAGTAAAAGGTCTAGTTAGTGTTTGTCTGAAAATGAAAACCTACTTTTTCTATACATTAGTTGTTCTGCGTAGGAGTAAATAAAATAGTAATACAGCTCCTCCGTGGAGAGAGTGGGTGGCTCTTAAAAGAGCCTTTGGGTTATAGCCGAAAAAAAATTTGAAAGTTTACTTAGAACTAGTGTACTTTGTGACGGCCTTAGTGCCCTCAGACACGGCGTGTTTGGCCAGCTCCCCCGGCAGAAGCAGGCGCACAGCGGTCTGGATCTCCCGGGAAGTGATGGTCGAGCGCTTGTTGTAATGCGCCAGGCGAGACGCTTCCCCCGCAATACGTTCGAATATGTCGTTTACAAAGGAGTTCATGATCCCCATCGCCTTAGAGGAGATACCGGTGTCAGGATGAACTTGCTTCAATACCTTATACACGTAGATAGAGTAACTCTCCTTCCTGGTCTTTCTCCTTTTCTTATCTCCTTTCTTCTGAGTCTTGGTCACAGCTTTCTTCGAGCCCTTTTTGGGAGCAGGAGCAGATTTTGCCGGCTCTGGCATAGTAGCAATTTATCGTTTGCTGAATAGCTCAAGAACAATAGCATGCGGATGGCACAGCTACCCTTGTATATATAGGGAGCGTATGCAAACGAGTAGCTTTTGCAGTCTGACTTCCTATTTGATACAAGAAACAAATGGTCTCAGCACCGGCACATACGACTTCATAATTGGTCATCTTCAGATACCATGTCACCATTGGTTGTTATTTTTTTCAGCCAATCAAAAAGCAATTTATCAACCAATAGTTGGAAGCAGTATTTGCAAATGTTTCGCTTTAGGTGCAGTCCTACTAAAGCTTTTAAAACTGTAAAGCTAGAGCCGAAGTCGAATTCAGGAATGGCTTATAGCTGTTTATATTATAGGGGAACACAAATCCCTGTAGACGCTACTCTCAATCCCTAAGGATCATTGGGGTCTACTCCTAAATTAGTAATGAAACTAAAAAAAAAAAAAAATTATGATCTTTCTCTATTATAGGTACAAATTATACAAATGTACTCTAAATAGTGCATTTGTGAAAAGTCATTATAAAGTTCCATATTTGTTTATCAATAATCCTGAGGTTAAATTAATCCAGTCTACAGGTTACTTTTTAAAATTAGGTTTCAGAGTAGCAGCCGTGTTAGTCTGTATTCGCAAAAAGAAAAGGAGTCCTTGTGGCACCTTAGAGACTAAGGTGCCACAAGTACACCTTTTCTTTTTTTAAAATTGTGTTTCCTTAATACTTGCCAGTGGGATCTAAAATTTACCTTGATTCTTTCCTTGTTGTCACTGGTAATTATATGTTTTTACAGGCCAAATCTGTGGCTTCAGTTGTAGCTGCACATGAAGACGTTGTAGGCTAATGAAATCACACAGTTATAACTGTGATCAGAATTTGGAGATGAGGTAACACAAGAGCAATTAAAGAAATAATTTGGACTGTGGAGTATTCATTATTGCTGATGATCATTGAGAATAAAAAAAAAACTATAAAAACAGTTTTTCAGAATAAACGATGAATTTAAAGTGGTGGCAGTTGGGTGAAAAAAATTGTAAACAACAAATTTGATGTGGAAATATTTGAGATGCAATAAAATGGAAATCCTTTATAAGAACAATAGGTGAAGGTTAAAATGACAAAATGATACTATAATTAGGACCACAGAGGTCTGCCTGTGTGTAACTCATTGCAGGACCAATGAGCCAGGGAATATCTAGCTTTATTGAAGTCAATGAGTTTTTGGCCTTGACTTCAGTGAGGCCAGAATTTCACCTGTCATCCTGCAAAGACAAAATGCTTAATGCTGTACTTTCCTATTGACTTCTTGTGATTAAAATTAAATACATTGCATGTGCTTTCAGGATACCAGCTTAGTTAGCACACACTTGGTATTTTCTTTTGTTTTACATGGACTGTGTGCGTCATGTAAAACAAAGTTAGATTCAAGACCTCTATATATTACTAATCAAAATGTAAATTTGTTTATTGAAATCTAACCAGGGTAGCTGTGATAATAAAAATAATGTGTAAATTCAACATTGAATAATAGTATTATTATGAATAAGAAAATGTAATGATTTAATACAATCAAAGTATCTTCAAAGTGGACATCTATATTTTTATTATGGAATTGTGGGGAGTTGATTTTATACAAATATATATTCTTTAATGAGTCATTCTAAACCATAGTTAGGTGTTGTTATCCTACACTTTCAAATCCAAAGGTTAGAGCCATTCCAATTTTCAGTCAAGCACTGTAGCAATAGGGTAGTCTATTTTATCTACTTTCTCTACATTGTAAATTATGTTTAAATTGTTTAATAAAAGCCACTGCTGTTTGGTTCAGTTGTTTACATTTATCAAACAGAAACTGAAGTGATCTAACATTATTATTGGACTATGCACATTTTCCTTTCTTCCACCCTAGTTTTCCAGAAAACTGACTTTTTCCTTAACCACAGTAAATGCTCATTGCCTAGATCATTAGTAATTCATGTTCATGATGCAGGGTTTGTCAAAATCACTCACCTATAGACTAACTCAGTTCCAACTGAACTCAATAGAATGGGATTTTTTTTTTTACCAGTTACTGCAGTTGAAGCAGTTAGGCCACATCTCAGTGCTTTTGAGGAAAATCCCACCCTAAAATCCTTAAGTGATGTTATCAAACCAATATGGTGTGAAAAATCTATTTACAAACTGAGGTTACTGTTTCTATCACCTTTCTTTTTTTAATTTATATAGTTTACAAAGTCTATTAGGATTTTCTATAACTTCATCCTGAAAACATGTGTTTAATTTTCATATAAATAATACCATTTACTTCATAAAGCTTTTTGTTTAGTGCCTTGTTTTGAAAGAGAATTTAAAAATATATAATAAATGTGTCCGAGGAAGGCATTATTTGGTGATAACACGCAAAATTGTAAGAAATGTTGAGAAACATAACTTCTGCCCCTTAATTAAGGGCGGCTGAGAAAGCTTCTGTGAAAGTTTTCTGCTGATGCAAGGAAAACAGGGACAAAACGATTAAAAATTAGAAAATGCACAAAGAAAATGTGATACTAACAAATTATATGACAAATATCTTTTAATTGAAAAAAAATCTGTGACACCTTTATCCACCTCTGGTTATATTTACTTCTATCTTTATACTGTAAACTCTCAGGAATTATATAAATAATCCATCACTATTTTGATCATCTGTAAATATTAAATATTTTTTAAATAAAATCACTGTTTTCAAAGGTGAAAGTGGGATTTAACAAACAAAAACAACAATCAATAACAAAACCAAGCAAGCAAGCAAACAAACAAGCTTCCCTGGGCTCTCTTTATATAACAAATACTATATCATAATAAGCCAATAAATCCCCTCCCCAACTCTTTCTACTCCACTTTTTTTTAAAATTACTCTTCTAGGTTACATTGTTGCATCAAATTGCGGAGAAAAAAACAATCAACAACAAGAAAAAACAAAACAAAATGCAGAGATAAGGAAAAGTAAAAGTGCTATATATTTCATGACTGATTTCAAGAAAATCAATATCACTTGTGATTTGTGGTGATCAGCAGCCAAATGCTAGCCTGGGAGTGGGCCCAGTTTGCTGCCCCCCCCTCACCTGTAGGGTGGGTTTTACCTTGTGACTCTGCCTTGATGTGCCAATCTAGTTGGTTTGTGCCCTGGGCCCATCACTACTCCGGTAGGGCAATGTGGTGGCTGGACTGATCACCCTGATCTGGAGCTAGGGCTGACACCCCTTGGCTTGGTTCTTGCTTCTGATACAGTTGGAGACCCTTTCTATTTGAGCATTCCCCTATGGTTGCGATCTCGCCCTCATCTTCTCTGGGACACTAGCCATTCTTGCAGCCTGAACATATGCACAACATAGCAACTGGTATGTGTGGAAGTGAAAATGGAAACCTTCAACCACTGGCAATAGGTGGTATGCCCGGTGTTGATGCTGTTGGCAACTTTATCCCTCTGGCATGTGGTCTGATGTAATGAGAAATCTATTGAGGAGCGGCCCGTCCCCCTCCACATACAATATTCAACCAGGGTCCTTTCCTACAGCAGTTTAATGGATTGAAGCCCTGCTTCAGCCTTATAAACTTTAGTTTGAGGTTTGCAGACTTATAGCTATATTAGGGCAAACCCCTAACTGGAGCAAAGGGGCAGGAGTCTTTATCCATGAGAGTGCAGCCTTTTACATTCTAATGTACAATACAAGCTAGGGGACCACAATAAACAGTTACTATTACCACACCTGGCTGAATCCCACGCTTCCCAAGGGAAACCAAGACAATGAAGGTATGAATAGATCATCTAGTGAAAGGTGCTTGAAAAACCCTGTGAGAACAGTACACTAAGCAGACACTGGTATGAGATGTGGGAAGGGGCTTGTATGTAAGCTGTGCAGAACTCTGGTTTTTAGTTTACGTTGTCTGATGTAATGTCTCAGGAGAGACTTCTCTTTGCTTACAGAACTAAAGCAACTTTGCTTTTCAGTAAGGAGCCACCTCTATGTTAATATTTCTGTCATGCTGGAAATATGGATAACGTGGTAGCCCCTGATGTCCTCTGTCCCTCCATGGTCATGAGACAGTAAGCCATGTCTCCAAAGCATGATAAAGCGCAGCCTTCAGCTTTGCAGGCCTGTAGTCTTATCTGTTAAATGGGAGAATCTAAAGTAGAATCCTCTGAGCCTGATGGCCTCATTGAGTCCTCATGGCAAGGCATTAGTGAAGGTGGTAGTTTAACCCCTCCTCCCCGTTTCCCTGCCAATGCCTGGATTAGTAGATTATGCCTTAGAAGGTATTAAATGGGTCCGTCTCTGTCCTTGCATACCAGTCCTGTTCAAGCACATTGGTCAGGGCCAGTGCACAATTCTTCCAAGGAGACGGGTGTTTCATGTACCCACAGCCTGGTTCCAGTGTGAGAGCACCAGTCACTTACTGCATGAATTGAACACTCTTTACAAGATTCCTGAATGGGGAAAATGGCTCAAGTTTGGAATTTCTTCTATATCACTCCTTGTGTGCCCTCAAGTGGGCATCGGGAGTGCAGACCTCATGCTGAGCTGAGCAGAACTACCTTTGGGATGGAATCCTACTTGCCCTAAATGGTCCATACTTGTGACGTGCACACTGTAATATGAACAGAGGCTTGTTTGACCTCCCTGACAGGAACTGGAATATACTTAACTCCTCTTGGTGGAAAGATTTAAGAGCAGGACACCAGGGCTTAGTCTATCTCATGTCTTACCCTGTGGAAGTGAGAGATTCCTCTTCCTAGCATGGGGCACAGCAACCTTCACAGGGAGGGGAAGGAGTCAGGCATTATCCTATAGGAACCACGCTGCCAATACACTTGATGTGGTGCTAGCTGGAGTTTGAGGTCCCTTCTCATCTCAACCACTGAAAGAGAGAGGGATGCTAGTGGGTGAGTGGAAGTGCCCAGAGACCTTTCTAGTGTGATTGGCTTCCTGAGCAGTGGAGGGTCCAAGAATTGGCAAAGGATCAGTGGAGTGGGAGTGACTGTGGTGATCTGTTTCCCCATGGGGACCTTGGATGTAATTTGAATAATAAAATTGCTGCCTGGTTAAAACTCATACATTTCCTTGTTTTCTTCCATGTGGGGAGCACACCAAATGAATGAATTGGGGAGGGGGGAACCAAAACCAACCAACCAACAAAACCTACACCTCCCAAGATGGAAACAAAGGAAAAATAAAAATAAAACAGTGCTGTATTTCATGACTGACTTTAAGAAAACCTTTATCACTGGTGATTTGCAGAGATCAGCAAACCAAAGACAACCTGTTACTATGTAATTCACTAATTACCGTGTATGTGTACCTGGGCAAATATACATAGATTGCATAATTTTGGGTAGATGTGGGTATTTTTCCCAGTACCTTGGTCCAAGTAAGTAAAAACCTAGCCCTTACAAAATCACACACAACCCCCACCCCCTTTGTGCCCACTTTATAAAAGAAAGGCTACCTATATTTCCCCCACACTCCCACAACTCCCTTTGTGAAACAGATTAATTAGATTTCATAGAATCATAGGAGTGGAAAGGACCTCAAGAGGTCATCCAGTCCAGTCCCCTGAACTCAGGAGAGGAGCCTGCTTTTCTGAGTGCCGGTTCTGTAACCATTCAAATCAGTAGTCACACCCTGGCAGCGACATCATTCACATTATGTGAGGAGACAGAAAACAGAACCAACGTAGGTACCCAGCCTCGTCCCTTATGATTAGATCTGAATGTAGCAGATTTTGAACCCTCCTTTGTTCAAATTTTGGAAAATGGCGACGAATGTCGGAGAGGCTTAGAGAGAGGGGGAGAAAGAAATCTGTCAGTGAACCCGATTGGTCATATTTTGCCGCAGATTCCTACTTGAAACCGGGAAGGAGGGGAAGCTTTACAAAGCCACACAATAGCAGCCATCCCCACCCCACCCCACGGGAAGCCGCGTTATCGAAAGGGAAAATATTCAAAAGACAAGCAGAAAAGACATTGTAAAGAGATTCCTAATTTGACCAGCAGCACGCTGAGAGAGACCCAGCCGTGTCAGGAAACGTGGGCTTCCAGGGCAGTTATAATGATTAGCGCTAGCCTGAGTCTCCTAATCCTAAAGCTGTCAATTTTTTTTAGCCTGCTTGCTAAAGGAAACCGGGGGGGGGAAGCTGGAATGTTTTGCCTGCCTAGCACCGTCCCGTCCCAACCGCCGCATGCATGGACAGCGAAGAGCGAGGGGGGAGGAAAGGTGCAAATAGCCCGCCCTTTTTCCTCTGCAGTTCTCAATCAGGTCGTACTTCAGGCAATATACAGAGACGGCCACCCATTCTCGCTTCACAGCTTTGTCTGTAATCCTAGCGAACATGTCTGGTCGTGGTAAGGGAGGCAAGGGTCTCGGAAAAGGAGGCGCTAAGCGTCATAGAAAGGTGTTGAGGGACAATATCCAGGGCATAACCAAGCCAGCAATTCGCCGTTTGGCTCGTCGTGGGGGTGTAAAGCGCATTTCAGGTCTCATTTATGAGGAGACTCGGGGAGTGCTGAAAGTATTTTTGGAGAACGTGATCCGAGATGCTGTTACTTACACTGAGCATGCGAAGCGGAAGACTGTGACTGCTATGGACGTTGTTTATGCACTGAAGCGTCAAGGTCGTACTCTGTACGGATTTGGAGGCTAAACCCGTGCCTGTAATAGTCTGTTAGAAAACATTTATAACCCAAAGGCTCTTTTCAGAGCCACCCACACTTTCATGAAAAGAGCTGTTGTTCTTGGAGAACTCTTGGACAAGTGGTATTCATGCCTTGTTTATATATTCCTTAATCAAACTAATAATCTAAGGTGAAGCGAAACTTATAGAATGATTGCACTATTTGCGCTATAAATAAAAGGTAAGGTAGTCCTTTACTTTTCCACTGGGGAAGTACTTGCAACACACACACCCCACGCCAGCGTGAGGACTCCGTGAAAGCCGCACACACGGCTCAAAATGTATGCGAGCGTACCTACATGCAAAAGAGGAACCATAGAAGGACGATGTTGTATGTTAGCTTGCGGGAGTTATAATAGAGGAACTACCCCGACCCACGAACTACAGGGAAAAAGGGGGGTTTCCGATAATAAAGCAGAGTATAACACCTTAAGTGTTCGTGCATTAAGCTTAAAAAAAAAAAAAAAAGCCCATGAATATCCTAGGCCAACAGCGAGCTGTTTTACCTTCCGCAAGGATAACATACTATGTATGTACCTTTCCAAGCCACTTAAAATATTAAAGCAGGGATACAGCTCTTTTCCGTGTAAACGTGGTGGCTCTTAAAAGAGCCTTTGGGTTTTTAAGTGGTTGCAAAAGAGGGGCTTTACGCTCTTTCCCCACGGATGCGCCGGGCCAACTGGATATCTTTAGGCATAATCGTGACTCTCTTAGCATGAATAGCACACAGGTTGGTATCCTCGAAAAGACCAACTAGATATGCCTCACTAGCCTCCTGCAGAGCCATAACAGCCGAACTCTGGAAGCGCAAGTCAGTCTTGAAATCCTGGGCGATTTCACGCACCAGGCGCTGGAAGGGCAACTTGCGGATGAGCAGCTCAGTAGATTTCTGATAACGGCGAATCTCTCGTAGGGCCACAGTACCGGGGCGATAACGATGGGGCTTTTTCACTCCCCCAGTAGCAGGCGCGCTCTTCCGAGCAGCCTTAGTAGCCAACTGTTTACGAGGGGCTTTACCACCGGTAGATTTACGGGCGGTCTGCTTGGTCCTGGCCATTCTGCACAATCACTTCTCTTAACTCTGAAAACAAGAAGCAAAATGAATCGAGCCGAGCGCGCTGACCGCTCTTTATAGACAAACTCTGTCTCTTGATTGGATGAGAAAGAGACGACAACTCTCATTGGACTATTCAAAATAAATGTGCAAAGCCCGCGTTATTCACAGAAAGCTCCGATTAAGGCACGTCAGTAATACCCCCGGAAGTGTGGATGGGGTAGCTGTACAGAGGAATTTCTTAAGTGACCGATCGATTGAATTATATTATAATTCATGGATCTCATAAACGCATGGCCACTTTTTTTCTGACCGTCTCCTCACTGAACATTTGGAAGGAGAGAGAACTAAAATTATTTTAAATGTTAAAGACTGATTTCAAGGGTGATGATTTCGTTATTTTGCAAATGGAAAGAAACCGCATGAACCAGTGTTGGAAAACAGAGCGGACTGGCGAGGAGAAGATTCTGTGAGCCAGAAAGGAGGGCAGCAGGGAAGCAATTCCGTGACGTGTCCCCCTCACAGCACTCCCAAGAGTGCTAGAATTGGAGCTTTCTGTGATGGCCATGCGTTTATGAGATCCATGAATTATAATATAATTTCTTAAGTCACATTTCTTAAGTGACATTTCTTAAGTCACATTTCTTAAGTGACCGATCGATTGAATTATATTATAATTCATGGATCTCATAAACGCATGGCCATCACAGAAAGCTCCAATTCTAGCACTCTTGGGAGTGCTGTGAGGGGGACACGTCACGGAATTGCTTCCCTGCTGCCCTCCTTTCTGGCTCACAGAATCTTCTCCTCGCCAGTCCGCTCTGTTTTCCAACACTGGTTCATGCGGTTTCTTTCCATTTGCAAAATAACGAAATCATCACCCTTGAAATCAGTCTTTAACATTTAAAATAATTTTAGTTCTCTCTCCTTCCAAATGTTCAGTGAGGAGACGGTCAGAAAAAAAGTGGCCATGCGTTTATGAGATCCATGAATTATAATATAATTCAATCGATCGGTCACTTAAGAAATTCCTCTGTACAGCTACCCCATCCACACTTCCGGGGGTATTACTGACGTGCCTTAATCGGAGCTTTCTGTGAATAACGCGGGCTTTGCACATTTATTTTGAATAGTCCAATGAGAGTTGTCGTCTCTTTCTCATCCAATCAAGAGACAGAGTTTGTCTATAAAGAGCGGTCAGCGCGCTCGGCTCGATTCATTTTGCTTCTTGTTTTCAGAGTTAAGAGAAGTGATTGTGCAGAATGGCCAGGACCAAGCAGACCGCCCGTAAATCTACCGGTGGTAAAGCCCCTCGTAAACAGTTGGCTACTAAGGCTGCTCGGAAGAGCGCGCCTGCTACTGGGGGAGTGAAAAAGCCCCATCGTTATCGCCCCGGTACTGTGGCCCTACGAGAGATTCGCCGTTATCAGAAATCTACTGAGCTGCTCATCCGCAAGTTGCCCTTCCAGCGCCTGGTGCGTGAAATCGCCCAGGATTTCAAGACTGACTTGCGCTTCCAGAGTTCGGCTGTTATGGCTCTGCAGGAGGCTAGTGAGGCATATCTAGTTGGTCTTTTCGAGGATACCAACCTGTGTGCTATTCATGCTAAGAGAGTCACGATTATGCCTAAAGATATCCAGTTGGCCCGGCGCATCCGTGGGGAAAGAGCGTAAAGCCCCTCTTTTGCAACCACTTAAAAACCCAAAGGCTCTTTTAAGAGCCACCACGTTTACACGGAAAAGAGCTGTATCCCTGCTTTAATATTTTAAGTGGCTTGGAAAGGTACATACATAGTATGTTATCCTTGCGGAAGGTAAAACAGCTCGCTGTTGGCCTAGGATATTAATGGGCTTTTTTTTTTTTTTTTTAAGCTTAATGCACGAACACTTAAGGTGTTATACTCTGCTTTATTATCGGAAACCCCCCTTTTTCCCTGTAGTTCGTGGGTCGGGGTAGTTCCTCTATTATAACTCCCGCAAGCTAACATACAACATCGTCCTTCTATGGTTCCTCTTTTGCATGTAGGTACGCTCGCATACATTTTGAGCCGTGTGTGCGGCTTTCACGGAGTCCTCACGCTGGCGTGGGGTGTGTGTGTTGCAAGTACTTCCCCAGTGGAAAAGTAAAGGACTACCTTACCTTTTATTTATAGCGCAAATAGTGCAATCATTCTATAAGTTTCGCTTCACCTTAGATAATTATTAGTTTGATTAAGGAATATATAAACAAGGCATGAATACCACTTGTCCAAGAGTTCTCCAAGAACAACAGCTCTTTTCATGAAAGGGTGGGTGGCTCTGAAAAGAGCCTTTGGGTTATAAATGTTTTCTAACAGACTATTACAGGCACGGGTTTAGCCTCCAAATCCGTAGAGAGTACGACCTTGACGCTTCAGTGCATAAACAACGTCCATAGCAGTCACAGTCTTCCGCTTCGCATGCTCAGTGTAAGTAACAGCATCTCGGATCACGTTCTCCAAAAATACTTTCAGCACTCCCCGAGTCTCCTCATAAATGAGACCCGAAATGCGCTTTACACCCCCACGACGAGCCAAACGGCGAATTGCTGGCTTGGTTATGCCCTGGATATTGTCCCTCAACACCTTTCTATGACGCTTAGCGCCTCCTTTTCCGAGACCCTTGCCTCCCTTACCACGACCAGACATGTTCGCTAGGATTACAGACAAAGCTGTGAAGCGAGAATGGGTGGCCGTCTCTGTATATTGCCTGAAGTACGACCTGATTGAGAACTGCAGAGGAAAAAGGGCGGGCTATTTGCACCTTTCCTCCCCCCTCGCTCTTCGCTGTCCATGCCTGCGGCGGTTGGGACGGGACGGTGCTAGGCAGGCAAAACATTCCAGCTTTTTTTTTCCCCCCCCCCCACTGGTTTCCTTTAGCAAGCAGGCTAAAAAAAATTGACAGCTTTAGGATTAGGAGACTCAGGCTAGCGCTAATCATTATAACTGCCCTGGAAGCCCACGTTTCCTGACATGGCTGGGTCTCTCTCAGCGTGCTGCTGGTCAAATTAGGAATCTCTTTACAATGTCTTTTCTGCTTGTCTTTTGAATATTTTCCCTTTCGATAACGCGGCTTCCCGTGGGGTGGGGTGGGGATGGCTGCTATTGTGTGGCTTTGTAAAGCTTCCCCTCCTTCCCGGTTTCAAGTAGGAATCTGCGGCAAAATATGACCAATCGGGTTCACTGACAGATTTCTTTCTCCCCCTCTCTCTAAGCCTCTCCGACATTCGTCGCCATTTTCCAAAATTTGAACAAAGGAGGGTTTAAAATCTGCTACATTCAGATCTAATCATAAGGGACGAGGCTGGGTACCTACGTTGGTTCTGTTTTCTGTCTCCTCACATAATGTGAATGATGTCGCTGCCAGGGTGTGACTACTGATTTGAATGGTTACAGAACCGGCACTCAGAAAAGCAGGCTCCTCTCCTATTTCACAAAGGGAAAGTTGAGAGTGGGGGTGGCTGGAAGAGACCCTTATCCTTGCTTTAATTTATAAAGTCGAAACAAAGGTTTCATGTTTATTATTGTAAAAGGGCTAGATTTTGAATTACTCAGTAGAATGTCGGGGGGGGTGGGAAGGGAACCACACATATACTGTGTATATATATATTTGTCCAACTAATTGGAAAGCTAGCCCATATATATATTGCCCAGGCCCCAAGACAAAACAGTGAACGTTCTACACAATAATGGGTTACCTTAGCTTTGTTGATCTCTGCAAATCATAGGTGGTAATGATTAAATGTTTTATCAGTCATATAATATTAGCACCTTTTCCTCCCAGTTACACACACACTGCTGTGTTAGTGCCTCTCTCTCTAGTCTTTTTTATATGCTATCCAGCACTTCCAGCTTCTGGGTAAAATCAATAACTATAGAAATGAACTTGAAGGCCTCTGGCTTTTCTCCCTTATTGACCTGCTTGGAGTAAGTTTTGTTTCTGGTTGGTTGGTTCATATTTGGGAGGTGTTTTGTTGGGGTTTTTTGGTGCTGTGAAAAACACAACAAGCTGTGACACTGCTTACTGATCATTTGGTCTTGTAATTATACGTGAAATACAGCAGCAGTTTTTCCATCCTTATATTTTGTTTCTATTTTCATGGATGTTTCAATTTGTTCTTTCAGGGTTGCAGAGATTACAGTATGAAATTAAACTGCACAGGAGAAACTGAGACGCATGTAGCTAGACCTCATGGTTGTTTTGTTTGTGTATTGTTTCCTGTTTGCCCTTTTGAATATATTAAATATATAGTAGAATAACTTTTATTTTATTTAGTTATTAAATTACTTATTTATAAAATATCAATATTATTATTAATATTACAATCTGATTCTGATAACAGAATAATGATTTTTAAGAACAAGGTCTTTTCTCACAACTGTCAGGAGCTAAAATAAACAAATACAATTAAACTAGCCATAAAATGAAAATAAAATAAAAATTTAAATGGCTGACTATAAATCCCTTTCCCTTCCAGTTTCTCAAGTCATTCCCTTGCCCAGGCAAATTGAATGTATACATATATTTTTTCTCTCAAAACTGTACATTAATAATTAATAATAATTAATCAATTTAATTTAAGCCCAAAAACTTAGGTAATGTAGAGTTAAGGTTGCCAAGCATTACCTTCTCCTTTTCCAGAAGTTGGAGAGTGGACAACCTGAAACCTCTGAAAACCAGAAAATGGTAAATTAAAGTTTATATTGCTCCCCCGATGCACCCCTAATGCTTGAATTAACCACTGGAAATGGTTCATTAATGATAATGCCTTAAAAAGTAAACACGAGAAATGAATAAGAGAATATGCTCATGTTTATGTTTGGTCTTATCCTGGGGATTGTTAGCAGTCTGGTGGCATACATAACAGTGGTCTCCAGGACTTAGTGGGGGATAGGTGAAGATAATGGTCATAGGAATTGTTAGGACAAGAAAGAAAGGGTGGTAACATTTTGCAGGTTTGGGATGGCCTGTTTGGAGTAGGCTTTGAGTGTCAGCCATGTGTAGGTAACTCCTGTTGGCTATGCCTGAACTAAATCCAAGTTTTTGCCTTAGTGAACAGAAGTTGTTAGACTTTGTCATATAGTGCTCATTGTGCTCTGTTCCCACCATATTCTGAAGTATCTATGAGTGTAGAGTGCTAGTATGTTTGTTGTTAACATTTTGGGACATCAATCAAAGAGGGCACAATAAAGATTGTGTTGTGTACCTTGACTTTTTAACTTCAGCTATCAGAGGTTTAAGTTTACCAACCTTCCACAATGTGGAGGGGCACTAGGCAGTGCTGGGCAACCTGTATTAACAAAGTTTTTGGATAGTAAATTTCCTTGTTTTATTAAAACGTAATTTCTCAGCATCCTCATATTTTACAGACTCTCCCTCCACTTCTTCTGGTTCCTTGGCAATAGTTACCCCAGCCAGAGACGGCACTGGCTGCACATTAATCTCTTCATTGTCAACGCGTCATCTCAAGGACTTTTCACATGTCCAACACAGCTTAACCCTTCCTCCCCAGCATGCCTCCCTACATAGGAGCAGGCTGAGGAGTTCAGAAGCAGACAGAGGAACAATGAAGGGGCTGACATACAGTCAGTAGCAGCAGTTTTTGAAGGGGGACAGAAATAGGGGCGAGGGCATGGCTGTATTATTTTGGAAAGGGCAGAGCTGAACTTCCCTGTGTCACCCAATTCACACCTCCGACTCTCTAGACTCGCTTTGTGCACACAATTGACTGCACTGCTCTGACTTCCCCTTCCCTCTAAGAGCAGCAGTATGGGGGCCTGTAGGATTAACCTAGAGCCTCCTACTGCTGGAGACAGCATGGAGCATGAGGGGAGTTCTGTGTTATTCCTGTGTTCAGAGACCAGTAGAGGGAAGGGGAGCCAGATACCCCTCCTTCAGCTTGGTGAAGTAGCCATGGGCTATCTAAATAGTGCTGGGGATGAGCTGATGATCGTGGTACATGTGGGTACCAGTGATATAAGGAAATGTAGGAGAAAGGTCCTGGAATTTTGGCTGCTAGTTAAGAGATTAAAGTCCAGGATGTACATGGTAGCATTCTCTTAAATGCTTCCAGTTCCACATGCAGGGCCAGTAAGAAAGGCAGAACTGCAGGGTCTCAATGTGTGGATGAGGCAATGGCATAGAGATGAGGGACGTAGGCTGATTAGAAACTGGGGAACCTTATGGGAAAGGAGTGGCCTATACAGGAGGAATGGGCTCCTCCTTAACCAAAAGGCAACCAGACAGCTGTCACATACAGTTAAAAAAAGAGTGGTGGGGGAATGCCAACAGGTGCAAAGGAGCACACAGTTTGAGTGGAGATGTCCCTTAGGGATGAATTTATTAAAGGGGGAACACTGTATCCTAGTAAAGAGGACAGAAAAGAAGTTGGCAACGTACAGGTAGGAGGCAATGAGGAACAGTCAAATGTAACAGAGTTCCATTTAAATATAACACCTGAAGGCAAGCAACTGAATACTGACAAAATGTATAAATGCTAATAAAGAAATGTGGAAGTCTTAATATGATGGGTGAACTAGAGTGCCTGGCATTAAATGAGAATATTGATATCATAGACATAACTGAAATTTAGTGGATAAAGGATAATCAATGGGACATTGCAATACCAGGATAAAAATAGATAGGAACGACAACAGAGTAGGTTGCGCTTGTGTGGGAGCGGAATTATATGTTAAAGAAAGAGAAGAGTCAAATAAGATAAAATCTTAAGTGATACAAACTGTACCATAGTATCTCTATGGATAAAAATTCCATGCTTGAATAAAAAGAGTATAGCAGTGGGAATATAGCACTGGCCAAGTGACCTGGATGGTCACAGAGATTGTAAAATGCAAAGGGAAGTTAGAGAGAGGTTACAAAAGCAGAAAACACAATAATAATGAGTTTCAGAGTAACAGCCGTGTTAGTCTGTATTCGCAAAAAGAAAAGGAGTACTTGTGGCACCTTAGAGACTAACCAATTTATTTGAGCATAAGTTTTCGTGAGCTACAGCTCACTTCATCGGATGCATAATGAGTGATTGCAACTATGCCCATATTGACAGGATGAATGTAACCTCAGACCATGATGCAGAGATAAAATTTCTAGACACTATAAATGACTGCATCTTGGAGCAGCTAGTTCTGGAACCCACTTGGGGAAAGGCAATTTTTGATGCAGTCCTAAGAAGAGCAGAGGATGTGGTTCAAGAGGTAACTATAGCTGAACTGCTCAGTAATAGTGACCATAATGTAATTAAATTTAACATCCTTGTAGCATGGATAATACCAAAAAAAAAAAAAAAAAAAAAGAGAAAAAGAAAAAAACCAGCCACAGAAACATTTAACTTTAAAAAAGGAAACTACACAAAAATGAGGACACTTGTTAGACATACATTAAAAGGACCAATCACAAGTGTTAAATGCCTGAAATCAGCATGGGGACTATTTAAATATACCACAACAGAGGCTCAGACTAAATATGTACCCCAAGTCAGAAAAGACAACAAGAGGATCAAAAGAATGCCACGGTGGCTAAACAACAGAGCAATGGAGGCCATTAGAGGCAAAAAGGCATCCTTTAAAATTTGGAAGTCAAATCCTAGTGTGGATAATAGAAACAAAGGTGCACAAACTCTGGTAGGTTAAGTGTGAAAGTATAATAAGATAGGCTGGGAAAGAATTTGAGAAGCAACTTGCTAAAGATGCAAAAAATTAACAGAGAGAACTTTTTAAAGGACATCAGAAGTAGGAAGCCTTCCAAACAGGCACTGGGGCCACTAGATGACAAAGGTGTAAAAGGAGCACAGAGGGTATGTCTACATAGAAATTAAACACTCACAGCTGGCCCATGTCAGCTTACTCAGGCTCGTGGGGGTCGGTCTATATGGGGCTGTGTAATTGCAGTGTAGACATTTGGCTCTGGCTGGAACCAGGGCTCTGGGACCCTCCCCTCTCACTGGGTCTCTCTCTTGTCTCTCTAATACCCTAGGACTAACATGGTTACAATAACATTGCATGCAACAATGGGAGATATTGATTTTTGCCATTTGAAATGGAAAAGTCACAACGTGAAGCAAACGAAGAAAAACTTAACAGCAACATCTATTTCCTGAGCAAATTCAAAAAATAAAATATCATCCCCAGAGGTTTCATCACCTGTAACCCTCTGACCACTAAATAAAAACTACAAATATGCTGAACAGCTCTGCAGAAGGACTTCAGAAAAACGGAGGCCTTGTCTACACTGCCACTTTACACCGCCACAACTTTCTCGCTCAGGGGTGTGAAAAAACACCCCCCTGAGCGCTGCAAGTTCCAGCGCTGTACAGCACTGGTGTAGACAGTGCCCTGGCGCTGGGAGCTACTCCCCTTGTGGGGGTGGTTTTTTTACAGCACTGGGAGAGCTCTTTCCTAGTGCTGGTACCACGACTACACAGCCATGTTAAAGCGCTGCCATGGCAGCGCTTTAACGTTGCTAATGAAGACATACCCTGAGGAACCACTTATTGCACCCCACATAATCAAACAAGAAATCATCACAGGCTCCCACACACTGGAAAACAAAAATAATCTGGGAACCAACAAGGAGATCGTGCAGAAATCCCAAAGCAACTATAAAAAAATTAAAACCAACACCAAAATGAAAAGTGGAACCAACTACAACAACTCCACAACCCACAGAACACCACCTCCAGGAGAAACCATGGCACCAGGACCCACCACGTGAACACTATGTGACACTCCAACATCATCAATTTATCACGACTATCCCTAACTGGAGCTGAATTAACTGTACTCTCCAAGGGACGGGGCTTCTGCCCCACAACAGAAACTGTTACCATACTAACATGTGGAGCACTAAAAGAATTCGTCTGCCAACTTCACCTCAAAGAACTCTTTCATAACAATGATGACACCACCCACAATAATCACATTTCCACAAACAGTCATAAGAAAAAAGAATCATCTTACAGGACAGTGGACAACCCACAATTGATAAATCCACACTATTGATCACTAATTGCTCAGGAAAGAAAAAAAAAAGACTGTGAAATCACATACACCACAATCTCTCCACCATTGACAGGACAGCTATACAGTCCCTGAAATCCAACCAGCAGATAGTGATTAAACCAGCAGACAAAGGGGGTGCCATCATAGTCTTCAACAATGATGTCTATGTTAATGAGGTCAACTGACAACTCTCTGAACTACCAACTATTATAAAGGACTTAAAGAAGACCACACCCCTCAGTTTACCCAGGAAATAAAAGATATCATCAAATACTTTCCCAAACAACTCCAAGGGAAACTCTGTAATCTAATCCCCCACAAACCCAACTCAGCAATCTTCTACATCAGTGGCTCTCAACCTTTCCAGACTACTGTACCCCTTTCAGGAGTCTGACTTAACTTGTGTAACCCCAAGTTTCACTTCACTTAAAAACTACTAGCTTACAAAATACAATCAGTTGCACACATGCAAAATGGGAAATGATACCCTAGGAAGGAGTACTGTGGAAAGGGATTTAGGGGTCATAGTGGAGCATAAGCTAAATATGAGTCAGTGGTGTAGCACTGTTGCAAAAAAAGCAAATATCATTCTGGGATGTATTAGCAGGAGCGTTGTAAGCACAACATGAGAAATAATTCTTCCGCTCTACTTCGTGCTGATTAGGCCTCAACTGGAGTATTGTGTCCAGTTCTGGGTGCCACATTTCAGGAAAGATGTGTACAAATTGGAGAAAGTCCAGAGAAGAGCAACAAAAATGATTAAAGGTCTAGAAAACATGACCTATGAGGGAAGACTGAAAAAACTGAGTTTGTTTAATCTAGAAAAAAGAAGACTGAGAGGGGACATGATAACAGTTTTCAAGTACATAAAAGGTTGTTAGAAGGAGGAGGGAGAAGAATTGTTCTTCTTAACCTCTGAGGATAGGACAAAAAGCAATGGGCTTAAATTGCAGCAAGAGAGAGTTAGGGTGGACATTAGGAAAAACTTTCTGTCAGGGTGGTTAAGTACTGGTATAAATTGCCTAGGGAGGTTATGGAATCTCCATCAGTGGAGATTTTTAAGAACAGGTTAGACAAACACCTGTCAAGAATGGTCTAGATAATACTTCGTCCTGCCATGAGTGCATGGGACTGGACCAGATGACCTCTCAAGGTCCCTTCCAGTCCTATGATTCTAAAATCAGACATAAAAATATAAAAGTGTCACAGCACACTATTGCTGAAAAATTTCTGACTTTCTCATTTTTACCATAAAATTTAAAATATATGGTAAATATATATATTTTAATTATAAAATAAATCAATTGGAATATAAATACTGTGCTTAAATTTCAGTGTATAGTATATAGAGCGATGTAAACAAATCATTGTCTGTATGAAATTTTAGTTTGTACTGACTTCACTAGTGTTTTTTATGTAGCCTGTTGTAAAACTAGACAAATATCTAGATGAGTTGAGGTACCCCCTGGAAGACCTCTGCGTACCCTGAGGGGTACATATACCGCTGGTTGAGAACCACTCTTCTAGATGTTTCCCAAGACATATAAACAAAGGAACCCAGGCAGACCCATCATATCTGGCCAACGCACTCATACTAAGGAATATTGGGACTCATCAAAACTATCCTCAAAACACTCACTCCACAAAAGGCTACCTTCTTCCAGGACACAACCAACTTCTTCCAGAAACTCTGCAACATTAACAACCTACCTCAGAACACTATTCTTGCCACCATGGATGTCACTTCTCTTTACAACAACATCCCTCACAAGGACCCCATGATTGACTGCCACAAATATCTACAAGATAATGGATAACATTCAGGTATCCACCCCAAAAACATCTTCAAACTCATCCATTTCATCCTCACCCACAACAGTTTTACATTCAACAACACTTTGTCCAAACCATTGGAACAACCAAGGGTATTAGGATGGTTCCCCAATATGCAAACTTTCTCAAATGCACCACAAAACCAATGATATATTTGAGATATATCAATGTTATTTTCATCCTCCAGACAGATGCCTAAACTTCTTCATAAATTTCCACCACAACTTCAACAACTGCTACCTCTCCATTTTAACTCTCTGTAGAACACACACTAACTTCATGGACACCACAATCAGCTTCAACAATGGAATCCTACAAACATCTATATACAAGAAACTCATGGATCACCACACTTACCGTCACAGATTGACTAACCACCCCAACACACCAAGACATATATTATCTACAGCCACTCAGATACCACAGAATATGCTCTGAGGAGAAAGTCCAGGATATATATCTTAATACCCATAAAACTGCCTTCACCAAACAAAGGCCCTCCACCAGAGAAGTAGATTGCATCATGGAACGGGCCATCCAAATACTCCAAGAGAAACTGCTTCAATATGGAAATAAAATCCTCTTTGACTGCACACCCCTGGTTGTCATTTACCACCCCACACTGGAACCCATATGGGGCATCATTAAACAGTTACAAACCATACTCAACAGGGACCACATCCTGAAAGAAATTTTTCCTGAACCCCCTCTTCCAGCCTTCAAACAACCCCTAACCTCTCCAAGCTCATCATCAGAAACAAGCTCTCCCACCAGGACATACCAGCTCAAAGTAGCACCAGGTTCTGCCACAACAACAGATGTAAAACCTGCAGACATATCTCCACTGCTATAATGATCAACCCACTCCCCCCCTTCCAGATCCTTGGGCCCTATGCATGCCTATCACAACATGTGGTGTACATCATCCTATGCACTAAATGCCCCAATAAGAACTGTGTGGGTGAAATCAGACAATCACTATGCTCTCGAATGAGCTCACACAGAAAAATGGCAAAAGACAAAAACATCATATTACCTGTGGGTGAACACTTTTCACAAAGAGATCACTCTATATCTGACCTCTCAGTACCCATCCTCAAAGGAAATTTGCACAACACTTTCAAAAGATGAGCCTGGGAGCTTACATTCATAATTTTTCTAGACACTTTTCAATTTTTCAATCATGGACTGAATAAAGACACTGGATTTATGGCTTATTACAATAATCTATACCTTTGCCCAGCTTTTGCCCCCTCCCCCCTCACTTCCCCCTTATGACTGGAGAGGCGTTAACTGGCCACTTCACCTTGAATGGTCCCTTGAAATATCTATTAACTGCTTATGCTAAACAATCTGTTCCATCTTGTATTTAGCTGTGACATTTCCCAGACCTGAAGAAGATCACTGTGGCTTGAAAGCTTATCTCTCTCACCAAAAGTAGTTGATCCAATAAAATATATTATTAATAAGGGTTGTCATGTAGGGCCGTGCTGGCCCCTCAGAGCTCAGAAGCTGTGCCAGATCACAGACCTAAAGGGCAAAGATTGGGAAAGGGACAGTGTTCCTACCCTGAACTCTTGCAGCCCCCTCACCTTTTGCAACACTCCAAAGCTCCTCTCCCACTTTTATCTACTTCAGTCTCCAATTCATGTACTTCCCCACCACTGCTCCAATGTATTTCCTCTTTTATTCCCTTTGTTCCACATTTCTCTGACCTCCTCCACGTGCCTGTTGCTCTGAGCCCCTATACGCCCACTCACAAATTCAACCACCAATTCCACCCTCTTTGACATTCCATGCCCCTGGTAAACCTGGAGGGGCTATGGGAAGAAGGAAGGTAATGGGCCTGTGAGAAGTGCATGTAACAGCTGAAGTCAGGAGAGTGTAGACTCAGGCCTGGTCTACACTTAAAATATAGGTCAATGTAGGTACAGCTCCCAGGGCTGTGAAAAATCCAAACTGTTCAGTGCTCTAGCTATATTGACTTAACCCCTGGTGTAAATGCAGCTAGGTTTGTAGAAGAATGCTACCATCAACTTTACCTATCATTACTTTTGGGGGGAGGGGAGGGCTTGCCCCTGGGAGAGTTCCTAAACTGATGGAAAAACCTCTTCCATAACTGTAGTCTGTGTCTACACAATGGGGTTATGTCAGCATAGCTATGGCACTTTAGGGCATGGCTACACTTGTGAGTTAGGGCACATTAAAGCAGCCCCGGGTGCCCTAACTCACGATGTGTCCACACTGGCAAGACACGTGAGTGCTTGGACTCCGCAGCTGGAGTGCTCTTGGTAATACACCTCAACGAGAGGCATAACGCTTTCAGCATCACAGCTGGAGCGCCACGGCACCAGTGTGGATGCCCTGGTCTGTTAATGCGCTCCGATCTGCCTCCAGAAGTGTCCCAGAATGCCTGTTCTAACCACTCTGGTCATCACTTTGAACTCTACTGCCATGTCCTCAGGTGACCAACCATCAAATCCACCCTTTAAATTCTCTGGGAACTTAAAAAACCCTTTCCTGTTTGCTCAGCAAGGCGTGGAGTGCTCTCAGCAAATCTTTCCAGGTGACCATGCCTCCACAAGCCAGACGATCCCCAGTATGGAGCAATGGCGAGGTGCTGGACCTCATCAGTGTTTGGGGGGAGGAAGCTGTCCAGTCCCAGCTGTGCTCCAGCCATAGGAATTACGATACCTTTGGGCAGATATGAAGGGACATGATGGAAAGGGGCCATGAGCGGGACTTACTACAGTGCAGGATTAAAGTGAAGGAGCTGCGGAATGCCTACCACAAAGGCCTTGAGGCAAACCGCCGCTCCGGTGCTGCCCCCGCAACCTGCAATTTCTACAAAGAGCTTGACGCAATACTTGGAGGCAACCCTACCTCCACTCCAAGGACCACCATGGACACTTCAGAGCCCAGTTCAACAAGGCAGGAGGGGGAAAGCAGGAGCGAGGGTGCTGAGAAGGAGGGAGACAGCCTGGCATCCCTAGATGCATGGAGCCAGGAGCTGTTCTCAAGCCAGGAGGAAGGTAGCCAGTCGCAGCGGCCAGTGCTTGGGGAAGGACAAGCACCAGAGGAGGTGCCCGGTAAGTAGCTTTTATTTTGGGAAGGAAGTTATTTGATGCGGGCTCTTGGGGCAAGGAGGGTTAGGGCTACTTGCATGCCTAGATGCAGAATAGGGTGTTGATGTGCTCTCTCACATCATGGTAATTGGCCTCAGTGATCTCTTCAAAGGTCTCATACAGAAGCTGTGCAATGAGCTTGCGCATGTTCCTTGGGAGAGCTACTGTGCTCCTTGTCACAGTCAGGCTAACATGTCCATGCCTCTGTGCTGTGAAGGGCGGGGAAATCATTGCGGCACACAGGCAAGCTGTATATGGGCCAGGGTGGAAGTCACATTGTAGTAGAAGACCCTCCCTTGCTTCCCAGGTCACCCTCAGCAGTGAGATATCTTCCAGGACGAATTCCTGTGGAAAATGTGGGGACAGTGTTCAGTATAGGGGCCTCCTGCAGCTGTTAGCTCTCCCCAAGGCACAGAAACCCAGAGGACAGTACGTCCATGAAACAATCAGTCCCCCTTGCCCCTGTGCTTACTCACCATTTTGGAGCTCCTGTGGGTTATGTGCGCTCGCTTTGGGATGGGCAAATTCTGCTATTGTGTAAACTGTGCTTGTCTTTAAGTATAGGCGAATCATTGCTCTGTCTGGTGTGAACAATGCTGCCCCTGGTAAGTGTTGCATTTTGCCTTTACAGATGCGACCTTGAGATCTCAGCCGTCTGTGTTATCACCGGCCAAAAGACTCCACAGAATTAGGAAGAGGCCACATAGAAGCAAAGAGGACATGCTGCATAAAGTAATGCAGCAGCCCCTTAATGAAAATCAAAAAGCGCAGGAGTGATGGGAGAGTGAAAGGAGGGTCCACCAGGAGAACGCAGAATGCGGGCACCAAAGTACGGAGCAGCTTCTAAGTATTATGGAGCACCAAGTGGACTCGATACAGGTGCTTGTAGCCATGCAGGCGGAGCACTACCGCGCCCCGCCCCTCCAAAGCCCTTATCCCAAAACTCTTTCCCTTGTGCCCCCATGTGACCTTCAACCCACTTTCTCCCACATCCGGGTTCTTATTGCCACCAGCTGCCTCAAAAACCTGTAGTTTCACCACCCAGCCCGGCAAATTACGACCTTTACCCACTGCACTCAACCCGCATCACTATGCATTTTAGCCAGCCTGAAGTACAGCACTCACTGCACAGCATGCCAGACAGGAAAGAAGAGTATGAGAACAGGACATATGGAAATCTGTGATTGAACCATTCCCCACCCTACCCCCTTGCCCTTTCTGTTTCCCAAACAGTTGTGTTTCTTTTCAATAAATTAATTTTCTTTTCAATAAATGGATTTTTTGGCTTTGAAAACATTCTTTATTATTGCATTAAGTAAAAGACACCTTAGCCCAGGAAAGCAACAGGCACTGCAAGTCAGTGTAGCAAACACTATTCCTACCAACATTGGAACCACTGCTCTTCACTCCCATGCAGGGCACCAAACATTGCTGGTGGCTTTCAGCATCAAATTGCTCCCTCAAGTCATCCCTAATCCTTGCAGTCCCACACTGGGCCCCTCTAATAGCTCTGCTCTCTGGCTGTTCAAATTCAGCCTCCAGGTGTTGAACCTCTGAGTTCCAGGCCTGAGTGAATCTTTCACCTTCCCTTCACAATGTTATGTTATGGAGGGTACAACACGCGGATATTGCTGCGGGGATGTTGTCATCGGGCAGGTCCAGCTTCCCATACAGAGAGCGCCAACGACCCTTTAAACGGCCAAAAGCACACTCCACAGTCATTCTGCACCTTCTGAGCCTGTTGTCGAGCCACTCCTTGCTGCTGTCAAGGCTCCCTGTGTAGGGTTTCATGAGCCAGGGCATTAAAGGGTAAGCAGGGTCTCCAAGGATCACAATGGGCATTTCAACTTCCCCTACGGTGATCTTCTGGTCTGGGAAGAAAGTCCTGGCTTGCAGCTTCCTGAACAGGCCAGTATTCCGAAAGATGCATGCATCATGCACCTCTCTGGGCCAGCCTGTGTTAATGTCAATGAACCACCCGCGGTGATCCACAAGCGCCTGGAGAACCATAGAGAAATACCCCTTCCGATTAATGTACTCAGAGGCTAGGTGGGCTGGTGCCAGAATCGGAATATGTGTCCCATCTATCGCCCCTCCACAGTTAGGGAAACCCATTTGTGGAAAGCCAGCCACGACGTCATGCACGTTACCTAGAGTCAGGGTTCTTCTGAGCAGGATGCAATTAATGGCCCTGCAAACTTGCATGAACACGATTCCAACAGTTGACTTTCCTACTCCAAACTGGTTCGCGACTGATTGGTAGCTGTCTGGAGTTGCCAGCTTCCAGAATGCAATAGCCACCTGCTTCTCCACTGGCAGGGCAGCTCTCAATCTCGTGTTCTTGCACGGCAGGGTGGGGGCAAACTCAGCACATAGTCCTATGAAAGTGGCTTTTCTCATCCAAAAGTTCTGCAGCCACTACTTGTCATCCCCGACTTGCATGACCATGTGATCCCACCACTCAGTCCTTGTTTCCCAAGCCAAAAAGTGGTGTTCAACAGAGGTGAGCATGCCTGTGAATGCCACAAGCAATCTCATGTCATATGCTTTACGTGAATTGACATCATCATCGGACTCCTCACTGTCAGTTTGTAGCGTAAGAAATAACTCAACTGCCAAACGTGACATGCTGGCGAGACTCATCAGCATATTCCTCAGCACTTTGGGCTCCATTCCTGCAGACTGAAAGGGAAGACAGAGCACGCAGTACAAAAAACGTTGAAAGATGGAGCCAAATGTGGATGGAAGAACAGGGATTGCTGGGATGCGAAACGATGCATCACAGAGTGTTGGGAGAGGACCCAGAATGCCCTGCACCCCCTCATCCCCTTCCCACAAACCACAGCGCCAGAATGGGAAGAGGGGCTCTGTGGGATAGCTGTCCATAATGCACCGCTCCCAATGCCGCTGCAAGTGCAGCAAATGTGGCCCCGCTAGTGCGCTTGCAGCTGACAGTGTGAACACACTGCAGAACTTTCCCTACTGCGCTCTCCGAGGGGTGGTTTAACTCACAGCGCTCTACATCTGCAAGTGTAGCCATGCTCTTAGCTGTGCCACATAGTTCTCATAGTGTAGACATTGCTCCAGAGACCCTACATGTGGACTAAGTGCCTGGGGAAGGGCTTTACACATCCACCTGCAGCATAGGAGGCTGGCAGACATGTGAAGTGGCCCATTCGTCTTAAGGAGATGTTCTTAGATTAATACAAACTCCTCTTGGAGAAGAACAGAGCCTGAACAGAGCCTGAAACAGAGCCAGAAACAATGGCTCTTTGAGAGGTGTGAACTGCTCCATTCATCTCAATGGATGTTCTCATTCTCCTTACCCCAGTGTCAGTGCTTGTAGCTACTGCCATGTAATGAGCATGACTGTTCTCAACTCCCCAACCTGTCCAGCGCTGTGTGACTGTTCTGTTCCACTCATCCAACAAGCCTAGTCCCAGCTCCTGATTCCAGACTAAACATTTTGTGCCTGCTCCATGCACCGAGCCTGAACATTTTTCAGCTCTCCACCTTGTCCAACTCTGTGTGCCTGTGCCATGGATCAAGCCCCAGTGCCCCACCCTGGTCTCAGTATGAAGTGCCTGAGCCTAAATACCATTGAGGATAAGGTCTAATATGACCACTTTAGCTTCTCTGCATAACCAGAGTAGCCAGATACACCTGATTGAGCCAAGTATCAGACTGTCATGAATACTACCAGACTGCCAAACATCCCCACAGCAAAAATACACCATTAGATTCCTCTACAGAATGGCCTCGGTCCAAAGAGGAAGGATCCCCAAAAGACAAACATCCACCTCTTTTTGTAGCTCAGTGGCAGCTGTAGTAACATGCTGAACTAATCCCCGGCGGAGCTCCCCATCCCTGGAGCGGATGCGGCTGGAATGGGAGAGGGAGATGAAAATGAGGGAGCTGGAGGATCATGATTAACAACGTCAACATGAGGAGAAACAACGTCAATGTGAGCAGGAGGAGAAGGAGAGGGAACGTCAGGAGAAGGAGAAACAAAGACACCATGAACTGGAGCTGGCCAGGCTGAGGAGCAGTGGGGCCTCGGTTGCGGTGAGTGAGGGGGGACCCAAGACTGCAAAGAGCTTGGATAAGTGCTTCCTGGCCCAGCGTAAGGAGGGAGAGGACATAGATAGCTTCCTGACACGCTTTGAGAATGCCTGCGAGATGCACACGGTTGACTCTGCAGACAGGCTCCAGTTTCTCACCCCCTTACTGGACCCCAAAGCTGTGGAGGTGTACAGCTGAATGACAGGGGTGGAGGCAGGGTACTATGAACTGTTCAAACAGGCCCTGCTCCATGAGTTTCGGCTGACCCCCAAGATGTACCGGAGAAGGTTCCGGAGTCAGCGTAAAACGCCTGAGGTCACATACCTACAACTGGTCAACCGAATGCAGGGATATGCCCGCAAGTGGACAGCTGGGGCCCAAGCTAAAGAGGACCTGCTTGACCTAATCATACTGGAGCAATTGTATGAACAGTGCCCTTCCCACCTGAGGCTGTGGTTGGTGGACAAAAACCTAGAGAACTCCCAGCATGCAGGGCAGCTGGCCAACGAGTTTGTGAACAGTAGCTCAGGGGGTAGCAGGGAGGAGTCCCAAAAGAACAGGCCCCCCCCGATGCGGAGAGAGAGTCACCATGGGACCTCCCAGCGGGGTACTATGGAGAACCCCCTCCAAAGGGGAACGCCTGGCGTCGGGCCCCTCCGACCCGCTCGAGGGGACCAAAGTGACTGAGCTGCTATCACTGTGGCCAGAGAGGCCACGTATGGACCCAGTGCCCCAGGCTCAGGGACAGACTGAGCAGACCCAACCTACCCAGGG
Source organism: Eretmochelys imbricata (assembly GCF_965152235.1). Lineage (NCBI taxonomy): Eukaryota > Metazoa > Chordata > Testudines > Cheloniidae > Eretmochelys > Eretmochelys imbricata. The sequence continues at coordinate 272,008,197 of NC_135572.1, read as the reverse complement.
ACCCAGCTGGATGAGGGGCAGACGACCCAGGCAAGGGGGGCTGCCAGTTTACCACCTGCTCAGGAGGGAAGAGTACCCCAGGCCAGCTCCGCCAGAGGGCTGGATGCTCGGGACTCAGGGTGCTCGGTTTACAGGGTGGGCGCAGGGCTGTCCCTCCGGAGAGAGTGCCTTGTTCCCCTGGAGGTGGATGGGAGGAAGGTCAATGGATACTGGGATACGGGCGCGGAGGTGACGCTGGCCCGGCCTGAGGTGGTGGCCCCAGATCGGGTGGTGCCCAACACCTACCTGACCCTGACGGGGGTGGGCGGGACCCCATTTAAGATGCCCGTGGTAAGGGTACACCTGAAATGGGGGGCCAAGGAGGGCCCCAAGGATGTGGGGGTACACCACCATTTGACCACTGAGGTGTTGATGGGGGGAGACCTAGAGGACTGGCCAAGCAAGCCCCAGACCTCCCTGGTTGTGACCCGTAGCCAGAGCTGGCAAGGGGCACTGCACCCCGACCTTGGGGAGGGTACCACACCAGAGGCGCAGGACCCTACCCTGGTGGGGAGGGAGCGCTGAGGGGCATGGCTCAGAGAGGCTGTGGCCTCAGACCCGGCCAGTGAGAGGGAACCGGTCCCCATCCCTTCCCCAGCCTCTGAGTTCCAGGCCGAGTTGAGGAAAGATCCCTCCTTGCGGAAGCTCAGGGATCTGGCTGACCTCAGTGTGGGACGGACCATGAGGAGAGGCTGCCAGGAGAGGTTCCTGCGGGAGAAGGGGTTCCTGTACCGAGAATGGGCTCCCACAAGGGAAGTAGAGTCCTGTGGGATCAGGAGGCAGCTGGTGGTCCCCCAGAAGTATCGCCGCAAGCTACTGTACCTAACCCATGACATCCCCCTCTCAGGGCACCAGGGAATCCAGCGCACCCGGCAGAGGTTGCTACAGAACTTTTACTGGCCCAGGGTCTTTACCACGGTCCGGCAGTATTGCCGATCCTGTGACCCCTGTCAGAGGGTGGGGAAGGCCCGGGACAAGGGGAAAGTGGCTTTGAGACCTTTGTCCATCATAGAGGAGCCTTGCCAGAAGGTGGCCATGGACATCGTGGGGCCTCTCAGCAAGACGACCCGGTCGGCGAAGAAATACATTCTGGTGGTGGTAGATTTTGCCACCCGCTACCCCGAGGTAGTGCCCTTAGCTTCCATTGAAGCAGACACCGTGGCAGATGCACTCCTGACCATTTTCAGCTGAGTGGGGTTCCCCAAGGAAGTCTTAACAGACCAAGGGTCCAACTTCATGTCGGCCCTGCTCTGGTGCTTGTGGGAGAAATGTGGGGTCCGGCACAACTGCGCCTCAGCTTATCACCCCCAGTCCAATGGGCTGGTGGAGAGGTTCAATGGGACGCTAAAGATGATGCTGAAAACCTTTATGAACCAGCACCCGCAGGATTGGGACAAGTACTTACCTCACCTGCTGTTCGTGTACAGGGGGGTGCCCCAGGAGTCTACTGGATTTTCACCTTTCGAACTGTTATATGGAAGGAGGGTAAGGGGCCCCCTGGACCTGATGAGAGACGAGTGGGAGGGGAAGGCCACTCCCGATGGAGAGTCAGTGGTGGAGTATGTCCTGATCTTCCGAGAGAGACTGGCTGAACTCATGGGCCTGGCCAGGGAGAATCTGGCCAGAGCCCAGAAGAAGCAGAAGGTCTGGTATGACCGCATGGCGCGGGCCCGTGCCTACGCCACCGGGGATCAGGTGATGGTTCTCATCCCCTTGAGAAAGAACAAACTACAGGCCGCCTGGAAGGGCCCTTTCAAGGTTGTCAAGCAGCTCAAAGAGGTATACTATGTGGTGGAGCTGTCTAACCGGGCGCACCACCACTGGGTGTACCATGTGAACATGATGAAGCCATATTATGCCAGGGGGGAATGTGTTGTTGGTCGTGTGTGGACAGTGGGAGGAGCAGGGAGATGATCCTTTAGTAGATCTATTCCCTGGGACCAGAGCTGGTTCCCCCCTGGAAACAATTCCCCTCTCGGATCAGCTAACCACTGCCCAGCAAGCTGAGGTCAGGGGGGTGCTGCATCTGTACTGACAGCTGTTTTCCAACCAGCCTGGACGCACTAATCTGACTGTCCACCGGGTGCAGACAGGGTCGCACCCGCCGCTAAGATGCTCCCCCTTCCGAGTCACAGGGAAAACTGATCAGGACCTGGAAAGAGAGGTCCGGGACATGCTGGCTTTGGGGGTGATCCAGCCATCTGCCAGCCCTTGGGCCTCGCCGGTTGTGCTGGTCCCCAAAAAGGACGGGTCGGGTCCGGTTCTGTGTGGACTATCGGAAGCTCAATGCCATCACTGTATCTGATGCCTACCCCATGCCCAGGCCTGACGAGCTCCTAGACAAGCTGGGAGGAGCTCGGTACCTTACCACCATGGACCTTACAAAGGGCTACTGGCAAGTGCCGCTGGATGCAGATGCCCAGCTGAAATCGGCCTTTATCACCCTATGGGGCTCTATGAGTTCCTGACCCTGCCTTTTGGCCTCAAGGGAGCGCCGGCCACCTTCCAGCGCCTAGTGGACCAGCTACTGAGGGGGATGGAGAGTTTTGCTGTGGCGTATATTGATGACATCTGTGTCTTTAGCCAGACTTGGGAGGACCATGTGTCCCAGGTTAGACAAGTGCTGGACCGACTCCAAGGGGCTGGGCTGACTGTAAAAGCGGAGAAGTGCACAGTGGGGATGGCTGAAGTATCTTACCTGGGCCATCGGGTGGGGAGCGGCCGCCTAAAGCCGGAACCAGCCAAGGTAGAGGTGATCAGAGACTGGCCTGCTCCCCACACCAGAAAACAGGTCCAAGCCTTTATTGCGATGGCAGGATACTACCGAAGAGTTGTGCCCCACTTTAGCGCCATCGCCACCCCCATCACTGAGCTATGCAAGAAGGGGAAGCCAGACAAGGTGGTCTGGACTGAGCAGTGCCAGGAGGCTTTCTGGGCGCTGAAGGAGGCTCTGGTCAGTGGCCCAGTTCTGGCAAACCCAGACTTTGACAAGCCCTTTGTGGTGTTCACCGATGCCTCAGACATGGGACTGGGGGCGGAGTTAATGCAGGAGGATGAAAAGGGGGAGAGACACCCCATCGTGTACCTGAGCAAGAAGTTGCTACCCCGGGAGCAACACTATGCGGCCATCGAGAAGGAGTTCCTGGCCATGGTGTGGGCCCTCAAGAAACTAGAGCCATATCTCTTCGGGCGACACTTCATCGTGTACACCGACCACTCTCCCCTGACCTGGCTGCACCAGATGAAAGGAGCCAATGCCAAGCTCCTGAGATGGAGCCTGCTCCTGCAGGATTATGACATGGACGTGGTCCACGTGAAGGGAAGTGCCAACCTGATAGCAGATGCGCTGTCCCGGAGAGGGGGCCCTGAACTTCCCCAGGTCACTGGTCACAGTGACCCCACTCAGTTCAGTCTCGAAGGGGGGAGAGATGTGACGCAGCAGGGAGGGGGGAGTGTTGACCTGGGAATGTACCCTGGGGATGGGAGACCTGAGGGCCTGTAACCTGAGCCAGGAGGGGAAGGCAGAGGTAACACCTCTGTCCGGGAATGTGAACCAAGGCTGCAGGAGAGAGATGGCTGGGGGGGTGGGTTGGTTTCAGTTTGGAGCTGGGTGGTGGAACGCAGGGAACCCCAGGGCTGGGGTCTAAGCTCCCTGCCCCCCAGAAGGACTTGACTGAGGGGTCCTGGTTGTACCCACAAGCTGTGTTTGAGACTGTGTTCCTATGGTCCAATAAACTTTCCATTTTACTGGCTGGCTGAGAGTCTCAGTGAATCCCAGGAAGAGGGGTGCAGGGCCTGGACTCCCCCGCACTCCGTGACAAATGTATAGTGAAATACTTTTTGAAATATTTCTAAACTTGTCCTTGGTATCAGTTAATAGCTGAACTCAGTTATAAAAATTATTTATATAAATAAATATAGCAGAGTCCAATTATATATATATTATTAAGGGTTGAAACCCTATTTCTCCCCCTTAGTCTACACTGGAAGTTAAAACCAGGAGAAAATATTGGTAGCTTTTTTTTTTTTTTTTTTTAAATGAGGATGAGCACCCCTCGACCAAGTAACCCCTAATTTACCCCATTATCTCTATCCCTGGTCATCATGAGACAGTGATTTTCAGAACAACGTAAGCATGCAAATGGAATTTAGAACACTTCAAATTTTGGTTCTTAAATAAAATAAAATAAAATAAATAAAAAGTTTGCAGAACTGATGAATGGGGAAGACAACCTTTCTCTACCTTTCTGCAGAGGTGGTCTTTTCACTAGAGCCTCAGACCACCAAGATGACAATTCTGCTTATCATGGAAAAGACATTGCTGATTATCCTGTGGAAGCTGCATATCCTGAATAGTTACCAGTTAGTTTGGGGGGCAGGAGGGTGGAGCAATTTGAGGTCAGTTAGTCCAGGACGCATGTTCTTGTATTGCAATATGTCAGTGGTTGCAGGGTCTCATGATCAAGGTGTGAAATGTGCTCAAGATCATGTGAGTGATCTGAATTGTTGGGCTTCTTGAACTGTATAGGAGCTATATATTGAACAGATATGTCCATTCTGTACCCTCCCAACTGCTGAATTCATTAATAGAAAATATTACCACTCAGTAATGAACCAAGCATTAGTGGATCATATTGACTGTTTCCTGGGTATTGGGGGCATGCAAAGTGCATATAAACTTTAGGACTTTCCAGGAGTAGGCAGAGGGGAATTTTCAATGCCACAGAATAATTAATAGGTACCCATGATTCTTTGAGACACTGCACACCCCTTGTTTCCCTAAGGCATGAAACCATATCTTAACTGCACAGACCCTGACTAGCAGCAGTTCAATTATACACTCAGAAGGTGCAGGACGGCAGAGCATGCATTGGGAGTTTAAAGTAAATCAGGGTTTCTGCTAACACTACAATGATGAAAATTCAGAAATTAGGGAATTTGAGAGGTTTTCCTTTAATATTCTACTCACCATTTGTGAAAGCAAGGGTGAGGTGTTTAACAGACAATGGATTGATGTGGTGATTGAACTCTTATTGCAACGTTTATACAGCTGGATAGACAAGAAATGTCTCTGGATATTGTGAAGTCTGTCAGCACCAGGCAAGCAAACATAATCAGAGATGATTTGTACACCAATCATGCTGGGTCCAGTGGTATAAGAGATGAAGTTGAGCCCTGAAATAGGTGTTTCTGGTGTTGGTTTGATTTATGCAATGATTTTTTAAATAGTCTTTAATGTAATATTATGAATTGATATGCTTTGGGGTGAGGGAGATTACGGAACAATGATAATGCAAAGAGAGAAATACAATACTGCAAACAAACACCTTTATTTGACTCAAAACAACTGATCAGCTGCAATAAGTAGCCAACAAAAACCCATATATAAAACATTATTTAGGGACAATTAACTGGAAAAGCATGTCCTGTGGCTTTCCATTCTTTTTGTACGGGTCACTGACAGGGTGGAATTGAAACAGAATTGAGACAAAAACAAAAAATAAACGTAGAAACATCTGCTTTTGATATGATAGGACATACATGTTGGTCTTCAAAGTCACAGTCAGCATTCTGAACGATAGTTTCATGCTGGATTTTTCCGGATTTTAATGTAATCAACGGTTCATCTTACCCTTTCCCACATCAGCTGCAGCAGAGATAGTTGTCTCGCTTGCGTATGGAGGCGGGGCAGGAGGAAAGGAGAGGAGAAACAAAGCCCTAGTGTTTTGAGCAGGCAGTCATTCTGCAATCACTTAAAATCAGTACTGATAAATATATTGTTAATACAGGAAAAGTACCAAGCATTTAGAATCTGAGTATTTTTGAGCGGATGAAAACAACATAGCCTCCTGGAACATGTGAGTGTTCCTAGTCTTTTGAATACATGTGTATTAAATTCTCCGTGTTAAAAGAAAAGGAGTACTTGTGGCACCTTAGAGACTAACCAATTTATTTGAGCATGAGCTTTCGTGAGCTTTGAGCTGTAGCTCACGACAGCTTATGCTCAAATAAATTAGTTAGTCTCTAAGGTGCCACAAGTACTCCTTTTCTTTTTGCGAATACAGACTAACACGGCTGTTACTCTGTAACCTCTCATTCTCCATGTTACAACTTTGGAAAATGGCGGGGAACGCTGGCGAGAAAACAAAGGGGTAGAGTATTATGTGTCAGAAGCTGATTGGTCAGAATTTGCTGCAGACTCCAAAGAGCTGAATAAGGCTGCTTCAATTATGTAAATCAGATCTGCTCATCTCACCAGGAATATTCGCTTCAGGAGAAATGCTCCCTTCGTGTTGTATCTTATATTGGTCCATTTAAACTATGTGGAAACATCAGCACCGCCAACAAAATGTTTTAGAGAGAAGGGGTTAGAAAGTGTACACTATCAATTGGTCGGCTTGTAAAATAGCTTCATCAGACCACCAGAGAACGAGAGAAGAGGGAGGAACAACAACAAATTACTAATAATACAAGCTGTTTGAAATCGGTTCTTGTGTTAAGTAATGTTGTTACAGAGACATCCAATATTGTCGGCAATGGGTTTCCATTGCAGTTATAATTATAATAATCATAGGTTTCGATATTCTAAATTGGACATTATTTTCTCTGAAACTATTCTAGAAATGTGAACTTTGAGTTTATTGCATGTTTGGCGGAGTCTAAACTGACCCAGAGGCAACGGGATGTTGGAGGATGGGGGAGAAGGACAGAGAACCGTGCCCATAACCTGCCTCTTTCCTTTAGTTTTTAATCGGGTCTGAACTCAAGGAAAATAAGAAGAGGCAGCGCAGGCCTATACGCATTAAGAGTTTTTCTGTGTATTTTGATAGTTTTGTACAAACAAATTATAACTGACTTTGTATTTTGATTCACACTGTGTGCTCGTGGTAAAAGTAGAAAGGGAGTAGGGAAAGGAGCTTCTAAATGCCCTAGAAACGTGCTGAGAGCGAGCATTCAGGGTATTACTAAAGCCTATTCGTCGGCTAGCTACCCGAATGATCTATGAAGAGACCCCTGGGGAGCTCAAGGTTTTCATTCAGGATGCAGTCAGTCACCTACATTCAAGTGCCAAGCGAAAAACGGTGACGGCCATGGACTTGGTTAATGACTGCCTTAAAGTGCCAGGGATACACACTGTATAGATTTGAAGGTTAAAATCATTTTGGTAACATCTACAACACAAAGGCTCTTTTGTGCTGTAGTGCCTATATATATATATATATATATATATATAAACTTAAAAGGAATCAAAGTGTTTTAAAGAAAATGGGTAAAAAATCTAATCTTACCAATACCACAAATTTAAACAGTCTGTAGTTACATTTTTATTTTGCATTATAGTTAACTTAGGCATGTTTTAACATTTAAAGTTTAGAAAATATGCCACGGAGTGAGTGAGTGATTGAGCTTCTTAAATCTATTTAGTTTAACAAAGAGGAAGTTAAGACATGGCTTGATTACAATCTGTACCTACATGGGAACAAATATTTAATAATGGGCTCTTCAGTCTATCAGAGGAAGGTATAACACAATCCAATGGCTGGAAGTTGAAGCTAGATAAATTCAGTCTGGAAATAAGGGTTACATTTTAAACTATGAGAGTAATTAACCCTTAGAACAATTTAGCAAGAGTAATGGTGGATTCTCCATCAGTAACAAATTTTAAATCAAGATTGTATTTTTTTCCTAAAAGATGTGATCTAGGGATTATTTTGGGGGAAGTTCAATGGCACGTGTAATACAGGAAGAGAAACTAGATGACCACAATGTTACCTTCTGGTCTTAGAACCTTATTATTTGGAAAATAAAATAAAATAAAAAGCTGAATAAATTTAATTAAAAACAGATGAGTGGCTCTAAAAATATGTTAAGTACATTTAACCACTTAGTAAGAGAAGATTTATTAGGGGGTGGTGAATTTAGTGAAGACTGAGAATGAAAATCAGAGATGTATGTAGATTTACGAATTCCAAAAGGGATACTGCACTGCTTTTATCGGTGGGAGAAACAGTCTCTCCACGCGACTCAAATCCAGAATTCTAGACCCCCCCCATTTGAAAGCGCGGGCTTTTCAAACTGTCCAATCAGAATTAAGAATTCAAATTTAGCGCTGTCTCAGATCAGCCCAATAGCTTTGAAACCACCAAGAAATCTTAAGAACCATACACTATTAACAAGGTGGAGGAAAAATAAATAAAACACAAAAACAACCAACCACCTCCCAATCAAACCAAACAACTAGAGTGCTCCTTAAATTATATGCACACACACACAAATTAAATTTCCAATCAACGCTTTAAATAGAATCCATATGTGTTGTTTCTCATGAATTCCGAATTAAGCCATGGAGACTAATTAGGTTGTAATTTCGTTTCAACCCTGGCATTTCATGTCAGCTGGGCTAGTGCTAATCAGGTTACTGTTACCTTTTATTATTTAAAAATACAGCTCCGGTGTCGTCTCGAAATCATAATTTAAATGATAACAATGACAATAATAATACTTCATTAAGTTTCGAAGTATATTCCTTGGCCAACCGACCTCCAGTTTATTCTGTGGGAGGGTGTGCTACCTCTTTCTGTTTGAAATACATTTATAATGAATTCATTGATACAAATCACTGGCTTTCTTTCCTAATTAGAAGAAGACCATCAAAAGAATAGCATTACATTATTTCTCTGATCTTTTTAACAATGGGACATTTTTAATTTACAAAGAAAATGAAAATGTTCTGTCTCCCGCTGTCCATCCAGCTTCAGTACTCAGGGTTTATAATCTTTTTTTTTAATGCAATTTTATTATTTACTGAAGGAAACACTAATGAATGAAAATATACTGTTTCAACTTAATTTGGGTGAGAAAGGGGACAATTTGGTGGCAAATATCGTGCAAAAAATACACTTTATTGACTCCGAAGAAACACAAAATAAGAGAGGAGAGAAGAGCCCTTTCTGGTTTGCAGCGGGGCGGGTCTTTAACGCACCAATCAGACAGTGACCCCTCCCTATAAATAACAGGCATCAGGCTAGTTCACTTCAGTTCATGTTCTTTCCGATTTTGTAACGTGTCTGTGACCATGTCTGAAACTGCGCCTGTAGTTGCAGCAGCAGCTGCCCCTGTTCCAGCCTCCAAGGCTCCAACTAAAAAGGCAAAGAAGGCGGCAGCGGGTTCGAAACTCCGGAAGCCCTCGGGCCCCAGCGTGACCGAGCTGATCACTAAGGCAGTGTCAGCCTCTAAGGAACGCAAAGGGCTCTCTTTAGCTGCTCTTAAGAAAGTTCTGGCAGCTGGAGGGTACGATGTAGAAAAAAACAATAGTCGTATTAAGCTGGGGCTAAAGAGTCTGGTGAGCAAAAGCGTTTTGGTACAGACCAAAGGTACCGGTGCCTCGGGTTCCTTCAAACTCAGCAAGAAGTCAGGTGAGACAAAGGAGAAGGCACCTAAGAAAAAGCCAGCGGCAAAACCTAAGAAACCAGCTGCCAAGAAACCTGCCAGCGCCGCTAAGAAGCCTAAGAAAACTGCGGCCGTAAAAAAGAGCCCGAAAAAAGCCAAGAAACCAGCGGCTGCTGCAGCCAAAAAAGCAGCCAAGAGCCCGAAAAAGGCCAAACCTGCCAAGCCCAAAAAGGCAGCTAAGAGCCCGGCTAAGGCCAAGGCGGTGAAGCCCAAGGCTGCCAAGCCCAAGCCAACCAAACCTAAAGCAGCAAAGGCTAAGAAGGCAGCGCCTAAGAAGAAGTGAAACTGTTTGAAGAGAAAATTAAGAGTCTCGTGCAAACAAACCCAACGGCTCTTTTAAGAGCCACCCCACCCTCTTCCCCAAAGGTGCTGAAACACCTAGTGTTCTGTGTATCAAAGGTTGCTTTGGTGGAGGACCCGCTTTAGCAGTTAACCTTCCAAAAACTCATACTCCTTTTTCTATACAGTTTAAGAAACCACTTTAAATTAATCTCTGAACCAGAAACAATTTAGAAAAATCTGTAAAATTGGTTGTGTTAAGTTTTTTAAATCTATGCTAGCAGGGATTCTAGCCATTATTTATTTAGACTTTCTGCTGTTAAAGCTCGTCCCGCCAGCTAAGAATGAAAGTCTGCTAGTCATTTAGAACGCCCTTCTCTTTGTCTATTTTGCTTAGCTGTTGGAAAAGTCTTTTTGCGGGTATTGGGGGAAAATTTGAAAAAGTCCGCGCTTTTTAGCAATTGGATAATTTGAAAAATCCGCGTTTTACAAGGATTGGTCAATGACACCCTTTCCCTTCCTCCCCTTTTTCAGTTTGAATTAAGTGAATCTACTCTATTTACACCAGAATATTTAATTTGTACGGGTAACTTTCAAAATTACACTACAGTTTTTCTAAATTTAATTCTCGATTTTTAACTGATTTCCGTCTATAACCTAGTACTCACGAAAAATATGTCTGAGTAACCTTGGCCCTGGTTAACTCAGAATAAGGAAGACGGTGGAACGAACGTGATTTAAGCTTTGACCCTGATCAGTCTATAAAGACAAAATTTCACTTAATGAGAAGGAATCAAGGCACATATTTCTTTATTATTCCATACTTTCTTCATTTTAAACTACTCAGAACTTCTGGTTTTTGAAGTATATAATGGATTAGTGTATTAGGAACTCAACTCTTTTTCTGCTACTGTGGGTGGCTCTGAAAAGAGCCTTTGGGTTGATTTAGTATATGGTCACTTTTACTTGCTCTTCGCCTTATGGCTCTCAGTCTTCTTGGGCAGCAGCACGGCCTGGATATTGGGCAAGACACCCCCTTGAGCGATCGTGACTTTCCCCAACAGCTTGTTGAGCTCCTCGTCGTTTCGGATGGCGAGCTGCAGGTGACGGGGAATGATCCTGGTTTTCTTGTTGTCCCGAGCAGCGTTGCCAGCCAACTCCAGTATTTCAGCAGTCAGATACTCAAGCACCGCAGCCATATAGACCGGGGCGCCAGCCCCCACCCGCTCAGCATAATTGCCTTTGCGGAGAAGACGGTGCACACGACCTACTGGGAACTGTAGGCCGGCTCGTGAAGAACGAGATTTGGCCTTCGCCCTTACTTTACCGCCTTGCTTTCCTCGACCCGACATTGACTCTCTAGTTGACAAAAACCAAAGCACTTTTTAAAAACCAAAATCTGAAATTAGGAGCGCCCCGCCCTAATCCTGCCTTTTTATCCCTTCCTTGTGGCACAGAAACTGATTCACGATTGGCTGAAAATTTGCATTGTATTTCCAACCAATGGTGATGAGGATTTTATTTTGACCAATTGGGTGTAGGATTTATCTTATGTGACGTCTCCTTTAGCTAAGGCCCAATAAAAAATGAAAGATTACAAGCGCCTCATTTGCATAAGGCCCCTATAAATAAGGGGGGTGGCCGCCATTATATGTACGTTGTTTTTGTCATTTAGAGAAAGCAACAAATCTCAATATGCCCGAGCCAGCGAAATCTGCTCCGGCTCCTAAGAAGGGGTCTAAGAAGGCTGTCACTAAGACCCAGAAGAAAGGAGATAAGAAGCGTAGAAAGACTAGGAAGGAAAGCTACTCAATCTACGTGTACAAAGTGCTGAAACAAGTTCACCCAGACACTGGTATTTCTTCAAAGGCTATGGGGATCATGAACTCCTTTGTGAATGATATTTTCGAGCGTATCGCAGGGGAGGCATCTCGTCTGGCGCATTACAACAAGCGCTCGACCATCACTTCCCGGGAGATTCAGACCGCTGTAAGACTGCTCCTGCCGGGCGAGTTAGCCAAACACGCAGTGTCTGAGGGTACTAAGGCTGTTACCAAGTACACTAGCTCTAAGTAGACTGTATCAAAGAACATAAAACCCAAAGGCTCTTTTAAGAGCCACCCACATTTTCAATAAAAGAGCTCATAACACTGTTTTCTGTTTTCCCTGACTAGGGTAAGTGATTGTTCTAAAAATGTTACCTTACAGGAAAGACATTTTTTAAAAAATCTAGATTATATCCTGATTTGCTAGGAAATGTATACTAAACATTTAAATTTATATTTTTACTTGCGACGTCTCAAATCTTTATTTCGATCAAAGGTTCTCCTCCTTGGAGGCATTCTAATAAAACATGAACGTGGTAGCTTGTATGTTTAGTAATCTAAGCACGTAGTTGAATTTTTACTTAGCCAATCTCTCATATACATCTTGATTTTCAGGAAAGTAAAACACTTCACAGGACAATAACTTAACTATACTATATTAAAACTATTTCTATTTGCTCTTAATCGTTAATAAAAAATCATGTTGCTTATTTTGTGGGTGATGGGAGGAGAAGGGTTGTAGGTTATTTGTCACCCTCTAGATAACCCCAAAGTGCAATATAAAATAGAATTCCCTACCAAACTTTAGGCATATGTGGTATGAATTTCCTTCTTCGCTGTCGCAGTTTGGGGAGGTGTTGTAAGGAGGAGGGAGGTATTCAGAATCCCATATCACAAATCTGTCGCTTTCAAGCGGTGAGCGAAGGATTTAAAGAGAAAAATCAGCAGGTATTAAAATAGGGCTTTATTAAATTACTAGGAGAGCGTAATCGAGGCTATGTGGGCCAGAGGGAGCGAGTGTTCTGTGAAATCAGATCATGGAGGGTGCGGGCGGCGGAGGCGGTATAGGCACTACCGGAGGGCAGAAAAGGCGGGAAGGGTCAATTATTTCCCTCCCGGCAGAGCGCGGGCTTTTCAAATATTTAAAATTGTCCAATGGAGTTTGTCTTTTTCGCTAGCCAATCAGGAGGAAAACTTTGGTTATATATTCAGGGTTTTGCTCCAGCGGGTGTTGTTTTCCTTTGTCTGAAAGCAGGTTTTCGTAGTTAGTGAGAATGGCTAGGACAAAGCAAACAGCTCGCAAATCTACTGGGGGTAAAGCTCCCCGTAAACAGTTGGCTACTAAAGCTGCCCGTAAAAGTGCTCCTGCGACTGGAGGAGTGAAAAAACCTCATCGCTACCGGCCCGGCACCGTGGCTTTGCGGGAGATTCGCCGTTACCAGAAATCTACTGAGCTGCTCATCCGCAAGCTGCCCTTCCAGCGCCTGGTGCGTGAAATCGCCCAGGACTTCAAGACCGACTTGCGCTTCCAGAGTTCGGCTGTTATGGCTCTGCAGGAGGCTAGTGAGGCATATCTAGTCGGTCTTTTCGAGGATACCAACCTGTGTGCTATTCATGCCAAGAGAGTCACCATTATGCCCAAGGACATCCAGTTGGCCCGCCGTATCCGCGGGGAGAGAGCTTAAATTTCTAATAGGAGTTCATGCAACCAACTAAAAAAAACCCAAAAGGCTCTTTTAAGAGCCACCACATTTACACTGAAAGGAGCTGTATTTCTGCTTTAATATTTCAATGGATTGTACAAACAGTAAGAGTACCAAAAAGATTGCGGTCTAGTAAGGAGTAGACAATTTAGTTGCATGTTTCGTTTACAGAAAGAAATGTCTAGTACTAACAGACCTTTTAAATTAATTAATAAATGTTTAATTTGGTTTAAGTTGCGCTCGAAAGACGGTTAACATTTTTTTGACAGGATGGAAGGAAGAATCAGTTAAAACTTGCGGGTTACTTTGATGGCCGCTCATATTTTCAGGGGAAGAACTCTGTTGGTAAGTAAAATAATCATAAATAAAAATCTAACACCCACCAGGTTTTTTTTTTTTTTTTTAACTTTCCACATTTCAGTTAGCTAACTCAGCCCCACAAAGCCAAGAGTTAGAAGCACAAAATGACTGTACTAATGACTCGCTGCTTGCAGTATCTATCCCTCTTCAGACCCCCGCTTGAAATCATGATTACTTTTCAAAGCCTGAATTTTTCACTTTCCCCGATTCCCATAAACACGCTGAGCCGCAATGAATAAAATATTATCTTTCAGAGCAAAAATGACGGGTATGTCTTAGAACCCACCTTAAAAATACCTTTGGGTTACTGGTTTTCTACCTGACCAGTTCTATATCTACAGAATATAATTAACGATGTTAGATGACAGTCTTCTTCAGCTTTTAATTTCTTTCGAATTTAGCACTTAGAAATAAAGGGTAGCAACTTTTTGTAAGACAATATGTGTATATTTTATAAGAAATACATCCGTGGCCCTGTCCTCATGAAAAGTATATGAATTGTAAAATATAACGGGTATTTCATATTCTTTTAAAACCAAACAAAAACATGGCTTATTTTTTATCTGAAGCCACACTGTGTGAATGAGCCAAAAGTAAAATCTAAATGTTTTGCCTAATATTGTAGTTATTGGCAGCTTTTTCATATTAGGTGATTCCCTCTAAATTTCAGTATATTCTGTGGCTTTTACAAAATAGTTGATAGGTTGAAAATAGAGAGTCAGCTCTTCTGGTGGATGTTTGAGTGATTCCGGAAAGAGCATTTGTGTTGCAAATATGTTATTCATAATGTGGATTTGACCATCAAATCCATATGAAATATCCTCCTGCCCTTTCAGAGCACAGCCCAAATCCATGTCCATCAGTCTTTTGCTTGGCGAGTTCAGCTTCAGCATAGGTCCGAGAAAACCATCGCTGATCTCTCGCTAGATCTGTCACGAGATACGCTTCATGCCCCTACGGTGAGCCAGGATGTTATCCCTCAGTCTGCACTCTGCTGTGGTACTTTGCCGGGTCTTTCCCCAAACTCTTTACCTACGACCACCAGATGTGAAAATACAAAATAATCACGGTCGCGCTCCATGAAGCTACCCGTATCCCCCGAAGTCTGACCTGGGGGAAAGATGGTCATTTTTGGCACAATTCCCTCCCTCGCCTCCATTCTGTATGCAGCTGGGCTGAGATTTCCCAAGGCATGCAATAAACTCAAAAATAGATTTCAGAGAAAACAATGCCCCATTTAGCAGTTCGAAAATCAATATCAAGTCTACAGTTATAATTTCAATGGAAACTCACATATCCCCTTAGCCTTGGGGGTTGCGTTAAATATATTACTATAACAAGAACGGCTTTCAAGACACATTTTCTGTTACACCCCCCATACCCTTCCCCATTTCCGGTTGATCTTCTAAGAACACAATTCTACAGGGTGGTCACTTGAAATTCCCAGCATATTTTCGTGCTTCCTCTAGTAGAACAATTAGCTATAGTCTGTAAAATACACTTTTAAAAAGTGATGTCTGTCTTATTCGTGTTGCTATTTGAGATTATGACCCGCCCTAGCTTTAGCAACAGACTTGTCTTAACTGCATATACACTATGCTCAAATCGATTGATAAAGTGCCGTGGGAGATTTCTTGGAGTAAACATATATATACACGCACAAAAGGAAGATCAATTTCTACCAGCGTAACAATCTTTGTTGACCTTCACATTGGCTGTTGCTACTTGGTTTTTTTTTTTTTTTAATTTTTTTTGAGCGGGGGAGGTGGTTTAATGCTCCGCTGTTTCAGGAGTGAGCACTCTGCAGCAAAATCGGACCAATCAGATTTCCTGACACACCATCTTCCTTTCACTGCAGTCTCTGTGTTACCGCTGCCCGCCATTTCTAAAGTTTAATCGGAGCGGGCTATTCTGAAAAATACAAAAAATCCAAATCCAAAGTCCAGTCCTTGTCCGGTGTTCCATTGTCTTGACAGTTTTTTCTGTCACTTCTGAGTATATAAATAACGTGTCCCCCCTTGCTCTCCCCCTGCCCCCCCATCCCCGCTCTTGAGTATCTGCTGGTTTTAGGAGATTTGATTGTTTTCGACAGAGAGACAGAGAGAGAGATTCTTGTAAATGACACATTCACAGTGCGAAAATATATCTATAAAAACATTAGCGGACTTTTGGGCACTGTGACACTTCAGGGGTTAACCGAAATGTACAGGATGAATCACTACCACCTAGTTACAGTGAGAGAGAGCCTTGCCTGAGCTCAAGGGAAAAATCCTTCCATCTCGGCTGGCCGAATGAGCCTATGGGAGCATAAGCACTCCGCTCCCTGGGCTCTTTTCCTCTTCACTCTGCAGCAGGCTAGCAATTAACACATTCCACCTTGTTACACTCCAGCGCCCAATCCCTTTTCTTCTGGACACCCTCAATGTACAGGGGTCTGCTGTCTCTGTGTACCCCAGCTCACCACTCTCCCTTCAGTTCAACACTCTCTTTCGTGCAAGGCACTTGGACCTGTATATAGTAAATCTAAATATATGTTTATTTAACTCAGTTTAAGAAAAAGATCCAAAATAGACGTAAGTAAAAGGATTGGAAACACCAGGCTACAGAGAAAAGAAAAAAAATAAAATACAATCTAGAACCTATGCTTATTAAGTTCATTTCCAGTGTAAGAAGGCATTTCTCAGGTAATTGCTAATCCTTTCAGTGCTCCTCCAGTCAATATAGCTGGGATCCAAGTACTTCTGTTCTTTTCACTTTTCAGTAGACACTCCTGATGGCAGAGTGCCACATGCATAATGGATAACATCTTGCACCTTTTCTGCTTCTCCTATATAGTCCCAGAAATTTTGTTTCTTTTCATAATCAGGGTAGTAGTCCATGAACTTCATTTCAGACCAGCCCTGGTGGTGCCCTATTCTGAGTCTTTTCTTGTGGTTCTTTTGTCTTTATAAATGATCAGGCCTGCATCTGGTCCAGTAAACACAGGGCTGGAATGATGTTGATTGTTCTCACTCTTGACTGAGGTATTTGAGCCCCACCTGCCTCAGGTGACATGCTTCACCTGCAGCAGCTTAGGAACACAGTATTCCACATTTTACATATCTCTTAACATAGTTTCCATACAAATGTCTCACAGTAACTATGCCAATCAGCTAGTTCTTAGCTTTTGGCAGAGATCACACACTTTCCCCCACCCCTCTCCTCCCATGATGAAATAAGAAGAAGCAGGTCAGACATAGGTGTAATATGCCTGCCTGGTCATGTCTGGGCATGCCTACATCATAGGCAAAGTTGGTGGACATTCCAGCAGCATTTTCTGACCCACCAAAAGACACCAGACAAGGCTAATGATGGAGGAGGAGGCGGACACAGATATGGCAGACTCTCACTGGGTGACGCTGCTCATGACATTCAGTAAAGCTACTGATGCCCCCTATGTAGATCAGCACTTCTGGAGCAGGGGCACAAGCACGGACGGATGGGACCTACGGCAGGTCCAGAACTTTGTATGAAGAGAGCAACTTTTCTGGAGCTTTGCGAGCATCTTGTCCCGACCCTCCAGCGTTAAGGGACATGCCTGAGGGTGGCCATGCTGGCCCAGAAGCACGTTACTATAACCATCTGGAAGCTGGCTACCCAAACTGCTACAGGTCTGTTGCCAACCAGCTTGGTGTTGGAAAGTTACCTACAGGTAAAGTGGTGATGGATGTTTCTGAGGTAATCAGGTGGGTGGTTTACCACCAAGTGGTGGACATAAAAGATATTCTTGAAGTAGCTGCTGGTTTTGAGAATATGGGGTTTCCAGACTACGCTGAGGCCACTTATGGGAATTGTGTGCCAATAGTTTGCTCTCTTTAATCTCAATATAGATTCAATATCTAAGGATTACTCCTCCTGGTGTATGATGTGCTGGCATTTAAACAATGGTGGGCCCCAAACCAAAATGGAGTCACATGTGCTAACTTTTCCTTAACAAACAAAACCGTGAACAAAGTGTGAACAAGTGCAAGCAGTGACAAAATTTCCAAGAAGGAAACCCTCTATTGTGGTGTATCCCCCTGTCCTTCCTCCGGTTCTTCTTTCCCTTTGTTACATATTTGCTGTGCGATGGTCACTGGGTGTGGGGGATAGAGGCATCACAGGGTGTGGGGAGAAGGGGTTCAGCATGGTGGTCTGCAGGAGATACATTTGGCCTGTCCACCCCCTGATAGGGCTCAATTGCCTGGTCCACCAAGCCATGGAATTGTCCAAACTGGTCCTTGTCTGTTGCACATTGTACCACGGAGG
The DNA here is from genome assembly GCF_965152235.1 of Eretmochelys imbricata. NCBI lineage: Eukaryota > Metazoa > Chordata > Testudines > Cheloniidae > Eretmochelys > Eretmochelys imbricata. The sequence continues at coordinate 271,990,253 of NC_135572.1, read as the reverse complement.
GGACTCAGGCTGTGGGGCCAGCATTGCAGAAGCCTAGAGACTGCAATCTTGCAGCCGTTAGTGAAAGCAGCTCCTCAAACAGTTCTTTCTGCTGTGATCTATCTTCCTCCCTTAATTGCTGTTCTTCTTCCAGGAACTGCAAAGCAAGTGTCTGCTCCCACACTGAAATCCTGTCCTCTAGCTTTGCGTCTAGCCTGAGCCTTTCTGCTTGCTTCTCATCTTGCCTTTCCACTTGCTATAAGTCCCTCTCTCCTTGATATTGAACCTGCTTGTTGGCTCTGTCCAGAATATCAACCATAAGTTCATCTCAAAAACACTTCCCTTTAGAAGGCACCATGACGGTGTTGTGATGACCGATGCTTCTACTGGAATGTGGTCAAGATGTCCAGTCTTTTGAGGTCAGTGGAACTGGAAGTGGACAAGACACTGAAGGTTAATACCTCAAGTGTCTCGGTGCCTCAGCACAGAACAATTCCTTTTGGTATTTCAAGGCATAAAAAAATGCTACTTTGTGAAACTTCATTATATTGTTAGAGGAACACTTCAGACCACAGAATCTCCCTGGACAAAGCCAGGTTAATTGCAGTGAAAGAGGCAGACAGAAGTCAAAAGTCAAAAATCAAAGCCACTTTCTCCTAAAAATTGCAAGCCAGTTTGGGCTTTGTTGGAGGGTGGTTGTCAAGTTTGCCTAAGCCTCCTCTATCAATTCCAGCATGCCACATTTTGGAGGACATAACATTTCTTGAGGTTCCCAAGGAGCAAAAAGAGGTTTTATTCAAAGCTGCAGGTGGGAAGCCAGCTATGTACGCCACTGTAGTACTCAGGCTTGTGGTGAGTGAACTGCACATATATGAGTGGAGTGGCTGGTCAGCAACTCTTACCCTGACCACAGCCCGGCCATGATAAGAGCCATGTGGGCAGATGTGGGGAGCCACAGCATGGACCCTCCACTTGGCCTAGGCGGAGGACCCGGAGGGCGGGGATACTGGCCGGGGGCTACTCTCAGGCCCCTCACCCAGGGCAATTGGAGGGAACACTGTGGCTCTCCACAGCTGCCCATGCGCTTCTTATCATGGCCGGGCTGTGGCTCCAAGGCCCTGCCCCTTGGCTGGAGCTGGGTTGAGGTAAGAGCCACCACGCAGGCAGCTGTGGGGAGCCGGTGCGGAGTTATGGACCCACATCTTCACCTGCGTTGGGCCGGGCGGAGGGCCCAGGGGGCGGGGACATGGGCAGGGGGCTGCTTTTGGCCACCCCTCCCCACCCCAGGTGGGAGGGGGGTTGTGTTGCATGTGGCTCCCACAACTGCCCAGGCTCCCCTTCTGGGCTCCACTAGCTGCTGACCTGGCCAGGGGTGGGACCTCAGGGGGAAGAGGAGGGGAAGGGGGCAGGGCGACCCTGGCGAAAGGTGGATGGGCCAGGTCTGTCCACTTTCAAAAAGTGAGAAGGCCTTGGCCCCCTGGCCCCTCTTGTTTCAGCGCCACTGGGCGGAGGTGCTGGTGGGTGGGAGGAGCTGATCGATGGGGTCCACCGAACAGCTGATCAATAGTTGGCTGGTGGGTGCTGAGCACCCACTATTTTTTTTTCTGTGGGTACTCCAGCGCTGGAGCACCCATGGAATTGGCACCTATGGAGCCTGAAGAGTGCTGCACTATTGTCCTGAACATTGCAAATACAGGAAGCACAATCCTTTGGTATTTGCAGGGCTAGAGCAAGAACTGCAATAACGGGGGACATGATGATTTATTTGAGGACAGATTGCTATGAGACATAATGAAAACCATTTCAAGGTTGTTGGTGGCATTCATATAGCAGCTGTGGATTGCTGAATACTGCTTCTGGGCCTGAGAAATGAGCACTGATGGCGAAGATCATGTCATAATGCAGGTTTAGCACGCCAAGCAGTGGCTGTGGGACTTGCAGATGTGAAAGGCCATATTCCTGGATCAGTTTGCCGAGCTCATCACAGCCCTCCAGTGCAGGGAAACCAGAACGAGAGCTGCACTTTCAGTGGAGATGTGAATGGCCATGGATGGAGGATGAAGCTTCCCTGGGGGAGGCTAGCTCCCTCTCCCACCTTTTCTGCCCACAGCCCTGACCGCACGCTACCCCCACTCCACCCCAGGCCCCTCCCCGCTCTGCCCCAGGTCAGCACCCTGAACCCCCACCTGTGGCCTCTGCCCCAGCCCTGAGCCCCCTTCTGCACCCAAACTCCCTCCAAAAGCCTGCACCCCAAACCCCCTCCTGTGCCCCAACCCCTTGCCCCAGCCCAGATCCCCCTCCCACATGCAGAACCCCTCATTTCTGGCACCACCCCAGATCCCTCCCACCCAGGCCAGAGGCCATACTCCGTCCCACACCCCAACCCCCTGCCTCATCCCAGAGCCCCCCTCCCATACTCCAAACACCTCTGCCCCACCCTCCCAGCCTGGAGCCCCCTCTTGCACCCCAAACCCCTCATCCCTGGCCCCAACCCAGAGCACCCCCCAGCCAATGTCCTCACCCCCTCCTACACCCCAACCCCCTGCTCCAGCCTGGTGAAAATAAGCGAGTGACTGAGGGTGGGGGAGAGCAAGTGACAGAGGGTGAGATGGAGTGAGTGGGGGCGGAGCCTTGGAGAAAGGGCAAGGCAGCGGGCAGGGCTCATAAAGGGGTAGGGTAGGGGCGGGCGAGGGTGTTCGGTTTTGTGGTGGGGTGATGTACGGCGCATACATCCCTATTTTGGCAGCAGCCCATCTCACCAGAGAGTACATCAATAGAAAGGGCTACTTTTTATGGTTATGCAAATGTTGGTGGATCACTGGGGACATTTCATTGACATCAGTGTGGGTTGATCAGTGAAGGTGTATGATGCTCACATCTTCAGGAAAGCAGGACAGTTCAGAAAGCTAAAAGCTGAAACATTCTTTCCTGACAGGCAGCTTATCACTGGTAACATTGCCCTGCCCATAGTGATCCTGAAGGCCTCAGCATACCCCTTGCTCCCCTGCCTCATGAAGCCATAAACCAGCCATCTCACCAGCACCAAGGAAAGATTCAACTACTAGCTCAGTAGATACAGAATGACGGGCGAACGTGCTTTTGCAAGTCTGAAAGACTCTGGCAGTGTTTACACAGAAGATTGGAATGCAGTGAGAAAAATATCACAGTGCTTATAACTGCCTGTTGTGTCCTTCATGATATCTATGAGGCAGAGGGGGAAGGGTTGCCTCCAGGGCGGAGGTGGACCGGCTGTCTGCTGACTTGGAACAGCCAGACACAAGGGCCATTACAAGAGCTCAACACGGAGCTATGAGGCTGAGGGAGACCTTGAAAGAGCACTTTAATGGTCAGCCACATTAATGTGCTATGGCAGAGTGTGCTTAAGCTGGCCCTGAGGTTTTGGGTACTGTTAGGAATTGTGTAGTGCTGCGTGTACATTTATGAATATTACACAGTCTTTTAATGAACCTATAGATTATATGATGCTTGCTGTACATTTATAATTATTATACTGCATGTTGCACTGAACCTATGAGTTCTGTGGTCCTGTAAGATTACAAGTAATGGGAGCATGGAGTAGTGCTAAGCATTCTGCAGCATATGTTGTGACGTAATGAAGTTGAATTTATGTAAAAAAAAAAACAAGTTCCTTTCAAGCAGGAGGTAACAGGTACTTTTATGACAGGTTTCAGAGTAGCAGCCGTGTTAGTCTGTATTCGCAAAAAGAAAAGGAGTACTCGTGGCACCTTAGAGACTAACCAATTACTCCACAAGTCCTCCTTTTCTTTTTGTGAATACAGACTAACATGGCTGCTACTCTGAAACCTGTCATTATGCAAGGCACTGAATTTAGCCATGTAGAGTGGAAATCTAAATTTGTTAGTCTCTTGGATGCTTTTATCTATGTCTGGTCATGTCTGTATTGGCATTACATGTCTCACAATGGATGCTAGTTTGCATACTGAGATACATGCTAATCAAGAGATTGCAAAATCTTCAAGAGAAGACATTTACAGAAAGAAATAAACAACAGAAGGGGATCCTGTTTATGAGTAAAGACAATGGATTGTTAGGGTATATGTAGGCGTGTAGAGGTACACTTTCGATCCTTCCCCCATGATGAAAACTAACTGTGTCTTTCTTATGAAAAGACGGTCACAGCCAAGCCTGGCTGTAAAATGCCAGAAGGACTTAGTCATAAGACATGAAAACATCAAGTTAAGTAAATCTTGGTTCTAGAACGTGTCTTATTATTTTACTTTATATGTAACCATTTGTTTCCACTTGAATCTCTGTACATTGTTAAATAAACTTTTAGTTGTTTTTGCTATAAGCATATCTAAGTGCGGTGATCTGAAGGGAACTGGGCAAGCTGGGATTTACGGTCTCTTTGGAAGCAGCAAATCTATGACTACTGTGAGTGTCCAGTGGAACAAGGACTAGACACTCCAGGAAGGTACTCAGTGGGCTTGCGGGTTGGAGAGTGACTATTGCCACCCTGTAGTGAGAAAGCAGGGCCTGCATAGACCTAGGGGGGAGTGCTTGTGTTACCCGTTGCTGGTGGAGTTCGGGAGATGACCTATGGCAGGCACAGATAAGGCTTTCTCATGTGAAGGGCAGGGGGTAGTGAGATGCTTCACAACTCTGGGTACCTGTGGGGAGCATCGTCACACCACAACCTGAAATAATGTGAAACACATTTCTACCAGTGGTTTGTTTTGCTATCTTTCCCTGCAGAGCACCTCCACTCCCCAAAAGCCCTTGCCAGATTAATTGTGCTATATAACGTACAGGAGTCACTTGCCATTGCCTTGCTCAGAAACAGGAAACCTGGCACACAGCAGCCAGCAAACAGAAAAGCGTAAGGATGAAATGGAATGGAAGGGCAGATAGTAGTTCCAGTTTCTGCTTCACTGTAACTTAGAGTGAAGGGGTAGACACTTATTTCTTGGAACAAAAACCAGAAATAAATAAATAAATAAATAAAATTAAAATAATGTATCATTGTCTTTCTTTCCAGGTCTGTCAAACCAGGGAAGGACAGACTTTCTCTGAGGAGGCCCCTCATGGTGAGACAAAGGCTGCTGAATCTTTGCAACAGCAGAAAAAGATCCAGAATGACCTGCTGCAGGATGCGCAAAAGGAATTTGTCAGCTGGTTAAAGCAGTGTCCAAGTCCTAAGTTCCAGAACATGGGGCAGTGGGCGGCCCTGAAAAAGAAGTGCTGGAAAGCAGGGCAGTGGGAAGCCCTGGGAGGGAGCAAAAGAGAGCAGGCATTGATTCCCTGGAGAGTCCCTCCCATCCTCACCTCCCACTACCTGTTCCTGGTTCCTGCTCCCATGAAGGGATCCGTTGTTTGGGTGGCTACACTATCTGGTTCCTGACATCACCAAGATCCAGCTCCAGCTCTGTCCTATGTTCCTGGTGACTCCAGTCCCCATGCTCCTCTGCCCAGTCCTAGTGGCAGTATCCCTGGCTCCCTCTGTGCTCTCCTGCTACCGAGGGCTCCCTGCCTGGGCCTGGCATTAGAAACTGCTGGCTCAGAGGCTGCTCTGCAGACAGGGACAGAAAGGACATATGTGGCCCAGGACCAGAAATACTGGAATACTCTGAGTCTGCAAAAAAGTGCCAGAACAGCATTCCAGAGCATTCCAGCACAACTTGAGCACTGGGTTGAACAAGCTTTTTGAACTGGACCTGAAAAAACAGGATGCAAAAGGGAAGATGCTGGAGTGGAAAGAAAAAAATGGTGGCAGATTCTCTACAGCATTATTGGGAGATGAGGTGAAAAGACTGGGAAATGAAAGAAAGAGTCAGAAGTGCATGTCTGGGAGACTCTTTGGTACGCTTGTCTCCAATCCTGGATTCCTCTGAACCCAGGGCCAGTCACAGCAAGTCACTGCCACGTACTGCAAGTTGTTGAGAACATGGGGCGGGTGGAGGGGGTTGAGCCACTTCATGTATAATGGAGGTGCACGTGGTCAGTTGTGCCGTACCTTCACAGGGGAAAGAGAACAGGCATGTGACAACATGTAATTCCATGAAGTTTGACATTACACTTTAATTTTCTGGTTTTTGCACTTTGTTTCCATTTGTGTTTCTGAGGTTTGTTGAGTGTTGGTTGTTTTGTTTAGGGTTAGCATAGTTTTGGAATTGCACCTGTCAGGTGGAGGGTTCCCAGGGTTGGGGAAAGGGGCCCCAGCCATACTCCTGTGCAGAAATACCAACCCTTCCTCCTAAGTGGGTCAGAGTTAACAAGCACCCCACTTTTACCTAACCCAGGGAAAGCCAGGATAAGACGCAGATCAGGATACCTAGGAGTGCTTATACACTCTCCCTTGCCCCTGGCACAGCATACAGCAAAACAGTCCCCGCCCCCCCATGCTTGGCTAGACACACATACACGCTCTGTGCCAAACTAGTGCAATCCCCTTCCCTCTTTGGGTCAGTCCAAGCTGTCTGTGTGCTTTTGACTGGTAATGGTGTGTGGTATGAGTTCAGGATCTGTTACGTGGTCTTAGCTCCTGTCAACTTCAGCTGTGGGTTTATCATGAGTCCCCTTTTGTCAGCAGCTGGCTCGCCTCCAAGCAGCTCTTGCTTTGCCCTAGTTTAGGGCTCCAGCCTCCTGCCCTGCTAAATTGTCTCCTTTTTCAATTTTCCTGGCCATGCCCTGTCCCGCCCCTTCCCACTCTCCTTACCCCATCCCTTATTGTCTCAATTCCTCCCTGCCTCAGAGTTAATTCTGTGTATTTGAGTGGGACTTCTCCCCAGGCAATTAGGTTTGTGCAGAGTAGTAGAAATGCATGGGCTGGGAGGGGAGAGACAGGAAGGGGGAGGATCTCTGGCTAGTTCCTCAACTTGTTCTGCTTTCTTGCATTTGCACTTTAGTTTTTGGCAGATGGACCATCTGTGTTAAAAACTTTCAGTAAACAAGTCTGGACAACAGTCTTTTGCTTTGTATGCTCCAAAGAATAACACTGAAAACATTCACATCTAAATGCACATTTTTAACTGAAGTCTTAGATTTAAAATGAATACAAATGGCATAGGACCAGCTCAATACAGTAATTATGATTCCCCGTTCTACCACCCTCTGTTAATTAATATGAAATAAATGAATAAAAAAATAATAATTTACTGAAAGTCTGACATTATTTCAGGGACATTGCCCACCTTCACAGCACAGCAATAATCGCCTAGTAAACATCCACCATTACAGAACCGACAGTTGACTTGCCAACATCACACTAATTGCCCACAGATCTGTCACCAGTCAGGGTAACCAGGTTCTAAAGGGAAATAGCAAATTGCTTCTGGACCACTATTGGCTTTCTCATCCTCAAGTCCAGGGACTGGAGTTAGCTTCTCACACAACTCCAGGAACACGACCTACTCACATGAAAGTTCTGGGCTCAGTGCCGATTATTCCAGGTCTGCATGACAATATAGTACCACCATTCTGTGACTGTGGGCTTACTCTCAAACCATCACTTGGCATTGGGGGATTCATCCACTATTAGATACCACATTTGCTGTCTTCACTCCTCCAATTCATGCAAGCAGCTTGTGTGATCTCCTTAAGAAATCTTTCTAGTGATGCCAAGTCCCTGCCAACACATATGTCTCAGGCCCTGGCTTTTCATTCTCTTGCCAGGTGATAGTTGCATTAATGTAAACATTCATTACAGGGCATTGCTTTGAGTTGAATCCATGTCTTGACACATGTTGCAATGAAGGCCTCGGACAGATATCTGGAACGTGTGCAGCTGGAACTGGTTTACCTTCATGAGTTGCTGGTTTCATAGTATTTCTGCCCAAGATCCCCAGATGTGATAGACAGGGTCTCCTACAATACACTGTGAAACCATCCATAGACTGTCACAGTTTAATACGTTACTTTAGGTCTTTAGTTCCTGGTTTTCAGAGCGTAAGTATGTACATTCACTTAAAGTCTGTAAGGGCACCAGGAAATGCTGGGCAATTTTAACCATGCTAACAAAGTTTTGTGGTCTAAATTAAGGATATTACAATAGCTGCATTGGGCAAAAGCAGGGTGGATAAAAAATGATGATTTTTTAAAAATACAATATTTGTTTTAATTTAAATCAGATTTTTTTATTTTGCTATTTAAATTATAGTAAGGTTTTTTGTTTGTTTGTTTGTTTTTAAAAGTAAACCTGATTAAAATGAGTAAATACAAGGAGGAAGGGAATGACATCAATAAGTTTGAAAGGCAGCCTAAGTAACTTAGGAGACTATCTCATTCAGGAGCAGTGGAAGCACCCTGAAAGTGGGGGAGGCCACAGATACCTGAATCATGGCCCTGCCCCTTCCCTTGCTGTAGCTCCCCCCAGGTCCTGCCCCCGCAACACCCCTTCTCTCTGAGCCTCTGCCCTTGCATTGCCCCTTCCACTCCAAGGCCCCACCCTCACACCACCCCTCTCCCTGAGACCCAGCTCCGGCACCACCCCTTCCCCCCAAGATCCCGCCCCCGCTTGCTCCTCTCTGGACCTTCTCCCCATCACTCACCCCTACAGCTGATAAAAAGTTGGAGGGCACTGTCCCTTCCCTCTGCTCCTCTTCCCCACCCCGCGCCCTCCACATTCTGTCACCCCGGTCTCATTTTCAAGAGACTTAGGCAAGTAAAAATTTAAGCTCCTGACACTTTCCCAGGCTGATCTGAGATAATCAGCTACATTCACTGACTGCAGTTAATCCTCCTTGTAATAAATCATTTAGTTGTAAATGTGAAACATGTTTTGTTAAGAAATATTTATGTATCCAAAACATTTTAAGTTATTTTATTTAATAAAAATAAATCTTATCTGCTGTTTTGGGTGTTTAATTCAATTCCAGTTACCATCTTATTGCAGCTTAACACAAAACATGAGCAGAAAAGTAATTATCTAGTAAATAAGCAATATATCATTCACAGTTTTCTAGCACACTAAAAGTGCACAATTAATAAGAATCTGAAAATATTAAGCTGTATAATTGCTTAAATAAATGCATATAGTTATATAGTGTACCCTCCTATGTAGCAAAAAGATGTACCAAGTCTAGTGTACGGGCTCTATTTAGTTGTCAATCAGCATGTTGTAATGGTTATATCAGCCAATAATAACTGAAGTATAAATGGAAAAGTTGATTAAAATTGATTACTTAAATCAAAGCTTTGCCTTCGATGATTTAAATCACCTTGATTTAAATCAATCCATTATGGGCAAAAGACTGTAAACGATAGATAAGATTATTTTTAGGCTGAATATTCTTATGATTCATTAGGCCAATGAGGACTGAAATGGGCTTTCTTATCCTTAACCACTGTGGTGGTGTACTGGACCAGGCCTCAGGACAGCTGAGTTTTATTTCTGGCTCGACTGGTGGCTTTCTGGGTGAGCCTGGGCAATTCATTTTGGGCTTGATCCAGAAAGGGACTTTGATGTCTGACTGGAACTTTAGACTCCCAAATCCAATATTTAGGTCCCACTGAGTTCTTCAAGATTCCTCTTCAGCAGCTGTCTAACCCAGGAGGTGCCAAAATTTCTACTGGTAAAGTCTCCATGCTGATTAATTTTTTTCTCAGTGGGCATGCACAAAGCCACCTAAATCCTGATGTCACTGAACTGCTCATACCTAAGTCCCAGCAGGATTCACAGATTAGGCATTCTGCCACCTGTTTTGCTTGTGTGGCCCAATCCAGTAGACATGCTCTGAATTGAACCAATCTGCACAAAGGACAGCTAGGATGTGATGCTGCTCTCCACTGATAGGCAAGTGGTTATAACATTCACCTGGGATATGGGAGACTGAGGTTCTAATTCCTGATCCAAATCTGGCAGAGTGGGAATTCCAGTCTGCATTTCCCACATCCCAAGTGAATGTTCCAACCAGTGGCCTGCTGGTGGTGAAGAGTACCATCATCTCCACCTCAATTTTTCATAAGAAAAGGCTGATGTGGTTTAGGTGCCTAACTCCAGGAAAGGGTTCATGTCTGTGAATTTCAAGTGGAGAGGAATCTCCCTACAGCCTGGAGTTGTAGACTAACTCTCTGAAAGAAGCAGGGTTTAGGACATACCCTTCTCCTATGCATTTCCTACTGGCTAGTTTAGGCAGTTCCCAACTCAGCAGCTGGCTTCTGTGAATCTCATTAGGCATCAGGATACCTAAAAGTTAGGTTTTGCAATGCTGGTAATTGTAATAGCAACCATTGTCAAGTGTCTCACAGATTCATCGACTTTAAAGCCAAAAGTGACCATTGTGACTGTCTAGTCTGACCTCCTGTATGTTATATGCCACATGACTCCCCTGTAATAATTTATGTTTCAATAGTCAGGGCTGGCCTTACCATGAGGCGAACCGAGGCGGCTGCCTCAGGTGCCAGATTGTGGAGGGGCGCCACTAGGACCCAGAGTTTCAAAGTTTTGGCCCAAGCGAGGGGAAAAGGGCTCCCCGCTTCAGGTGCCAAAATGTTGTGGGCCGGCCCTGGCTATGCTTGAACTACAGCATACAGTTTAGGAAAATATATCGATCAGTCAATCTTGATTTAAAATTTTCCAGTGATGGAGAAGCCACTGAAACCCCGGTCAAGTTGTTCCAATGACTAATTGCCTTTACTGTTACAGATGTGCACCTTATTTCTAGTTTGAATTAGTCTAGTTTCATCAACTTCCTGATTGAAGCACTCTCTATTATCACATTTCTGATCCCCATTTAGGTATTAATAGACAGTTATCAAGTCACCTCTTAACCTTGTCTTTGACAGGCTAAAGAGTCTTTCAACTATAAGACATGTTTTCCAATCCTTGAATCATTCTTGTGGTTCTTCTCTGAACCCTCTCCAATTTATCAACATCCATTTTGAAGGGACCATTCAAGGTAGAATGGCCCACTAAACACCTCTACAGTCATAGGACAAAAATAGGGGGGCAGTGGGTTACAGATTGTTGTAATAAGCCATAAATTCAGTGTCTCTGTTCAGTCCTTGAGATTTTTAGTGTCTAGCAGAATTATGAATTTAAGCTCCCAGGCTCATCTTTTGAAAGTGTTGTGCAGTTTTCCTTGTCTGCCTATAGGTTGACTGTGGGGTAACTATCATAGTGCCTTAGGGAGGATGGCTTCAGCTGGTTGAGCTCGAAAAAGCTTGTGGGCTTTGGTGCTACTGGATGACTTGCACCATTGTAGCTTCACAGCTAACTGAACACAGTATTCCAATAGTGGTCACACCAGTGCCAAATACAGAGGTAATATAACCTCAGCTCCTACTTGACATTCCCCTGTTTATATATCCAAGGATTGTATTATCCCCTTTGGCCATGGAATCTCACTAGTAGTAAGAGCTTAAATTCCCTTACAATATTTTTTGAAGCGCTCCCCTCCCCGATGCCCCATTTGGAGCTCCAGGTTTTAGCCCCTGCAGAGTGGGGTGGGGGTGGGGAGGGTGTGTCTCAGGGCTTTAGCCCCACGGGGGCATGCCAGGGCTTGGGGCTTCAGCCCTGTGGGAGGCACTGGGGCTTGGGGCATCTGCCATGCAGATTTGAAATATTTACTGGAGCTCCACTCAAGGTAGCTCCAGCTAAATTTAAGCCCTGCTAGGAGCTCATGTTCAGCTAGCTGACTATCCACCATGACCCCCAAGTCTTTTTCACAGTCATTGATTCCCAGAATAGATGTATGTTTGTAGATGTATGACTTTATATTTGAACATATTGAAATACATATTGTTTGCCTATGGTGAACTTACCAAGAGATCAAGTTTGTTCTGTATGAGCGTCCTGTCCTTTTAATTATTTCCATTCCCCCAATCTTTGTGTCATCTGCAACCTTCATCATTAATGTTTTTATTCCAGGTTACTGATAAAAATGTTAAATAGTGTATGGCCAAGAACGAATCCCTGCAAGACTCCACTGGAACCACAGCCACGCAACAACGATTCTCCATTTATAATAATATTTTCAGGCCTATCTATTAACAATTTTTTAATTGAGTGAATGTACACCATCTTGATTTTATACTGTTCTAGTTTATAAATTAAGATATCATGTGGTACAGAAGTCTTTACAGCAACACTGTTATGAATAGCATGATCAAAGAGACAAACTGAACGTTGAAGCTGTAGATCCATAGTACAATGTTTGATCTGGAAATGTAATCTAAAAATCACAAATAAATCATTATCTCCCTTAATTTCCTCCTTTGTAAAAAACCTGTACATTGTATTCTAAAAGTAATTTAATACCTCATTTATGCCCCAAACCATGTGTGTGTGTATATATATCAATTTTTTTCTCAGTTTAGAATTCCTGAAATAGATTTTGTTCTGATCCTAGTGTGCATATATTTCAATAGGCTTTTATTGTATTGTTACCACTTTTGAACAAAGTAGATAGCCAAAATTGGGGTATGGTGGGATGTTCCGTCTGTGAGGAGAAATTGATAATATAGCCATTTTCTTTGATGCAATCTTCTTTATTTACAAAATTATACATACAGTCCTGTTTCCTCAATCACAGGAGCAATCAAAAAGCAAGAGAAAGTGTGCTGACTTTTCCAAACCTGACTTTTCAGCCAGCACTCTGCTTAAACAGCTTTCTGTCTTAGCTTTGTCTCAGGGCCACATTACCAACATTTCTGTCTAACAGCAACACTAACTGCCTTTCTGACTCTGTGTACTGAATGCATCTCATCCCCCCTCTTTCCCCAAACACACATACACAGTTACCCAAACAATGCTCAGATAAAGCCCTCTGCCATCATGATTAACAATCCTGGGTGGACTGGGTGATGGTGGTGAGCTGCTTAACTATCTCTCACCACTATCTTGTGGTAACTCACATCCATAACAAGGTTAAACAAACATACAAAAACTCATCCCTCCTAAACTTTGTCCATCCTCCCAAAGAGGCTGAAAATGAGGACACAACAACAAATCCTAACCAGGAAAAAATGAAATAGTTCAACAAATTATATTAATTATGTACTATTAACTATTTACAGTGTCAGGATGTTTTCACAAAAGCAACGAGGAGTCCAGTGGCACCTTAAAGACGAACAGACTTAAAGACTTCACACAACTAAGCCAAATTAATTTTTTTTTCATCCAAATCTTTTTGGATTTTTTTCTTTCAATCAGTGTAAAGATGCCTCTTTCAATGAGCCCTGTCATAAATATAAGGGGAAGGGTAAACCCCTTTGAAATTCCTCCTGGCCAGGGGAAAGCTCCTCTCACCTGTAAAGGGTTAAGAAGCTAAAGGTAACCTCGCTGGCACCTGACCAAAATGACCAATGAGGAGACAAGATACTTTCAAAAGCTGGGAGGAGGGAGAGAAACAAAGGGTCTGTGTCTGTCTGTATGCTGTTTTTGCCAGGGACAGAACAGGAATGGAGTCTTAGAACTTTTAGTAAGTAATCTAGCTAGGTATGTGTTAGATTATGATTTCTTTAAATGGCTGAGAAAAGAATTGTGCTGAATAGAATAACTATTTCTGTCTGTGTATCTTTTTTGTAACTTAAGGTTTTGCCTAGAGGGGTTCTCTATGTTTTTTAATCTAATTACCCTGTAAGATATCTACCATCCTGATTTTACAGGGGGGATTTCTTTATTTCTATTTTCTATTAAAAGTCTTCTTGTAAAAAACTGAATGCTTTTTCATTGTTCTCAGATCCAAGAGTTTGGGTCTGTGGTCACCTATGCAAATTGGTGAGGCTTTTTACCAAACCTTGTCCAGGAAGTGGGGTGCAGGGTTTTGGGAAGTATTTTGGGGGGAAGGACGCGTCCAAACAGCTCTTCCCCAGTAACCAGTATTAGTTTGGTGGTGGTAGTGGCCATTCCAAGGACAACGGGTGGAATACTTTGTACCTTGGGGAAGTTTTGACCTAAGCTGGTGAAGATAAGCTTAGGAGGTTTTTCATGCAGGTCCCCACATCTGTACCCTAGAGTTCAGAGTGGGGGAGGAACCTTGACATGGTGGCATAGTGGTGGGATTAACCTGAAATCATTTTGAGATCCAGTTGAGATTTTTTGAACTAGAAATACAGATTTTAAAAAGGAATTTTTTTTTCCTGTGGCTTTGAAGCAGCTTTGAAACTGAAAGCAGCTTGGGTTTTCCCTGCTTTGTGGCCAAGCAGAGACAAAAGGGGATTATCTTTGTGAATTGCAGGTTTTCTTTGCCTGGAGGCAGGGTACTTAACTCCTGCAGGGAAATTCACAGTCTTCCAACCCAGAGGTTTTTTTTTCTTTTCTTTTCTTCCAAAAAGTAAATAGGGGGGGTGTGCTCTACCCATTTGCCTGGAGACAAAAGTGGCAGGGTGTTTTTTTTAGGATTTTGATTTTTTTGTTTTACAAGGAGCACAGGTTTGAAAGGGAATTTTTTTTTCTTTGGGCTGGGTAAGCAGGTTTCCAAGTAGTTGGAGGTTTTTTGCTTTAATTTGGGCCCAGAGCAGAGACAAGGGAATTGTCTTTTTCTGTAGGCTGACAATCACTATCAGAGAATAGGTATTCTATTCCAGCACAGCAAAATTTTACAGCCAAGTTTTGTTTGTTTATTTCTAAACCTCGGGTGTAAAGTTAGTTAAAAACAGAGAGGTTAGAATGGCAAAATCCGCGGCTCGACTACAGCTCGAATTAGCCAAATTTCAGGCTGAGGAAAGACAAAGGGAACATGAAAGACAGATAGAACTCATGCAGCTGAAGAAGGAACAAGAAAGGGAGGCAGAACAACACCAAGCGGCTGCTCACAGGAGAGCTATGGAAGCGAGGGACAAAGAACTGGAGGAGAAGGAAAAAGAGAGGAAGTATGTGGAGAAGATGGAGAAGATAAAGGCTCAGCAGAATATCCCAACAAACCCTAGTAATCCTTCTCCAAGTACCACTTCCCATCCCAGAAAGTTCCCCACCTACAAGGCAGGCGATGATACTGAGGCCTTCCTAGAAAACTTCGAAAGGGCCTGCTTTGGGTACAACATCTCTACTGACCAATACATGGTAGAGCTGAGGCCGCAGCTCAGTGGACCCTTAGCTGAGGTGGCAGCTGAAATGCCTAAAGAACACATGAACAAGTATGAACTGTTTAAATCCAAGGCGAGAGTCAGAATGGGGATAACACCCGAGCAGTCTCGTCGGAGGTTCAGAGCCCTAAGGTGGAAACCAGACATGTCATTTACCCGACATGCCTACCACATTGTGAAACATTGGGATGCCTGGATATCAGGAGCAAGTGTTGAATCTCCAGTAAATTTGCCCTTCCTAATGCAAATGGAACAATTCTTAGAGGGTGTTCCTGAGGAAATAGAAAGATACATCCTAGATGGGAAACCCAAAACTGTAATCGAGGCAGGAGAGATTGGAGCCAGATGGGTGGAGGTGGCAGAGAAGAAGAAAACTGGTCGCAGTTGGAGCGGAGACCAGAAGGGACCACCCCAGACCACACCCTATTACCGGGGGCCGCCCAAGGCCCCACCTACCTCCCAAAGAACCCTCCAGACCCCTTATCGTCCTGCCACCCCGTTCTCCAGCAACCCTCCTCGCCCCAGTGACCCGTCAGCTGGACGATGTTTTAAATGTAACGAGCTGGGGCATGTAAAGGCCAACTGCCCCAAGAACCCCAACAGATTACAGTTCATTGCACCGGAATCACACCAGAGGTCCACAGGCCCAGATACTTCCCAGATACCCTTGGAGCGGAGGGAAACTGTGAGTGTGGGCGGGAAGAAGGTCACCGCGTGGGGGGACACCGGAGCACAAGTGTCAGCTATCCATGCTTCCTTAGTGGACCCCAATTTAATCAACCCAGAGATCCAAGTGACGATTCAACCCTTCAAGTCCAACTCTTTCAATTTGCCTACAGCCAAGTTGCCTGTCCAGTACAAGGGCTGGTCAGGAATGTGGACTTTTGCAGTCTATGATGATTATCCCATCCCCATGCTGTTGGGGGAAGACTTGGCCAATCATGTGAAGCAAGCCAAGAGGGTGGGAACGGTCACCCGCAGCCAGGCTAAACAAGCCGTGAGGCCTAGCTCTGTTCCGGAAACTGCTATCAGGACCCAGTCAGAGGTGATGGACCTGGACCTTAGGCCAATGTCTGCAACAGCAGTAGTGGATCCAGTCCCAGAGACCCAGACGGAACCAGTCCCAGAACCGGAACCAGCCGAACAACCAACACCAGACCCTGTGTCAGCACTGAATCCAGTACTTGCAACCTCAACACTAGAGGGCCCCACTGAATCTGAACTGGCAGCAGCCGATAACCCTACACAAGAGGCTCAGCCGGAGCCTGAATCCCAACATAGTGCACCAGCGGAGAGCGGTTCACAGTCAACAGAAACAGCTCCATCCCCTATATTGCTTCCAGAGGGACCAAGCCCAGGTCCACAATCCAATGAGGAACTGATGTCCCCAGCATCAAGGGAACAGTTCCAGACCGAACAGGAAGCAGATGAAAGCCTCCAGAGAGCTTGGACGGCGGCACGGAGCAACCCACCGCCTCGCAGCTCTTCTAATCGATCCAGCTTTGTTGTAGAAAGAGGACTTTTATACAAGGAAACTCTTTCTGGTGGACACCAGGAAGACTGGCATCCTCAGAGACAGTTGGTAGTTCCAACTAAATACCGGGCCAAGCTCTTGAGCTTAGCCCATGATCACCCTAGTGGCCATGCTGGGGTGAACAGGACCAAAGACCGTTTGGGGGGATCATTCCACTGGGAGGGAATGGGCAAGGATGTTTCTACCTATGTCCAGTCTTGTGAGGTGTGCCAAAGAGTGGGAAAACCCCAAGACCAGGTCAAAGCCCCTCTACAACCACTCCCCATCATTGAAGTTCCATTTCAGCGAGTAGCTGTGGATATTCTGGGTCCTTTTCCGAAAAAGACACCCAGAGGAAAGCAGTACATACTGACTTTCATGGATTTTGCCACCCGATGGCCGGAAGCAGTAGCTCTAAGCAACACCAGGGCTAAAAGTGTATGCCAGGCACTAGCAGACATTTTTGCCAGGGTAGGTTGGCCCTCCGACATCCTCACAGATGCAGGGACTAATTTCCTGGCAGGAACTATGAAAAACCTTTGGGAAGCTCATGGGGTAAATCACTTGGTTGCCACTCCTTACCACCATCAAACAAATGGCATGGTGGAGAAGTTTAATGGAACTTTGGGGGCCATGATACGTAAATTCGTAAATGAGCACTCCAATGATTGGGACCTAGTGTTGCAGCAGTTGCTCTTTGCCTACAGAGCTGTACCACATCCCAGTTTAGGGTTTTCCCCATTTGAACTTGTATATGGCCGTGAGGTTAAGGGGCCATTGCAGTTGGTGAAGCAGCAATGGGAGGGATTTACACCTTCTCCAGGAACTAACATTCTGGACTTTGTAACCAACCTACAAAACACCCTCCGAACCTCTTTAGCCCTTGCTAAAGAAAACTTACAGGATGCTCAAAAAGAGCAAAAAGCCTGGTATGATAAACATGCCAGAGAGCGTTCCTTCAAAGTAGGAGACCAGGTCATGGTCTTAAGGGCGCTCCAGGTCCATAAAATGGAAGCATCGTGGGAAGGGCCATTCATGGTCCAGGAGCGCCTGGGAACTGTTAATTATCTCATAGCATTCCCCACCTCCAACCGAAAGCCTAAGGTGTACCATATTAATTCTCTAAAGCCCTTTTATTCCAGAGAATTAAAGGTTTGTCAGTTTACAGCCCAGGGAGAAGATGATGCTGAGTGGCCTGAAGGTGTCTACTACGAAGGGAAATGTGCTGGTGGTGTGGAACAGGTGAACCTCTCCATGACCCTTGGGCGTATGCAGCGACAGCAAATCCAGGAGCTGTGCACTAGCTACGCGCCAACGTTCTCAGCCACCCCAGGACTGACTGAACGGGCATACCACTCCATTGACACAGGTAATGCTCACCCAATTAGGGTCCAACCTTACCGGGTGTCTCCTCAAGCTAAAACTGCTATAGAACGGGAGATCCAGGATATGTTACAGATGGGTGTAATCCGCCCCTCTGAAAGTGCATGGGCATCTCCAGTGGTTCTAGTTCCCAAACCAGATGGGGAAATACGTTTTTGCGTGGACTACCGTAAGCTAAATGCTGTAACTCGCCCAGACAACTATCCAATGCCCCGCACAGATGAACTATTAGAGAAACTGGGACGGGCCCAGTTCATCTCTACCTTGGACTTAACCAAGGGGTACTGGCAGGTACCGCTAGATGAATCTGCCAAGGAAAGGTCAGCCTTCATCACACATCTCGGGCTGTATGAATTTAATGTACTCCCTTTCGGGCTGCGAAATGCACCCGCCACTTTCCAAAGACTTGTAGATGGTCTCCTAGCGGGATTAGGAGAATATGCAGTCGCCTACCTTGACGATGTGGCCATATTTTCGGATTCCTGGGCAGACCACCTGGAACATCTACAAAAAGTCCTTGAGCGCATAAGGGAGGCAGGACTAACTGTTAAGGCTAAGAAGTGTCAAATAGGCCTAAACAGAGTGACTTACCTTGGACACCAGGTGGGTCAAGGAACTATCAGCCCCCTACAGGCCAAAGTGGATGCTATCCAAAAGTGGCCTGTCCCAAAGTCAAAGAAACAGGTTCAATCCTTCTTAGGCTTGGCCGGTTATTACAGACGATTTGTACCGCACTACAGCCAAATCGCTGCCCCACTGACAGACCTAACCAAAAAGAAACAGCCAAATGCTGTTCAGTGGACCGGAAAGTGTCAGAAGGCCTTTAACAAGCTTAAAGCGACACTCATGTCTGACCCTGTACTAAGGGCCCCAGACTTTGACAAACCGTTCCTAGTAACCACAGATGCATCCGAGCGTGGTGTGGGAGCAGTTTTAATGCAAAAAGGACCTGATCAAGAATTCCACCCTGTAGTGTTTCTGAGCAAAAAACTGTCTGAGAGGGAAAGCAGCTGGTCAGTCACTGAAAAAGAATGTTATGCCATTGTCTACGCTCTGGAAAAGCTACGCCCATATGTTTGGGGACGGCGTTTCCACCTGCAAACCGACCATGCTGCACTAAAATGGCTTCACACCGTCAAAGAAACTAACAAAAAACTTCTTCAGTGGAGTTTAGCTCTCCAAGATTTTGATTTCGACATCCAACACATCTCAGGAGCTTCTAACAAAGTGGCTGATGCACTCTCCCGTGAAAGTTTCCCAGAATCAACTGGTTAAAATCGTCCTTAAGATGTGGAAAATATTGTTAGTCTTTATGTACTTGGTAGTATATTTAGAGATGCATGTGTCTTATTAACTCTGTTTTTCCAAGAGCTCCAGGAAGAAATCCCAGCCAGTGTTTCACCCTAGCTGAGATTTGGGGGGCGTGTCATAAATATAAGGGGAAGGGTAAACCCCTTTGAAATTCCTCCTGGCCAGGGGAAAGCTCCTCTCACCTGTAAAGGGTTAAGAAGCTAAAGGTAACCTCGCTGGCACCTGACCAAAATGACCAATGAGGAGACAAGATACTTTCAAAAGCTGGGAGGAGGGAGAGAAACAAAGGGTCTGTGTCTGTCTGTATGCTGTTTTTGCCAGGGACAGAACAGGAATGGAGTCTTAGAACTTTTAGTAAGTAATCTAGCTAGGTATGTGTTAGATTATGATTTCTTTAAATGGCTGAGAAAAGAATTGTGCTGAATAGAATAACTATTTCTGTCTGTGTATCTTTTTTGTAACTTAAGGTTTTGCCTAGAGGGGTTCTCTATGTTTTTGAATCTAATTACCCTGTAAGATATCTACCATCCTGATTTTACAGGGGGGATTTCTTTATTTCTATTTTCTATTAAAAGTCTTCTTGTAAAAAACTGAATGCTTTTTCATTGTTCTCAGATCCAAGGGTTTGGGTCTGTGGTCACCTATGCAAATTGGTGAGGCTTTTTACCAAACCTTGTCCAGGAAGTGGGGTGCAGGGTTTTGGGAAGTATTTTGGGGGGAAGGATGCGTCCAAACAGCTCTTCCCCAGTAACCAGTATTAGTTTGGTGGTGGTAGCGGCCATTCCAAGGACAACGGGTGGAATACTTTGTACCTTGGGGAAGTTTTGACCTAAGCTGGTAAAGATAAGCTTAGGAGGTTTTTCATGCAGGTCCCCACATCTGTACCCTAGAGTTCAGAGTGGGGGAGGAACCTTGACAAGCCCCTAAGGAACCCCTGTTGTTTCTGTGGAATTTGCTGAGTGATATATACTGTACCCATTTTGTTCTAATTGGGAACTCATTTATGTTACAGTATTATCACATAATAATAAGTGAAGAGACATAATTTTGATTCTATGACATTATACAGTACAATAAAACAAATAAATTCTTAAGTTCATTCTCTATTGTTGCCCCAATTAGATTGTATACATAAAGAAAATATGTATATGTTTTACAAGTCAAAGCTAGTTTGCTCCTATATTGACCTATGAATCAGTCACACTTCGTATTGCTCTTCTGTGATGAGAAATTTAAAGAAAATATTTTCATTTATATGCATAATGAGATAATTTAAATGAACCTGGGATACTTTGTGGTTTCTGGAATCTGTTCAATTAAATTAACACATTTACATCTTTGACCATGTAATTATTTTGTGCAACACTTTATTTTTTCCTGATATTAATTTATGTTGAGATTAAGTTAAAGTTGAGAATATTAATCCATAAAATTTTATAAAATATTTAAGAACATATTTTCATCATTAATTTTATTGTCTATGGCCCTAATATTTTAAATAGCCTTGTAGTGCCTAGTAGTATGCAACTATGATCATGTATTAATCATAAGAAAAAGAATAAACTTTTTAGTTGTTAAAAGATTAGTTAGTGAACATGAGGGAAGATGTTCTATGGGAAAAATGCCATTTTTTTTACTAAACAATATGTTGACCAAATGTCCTGATAAAATTGTACAAAGTATGAAAAATGAAGATTCTTATGGCACCAAATTAAATTCTCTTTTGGAAGAGACAGAAAAAAACAGTCTCACTAGTTCTACTTCTGATCTGTAAGTGATTTCTTCTCCTTTGGCCTTGACTAAAAAACTCCCTTCTCTTATTTCAGTTTCCTCTCTATTAAATGGGAGGGTCCTGTTTGTCTACTGATCTCACCACCATTTTGCCAAAATAAAGTAGTAAAAGTTTGCAACCATCTAAAAAGTACTGTATATGTGTGAAATGTTGTTAATATGGTTATGCACGATCATACTTCTGGGCATTATATGAATCTAAAGTGACCCACCTGATATTTACCTAACAGTGAAATATTATCTCTGTCCAGCAGCCGTCTGTACAGATGTTTAGATTGAAAGTTTCTGTGTTGAGCCAGGGAAGGAATTGTGGATAATGGTCTAAATTTCATTGTTGCAAATACCCAGGGATTACAAAATACACACTCCTGTTTCACTTGGTAAGTATTCAGTCAAGAGCTAACTTTGGAACTATCCTTTTGATTATTAATTATTATTATTATTAATCCTAGTAACTTGAGTCTTGAGCCAGAATGCAGAGACTTCCTTCTTCACTCCTCTCATGTCCCCCCAGCACTAACACTCGCCATTTCTTCCATGCATCTAGCATGTTCTCTGAGTCTGGCTCCTGTGAAATCAAAAACTTGTTTGTCCGTGATAGAAAATGGTAACATTCTGAATAATGGTAGAAATAATGGTGTTCTGTATTCTTGTCAATAAGTATGATACACACAAACTGAAACAAATATGTTAGGGTAGTAAAGATTATCAATTAAAAAAAACATGCAACAGCTAGGAAGCATTGAAAATCTTGCCAGAAACAGACAGGAGTGGAGGAGCTTCCCGATGCCCTAAGTAATGGGTACCAAATAACTAACTCTCTCTTGCGTCTCCTGCGGTATGGTGAGGGATGTTCAGGGCTCAGAAACAAATCTGTGGTTTCCCGAGCGATCGCGTTTGCAGCGATTCACAGCCATGCTCACAATGTCATACACTGCACAAATAAACCACCAAAGCAGAAACGTCAATCACAGTGAAACGAAGGAAAGAAGAGCGGGCACCGTGCCCCGCTCCCGCCCGGGCCCGCTTTGCCGCATTGTCTGGCTCGCAGAGCAGCGCCCCCGCCCAGTCCCCCACCCCGACTCAAGCTGTAGAAAATGGCGGCGAACGGTAGAGACGGGCCAAGGAGAGAAGGGATGTGTCAGGAAACCTGATTGGTCAGATTTTGCCGCAGCCCACAAATCCTCGAAACCCAGAGAGGAGCGTTTTCAACCCCAAACAGCCGCCGACGCGCGACCCTCGCCCGGCAGACGCACCAGAAGGGCAGCGAGACTAGCGGCAACGGAGTTTGAAAGCGGCCGTTGTTTTAAGCCAGGGGCGCGGAGGACTCCACTCTACTTCCTGGAGGTAGGGCTTGATAAGGGGTTTCCGCATCCTACCTGGGGGTGAGGCAGGGTTCTAGGAAGCCGTTGGGGGGAGGGCCCGTATTTATTTTACGAGAAAGCCTCGGGGGGTGTAACTCTCGCAGGGAACAGACCCGTGCGGGTGCGGGTGGGGGAGGGGGAGAGAGGGGAGCGAAGAGCCCACCCTTTTTCTTTTCAGTTCTCAATCAGGTCGTCCCGCAGACACTATACCGAGACTTCGTACCGCGTCCAGGGAGTCGGTGGGCTTGTGTCTGTGGTTTTACCATGTCTGGTCGCGGTAAGGGGGGTAAAGGCTTGGGGAAGGGAGGTGCCAAGCGCCATCGTAAAGTGCTTCGGGATAACATCCAAGGTATTACTAAGCCAGCTATTCGTCGCTTGGCTCGTCGCGGGGGGGTGAAGCGTATTTCGGGGTTGATTTACGAAGAGACCCGGGGAGTGCTGAAGGTGTTCTTGGAGAACGTGATCCGCGACGCTGTCACTTACACTGAACATGCCAAGCGAAAGACCGTAACGGCCATGGATGTGGTTTATGCTCTGAAGCGCCAGGGTCGCACTCTCTATGGTTTTGGCGGCTAAACGGGTCCCTAAAGTCAACAGGGCAACACAAAGGCTCTTTTAAGAGCCACCCACTTTTTCACAATAAGAGCTATGATTCTTGTGTTCTTATGCTGTGATGTGAAAACTTAACATGAAAAACTATTCAATTTACATGAAATACGTGAGTATTTACGCTAAATATGTTTGTATGTAAATGACAGTGCTTTGGTTAAAGTATAGCGTATGTGTTTTTCAGCAGTAAAATTAGTGGTGGCTTCCTTGAATGATAGTATTTGTTAGAGGAAAAGTAAGAAATGATAAACTCTTACTGGAAACGAGTGGCTGCCTTTGGGTTCTAGGTATTAATTTCTGCATTAAGAGCATTTACTTGGAGCTAGTATACTTGGTGACAGCTTTTGTACTTTCAGATACAGCATCAGAGCGGTAGCTGTTGTTAGCCTGTATCAGCAAAGACAACGAGAAGTCCTTGTGGCACCATAGAAACTAAGACATTTATTAGGCATAATAAGCTTATGCACAAATAGATTTGTTAGTCTCTAAGGTGCCACAAAGACTCCTCGTTGTTTTTGTAGATGCCAGGGGAGAGTGACAAACATGCTGTGTTGTGTCTCTGGCAATGCGCTCAAAAATGTCATTTAAAAAAAAAAGTTCATGATTCACATGGCCTTGGAGAAGATACCAGTCTCAGGGTGAACTTGCTTCAGCACTTCGTAATCATAGTTGGAGAAACTTTCCTTCCTGGTCTTTCTACTTTTTTTTTTGGTCGCCTTTCTTCTGGGTCTTGGTCACAGCTTTCTTAGACTATTTCTTGGGAGTAGGAGCAGATTTTGACAGTTCTGGTATCTCTTAAGACTTTTATGATCTCCCTGTTGCTCAGTTAGAAAGTGAGGATAATAGCTGCTGTTCTCTAGTAGGACGTTATGGAAAAAAAACCCCAACAATGCATTATTAGTATTTTTATTGTACTATAAAGGAAAAACGTCATTAAAGACCTCCCGCCCCGTTTTAAATTTAGTGCACTAAATCTATCACCAGCTACTAGAAGTACTAATTAAATTTACCTGAAAAAATATTTGTATCGACAACCAAAAGCTCTTTTCAGCTACTTTGTTTTTTATAAGAGTTTTATATGTATTCTTTTCAATTGATTTTTTAAAAAAAAAAAAGTTGCAAAAAGAGGTAACAAAATGTAGCAGGTTATTGGGCTTAAAACCCCAAATTTCGCTAATATTGTCCTTGTTCTCTGTTAAACGTATTGACCACCAAGTTGTAAGATGTTTTTTAAAAAAATCTTCGAATGTACAAGCATTTTTACACTGGATACTTTAAATTCCTAGTTACTTTATTATTTATACTGTAAAGATCTTCGCATTTAAAACAAGTCTTAAGACTTAGAAAAACTGAGTTACTCGAGTTAATTTTAAGAGCCGTCTCCTATATTAAGAAAATGATTTAACTCTAATTGTGAAAAAGTGGGTGGCTCTTAAAAGAGCCTTTGTGTTGCCCTGTTGACTTTAGGGACCCGTTTAGCCGCCAAAACCATAGAGAGTGCGACCCTGGCGCTTCAGAGCATAAACCACATCCATGGCCGTTACGGTCTTTCGCTTGGCATGTTCAGTGTAAGTGACAGCATCGCGGATCACGTTCTCTAAGAACACCTTCAGCACTCCCCGGGTCTCTTCGTAAATCAACCCCGAAATACGCTTCACCCCCCCGCGACGAGCCAAGCGACGAATAGCTGGCTTAGTAATACCTTGGATGTTATCCCGAAGCACTTTACGATGGCGCTTGGCACCTCCCTTCCCCAAGCCTTTACCCCCCTTACCGCGACCAGACATGGTAAAATCACAGACACAAGCCCACCGACTCCCTGGACGCGGTACGAAGTCTCGGTATAGTGTCTGCGGGACGACCTGATTGAGAACTGAAAAGAAAAAGGGTGGGCTCTTCGCTCCCCTCTCTCCCCCTCCCCCACCCGCACCCGCACGGGTCTGTTCCCTGCGAGAGTTACACCCCCCGAGGCTTTCTCGTAAAATAAATACGGGCCCTCCCCCCAACGGCTTCCTAGAACCCTGCCTCACCCCCAGGTAGGATGCGGAAACCCCTTATCAAGCCCTACCTCCAGGAAGTAGAGTGGAGTCCTCCGCGCCCCTGGCTTAAAACAACGGCCGCTTTCAAACTCCGTTGCCGCTAGTCTCGCTGCCCTTCTGGTGCGTCTGCCGGGCGAGGGTCGCGCGTCGGCGGCTGTTTGGGGTTGAAAACGCTCCTCTCTGGGTTTCGAGGATTTGTGGGCTGCGGCAAAATCTGACCAATCAGGTTTCCTGACACATCCCTTCTCTCCTTGGCCCGTCTCTACCGTTCGCCGCCATTTTCTACAGCTTGAGTCGGGGTGGGGGACTGGGCGGGGGCGCTGCTCTGCGAGCCAGACAATGCGGCAAAGCGGGCCCGGGCGGGAGCGGGGCACGGTGCCCGCTCTTCTTTCCTTCGTTTCACTGTGATTGACGTTTCTGCTTTGGTTGTTTTTGTAAATAAAAACATATTTTTGCATAATTATGAGATGATGAGCGTTGCTGTGAATAATCACTGGGAAATGAAATTATTTGGAAAACTAAAGTCCGTTTGCTTTCCAGCGACTCTGAGAAATCAAAGCTGTAAATTGAAAGTGGAAACAATTTCCTACCCCCCTGGTTGGAAGGGGCAATCACTCCAGGTTCTGACATGATATTAAAATTATGTATGAAGTCCTCTTTATGGTAACAGTATAACAATTATTTACGAACCTTTAGACCATTAAGAAACTTGGGTGAAAATAATGAAATTGTGAAATAAAGAGCTAAGGAATATATCAGCCATTTCCAATTTGGCCTCTGCTGCCATCTACTGGCTGTTTCAATTAATTAGTTTAAATCGTGGAGATTTCTAATAAGGCGTCTTCTGTTTTCACTTCTAATATTTTATCGTTGTCAATAGTAGGATTACCTATGTGTTGAATACTGGAATGTTTTTCCCATCAAGAGAAAGGGAAAAGAAGGACATAGAAACTCAGGGTATGATTTGTTTAAAATATATGAAATATAAAAATATGGCTATAGACCTGATTCCCTTGTTTGAAATATGTATACATTTTGATGTGTGTTCAACATACTCACCAATTTACTGCAACAAAACAGTGTCAATATATTTCGTGCTAGACCTTATTTGTTAAAGAAATAAAATCTGTGTGGACGGTGGTGGGGGAAGATTGCAACGGCTAGTTTCTCTTAATTTCTCAAATAAAAAATGATAGATGTGGCACATGAAATGAAATTTCACAGTATTAGCATGTTATGTACTTGAAATGCACCCATCAAAAATGCTCAGCTCTTAAGTTTACATCCACATTTTTTCTTTCTCATTTAATTGCACTATTTTTGATAAAAAGAAAAGGAGTACTTGTGGCACCTTAGAGACTAACCAATTTATTTGAGCATGAGCTTTCGTGAGCTACAGCTTACTTCATCAGATGCATCCGATGAAGTGAGCTGTAGCTCACGAAAGCTCATGCTCAAATAAATTGGCTAGTCTCTAAGGTGCGACAAGTACTCCTTTTCTTTTTGCGAATACAGACTAACACGGCTGTTACTCTGAAACCTGTCACTATTTTTGATATTCCTTTTTCTGGTAAATCTCTCAAAAAACATTCTCTCCCTCCAGTGTGATTTGCATACAAATTTCCAATGAAAGGATTTACCACTTATACTTAAATGTTAATGCAAGGCCTTATATTGCTTAATTTTAAATAAATGGTATGCCTTCCATTTACTTAAATGGAAGAAGAATTGGTGTCTCTGAATATTGTTCCCCTTTCTTAACTTGTTCTATTATGTAAATTTTCATTTAGGAAATGTATTCATCTCTGATATACCAAAATAAGGAAAAGCATAACAGCTTTCAGTGTAAGGTGGGTACACAACTGGATGAAAGACCATATTCAAAGAGTAGTTACCAATAGTTCTCCATCAGTTTGGGAGGATGCACTAGAGAGTTCCCACATGGGTCAGTCCTGCATCTGTTACTATTCAATATTTTCATTAATGACTTGAATAATGGAGTGGAGGGTGTGCTAATAAAATTTGCAGATGACACCAAGCTCAGAGGGGTTGCAAACACTTTAGAGGACAGTATTAAACTTCAAAATGATCTTGACAAAAATAATTGGTCTGAGATGAAATCCAATAAGAAGAAGTGCAAAGTACTTCACTTTCTAAGAGAAAATCTAATTCACAGCTACAAATTGGGGAATACCTGGCTAGGTGTCAAAGTAGCAGCCGTGTTAGTCTGTATTCACAAAAAGAAAAGGAGTACTTGTGGCACCTTAGAGACTAACCAATTTATTTGAGCATAAGCTTTCATGAGCTACAGCTCACTTCATCGGATGCATTCAGTGGAAAATACAGTGATGAGATTTATATACACACGGAACATGAAAAAATGGGTGTTATCATACACACTGTAAGGAGAGTGACTGCTAAAAATGATCTGAGTGTTATAGTGGATCACAAATAGAATGTAAGTCAATTGTGGCTGGTGAGATGAAGGCAGCTGGGAGATTAAGTTGAATTTGCCTGCAGAGGGAGGTAGGGTTGTGTGTTTTTTGTTTTGTTTTGATTTTAGTACCCTCCATGGGAGGAAAACTATATGTCACCAACAGCACTTCTAGCTCTTCCCCTGCCTCCACTTGTGGGGAACTCTGCCAGACAGGTATCCTGATCTTCAAGGCTTCCACCCAGGCCCTGGTGTGTACTTACTGGGAATGCCTCCAGCATTGCCATGGCAATGAAAGCCAGAGGGAACCACCAAATGTAAGAGGTGTCTGTTGGTGGAGTCCCTCAGGAATAAGGAAAGAGATCTGCGGGAGGAGATAGCTCATTTACATGTCATCCAGGAGCATGAGGACTTCATTGTTAGGATGCACATGGAGACACCTGGGATGGAGGATGCTAGCTGACTGCAGCTAACTGCAGGCTACAGGGCTCTGGGAGCTAAGGTGAAGGAGTCAGGGGTATAGATGGTGTTCTCGTTCATCCTCTCAGTTATGAATAAGGCTCTAAGCAAGAACACATGCAATCTGGACACAAATACATGGCTGCACAGATGGTGTCAACAGGAGGGTTTTAGCTTCCTCAACCATGTGACGTGGTTCAAAGCAGAAGGTTTGCTGGAAGAGATGGGGTCCATCTGGCCAAGAAGGAGAACAGCATCTTCACACACTGATTTACCAATTTAGTAAGGAGAGGTGAAAACTAAGTTCAAAGAATGTAGGTGACAAAAGCCCACAGGTAGGCAGAAAGAAAAGTTAATATTAGAAGAGGGTTAGATGTTGGTGGGAATATGGAAAATTTACAATCGGGTCATAAAAGCAACAAGAGGGAAATCAGTGGGGGAATCTGGTCAACATCTTACATGTCTATACACAAATGCAAGGACCATGGGGGATAAACAGGAAGAACTGGAATTGTTAGTATATGAAGTAAATTATGACATTATTGGCATCACAGAGACTTGGTGGGATAAGTCAAGATTTGATATTGGTATAGAAGGCTGTAGTTTGTTCAAGAAGGACAGGTAGGGTAAAAGGGAGGAGATGTTGCATTATACATCAAGAATATATACACCTGTTCTGAGGCACAGAAGGAAGTGGGAGGCAGACCAGCTGAAAGTCTCTGGGTAAAGATAAAAGGTATAAAAGATAAAAGGTAAAAAAGGTAAAAAAGGAGTGACATCATAGTAGGGATCTACTATAGACCACCAAATCAGGAACAGGAGGTGAATGAGGCATTTCTAGAACAAATAATAGAAATATCCAAAACACAAGACCTGGGAAATTTAATTACCCAGACATTTGTTGGGAAAGTAATATGACAAAATAGAAAAATGTCCAACAAGTTCTTGGAAGCATTGG
The DNA here is from genome assembly GCF_965152235.1 of Eretmochelys imbricata. Taxonomy (NCBI): domain Eukaryota; kingdom Metazoa; phylum Chordata; order Testudines; family Cheloniidae; genus Eretmochelys; species Eretmochelys imbricata. Next base: position 271,961,407 of record NC_135572.1, on the reverse strand, counting down.
GGTCAACCTTTTCTTTCAGAAAATGGAGGAAGTAACGAGGGGGACTGCCATTTTAGACCTGAGTCTGACAAACAGGATGGAATTGGTAGCAAATCTGAAGGTGGAAGGCAGTTTGGTAGATTTAAGGATTCTAAGGAAAGGAAAGGAAGGAGTGAGAGCAGCAGAATAAGGCCAATGACATTAAAAAAAAGTAGACTTGAACAAACAGAGAACTGGTAGGCAAGCTACCATGGGAACCAAATCCTAGGGGAAAAGGGAGTTCAGGAGAGCTGGCAGTTTCTCAAGGAGATAATATAAAAAAAGGTACAACTGTAAACTATTTCAATGTGAAGTAAAGATAGACAAATAATAAGGAGCCAATATGGCTCCATCAGGAGCTCTTTAATAACCTGGAAGATCAAAAAGGAATCCTAGCAAAAGTGGACACATGGACAAATTACTCAGGAGGAATACAAAGAATAACACATGCAAGTAGGGAAAAAAATCACAACAGCTAAGGCTCAAATTGAATTAGACCTAGTCAGGGACATAAAGGGCAACAAGAAGAGGTTCTTTAAATTCATCAGCAAGAGAAAGATGTAGGGCAGTGTAGTCCTTTACTCAGCAGGACAGGAAAGCTAATAAGTGGTTACACCAAGAAAGCTGAGATGTTTAATGTCCATTTTCCTTCAGTCTTCACTGAAAAAAATAATGCTGACCAGATATTCAACACAATTAATATTAACAACAAGGGGGGAGTAATGTAGGCCAAAATAGGGAAAGAACAGATTAAAGAATATTTAGATAAATCAGACGTATTCAAGTCATCAGAGCCTGATGAAATTCATTCTAGAGTACTTCACCAACTAGCGGAAGCAATCTCAGAACCATTAGTAATCAAAAGTTCATGAAGGATAGGTGAGGTTTCAGAAAACCATAGAAGGACAAACGTAGTACCTGTCTTTAAAAAAAGAAAAGGAGTACTTGTGGCACCTTAGAGATTAACCAATTTATTTGACCATAAGCTTTCGTGAGCTACAGCTCACTTCATCGGATGCATACTATGGAAAGTGTAGAAGATCTTTTTATACACATAAAGCATGACAAAATACCTCCTCCCACCCCACTATCCTTCTGGTAATAGCTTATCTAAAGTGATCACTCTCCTTACAATAACAGCCGTGTTAGTCTGTATTTGCAAAAAGAAAAGGAGTACTTGTGGCACCTTAGAGACTAACCCATTTATTTGAGCATAAGCTTTCGTGAGCTACAGCTCACTGCATCCGATGAAGTGAGCTGTAGCTCACGAAAGCTTATGCTCAAATAAATGGGTTAGTCTCTAAGGTGCCACAAGTATTCCTTTTCTTTCTCCTTACAATGTGTATGATAATCAAGGTGGGCCATTTCCAGCACAAATCCAGGTTTTCTCACCCCCCCCACCCCACAAACCCACTCTGTATAAAAAGATCTTCTACACTTTCCACAGTATGCAGCCGATGAAGTGATCTGTAGCTCACGAAAGCTTATGCTCAAATAAATTGGTTAGTCTCTAAGGTTCCACAAGTACTCCTTTTCTTTTTGCAAATACAGACTAACACGGCTATTACTCTGAAACCTGTCTTTAAAAAGGGGACAGAGTACCCAGGCAATTATAGACGAGTCAGCCTATCTTTGATACCTGGAAAGATAGTGGAACAAATTATTAAACAATCAATTTATAAGTACCTGGAGGAGAATAATCTTAGAAGGAATAGTCAGCATGTATTTGTTAAGAATACATTTAACTACAACAGTGTTCAAAAAAGAACTAGATAAATTCATGGAGGATAGGTCCATCAATTGCTGTTTGCCAGCACGGGCAGGGGTGGCATCCCTATCCTCTGTTTGCCAGAATGTGGGAATGGGTGACAGGACATACATCATTTGATGATTATGTTTTCTGTTCATTCTCTCTGGGGCACCTCGCATTGGCCACTGTCAAAACACAGGATGCTGGGCTAGATGGACCTTTGGTCTGACCCAGTATGGCCCTTCTTATGTTCTAACAAATCATGCCAAACCAACTCAATTTCCTTGTTTGACAGGAATGATGGCCTAATGGATAGAGGGCAAGTGGTAGATGTGATCTATCTTGATGTTAATAAGGCTTTTGACACAGTTCCACATGACATTCTCATAAGTAAATTAGGGAAATGCAGGCTGGATGAATTTACTATAAGATGAGTATACAACTTGTTGAAAGAACATACTCAAGGAGTAGTTATCAAAGTTTCACTTTTAAACTGTGAGGGTGTATCTATTGGGGTCCCACATGGGTTAATACTGGGTCTGGTACTTTTCAGTATTTTCATGAATGACATGGATAATAGAGTGGAGAATATGTTTATACAATTTGCAGATGACACTAAGCTTGAAAGGGTTGCAAGCACTTTGGAGGACTGGATTAGAAAGAATTCAACATGACATTGACAAATTGGAGAATTGGTCTGAAGTCAACAACATGAAATTCAGTAACGACAATTGCAAATACTATACTCAGCAATGAAAAATCAAACACACAAAGATAAATTAGGGAATAATTGACTATGTGGCAGTACTTCTGAAAAGAATTTGGGAGTTATCGTGGATCACAAATTGAATATGAGTCAACAATGTTATGTAGTTTGTACAAAGGTTAATATCCTTGTGGGTTGCTTTAAGAGGAGTGTTTTATGTAAGACCTGGGAGCTAAATGTCCTGTTCCTCTTAGCACTGATAAAGACTCAGCTCAAGTACTGTTTCCAGTTCTGAGCACCACACTTAGGAAATATGTGAACAAATTCGAGAGAGTCCAGAAGAGAGTAACAAACAGGTAAAAGTTTCGAAAACCTGACGTATGACTAAAGGTTAAAAAAACCCTGGGAATGTTTTTTTTTTTCCTTGAGAAAAGAAGACTGAGAGGGGAGCTGATGACTGTTCGAACATGTTACAGGCTGTTAGAAAGAGGATGGTGATCAATTGTTCTCCATGTTCACTGAAGGTGGACAGGAAGCAATGGGCTTAATCTGCAGCAAGGGTGATTTAGGTCAGATATTAAGAAAAAAATTTCTAACTGTAATGATAGTTAAGCTCTGGAACAGGCTTCCAAGGGATGTTGAGGAAACCCCGTCACTGGAACTTTTAAAGAACAGGTTGGACAAAAACCTGTCAGGGATAGTTTAGGTTTATCTGGTCCTGCCTCAAGGAAGGGGGATGGACTTGATGACCTCTCAAAGTCCCTTCTGGCCTTATGTTTCTGTGATTCTATATATTTGTATCTATGTATATTTAATACCAGTTCTTAATTTACAAAGTAGCTTTGGCAAAATAATAAAGTACTTCTTGTCACAACTAATATTCTATATGTATAAAATCTGAGGAAAAATGTATTTATACCTATATTAATATATTGTATACATCAGATTTCCCAAATAAATAAATTAAATTTGTGCTGTGTTTTGCATCTGGTTCATAGTTCTGTCTACACCCTTTTTTCTTTCTTTCTTTCTAAATCTAGATTGTTATTCAAATACATTAAAATGAAGCAAAAAGTAATTGCCACTGACAATTTACAAATGCATAAATCTTGGGCATTGCAAAATGCTCTGTGTCTTCATTAGAGAATTGAACTGTTGGTAATTGGATAACTTGGACTACATTAGTTTAAGTACCAATAGTGCAGTCTGTCCACAATAGACATGCTCTTTTGGGAGCAGTTTGCCACCTTTAATGCTACTACTATAATGTAATAGCTGCCCTGTACTCTTGGTACCTCCCTGTCCCACAGTTCCTGGAATAGTTTACCAAAGAAGTTGGTTGTAGGAGATTTCAAAAGGCCTTCTGGGAATCCGAGGCCTCCCTGGAGGAGATAACGTCACATGCCTGAAGTCCTTGGGAACCAATGCTATTTCCAGATCACTTTCCCTAAAGATAAGACAGGGTGAATATTTGTGCAGTTTTCTCGTGAGCAAAATTTCTGCTGCAGATTTTGTAAAGCAATAAGAAAAGGAGTACTAGTGGCACCTTAGAGACTAACCAATTTATTTGAGCATAAGCTTTCGTGAGCTACAGGATGCATCTGATGAAGTGAGCTGTAGCTCACAAAAGCTTATGCTCAAATAAATTGGTTAGTCTCTAAGGTGCCACAAGTACTCCTCTTCTTTTTGCGAATACAGACTAACACGGCTGCTACTCTGAAACCTGTAAAGCAATAGTGAGGCATCTTCAGACCTCAGGGAGGGTATTCCAGTGGTACTTGTGATGAGTTAGAGATTGAGACTAGCAGTTCACTGATTTATTGTTGCAAACTCCTTACGCCTACTTCTGGAGCAACTGGCTCTGGGCAGTACTTGACCAGTATGTTCACTAGATGGGACACCTGTCTTGTGTTCTGAACACTGCTCTAGGCTGGTGCCACTGAGTTTTTCTCAAAACCGGGGATGAGTAGCTGTGAATGAATAAAGTCAGAATGACACATTAAACATTTTTATATCTCTGTGCTGAGTTACCCTCATATTTTACAGCTTATGTTGATGAGGGCACTGTTCACTCATCCAACTTTCACTGTAATGCAAAACTTTGACAGTGACCTAATATGCTATTGTATCAATTATATTAACACACCTGATTGCCACACAGTGAAAGCATTTTGGAAGTTATTCTGCCTTAACACTGCTGATGTCACTGTTAATATTTTTGTGACAAAGTGGGAATTTTCTGTAATATTTATATGAAGTGTATATGTGCCTCAGTTTACCCTATATGCTGCATTGTTACCTAGTGGGTGGAAAAGGTCTGTTTGCTCTTGGGGCAGACTAAGACACAGTTGTGAATAGCACCTAGCTGTCTGAGTCAAGTGGGCTTCAATCCCCACATCAGTGGAGTGTCTGAGAAGACAATGGCAAATACAGTTGCCAGGACATTGACACCTAGAAATCAATGACTTCTTCACCTCTCCTTAAGGAAGCTGAACAACAATCCCCTCCCAGCTTGATATCTAAGGACAGGAGAGATGCGAGATGGGTTAAGTGTGGGCTGCAGGAAGCAGTCAGGACACACAGCTGGGAGTCTGATGAAGGAGGCCAGATGGACAGACAGACAGAGTTTGAACAAAGTTAAACCTTGTCTGATTCATCCTAGGATTGCATTAGCCTTGTTCACGGCCACATCATAGTGGCAACTCCTGGGCATCCTGTGTTATTTATCAAATTACCATTAAAAAATCAAATATCCTCAGTGTTTATAGTCTATGCTTTTATTTTTGCCTTTTCAATGCAATTTTTACAAAGATACTGTTTAAAGCTCTTATTAAACTGAACTTTGTAATGCAACCTTAACCGTGGCACAACTACACCATAACTGACAAGGCTACCCCTCCAAGGTAATGCAAGTCTTAGTGGGTCACTACCATTTCTTAAAACATACAGAGGGTGGCTTCACACAATTAATGATGACAAACTTTATTTCTATTTAAAAATAGAAAAAATGCCCCCTTTCCCCCTACACAGACACAGACAGACACACACACACACACACTGAGCAGACAGTGAAGGACACTGTTCTCACCCTACTACCTTACCATTAAGGCTGTCTCTATACCAACAGGTTTCAGAGTAGCTTCCGTGTTAGTCTGTATCCGCAAAAAGAACAGGAGTACTTGTGGCACCTTAGAGACTAACCAATTTACTTGAGCATAAGCTTTCGTGAGCTACAGCTCACAGATGCATCCGATGAAGTGAGCTGTAGACATCCGATGAAGTGAGCTGTAGCTCACGAAAGCTAATGCTCAAATAAATTGGTTAGTCTCTAGGGTGCCACAAGTCCTCCTTTTCTCTATACCAACAGGTTTCAGAGTAGCAGTCGTGTTAGTCTGTATCCACAAAAAGAACAGGAGTACTTGTGGCACCTCAGAGACTAACAAATTTATTTGAGCTTAAGTTTGCTTTTTGTCTATACCAACAGTGATTCTGGGTGACGTAACATACTTAACTTTGCCAAGGACCATGAAACTATAACCCAGTTTCACAGACTTAGACACTGCTTCAACTACAATCTCCTTGTCAGGGAGTGGAGTGTTTCTTGGGATTCTGTAAACAAGATAGAAAATTCTTTTTTACATGAAACAACAGTATCAATGACATACTAATTACAATGTAATTCCATTGTGTGTAATAGCTATGAAGGCAAGACGAGATCTTCAACATATTAGAATGAAGAGGAAGCTGGACTGGATGAAAAATATGTACAGCCAGACAAACTGTTGGGTCTAAGGATGTGATATATTCATGTAGCCTGCAGTGTGCATGCTGATCAATTTAGAAATACTTTATACACATTATTTCAAAATGCAGGTGGGGTACTGGAAAAAAAATGATGCAGTTAGCTGTTACAACTGGGAGAAATAAATACAGTAATTGCTGCTATTAGAAATCATTGCTTCCTCTGGTGGTGGTGGGCTTTATCTTTATTTAGTAGGTTTGAGGTACTTTTAATTTGTTGTTTACAAATTGTATATGTTAAGATTTAGGAACATACTGAGGAGTGAATTCAGGGAGGTGGTAAAGCCACATTAAATGTAAATTATTTCCATTAAATAGCATCATTTACTTTATCTTTGGAGGCTTTACTTATTTACTATTATCTCTGTTATTTGTAAGAGCAAAGGCAAGGATATTTATGTAGGAGTAATCTGTGGATTTTTTAAACCTTACATCTTTCCCCTTATTCCAGGAGCACAAACTGGCTTTAAAACCATCATACTTGGACAACTGAGGATTCCTCCAGTGTAATTGATACAGTTTATGTCACCTTCTCTTACAAATTCCAACATGATGGAAGCACACCTGCAGGATGATGGTTTCCAGTGGCTGGAACAGCACTGGGGCCACTACTAGCTAAACTCAAATGTACAAAGCTCTGCGGCTACTCTAATCCATGCCAGGGGTTCCACTGATCCCTGGCATAAAGCCATCATTGTTCCTTCTCCTTTCGCTCCTTCCTTAGGTATAGCTTGGCCAGACCTGAGGATCAGGCCCAAAAATGCTGAAGTACAGTATGCTAGTTAAACAATTCACCACAGCGATAATTTGCTAAAATAAATGTGATTGGACACACAAACACGCAAGCCAACTCTAAAATGTAAATTTGAGGGAATATAGGGATTCACTACTTAAGGAACTTGAAATACGCACCTTATGTATTTCAGTTTAATTTGTCCTGATTCCACGCAAGAGTATGATACGTGTAAAAGATCTAGGAAGTAGGGATCAGTTAATTATCTGCAGTTGTCTAGTATCATGATTTTATACTGTGAAATGGAAGCATGGACAGATGTCTAAGCCAATGTATTCAGAAATACTTTTGACTTTCCCCCCCTCCTTAAATCTAAACTTCTGAGTGTAATCCCTCACTCTTCCTATCTTCCTTTGAGTCCAAAAATGGATCTTTGGTTTTGCTTTCCCATGCAATCTGATTGACCAAATATTCTACCACTTACACCCTTGAATACCTGTCCCTTTGTGTACTCTGTGAGATCTTTTTGTATTAATGTTACTGTAATCCATCCATATACATCTTTGCACAGTTGTATGGTTTCCTACCTTCATGATCTTAACAGATGCAAAGGTGTACATGAATGGAAAAGAAATCGATCAGGTAGAAGAGTTTTGCTACCTGGGGATGTGATATTTGAAAGTGGCTGCCATCCAGATATTCATACAAGATTAGGAAAAGCAAACACCACTTTGGAAGGATGAACAACATTTAGTCAAACAGAGGTCTCCATATCAAACTAAAGATCAGACTATACTGCAGTATTGTAAGGAGCAGAGACTTGGAAGATGACAGTGACTAATAAAAAGAGATTAGAAGCTGCCAGTTACAGATGGTTGAAAAACACTACACATTTAATGGAAAAACAAAATAACAAATGAGAGAGTAAGGGCGCTGACAGAGCAGGATGTGTTAGATAATATACACAAAGAAAGAAGGCTCAGGTGGTTGGGAAATGTACACTGTATGGAAGATGGGAGACATGGTAAGCAAGTATGGAACGGAGTACCCAAGGGAGGAAAAAGAAAGTGAGGATGGCCAAGGAAACACTGGCAGAAGACAGTGACAAAGGGTATTCAATATGCTGGAATCATCTGGGAAAAAGTATCACAATTAATGAATGTCCATAATCAGTGGAAGAACTGGACTGCCTGATGTGTCAGTGGCTCAGGAGGAACTAAGGAAAGGTTACTGAAATAGAAAAATAAGAGGTTAATACACATAAGGCCGCTAAAAGCCTTCCTTCCATCTAAACAATGAAGGCACCTCCCAAAAACACACCACTCAGAAGTCTCCCAAGTTGCTCATGTTAAGATTTCTGTTGAGATAAGAGAATTGTTAGCATAACAAACCAAAATGTTCCTATGATGACAATAAATATGCACGTACAGTGGAAAACAGTGACTCTGAAAAAAGTAGGTAGCCAATTAAACAGGAGCTCTGAGTGTAATGCTGTTGCTAAGACTTCTAACACAAACCTTAGATGTATAATTACGATGGTATTACTTCTTTATGTGGCTTTGGTGATACCATTATAGTAATTCTTTGTCTAGTTCTAGTGTCCACGCTCCAAAAAGGATGTTGAAAAATTTGGACAGGGTTCAGAAAACTCCAAGAATGAACTGAGGCCTGGAAAATCTACCTTACAAAGAGACTTAAGAAACTCATTCTGTTTATCTTATCCAAGAGATGAGCAAGGTGTCTTGTTCTCAATCTCCAAGCACTGACCTGGAGAGTTTTTGTTTGTTTTGTTTTAGTTTAGTTTAGTTTATAGTAGAGAGCTCTTAAATGTAGCAGGCAAAGGTATAACAAGAGCCAATGACTAGAAACCTATATAAGGGGTCAGCTTGTAACAAACAGGGTAATTGGACCAGTTTAAGAGTTACAGTGAAATCTACCTCTAGTCTCCCTCATCGCCCAATAAGAGTACATTTCAGCCGACCAGAAAAAATGTAGCTCTGCAACACTTCATTGTAGCTAAACTGGAAGCATCAGAGAGAAAAGATGCATTTTTCCTATATTCTGTTCTTCTTTTCTCGGTGTTTGGGATGTTTGCTCTTAAAATAGTCAACCTTCAAAAATAAAGCCAGAATTGTTCCCTTAAAAAAAAAAAAAACCTATAAATATACAATTAACACATGTAGTTAAAATATTTTTAAAGCACACAAAAGAAGATAGGTTGCTTACAAAAGTGTGGTGTACATATAAAACTAAGTTCTTGGAAACAAACCCCAAACACAAGTTATTGTTGTGTCAAAACAAGAGAAATAAAGGTTATTTAAATAAATCACAGAAACCCTATCTAATGCACAACACACCTCCCCAACCTATCCCAAAAGGCTCTTTGTGACCATAGAGGTCCAGTAGGTAAACCTGAGTGTAATAAACTGATGGCCTAGCACTGAATAAGGAGCATTCTAATGTTAATGGGACTCAAAGGAAAGATGCTTTACCTAACCTGGAGAGACAGCTATTGCATGGCAGCAGGAAGTTTGTATTTCACACCAGGGCTACATTTTGGGAGGAAGAACACATTTATTTGGAGCTTGACATATAAAGGGGGAGGCTTTGAAATGAGGAGGTAAGAACAGAACCCCACACCCACAGTATCACAGCTACAAGCTACCTGCACAGCATCAGAGTTCCAAGCTCTCTTCCATCAAAGTTGTTTACCTTCCTGGAGCATAGGTACTCTAGTTATCCTTCATTCCTGCTCTGCAGGGAGTCGATGCAGTAAAGTGCATTACACATTATGGAGATAAATTATAAAATGGATTGTGAGGGATAGGGCTCGAGATGGAGTTATAGGCACTTGAGAGGTTCCCCCGTAGCTGGTGCTGTGGCTCGCTTGGGCTGCCCCATCGCCCTCTACATAACCAGGGAACCGCATGGCAACCTCGGCACCCTACCGCACCGAAACAGCTGCCCTCTGGACATGTGAGCTGGGAAATCTAAATCTCTGAGAACCTCTTAACTCAGTTCTGCAGAGCGTACTCTTTAGAGCGCCTTGATCTCTTCAGTACAGAAGGTTGAAGGAGAGAATGAGGAAAAAAGGAAAGCGCCGCTGTTGATTGGGAGGAACGGGAGAGAAGGAAGAAATACAAAACGCAGCTGACTGGCAAGGAAAGGAAAACGGCTGGCAGGTTTGAAAAGCCCGCCCAGTGCAGCAACTGATAAGCACGGCCGGTGGCAGCTCATTTTCTGTTGGGGTTTTTCCTCTACATTCAACGCTTCATCGCCCAGTCTAGGTGATTTGAGGAGCTAGTTTGGTTTAACACACCGCACCTCTGGGTTTCATTTGTTCATTTCCAAATAAATCTAAATTACATTGCAGGAAAGCTTTATTCCCTTAAATCAGAGCACAAACACCACAGAGAGATCTATTAATGGCAGTAATACATGGATTTTGATACTTTTTGTCCTTTTTATTGTACACATCTACCTCTTACTGTGCTTGTGTTTCAGCCGATCCTCTAAATTCATTCACGTCTCTAAGGGTCCTTTTTCGGAATGACCTTGAAGGTGATACATTTGTAAGAGACAGGCAGAACGACACCACAATTAAAATACTGGGGAGATGGGTTAAATACGGAGAATAGCAGAAGTGAGGTTTTACGATTTACTTTTAGTTTCCATATATTTGTTAGTCTCTAAGGGGCCACAAGTACTCTTTTTCTTTTTACGGATACAGATTAACACAGCTGCTACTCTGAAAATTGTCATATACCACTTAACTACCACAATCTTAAATTAAAAATTTGTTTTTCGAAAACGAAGAATAGATATACTAAATTATATCGATAACACCTAGAAATCCATTGCAATACAACTACTGGTAATTCGAAAGGTTTATTCCTTCATGCAGAACGTGGGGAACCCTAAGAGGAAAAAGTGCAGCAAAATGATTAAGTTAAAAATACAAAGCGTACTCACTTTATTAAATCCGTAAGACAAAATAATTTAGCTCTTTTCTGATCCTGTGGGTGGCTCTGAAAAGAGCCTTTGGGTTATTTTTAAAAATTATCTTGTTTTCTCTAAGTCACTTTTACTTGCTCTTGGCTTTATGACTTTCGGTTTTCTTAGGCAGCAGCACAGCCTGGATGTTGGGCAGGACACCCCCTTGAGCGATCGTGACTTTCCCAAGTAGCTTGTTGAGCTCCTCGTCGTTACGGATGGCGAGCTGCAGATGGCGGGGGATGATCCTAGTCTTTTTGTTATCCCGAGCAGCATTACCAGCCAACTCGAGAATCTCAGCGGTCAGATATTCTAAGACAGCCGCCATATAGACAGGGGCTCCAGCTCCAACTCGCTCAGCATAATTACCCTTCCGGAGAAGCCGATGAACACGGCCAACCGGAAACTGCAAGCCGGCCCGAGATGAACGAGACTTTGCCTTAGCCCTCACTTTTCCGCCTTGTTTCCCTCGGCCCGACATCGTAACTCTTCTTCACCACAAGGACCACCGTTCACAAAAAACACAAATGGGAAAAGTATAATGACGCAACGATTCTTGCTCTTTTATTCCCTCTCCCGGACAGATTAGTGAATCATGATTGGTTGAAAAATGTCACTCTCTGAGCAACCAATGAAGACGAGGATCTCACATTGACCAATTGCAGCATAAAACGCGAAACCATATGTTGAATCCAACTGCCAATAGAAAACTAGAAAACATAGGCTGCTCATTTGCATAGCAAACCTATAAATACAGGGAGGAACGGCTCTTTTTTTCTGATTTTGTTGTTGTCGTTTTCGAGTTGGAGAGTACACTTAACTGTTAAAATGCCTGAGCCGGCGAAATCTGCTCCTGCTCCCAAGAAGGGTTCTAAGAAGGCCGTGACCAAGACCCAGAAGAAGGGAGATAAAAAACGTAGAAAAACTAGGAAGGAAAGTTACTCAATTTACGTGTACAAAGTGTTGAAGCAAGTTCACCCGGACACCGGCATTTCCTCTAAGGCGATGGGCATTATGAACTCCTTTGTAAACGACATTTTCGAACGTATCGCTGGGGAAGCGTCTCGTCTGGCGCATTATAACAAGCGTTCGACCATCACATCCCGAGAGATCCAGACCGCTGTGCGCCTTCTGTTGCCGGGGGAGTTGGCCAAACACGCTGTGTCTGAGGGTACAAAGGCTGTTACCAAGTACACAAGCTCTAAGTAAAGATATATGAATGCTAACATCTATAACCCAAAGGCTCTTTTCAGAGCCGCCCACTTACTCTGTAAAAGAGCTTTGGCACTAAACCATGCATTGTGTTGTTTTAACACATGTATTTTATTCTGCGTTTTTAGTTTCGGTGTTAGCTATTGATGCTGGAAATACATTAATTGCGATTACTCTAGTTTAAAAATGTATTGCCCTATTGAGGAACCAAAATCCACGTAAATACAAGAAATAAGAATAAAATTTACTGTATACAATACTCAAATGATGAAAGTAAATGTTATAAATATCATTTGTTACTGCTTTCTTTTACTTATCTTTCTGTTGAAGGGGGGCATTCAGTATCCATATAAATGCTCCTTGCTACTTTTGTCCGTTTTGCGTTGATTAACTGTCAGTTTGCCTGACAAGACTTCCCGCAGATGAAATAGTCAATGATGTAATAACTCTTGTTTAAATCACACATTCTCAAGTTAACTCAAAACTCTTGATGAACTATTACGTTGCACTTGAAATAGCTGGCATGGTTTGCAACAATAACAAACAGGGAAATTGTTTAATCCAATATAGTAAACCTAAGAAGCGTCTTGGTTCTAGGGTACATTTTGTGTTGGGAAGTAAGAAAAATACAAGGAAACAGTTTATGGAAGTATTGTAAATGAATCCAGGTATATTCTCCATCTGTCCTTTATCTACACTTTAAATGTAAAGAGAAGAATTGGTGGGTTCTGGATTGCATACGTAATCAATCTGAGGGGAAAGGAATTTAGCTCGTCCTCACCTTTAAATCATCTCGAATTAATACAAGATTGGAAATATGAATACATTAAAAAAATTAAAAAACAAAACAAAAAAGCCACCCTGGTCTATCGCCCTGCTTGTTCCCTGGGACTAGTGTTCAGGGATCATAAATAGGTCAGTCTGAAAAAGAAACAGTGAGGCAAGTACACACACACACACACACACGAGAAAACAAAATAGTTTTCAGGAAGTGGGCTCCAGGAACTGTCGGAATTGGGCAATAACAATGCAATTGGGATGGGAAATTCAGTCTTCTTGTAGCCGTGTCGGTCCCAGGATGTAAGGACAACGTGGGTGAGGTAATATCTTATGTTGTACCAAGTTCCATTGGTGGGAGAGACAAGCTTAAAGATATTATCTTACCCACCTTGTCTCTCTAATAGTTGGGGGAAAGTATTTGAAAGACGAGTGCTTTAGGGGAATGGGGCTGGAAATAGGAAAGTCAGGATCCTTCAGGGAGCGAGCGTTTCAAGGATCGGGTCATTGGTGACGACAGTTTTTGTGATCAATGAAATCAGAGACAAGGAAGGGCGCTCTTCTCAGAGCGCGCGGGGTTTTCAAAACTTCGGACATGTCCAATAAGATTTATCCATATCTGCACTATCAGCCAATCAGAGAGGAGATCGCCAAACAGCACGGAGAAAGTGCGTAGTTCTCGGTTTCTTATTTTGTCAGGACTGGTCTAAATGGCTAGAACTAAGCAATATAGTCTAGAATCTCCTGGGAGCTAAGCACCCCGCCCCTAACCAGCTGACTCCTAAGCTACCTAGAAGCGTGTCACGGTAAGGGAGTCTTAGCGATAGCTTCCCGGCGCTACAACCTTCTTCACTCCCTATATTTTTATTTAAAACTGCCCAGGAAATGATCCTAATAGTAAACCGGAAAGAACGAGCATTCTTTCTCTTTGTACATACTCACTATACCCGACTTAATATAACAAAGCGAGTACTCCGGCTACCTTCAAATCACCCACAGTGTTCTCGAGTATAGCAATTTTGCTCTTTTTCTGAAAGTTGTGGGTGGCTCTTAAAAGAGCCGTTGGGTCAGAAATTTTCTCTTCAAATTTACACTTTACTTTTTGGGCGCTGCCCTCTTCGCCTTCGCTGTTTTGGCCTTTGTTGGCTTGGACTTGGCAGCTTTTGGTTTCACCGCCTTAGCCGGGCTTTTAGTGGTCTTCTTGGGCTTGGCGGCTTTCACTTTTTTCGGACTCTTGACTGCTTTCTTCACTGCAGAACCCGCTGGTTTCTTGACTTTTTTCGGGCTCTTTTTCGCCACTGCAGCCTTTTTAGGCTTCTTGGCGGCGCTGGCGGGCTTCTTAGCAGCTGCCTTCTTAGGCTTTGCCGCTGGCTTTTTCTTCGGCGCCTTCTCCTTAATCTCACCAGGCTTCTTGTTGAGTTTAAAAGAGCCAGAAGCACCGGTACCTTTTGTCTGCACCAAAACGCCTTTGCTTACCAGGCTCTTGAGTCCTACCTTGATGCGGCTGTTGTTCTTCTCCACATCGTACCCTCCGGCGGCCAGAACCTTCTTAAGAGCAGCTAAAGAGAGCCCTTTGCGCTCCTTGGAAGCGGACACCGCCTTGGTGATCAGCTCGGTCACGCTGGGACCTGGAGGCTTGCGGGCTTTAGAGCCTCCTGCCGCCTTCTTCGGTTTTTTAGCAGAGGTTTTTGCCCCAGGAGCGGAGACAGCAGGCGCTGCAACAGGCGCAGTTTCCGACATGCTGACAACCGTTTTCAGCAAATCAAAAGTAATTGGGCTGGAGAGATTTGGTCAGATGCCTGAATTTATAGAGAAGAGCTGATCTGTGATTGGTACGTTAAAGAGCCCGCCCAGCTGCAAGCCCAAAAGGGCTCTTTTCTCCTCTCTGTTTGTGTTTCTTCGGAGTTAAAAAAGTGTATTTTTTGCAAAATATATATCACTAAATTACCTCATTTCTTAGCTGCGTGAAGGTCAAAGAGGGTATTTTCATTCAGTAGAGTTTCTTGTAGGAGAGAATAAAGATGAGGTAAAGAAGAGCCAATAAACCCTGATACTTAGAGCTGGAGAGACCTCTGAAGAGGGAAACTTTTGTTTTTCGCTTTAAATTAAAACTTTACCGTTGGCAATAAAACCACAACTACAATGAAATGTTGTTCTTTAGAGGGTTTTCTCCAACTCAGGATATAAAGCCAGTTATTTGAATGTATGTTGTCAATATAAATTGGTTTTGAAAAGAAGGAAGTAACACAATCTCATTCCTGAACTGGGAGTATGGATTAAGAACTGTCTCCCTTATCCAAATCCTTTATCTCCTAAAAATACTAAATTCTGCTGAAATAGTCCCCCATGCAATGCCACAGGGATCTGATTAAAGACTTGTAGAAGGATGTTTATTCTCCAGACATGTATATGGAAGTAATTGTCTCACTGTATGGGTCTAGGTGTTCAAATAGAACAGAAACCTCATCTTGAGCTCTCTGAATTAATTGTTCCTAAAAAAATACAATTAAAATAAATAACTTCTATTCATTAAATATATTAGCAAAACTGAAAACTAATGAAATTTATGCATTGTTTTAGTCTGAAATAAAAGAAAAATCTGTGCTTTTATATCAGCGTTCATTAAGATTTATAGCAAGCCAGAAACAATTTTATAGCAATAATAATAATGAATAATAAGAAACAAAAGTCCAGTTTTCTGTTTAAATTTACTACTATGCAAAACTAGCTCTTATAAACTGAATAATTCATTTTTCAAGTTACCTACTTTTATCTCTATTGTATCTGTGTTATATTTTGTCTTCATGTTATATATGCCACCCTTTTCAAGAGAAAAAAAATGCTTGAGAGAACTTTAATCTTTTCTGTGGCAGTAATTTCAATGTGATTTAGTTTTGTGTTTGCTTGGTCAGTCATTTTTCTCAAGAAGTAACAGAACCTCTAAATTAATTCAAAGACTCTTGGTAGAGTAAATTAAAAATTCAAAAAACAATGGCTGAATTATCACTATCCTATGATACAGGCACAACCAAATGTGAGAAATTGCAACTTCTCTTTCTGTTTGGTAACAGTAGCCAGAAGTTGCTTTAGATTATCTTGATTTTAATCAGTGAGAACTAGGCCACAAACAGCTCCTGGGCAGAAATCTGAAAATGTGGTAATATGATAAACTTAAAGATCCAGAATAATATTTGAC
Organism: Eretmochelys imbricata; assembly: GCF_965152235.1. NCBI lineage: Eukaryota > Metazoa > Chordata > Testudines > Cheloniidae > Eretmochelys > Eretmochelys imbricata. The sequence goes on along the minus strand of NC_135572.1, from coordinate 271,945,221 downwards.
CAGATTGTAACTGGTGACAAGCAAATGTCTACTATGCAGAATCTCCACTGATTGTTTTAGAAAAGTAAGGTTCGCCTCACCACATTCACATTATACTATGGATAGGGCTCTAAAACTATTCTAAAATAATTAGAAATAAAAATGCCAGTTTAAAGTGAGAAATGTAATTTATCTGTTTTAGTCACTTCCTAAAACAACACCTTTGTTATTTTTTAAAAAAATGTATAAGCAACAAAATCATTTTACTATAAAGAGAACATTGATAGAAAGAGTAAATGGAAGCTGTAAAGATAAATAGTGAAACCTTCACCTTCTTTGTTTCATATGTAATCCTGATTTTATTCTGCTCTATTTGAATGTAAAAAATTAGGGCTGTCAAGCAATTAAAAAAATTAATGGAGATTAATCGTGCAATTAAAAAATTTAATGGCGATTAATCACGCTGTTAAACAATAATAGAATACCGTTTATTTAAATATTTTTGGATGTTTTCTACATTTTAAAATATAGTGATTTCATTTACAACACAGAATACGAAGTGTTAAGTGCTCACTTTATATTTATTTTTATTACAAATATTTGCACTGTAAAAAAAATATAGTATTTTTCAATTCTCCTAATACAAGTACTGTAGTGCAATCTCTTTATCATGAAAGTTGAACTTACAAATGTAGAATTATGTACAAAAGAAAACTGCACTCAAAAATAAAACAATGTAAAACTGTACAGACTACAAGTCCACTAGTCCTACTTCAGCCAATCACTCAAACAAGTTTGTTTACATTTGCAGGAGATAATGCTGCCAGCTTCTTGTTTACAAAGTCACCTGAAAGTGAGAACCAGTGTTCTCATGGCACTATTGTAGCCGGCATCACAAGATATTTACATCCTGGATGCGCTAAAGATTCACATGTCCCTTCATGCTTCAACCACTATTCCAGAGAACATGCGTCCATGCTGATGATGGGTTCTGCTCGATAATGATCCAGAGCAGAACGGACAGATGACGCATGTTCATTTTCATCATCTCAGTCAGATGCCACCAGCAGAAGGTTGACTTTTTTTGGTGGTTTGGGTTCTGTAGTTTCCGCATCTGAGTGTTGCTCTTTTAAGTGTAAGGGGACTATTGTCCCCTTACTAACATTCAGTGGGGGTGTTTTGATTGGCTAGCTCACAGTACCAAAAGGGGAAGGGTCAATGGGAAATCAGGACCCTGAGACTGACAGTCCCCAGGAACAATGGGGAGAGGCCAGTGCTCCAGGTAAGCCTGATTGACAGGGTGGGTAGGCTAATCAGGGAGTCAGGAGGCCAGGATGAGTCCCCTCTTCCCTGTGAGCTGGAATTATCTAGGTCAGGCTACGTCTACACTACAAAATTAGGTCAAATTTATAGAAGTTGGTTTTGTAGAAAGCGTTTTTATACAGTTGATTGTGTGTGTCCCCACACAAATGCTCTAAGTGCATTTAGTCGGCAGTTAGTCTGCAGAGTGCGTCCACAGTACCGAGGCAACCATCAACTTCCGGAGCATTGCACTGTGGGTAGCTATCCCACAGTTCCCGCAGTCTCCGCCACCCATTTGAATTCTGGGTAGAAATCCCAATGCCTGATGGAGCTAAAACATTGTCGCGGGTGGTTCTGGGTACATATGGTCAGGCACCCCCTTCCTTCCCTCCCTCTGTGAAAGCAATGGCAGACAATCATTTCGCCCCTTTTTTCCTGGGTTACCCGTGCAGACACCATACCATGGCAAGCATGGAGCCTGCTCAGCTCACAGTCACCGTATGTCTCCTGGGTGCTGGCAGACGTGGTACTGCATTGCTACACAGCAGCAGCTCATTGCCTTTTGGCAGCAGACAGTGCAGTATGACTGGTAGCCATCGTTGCCATACTCCAGGGTGCTCTTTTAGATGACCTCGGTGAGGTGGGTCAGGGGTGCCTAGGCAAACATGGGAGTGACTCAGCCAGATCATTTCCCTTTTAAGTTTCATCTCATGGCGATTCAGTCTTGCCAGCAGTCCTACTGCACCGTCTTCGAATGAGCAGCCAGGAGACGATGATGGCCAGCAGTGATACTGGACCATCTTCTGCCGAGCACCCAGGAGATGACGATGGCCAGCAGTCGTACTGCACCGTCTGCTGCCAGCAAGATGTATAAAGATAGATGAAGTGGATCAAAACAAGAAATAGACCAGATTTGTTTTGTATTCATTTTCTCCTCCCTCCCTCCGTGAAATCAACGGCCTGCTAAACCCAGGGTTTTGAGTTCTATCCTTGAGGGGGCCATTCTGTTTCTCCTTGATGCAAAGCCACCCCCTTTGTTGATTTTAATTCCCTGTAAGCCATGTTGTCAGTCGCCCCTCTCTCTGTCAGAGCAACGGCAGACAATCGTTTCGCGCCTTTTTTCAGCGCAGACGCCATAGCACTGGGAACATGGAGCCCGCTCAGATCACCGCAGCAATTATGAGCACTATAAACACCGTGTGCATTATCGAGCAGGGTATGCAGAACCATAACCTGTAAGAAAAGCAAAACCAGGCGAAGAGGAGGAGACTGCAGCGCAGTGATGAGAGTGATGAGGACATGGACATAGACTTCTCACAAAGTACAGGCCCCTGCATTGTGCACATCATGGTGTCAATTGGGCAGGTTCGTGGCATGGAATGCCAATTCTGGACCCGGGAAACAAGCACAGAGTGGTGGGACTGCATAGGGTTGCAGGTCTGGGATGATTCCCAGTGGCTGAGAAACTTTCGCATGCGTAAGGGCACTTCCATGGAACTTTGTGACTTGCTTTCCCCTGCCCTGAAGCACAAGAATACCAAGATGAGAGCAGCCCGCACAGTTGAGAAGTGTGTGGCGATAGCCCTGTGTAAGCTTGCAACGCCAGACAGCTACCGGTCAGTCGGGAATCAATTTGGAGTGGGCAAATCTACTGTGGGGGCTGCTGTGATGCAAATAGCCAGTGCTATCACTGAGCTGCTGATATCAAGGGTAGTGACCCTGGGAAATGTGCAGGTCATAGTGGATGGCTTTGCTGTAATGGGATTCCCTAACTGTGGTGGGGCCATAGACGGAACTCATATCCCTATCTTGCCACCGGAGCACCAAGGCAGCGAGTACATAAACTGAAAGGGGTACTTTTCAATGGTGCTGCAAGCACTGGTGGATCACAAGGGATGTTTTACAAACATCAAAGTGGGATGGCCTGGAAAGGTACATGACTCTCGCATCTTCAGGAACTCTGGTCTGCTTCAACAGCTGCAGCAAGGGACTTACTTTCCAGACCAGAAACTAACCATTGGGGATGTTGAAATGCCTATAGTTATCCTTGAGGACCCAGCCTACCCCTTAATGCCATGGCTCATGAAGCCATACACAGGCACCCTGGACAGTAGTCAGGAGCTGTTCAACTACAGTGCAGAATGGTGCAAGTGCAGAGCAAGTGCAGAATGGTGGTAGAATGTGCATATGGGCATTTAAAAGCCCGCTGGAGCAGTTTACTGACTCGGTTAGACCTCAGCGAAACCAATATTCCCATTGTTATTACTGCTTGCTGTGTGCTCCGCAATATCTGTGAGAGTAAGGGGGAGACGTTTATGGCGGGGTGGGAGGTTGAGGCAAATCGCCTGGCCACTGATTACGTGCAGCCAGACACCAGGGCCGTTAGAAGAGTACAGGAGGGAGCGGTGCGCATCAGAGAAGCTTTGTAAACCAGTTTCACGAATGGCCATGCTACAGTGTGAAAGTTCTGTTTGTTTCTCCTTGATGGAACCCCACCCCCACACCCCGGTTTCACTCTACTTTCCTGTAAGCTAAGCACCCTCCCCTCCCTTCTTTGATCACCACCTGCGGAAGCAATAAAGTCATTGTTGCTTCACATTCATGTATTCTTTATTTATTCATCACACAAATGGGGGGATAACTGCCAAGGTAGCCCGGGAGGGGTGGTGGAGGAGGGAAGGACAAGGCTACACAGCAATTTAAAACTTTAAAGCTTCAAAACTTCTTGAATGCCAGCCATCGATTGCTTGAGCAATCCTCTGGGGTGGAGTGACTGGGTGGCTGGAGGCCCCCCCACCGCATTCTTGGGCGTCTGGGTGTGGAGGCTATGGAACTTGGGGAGGAGGGCAGTTGGTTACACAGGGGCTGTAGCGGAGATCTGTGCTCCTTCTGCCTTTTCTGCAGCTCAGCCATATGCTGGAGCATATGAGTTTGATCCTCTAGCAGCCTGAACATTGAATCCTGCCTTCTTTCAGCAAGCTGACGCCACCTACCATCTTCAGCCCACCACCTCTCCTCACGGTCATACTATGTTTTCCTGCACTCTGAGATTGTCTGCCTCCATGTATTGTGTGTGCTCTGTCAGCGTGGGAGGACAGCATGAGGTCAGAGAACATTTCATCATGAGCGTGTTTTTTTTGCCTTCTAATCTTCGCTAGCCTCTGGGAAGGAGAAACATATACAGCTGGTGGAGGGAAAAAAAAGGGAGAGTGGTAGTTAAAAAAAAAAACATTTTATAGAACAATGGGTACACTCCTTCACGGTAAACCTTGCTGTTAACTTTACATAGCACATGCACTTTCATTACAAGGTCGCATTTTGCCTCTTATTGAGGGTATGCTGGTTTGGTGTGAGAGATCACTCACGCAGGGCCGGGCAGCAGAATTCGGCCTGTAGGCAGCCATGGTAAGCCACAGTCTTTTGGCTTCTTTAACCTTCATAACATGTGGGGATGGTTTCAAACAGCAGCACCCTTATTTCCCATACGAAGTAGCCGTTGGGTTGTCCATTAAAAATGGGTTGGCAATTTAAAAGGAGGGGCTGCGGTTTCCAGGTTCACATGCAGCAGAAACCCTACTAACCCCTCCCCCACACACACACCCGCCCCACACACCCAATTTTCTGGGATGATGGCTTCATCCCTCCCCCCACCACGTGGCTAACAGCGGGGAAGGTTTCTGTTCAGCCACAGGCAAACAGCCCAGCAGGAACGGGCACCTCTGAATGTCTGGTTACTAAAACCACCCTATTTCAACCAGGTGACCATGAATGATATCACTCTCCTGAGGGTAACACAGAGAGATAAAGAACGGATGTTGTTTGAATGCCAGCAAACACTGGGACCATACACTGCAATGCTTTGTTCTGCAATGATTCCCAACTACGTGTTACTGGCCTGGTGTGGTAAAGTGTCCTACCATGGAGGACGGAGTAAGGCTGCCCTCCCCAGAAACCTTTTGCAAAGGCTTTGGGAATACATCCGGGAGAGCTTTATGGAGATGTCCCTGGAGGATTTCCGCTCCATCCCCAGACACGTTAACAGACTTTTCCAGTAGCTGTACTGGCTGCGAATGCCAGGGCAAATTAATCATTAAACACGCTTGCTTTTAAACCATGTATAATATTTACAAAGGTACGCTCACCAGACGTCCCTTCTCCACCTTCAGGGTCCAGGAGCCTGCCTTGGGTGGGTTCGGGGGGTACTGGGTCCAGGTCCAGGGTGATAAACAGATCCTGGCTGTTGGGGAAACCGGTTTCTCCACTTCCTTGCTGTGAGCTATCTACAACCTCCTCCTCATCATCATCTTTCTCGCCCCCAAAACCCGCTTTCGTGTTGCCTTCCACTCCTTGGATGGAGTCAAAGCACAGTGTTGGGGTAGTGGTGGCTGCACCCCCTAGAATGGCATGCAGCTCATCATAGAATCGGCATGTCTGGGGCTCTGAACCGGAGTGGCCGTTTGCCTCTCTGGTTTTTTGGTAGGTGTGCCTGAGCTCCTTAATTTTCACACAGCACTGCTGTGGGTCCCTGTTATAGCCTCTGTCCTTCGTGCCATTGGAAATTTTTTCAAATATTTTGGCATTTCATCCTTTCTAACGGAGTTCTGCCAGCACTGATTCATCTCCCCATACAGCGATCATATCCCGTACCTCCTGTTCGGTCCATGCTGGAGCACTTCGGGAATTCTGGGACTGCATGGTCTCCTGTGATGATGAGCTCTGCATTATGACCTGTGAAGGTGAGCTTGCCACCCTGGCCAAACATGAAATGAGATTCAAAAGTTTGCTGGCCTTTTCCTTTATACCTGGCCAGTGCATCTGAATTGAAAGCGCTGTCCAGAGCGGTCACAACTGAGCACTCTGGGATAGCTCCCGGAGGCCAAGACCATCGAATTGCGTCCACAGTACTCCAAATTTGACCCGGCAAGGCCGATTTCAGCACTAATCTCCTCGTCGGAGGTGGAGTAAAGAAATTGATTTTAAGAGCCCTTTAAGTCGAAAAAAAGGGCTTTGTCATGTGGATGGGTGCAGGGTTAAATCGAGATAACGCTGCTAAATTCGTCCTAAACTCATAGTGTAGATCAGGCCTCAGACAGAGTGGGGCTGAGCTAAGGAGAGAGCAGGGGCCCAAGCTGAGCTAGGGAACAGAACAGTGCCAGCCAGAGGAGCCAGAGACACAGCCCAGGGAGAGCAGATCCTATGCTGGGAGCAGGGCTGCAGCCATAGATCCAGAGAAGCAGCCCAGGGGGCTGGAGGCAGAGCAGCAGCATCAGTGCTGAGGCAGAGTGGAGCCAGAACTAGAACAGGGGAGCTGGAGCAGTCTGGAGGTGGGTGCAGTGAGCAACTGGGGCCAGCCAAGGGGAGACCCTGGGCAAAGGGCCCAATGCAGAAAGACACCCCCAGCCAAGGGTCCTCGCAAGACAGACTGGGAGGGTGATCTTAATCCAATGGAGGGCTGATGCTGGGAAGAAGGGTCCCACCACCCAAAGCCTGGAGGTGTGTGGACACCACCAGAGCAAGTGTTGAACCCACAGCATCCCTGCAGCACAGCCAGGGCCTGAGAAGGAGGCCTGGGACTTACAAGGACAGACTGTGAACTGCCCGGACATTCCAGAGACACTGTTTGTTTTGTGTTCCCTGCCACAGAGCGGGGTGATGTGTTCCCTTTAACCTTTCCCATTTTTCCTTATTCTTTTTAAAATTAATTGTTGATTAAATAACTTGTACAGGGGTCGGCAACCTTTCAGAAGTGGTGTGCCAAGTCTTCATTTATTCATTCTAATTTAAGGCTTCGTGTGCTAGTAATACATTTTAACATTTTTAGAAGGTCTCTTTCTATAAGTCTTTAATATATAACTAAACGATTGTTGTATGTAAAATAAATAAGGTTTTTAAAATGTTTAAGAAGCTTCATTTAAAATTAAATTAAAATGCAGAGCCCTCTGGGCCAGTGGCCAGGACCCGGGCAGTGTGAGTGCCACTGAAAATCAGCTCGCATGCCGCTTTTGGCATACATGCCATAGGTTGCCTACCCCTGAACTTGTATTTGCTTTAACTTGTATGTAATGGTCAGTGGGTCAGGGAAGTGCCCAGTGCAGAGAGAGCACCCCAGAGTGGGGACACCCTATTCCCTCTCCTAGGTGACCACAGCAAGGTTGGGGGTCGAGCCCCACAGGAATCCTGGGTCCAGCCTTGTCAGGGTTACGAGGACTCTGCCAGACAGGAGTGTGGAAGGGGAGTCCTTAAGGGCGGGGAGGCCTCTGGGTAAAGGAAGTGGAAGCGAGGACTCAGATCCTTTCACTAGCCCACTTCACCAGGGTAATGCAGAAGCCAGGAAAGTTCCCCACAATAGCAGAACCATTCACCAGCTTACATAAGACTTCTGAAAGCATGCTCCACACCTTGTCCCGCTCAGATTTTGGAAGGCACTTCAGATTCTTAAACCTATTTTTAGAAATCTCACATTGGTACCTTCTTTGCGTTTTGTCAAAACTGCGGTGAAAGTGTTCTTAAAACCAGCATGTGCTGGGTCATCATCCAAGACTGCTATAACATGAAATATATGACAGAATACTGGTACAACAGAACAGGCGACATACAATTCTCACCCAAAGAGTTCAATCACAAATGTAATTAATATATATATTGTGATACAGCATGGCCAGAGGGTAGCAGGAGAGTGTTTTGTTTTGTTTTTTGAAGCAAAAAAAGAGGTGTTTTTATTTGCATAACACATTTACAAAACAAAAACAACAGCATATGCAATGTGTAACAAGCAACCAATCACAATTGTTTTCTCATTAGCTTCAGGGGAGGGAAGTGTTCAAGCTTGCCTGGGCCCAGAGCGGGGGACTTCCTCGACTCACGTGGTCTTCCCCCCTTCCGAGTTACCTGGTGGCCCAGAGCGAGGGGGCTTCATCGACTCTCAAGGTCTGCCATCCCCTCGAGTTACCTGGCGCCATGCCCAGTGTCACCAACAATTCCCTCCTTTGAAAGCACCCAACAAGAGGGGCAGGCTGTGGGATGGACAATCCGGGGGGGGGGGGGAGGGGCACGTGCACCCACGTGTGAAAGGACCCCTCTAGGGTGGCGGTGTCCGCAGCAGCAATGGCTGGGGCTGGGGTCCCATACTCTCTCTCAAAATCAAAGGGTCAAACAAAGGGAACCGGATGGGGACACCGAGCAGAGAACCTCAGACAGCACCCCCCGCTCCTCAAAAGCATCGAGGGAGTCGGTGGACGCCGCCCAGAGGAACTCTGCCCGGATACGTGAATGGACCGAGGATCGGAAAACGGCCCCACAGTCACAGGAAACTCCATCGGCCAACCTCCTCTCTCTGGTTTTATAGATGGCCATTTTAGCCAGGGCCAGGAGGAGGTTAACTAGGAGATCCCGCGACTTTGTGAGGCCACGGATGGGGAGTGCATAAATAAAAAGGTGAGGGAAAAAATGCAACCAAAAACATAATAGAAGATTTGTGAGGAGCCGGAAGAGGGGCTGCAGCCTGGCGCACTCCAAATATACGTGCGCCAGGGTTTCCTTCACACCGCAAAAGGGACAAGTATCTGGGATGGGCGTGAACTGCGCCAAGTACGTGCCCGTGCTCACAGCTCCTTGAAAGAGCCGCCAACTGATGTCCCCTACAGGCCTCGGAACCAAGCTGGAATATAGGCTGGCCCACTGGGGCTGCTCACCCTCCAAAGGTGGCAGAAGGTCTCGCCACTTTGTGTCGGGGCGGGACACTAGGGTGAGGGCGTGAAGGGTGTGGAGCACGAGCATGTATAGATGTTTCCGTGGCGCGGTTTGGAAGCATACCGCTGCAGTTCATGCAGCTGGCTCACAGTAAAGGGGTGAGGGGGTCAATTGGGTCTACGGGGCAGGGGTCCAATTAAAAGGTCTGACGGGCCTTGGGTAGAGGGTGAGTGGGGTGTGCCCTCAAGCAGAACCTGGTCGAGGTAAGCTCGAGCAGCGGGCGGCAAAGCGGCCTTCACCTCCTGAAGTATGCACTGTGGGGTACGAGGTCTGGAGAGCCCCATGCGCCAAGCGAGCGTCAGGGGATCCAGCCAGTCTCCCCAGTCATAGACCAGGGGGTCTCCAACTCTCGTGACTTCTGCCAGGATCAAGCTCTGGCGCACCGAGCGGGACTCCGCCACCTGCACACGGAGCTGGGGGTTGTATAGCAGGGGCTCCGCGAGAAGCTGCCATGGACCTGGTCATTAAAAACAGTTTCCAAGTCCAGAGGAGGTCCTGGTAGAAGACTGGCAGTCCGGAGAGGTCTCGCGGAAGACCTCCCGGATGGAGATAAAAGAGCTGCCGGTCATATCGGAGCCCTCGGATGCGGCGCAGGATGGCATGCACCAATATGCTCCACGCCGAACTGCCTGTACCGTAGAGGAGCCTCTGTAGGGCCTGGAGGCGGAAGACGCGGATCTGAGTGTCCTCCTTCCTTCAGGGGTAGATGAAGAGCCCCTACAGGGGCCCAGTGCATTCCTGACCAAAAGAACCCCAGAATTGATGTTCGGAGGTTGGTCAGGAAACCCGGGGCCGGGACCAGGGTGTTGAGCCGGTACCAGAGCATGGACAGGACTAGTTGATTAAGCACCAGTGCTCTCCCTCGGAGGGAGAGACATCGGAGTAGTCCCGTCCATTTCCGGAGCCGCTCTATCACCCCGCCCTCTAAATCGTGCCAGTTCTCCGGCGGAGAGAGATGCATGGCAGAAAGGTAAACGCCGAGATAGAGCAGCGGACCCCTGCTCCACCAGATGGTCTGAAGCACGGGTGGGAGGGAGCTCGCCTGCCGCTAGTCTCCTACCGCCAAGCCAGAGCTCTTGACCCAGTTGACCCAAGCGGAGGAGGCTGCCGAATAGATGGCCTGGCAAGCCTCCACCTGCGCCAAGTCGCCCCGGTCCTGGACCACGAGGAGCACGTCATCAGTGTACGCCGACAGGACCAGCCGCAGCTCTGGCTCCCACAGCACCAACCCTGTCAACCTCCTGGGGAGGAGACAGAGGAAGGGCTCGATCGCCAGAGAGTACAGCTGGCCCAAGAAGGGGCACCCCTGCCGTACTCCTCGCCCGAAGCTGACCGGTTTGGTCAGGGTCCAGTTGAGCTTAACCAGACACTCTGCGGAAGCGTACAGCACCCGGAGAAAACCCACAAACTGGGGTCCAAAGCCAAATGGCTGCAGAGTGCTCAGGAGGTACCTGTGGTCCACCCTATCGAACGCCTTCTCCTGATCTAGGGACAGGAGGGCAAACGACAGACCGTCTCTACACCCGAGTTCCAAAAGGTCCTGAACCAGAAATAGGTTATCAAAGATCCTGCGGTCCGGGATGGTGTAGGTCTGGTCTGGGTGGATCACGTCTGCCAGCACAGACCTTAGCCTCAGAGAGATTGCTTTCACTACGATTTTGTAGTCTGTGCTGAGGAGCGAGACGGGACACCAATTTCGTAATTCGCGGAGGTCCCCCTTCTTTGGCAATAAGGCGAGCACAGCTCGCGTGCAAGAAAGAGGGAGGACCCCGCTCTGAACAGACTCGGCCCAGACGGTGACTAGGTCTGAGCCGAGGACGTCCCAAAACACGTGGTAGAACTCCATAGTCAGCCTGTCCATGCCTGGAGACTTATTAGTGGGCATACGACGGAGGGCTTCCGAAAACTCGGCCAGAATGAGAGGCAACTCTAGCCGGTCTCGGTCACTCGCGCTGACCGTAGGGAGCTCCTCCCAGAGTACTCTGCAAGCTCTAGGGACGGTCGGATCCGGGGAGAAAAGACTTGCGTAGAAGGTTCGGGCCCTCCCGCACATCTCCACCGGTTCCGTGAGGGGGGGTGCCATCTTCTGCCAGGAGGCAGGTGACGTGTTTCTTGGCCCCCCTCATTTTCTCCAGGGCATAGAAGAAGCGGGAGCCACGATCCATCTCCCGAAGGAGGCGGATGTGGGATCAAACAAAGGCGCCCCGGGCCCGATGGTCCTTGAGGGCCCGGAGCTCCTTCCGCTTCTCCCGGCACGCTCCACAGAGGAGCGGGTCCTCGGGGCTGGCGGCCAGATGCCTCTCCAGCTCTAAGACCTCCCGTTCCAACTGCTCTATCGCCGCATTTCTCCATTGGCTGGTGCCCCGGGTGTAGTCGCTGCAGAAAAGCCGGTCACGCACCTTCCCCAGGTCCCACCATTGCCGCGCTGAGGGAAAGGCATGCCGCTGCCCTCGCCAGGCCAGCCAGAATTCCCAGGACGTCACGAAGCCCTCATCCTCCAACAGGCTGTTGTTAAAATGCCAATAGGCCGGCCCTGGCCTCTCTGCACAGAGGGAGGCTGTCACGGTGGCTAGGTGATGGTCAGAAAATGGGGCCAGCCAAATGCTGGAGGAGTGGGCTCATGAGAGATCGAAACGTGATAAATAAATGCAGTCCAACCGGAAGTGGCGCGACCGATGGGCCTCCGCCCGGACAAAGGTGAACGTGGAAGTGTCATCCGGGTGGTGGTCACGCCAGATGTCCACTAGGGAGTGGTGTTCGACTATCTCCCGGAGGGTGTTCGCGGCGGCCGGGCTCTGCTTGGTCCCCGAGTGGTCCCGCTCCTCGAGGGTGATATTAAAATCCCCTCCCAGGACCAGGTACTTGTAAGAATCTAAGGTGCCGAGGAAGGCGGACACCTGCTGATAGAATTGCAGCCGCTCCGGACCCGATGTCGGGGCATAGACATTAACAAGGTTAATCACGATCCCCTCCATACGGAACCGGAGATGCAGCAGGGAACCCGGCACGGCCTCGGTGACCCCTAGCACCTCGGGCCGTAGGTCGGGGGAGAACAGGATCGCCATTCCAGCCTGTTGAACCGTGGAATGGCTAAAGTAGACCTCGTCCCCCCACTCCAGCCGCCAACTGTCTTCGGCGGTCGGATCCATATGGGTCTCCTGCAGGAAAACCACAGAGTACCCTCCCTCCCGAAGGAAGGAGAGCACCTGGGACTACAACCCCGGGCGTTCAACATTGCGATCGTGAGAGGGGTCATGGGGAGGATCCTCACTGGCAGGGACGCTCACATCCCCCAGCGGGCTGCGCAACAGTCCTTGACCCATCCCGTAGGTGAGTAATTGTTCATGGAAGACGTGGACCCACCAGTAGGCCGCGGCATCCCGCTTCCCCGTCCCTTTATCTTCCCCCATGAGGGCCCTTGTGGCCCAGAGGATCTGAACCCCATCGCTGGAGAGCAAGCTGTATCATGTTGCGGGAGCCATGGGCATCTTCTAAAAACTTCTGCAGCTCTCCTCGCATCTCATGGCGGGGTGGGGTTACGGTTTCCCGATTGTTCCCCGGAGGGGCCCTTGGTGCAGCCCTGTGGCCCACTAAAACGGGCAAGCAGGGTGCGGACCCTCAACGGGGTGCCTGATGGACTGGAGCTTCTAGGGCCGCCCCAAACCCTGGGGCAATAGAGGGCAGTGGAGGGAAAATAGCAGCCCCTAATGGGTCAGGGTAGGAGAACACAAAGGCCACTCCCTGGGGGTCATCAGTTGGAAAAGGGAAGGAGACAGCCCCGGGGGTGGCAATAACATTGCAGGAGGTAAACTGGATAGAGGTAAGGGCAGGGGCAGGGGCAGAGGCGAGGTTCTGGGTTTTGGGAGGCAAGCAGCTGGATGGTGGCGCCTCCCGATCAGGCTCGAGGGTTAAGGGGGTGGGGAGGGAGCTCTCAGTGATACCGGGCGCAGGCTCTATGGTGGATTTAGCGGCCACAGCATCAGGAGGTGGATTATCTTCTGTAGGGCCCCCGCCTGGGAAGGAAGTCAATTGCTCCGCACCAACGGGGGGTGCCCCTGACTACTCCTGTCCCGGCCGCGTGGCGCTGGCTGTCACCTGAGCAGGCTTGGTGGTTGTCAGCAGGGTGCCATCAGTGGCTGGGTTGATGGAGGAGTCCAGGGGCTCCTTGGAGGTGGGAGCAGAAGCAGTAATTACAATTAGGAGGAGGGAGCATGGGGAATAGAGGGGTGGAGTGAGGTCGCCCAGATCGAGGTTTGCTGGCAAAAGGCCATCCTTCTCCTGGGCAACCGGGGTCAGATCTAGGGCCTTGATCTCCTCAAACATGGAGGAGAGGACACTTTCTGCCACCCTGGGGTTCTCCCTGTTGGCACCCGCCACGATGGTTGCCTCGGGGTTCATGGGGGATTCAGGTAGTGTCAGGACAGACGGGGCTTCCTCGAGGGTCTCGGAGGGGAGGGTCTCCCATGGAGGGGAGACACTACCTTCCAGTGCTGCCACGTCTTTCCCGGCTGACACCGGTGGATGGGACGCACTCGTGGGCAAAGCGGAAGGCTTGGCATCCATGCCCCGCTTCCTGGTCTTCCGGGGGGCCTCCGCTTTGGGTCGATGAGGCAGAGCTCGAGCCTTCTGCTTGCCTCGCTTCCCCTGGACTAGGGCCTGGCCCTCCATGGCATCATCTGGGAGCTGGTTAGCAGGAGTCATGTCAGGGGGTAGAGGCGATGGCTCAGAGATTTGGGGGGGGGGGGAACGGTGGGGCAGCATAAGGGAGGGAGGATTCTCCCTGGGGCAGGCTCTCTCCCATGCCTGGTGGTATCTCTGCTGCACCCTCCTCCATGGGCCCCGCCAGATTGTCAGCAGCGAGGGCGGGGCTCTCCCGCTTGTCTGGGCGTTGTAGGGGAGGTGCCCCTTGGGCCTGAGCAGGAGTAGCGGTGGTCCGATTCGGACGGGGGGCGGATTCGGGTATGGGGCAGCCAGGGGCATAGGCAATGATGGGGCCGATGTCCGGCCAGGTCTCGGGGATCCCAGGTGCCCCTTCTTGGCGGGCTAAGGGGCAGTCCCTCTGGACATGCCCCGACGCCCGGCAGAGGTAGCACCGGGCTTCCCCCATGAAGAAGTACACCCGGTAACGGGCCCCCTGGTGGGGGACTAGGAAGGACCCCTCCAGCGCCTCTCCATCACGCGCCGCCGACGGCAGTAGAAGCTGCACTTGCCGGCGGAAGGAAAGATGTGACGGAGGGTGGTCCTTGCAGCCCAACAGGAGAGGGCTGATAACAGAAACAGGTTTCCCCAGGATGGAAAGGGCAGGTAACAGGGCAGCATTGGGGAGAAAAGGAAGGACAGAGGTCAGGACCAGGCAGATGCCCAGGTCCTCTAGCAGCTCTAGGGGGACAAACACCCCCCCCACCCACCGCCAGGCCCCTTTCCACCGCTTCCTGGGTGGCAGCCTCCAATGCTAAAAAGAAAACGACCTTCCTGTACATTTTGGAGGCTGCCACAATGGCTGAGGGCCCCATCACCCTCGCCAACGCCTGCACGTAGGTCTCCATGTGGGGCAAGGCGGGCACCAGGAGGCATCGGACACCGTGCTTCCTTGTCATGGTGGGAAAGGGGCCCCGGCCGCTATTGATGGTGGCGGAGGCGGTGGGTGGGAGAGATGACGAGGCAGCAGGCTGGGGGGGCTGCCGCCGCCCGGGCATACATCCTGGGGGCTGAGGGAGGGACACCCACAGAGCTGGTGGAGGAGGCAGCGGGGAAGGACGCCGTGGTCGGTGGTGGGGCTGCAGCAGTGGGGGTGGCCCCTGCCATGGAGGACCTGGTGGTTTTAGTGGGGCCCTTCCCCTTCTTCTTGCCCTGGCCTTTCCTGCCAGCTGGGGGGGCTCCCCTAGAGTCTGGGGAGGTGATGGGCATGGCAGCGGCGGAGGTCACCCCGGTGCCCTCCATTGCCGATGCCCCAGCTGGGGAGGTGGCAGGTGGTTAACAGGAGTTGGGGTCAGGTAAGAAGGGACAAGCTGTGGGGTGGACAATTCGGGGGGGGGGGCACATGAACCACCGTACGCTTGTCCAGAGAGTCCTGTTTGGTTGGCTGGTGCTTCTGGCCCACACAGTGGAATCAGGGCAAGCAGCTGAGTCCAGAGGCAGATGTTAAACAGCCAGCAAAGATGGTGGAGGGGGGCAGTGGTGAAGATAGTAGTGTGGGGGTTGGGAGGACAAAGATGGATCGGGGGGCAGCTCCGTGCCACACCCCCTGTGTCCCTACAAACACAGTTAAGACACAGTCAAGGCCTCCCCCCACACGAGAGCACAGTTCGAAAGTTACTCAGTCTTAAGGCCCCCTCCATGGCGATTTGTAGATTCCCTGGGAGGTGTTCCTCTGGTAGATGGCTTTTTCCTTTTCTTTTCCAGGCTTTCTTTGCAGCTGTAGCATTCCAGGGATGCCGGAACAGATGATAAGAGTCTTTCTCAGCCAGATACAGGTCCACAAACAAACAGCAAGCAGCTGGGTCTGGGGGCTGGGTCCCTCCACTCCCCCCCTCCAGGGAGCAGGTCAGCAGGCCGCCCCCCCTCAGGGGGTTTCAGCTGGAGTGGTAGCAGCGTCTGAGAGCGGGCTGGGGGGCTGACAGCCAGCAGGCAGCCGACCAGCACTCAAGCAACAGCAGAAAAACAAAAAAAAAAGGGGGGGGGGAGAGCGTCTGGCCCGGTCGGGGGGAAAGCTGAAAGCAGGGGCAAAAAGTAAGGAAAGCTCAGGCCAGAGGGCAGCAGGAGAATGCCAGAAGGGAGCCTTATTCCCTGCAGAGGGAAGCAAGTTTGCTATAAATTAATTAAAGCACCTGAAGCCAATTAAAGCACCTGAAGCCAGTCACATGATAAACCCCCTGTCATAAATATAAAGGGAAGGGTAAACCCCTTTGAAATCCCTCCTGGCCAGGGGAAAGCTCCTCTCACCTGTAAAGGGTTAAGAAGCTAAAGGTAACCTCGCTGGCACCTGACCAAAATGACCAATGAGGAGACAAGATACTTTCAAAAGCTGGGAGGAGGGAGAGAAACAAAGGGTCTGTGTCCGTTTATATGCTGGTCTTTGTCGGGGATAGACCAGGAATGGAGTCTTAGAACTTTTAGTAAGTAATCTAGCTAGGTATGTGTTAGATTATGATTTCTTTAAATGGCTGAGAAAAGAATTGTGCTGAATAGAATAACTATTTCTGTCTGTGTATCTTTTTTGTAACTTAAGGTTTTGCCTAGAGGGGTTCTCTATGTTTTTGAATCTAATTACCCTGTAAGATATCTACCATCCTGATTTTACAGGGGGGATTTCTTTATTTCTATT
Organism: Eretmochelys imbricata; assembly: GCF_965152235.1. Lineage (NCBI taxonomy): Eukaryota > Metazoa > Chordata > Testudines > Cheloniidae > Eretmochelys > Eretmochelys imbricata. Next base: position 271,928,867 of record NC_135572.1, on the reverse strand, counting down.
TACTTCTATTTTTTATTAAAAGTCTTCTTGTAAAAAACTGAATGCTTTTTCATTGTTCTCAGATCCAAGGGTTTGGGTCTGTGGTCACCTATGCAAATTGATGAGGCTTTTTATCCAACATTTCTTAGGAAAAGGGGGGTGCAAGTGTTGGGAGGATTGTGCATTGTTCTTAAGATCCAAGGGTCTGGGTCTGTAGTCACCTAGGCAAATTGGTGAGGCTTTTTACCAAACCTTGTCCAGGAAGTGGGGTGCAGGGTTTTGGGAAGTATTTTGGGGGGAAAGACGCGTCCAAACAGCTCTTCCCCAGTAACCAGTATTAGTTTGGTGGTGGTAGCGGCCAGTCCAAGGACAACGGGTGGAATATTTTGTACCTTGGGGAAGTTTTGACCTAAGCTGGTAAAGATAAGCTTAGGAGGTTTTTTCATGCAGGTCCCCACATCTGTACCCTAGAGTTCAGAGTGGGGGAGGAACCTTGACATGGTGGCATAGTGGTGGGATTAACCTGAAATCATTTTGAGATCCAGTTGAGATTTTTTGAACTAGAAATACAGATTTTAAAAAGGAAATTTTTTTTTCCTGTGGAAAGGAAGTCCAGAAAGCAGCTTTGAAACTGAAAGCAGCTTGGTTTTTCTCTGTTTTGTGGCCAAGCAGAGACAAAAGGAGATTAACTTTGTGAATTGCAGGTTTTCTTTGCCTGGAGGCAGGGTACTTAACTCCTGCAGGGAAATTCACAGTCTTCCAACCCAGAGTTTTTTTTTCTTTTCTTCCTAAAAGTAAATAGGGGGGGTGTGCTCTACCCATTTGCCTGGAGACAAAAGTGGCAGGGTTTTTTTTTTAGGATTTTGATTTTTTTGTTTTACAAGGAGCACAGGTTTGAAAAGGAATTTTTTTTTCTTTGGGCTGGGTAAGCAGGTTTCCAAGTAGTTGGAGGTTTTTTGCTTTAATTTGGGCCCAGAGCAGAGACAAGGGAATTGTCTTTTTCTGTAGGCTGACAATCACTATCAGAGAATAGGTATTCTATTCCAGCACAGCAAAATTTTACAGCCAAGTTTTGTTTGTTTATTTCTAAACCTCAGGTGTAAAGTTAGTTAAAAACAGAGAGGTTAGAGTGGCAAAATCCACGACTCGACTACAGCTCGAATTAGCCAAATTTCAGGCTGAGGAAAGACAAAGGGAACATGAAAGACAGATAGAACTCATGCAGCTGAAGAAGGAACAAGAAAGGGAGGCAGAACAACACCAAGCGGCTGCTCACAGGAGAGCTATGGAAGCGAGGGACAAAGAACTGGAAGAGAAGGAAAAAGAGAGGAAGCATGTGGAGGAGATGGAGAAGATAAAGGCTCAGCAGAATATCCCAACAAACCCTAGTAATCCTTCTCCAAGTACCACTTCCCATCCCAGAAAGTTCCCCACCTACAAGGCAGGCGATGATACTGAGGCCTTCCTAGAAAACTTCGAAAGGGCCTGCCTTGGGTACAACATCTCTACTGACCAATACATGGTAGAGCTGAGGCCGCAGCTCAGTGGACCCTTAGCTGAGGTGGCAGCTGAAATGCCTAAAGAACACATGAACAAGTATGAACTGTTTAAATCCAAGGCGAGAATCAGAATAGGGATAACACCCGAGCAGTCTCATCGGAGGTTCAGAGCCCTAAGGTGGAAACCAGACATGTCATTTACCCGACATGCCTACCACATTGTGAAACATTGGGATGCCTGGATATCAGGAGCAAGTGTTGAATCTCCAGTAAATTTGCCCTTCCTAATGCAAATGGAACAATTCTTAGAGGGTGTTCCTGAGGAAATAGAAAGATACATCCTAGATGGGAAACCCAAAACTGTAATTGAGGCAGGAGAGATTGGAGCCAGATGGGTGGAGGTGGCAGAGAAGAAGAAAACTGGTCGCAGTTGGAGCGGAGACCAGAAGGGACCACCCCAGACCACACCCTATTACCGGGGGCCGCCCAAAGCCCCACCTACCTCCCAAAGAACCCTCCAGACCCCTTATCGTCCCACCACCCCGTTCTCCAGCAACCCTCCTCGCCCCAGTGACCCGTCAGCTGGACGATGTTTTAAGTGTAATGAGCTGGGGCATGTAAAGGCCAACTGCCCCAAGAACCCCAACAGATTACAGTTCATTGCACCGGAATCACACCAGAGGTCCACAGGCCCAGATACCTCCCAGATACCCTTGGAGCGGAGGGAAACTGTGAGTGTGGACGGGAAGAAGGTCACCGCGTGGAGGGACACCAGAACACAAGTGTCAGCTATCCATGCTTCCTTAGTGGACCCCAATTTAATCAACCCAGAGATCCAAGTGACGATTCAACCCTTCAAGTCCAACTCTTTCAATTTGCCTACAGCCAAGTTGCCTGTCCAGTACAAGGGCTGGTCAGGAATGTGGACTTTTGCAGTCTATGATGATTATCCCATCCCCATGCTGTTGGGGGAAGACTTGGCCAATCATGTGAAGCAGGCCAAGAGGGTGGGAATGGTCACCCGCAGCCAGGCTAAACAAGCCGTGAGGCCTAGCTCTGTTCCGGAAACTTCTATCAGGACCCGGTCAGAGGTGATGGACCCGGACCCCAGGCCAATGTCTGCAACAGCAGTAGTGGATCCAGTCCCAGAGACCCAGATGGAACCAGTCCCAGAACCGGAACCAGCCAAACAACCAACACCAGACCCCGTGCCAGCACTGAATCCAGTACTTGCAACCTCAACACCAGAGGGCCCCACTGAACCTGAACTGGCAGCAGCCGATAACCCTAATCAAGAGGCTCAGCCGGAGCCTGAATCCCAACATAGTGCACCAGCGGAGAGCGGTTCACAGTCAACAGAAACAGCTCCATCCCCTATATCGCTTCCAGAGGGACCAAGCCTAGGTCCACAATCCAATGAGGAACTGATGTCCCCAGCATCAAGGGAACAGTTCCAGACCGAACAGGAAGCAGATGAAAGCCTCCAGAGAGCTTGGACGGCGGCACGGAGCAACCCACCGCCTCTCAGCTCTTCTAATCAATCCAGGTTTGTTGTAGAAAGAGGACTTTTATACAAGGAAACTCTTTCTGGTGGACACCAGGAAGACTGGCATCCTCAGAGACAGTTGGTAGTTCCAACTAAATACCGGGCCAAGCTCTTGAGCTTAGCCCATGATCACCCTAGTGGCCATGCTGGGGTGAACAGGACCAAAGACTGTTTGGGGGGGTCATTCCACTGGGAGGGAATGGGCAAGGATGTTTCTACCTATGTCCAGTCTTGTGAGGTGTGCCAAAGAGTGGGAAAACCCCAAGACCAGGTCAAAGCCCCTCTCCAGCCACTCCCCATCATTGAAGTTCCATTTCAGCGAGTAGCTGTGGATATTCTGGGTCCTTTTCCGAAAAAGACACCCAGAGGAAAGCAGTACATACTGACTTTCATGGATTTTGCCACCCGATGGCTGGAAGCAGTAGCTCTAAGCAACACCAGGGCTAAAAGTGTGTGCCAGGCACTAGCAGACATTTTTGCCAGGGTAGGTTGGCCATCCGACATCCTCACAGATGCAGGGACTAATTTCCTGGCAGGAACTATGAAAAACCTTTGGGAAGCTCATGGGGTAAATCACTTGGTTGCCACTCCTTACCATCATCAAACAAATGGCATGGTGGAGAAGTTTAATGGAACTTTGGGGGCCATGATACGTTAATTCGTAAATGAGCACTCCAATGATTGGGACCTAGTGTTGTAGCAGTTGCTCTTTGCCTACAGAGCTGTACCACATCCCAGTTTAGGGTTTTCCCCATTTGAACTTGTATATGGCCGTGAGGTTAAGGGGCCATTGCAGTTGGTGAAGCAGCAATGGGAGGGATTTACACCTTCTCCAGGAACTAACATTCTGGACTTTGTAACCAACCTACAAAACACCCTCCGAACCTCTTTAGCCCTTGCTAGAGAAAACTTACAGGATGCTCAAAAAGAGCAAAAAGCTTGGTATGATAAACATGCCAGAGAGTGTTCCTTCAAAGTAGGAGACCAGGTCATGGTCTTAAAGGCGCTCCAGGCCCATAAAATGGAAACATCGTGGGAAGGGCCATTCACGGTCCAGGAGCGCCTGGGAGCTGTTAATTATCTCATAGCATTCCCCACCTCCAACCGAAAGCCTAAGGTGTACCATATTAATTCTCTAAAGCCCTTTTATTCCAGAGAATTAAAGGTTTGTCAGTTTACAGCCCAGGGAGGAGACGACGCTGAGTGGCCCGAAGGTGTCTACTACGAAGGGAAATGTGGTGGTGGTGTGGAAGAGGTGAACCTCTCCATGACCCTTGGGCGTATGCAGCGACAGCAGATCCAGGAGCTGTGCACTAGCTACGCGCCAACGTTCTCAGCCACCCCAGGACTGACTGAACGGGCATACCACTCCATTGACACAGGTAATGCTCACCCAATTAGGGTCCACCCTTACCAGGTGTCTCCTCAAGCTAAAACTGCTATAGAACGGGAGATCCAGGATATGTTACAGATGGGTGTAATCCGCCCCTCTGAAAGTACATGGGCATCTCCAGTGGTTCTAGTTCCCAAACCAGATGGGGAAATACGTTTTTGCGTGGACTACCGTAAGCTAAATGCTGTAACTCGCCCAGACAACTATCCAATGCCCCGCACAGATGAACTATTAGAGAAACTGGGACGGGCCCAGTTCATCTCTACCTTGGACTTAACCAAGGGGTACTGGCAGGTACCGCTAGATGAATCTGCCAAGGAAAGGTCAGCCTTCATCCCACATCTCGGGCTGTATGAATTTAATGTACTCCCTTTCGGGCTGCGAAATGCACCCGCCACTTTCCAAAGACTTGTAGATGGTCTCCTAGCGGGATTAGGAGAATATGCAGTCGCCTACCTTGACGACATGGCCATATTTTCGGATTCCTGGGCAGACCACCTGGAACATCTACACAAAGTCCTTGAGCGCATAAGGGAGGCAGGACTAACTGTTAAGGCTAAGAAGTGTCAAATAGGCCTAAACAGAGTGACTTACCTTGGACACCAGGTGGGTCAAGGAACTATCAGCCCCCTACAGGCCAAAGTGGATGCTATCCAAAAGTGGCCTGTCCCAAAGTCAAAGAAACAGGTTCAATCCTTCTTAGGCTTGGCCGGTTATTACAGACGATTTGTACCGCACTACAGCCAAATCGCTGCCCCACTGACAGACCTAACCAAAAAGAAACAGCCAAATGCTGTTCAGTGGACCGAAAAGTGTCAGAAGGCCTTTAACAAGCTTAAAGCGACACTCATGTCTGACCCTGTACTAAGGGCCCCAGACTTTGACAAACCGTTCCTAGTAACCACAGATGCGTCCGAGCGTGGTGTGGGAGCAGTTTTAATGCAGAAAGGACCTGATCAAGAATTCCACCCTGTAGTGTTTCTCAGCAAAAAACTGTCTGAGAGGGAAAGCAACTGGTCAGTCTCTGAAAAAGAATGTTATGCCATTGTCTACGCTCTGGAAAAGCTACGCCCATATGTTTGGGGACGGCGTTTCCACCTACAAACCGACCATGCTGCACTGAAGTGGCTCCACACCGTCAAGGAAACTAACAAAAAACTTCTTTGGTGGAGTTTAGCTCTCCAAGATTTTGATTTCGACATCCAACACATCTCAGGATCTTCTAACAAAGTGGCTGATGCACTCTCCTGTGAAAGTTTCCCAGAATCAACTGGTTAAAATCGTCCTTGAGATGTGGAAAATATTGTTAGTCTTTATGTACATTTTGGAGGCTGCCACAATGGCTGAGGGCCCCATCACCCTCGCCAATGCCTGCACGTAGGTCTCCATGTGGGGCAAGGCGGGCACCAGGAGGCATCGGACACCGTGCTTCCTTGTCATGGTGGGAAAGGGGCCCCAGCCGCTATTGATGGTGGCGGAGGCGGTGGGTGGGAGAGATGACGAGGCAGTAGGCTGGGGGGGCTGCCGCCGCCCGGGCATACATCCTGGGGGCTGAGGGAGGGACACCCACAGAGCTGGTGGAGGAGGCAGCGGGGAAGGACGCCGTGGTCGGTGGCGGGGCTGCAGCAGTGGGGGTGGCCCCTGCCATGGAGGACCTGGTGGTTTTAGTGGGGCCCTTCCCCTTCTTCGTGCCCTGGCCTTTCCTGCCAGCTGGGGGGGCTCCCCTAGAGTCTGGGGAGGTGATGGGCATGGCAGCGGCGGAGGTCACCCCGGTGCCCTCCATTGCCGATGCCCCAGCTGGGGAGGTGGCAGGTGGTTAACAGGAGTTGGGGTCAGGTAAGAAGGGACAAGCTGTGGGGTGGACAATTCGAGGGGGGGGGGAGCACATGAACCACTGTACGCTTGTCCAGAGAGTCCTGTTTGGTTGGCTGGTGCTTCTGGCCCACACAGTGGAATCAGGGCAAGCAGCTGAGTCCAGAGGCAGATGTTAAACAGCCAGCAAAGATGGTGGAGGGGGGCAGTGGTGAAGATAGTAGTGTGGGGGTTGGGAGGACAAAGATGGATCGGGGGGCAGCTCCGTGCCACACCCCCTGTGTCCCTACAAACACAGTTAAGACACAGTCAAGGCCTCCCCCCACACGAGAGCACAGTTCGAAAGTTACTCAGTCTTAAGGCCCCCTCCATGGCGATTTGTAGATTCCCTGGGAGGTGTTCCTCTGGTAGACGGCTTTTTCCTTTTCTTTTCCAGGCTTTCTTTGCAGCTGTAGCATTCCAGGGATGCCGGAACAGATGATAAGAGTCTTTCTCAGCCAGATACAGGTCCACAAACAAACAGCAAGCAGCTGGGTCTGGGGGCTGGGTCCCTCCACTCCCCCCTCCAGGGAGCAGGTCAGCAGGCCGCCCCCCCTCAGGGGGTTTCAGCTGGAGTGGTAGCAGCGTCTGAGAGCGGGCGGGGGGGCTGACAGCCAGCAGGCAGCCGACCAGCACTCAAGCAACAGCAGAAAAACAAAAAAAAAAGGGGGGGGGAGAGCGTCTGGCCCGGTCGGGGGGAAAGCTGAAAGCAGGGGCAAAAAGTAAGGAAAGCTCAGGCCAGAGAGCAGCAGGAGAATGCCAGAAGGGAGCCTTATTCCCTGCAGAGGGAAGCAAGTTTGCTATAAATTAATTAAAGCACCTGAAGCCAATTAAAGCACCTGAAGCCAGTCACATGATAAACCCCCTGTCATAAATATAAAGGGAAGGGTAAACCCCTTTGAAATCCCTCCTGGCCAGGGGAAAGCTCCTCTCACCTGTAAAGGGTTAAGAAGCTAAAGGTAACCTCGCTGGCACCTGACCAAAATGACCAATGAGGAGACAAGATACTTTCAAAAGCTGGGAGGAGGGAGAGAAACAAAGGGTCTGTGTCCGTTTATATGCTGGTCTTTGTCGGGGATAGACCAGGAATGGAGTCTTAGAACTTTTAGTAAGTAATCTAGCTAGGTATGTGTTAGATTATGATTTCTTTAAATGGCTGAGAAAAGAATTGTGCTGAATAGAATAGCTATTTCTGTCTGTGTATCTTTTTTGTAACTTAAGGTTTTGCCTAGAGGGGTTCTCTATGTTTTTGAATCTAATTACCCTGTAAGATATCTACCATCCTGATTTTACAGGGGGGATTTCTTTATTTCTATTTACTTCTATTTTTTATTAAAAGTCTTCTTGTAAAAAACTGAATGCTTTTTCATTGTTCTCAGATCCAAGGGTTTGGGTCTGTGGTCACCTATGCAAATTGGTGAGGCTTTTTATCCAACATTTCCCAGGAAAGGGGGGGTGCAAGTGTTGGGAGGATTGTGCATTGTTCTTAAGATCCAAGGGTCTGGGTCTGTAGTCACCTAGGCAAATTGGTGAGGCTTTTTACCAAACCTTGTCCAGGAAGTGGGGTGCAGGGTTTTGGGAAGTATTTTGGGGAGAAAGACGCGTCCAAACAGCTCTTCCCCAGTAACCAGTATTAGTTTGGTGGTGGTAGCGGCCAGTCCAAGGACAACGGGGGGGAATATTTTGTACCTTGGGGAAGTTTTGACCTAAGCTGGTAAAGATAAGCTTAGGAGGTTTTTTCATGCAGGTCCCCACATCTGTACCCTAGAGTTCAGAGTGGGGGAGGAACCTTGACACCTCCCCTGCTTCAATCAGACAAGAGGAGGAGTTGAAGCAGAGTGGATTTGTGTTGGAGCAGAGAGCAGTTTGGAGGAGTTGAAGCAGAGTGGATTTGTGTTGGAGCAGAGAGCAGTTTGGAGGAGTTGGAGCAGAGTGGACTTGTGTTGGAGCAGAGAGCAGTTTGGAGGGAAGCAGAGGAGAGTCTGGAGAAGTGCTGCGGTGGACTAAGAAGACCAAGACCTAGGTAAAGGGACATCTGGCTTGTGCAGAGGGAGGGCAGGAAGTCCCACAAGCTAATGGGCAGGCGAGGGAAGTAGCCCAGGGGAAGGAACCGCTAGTTCTAGTGGTTTACTGCTATCCCTAGGGCCCCTGGGCTGGGACCTGGAGTAGAGGGCGGGCCCGGGTCCCTCCCTCTCTACTCCCCTCCTCTAGGATACTAGTGGGGCAGTTAATACCCCAGTTCAGGGACAAGAAATGGTGCCCTGAACCCCCCCCAAGAAGAGAAAGTGCGAGATCCATCATAGTAGTGCCAGCAATTTGCCACAATATATATATATATTTTTAAACGAGCATCATCAGCATGGAAGTATGTCCTCTGGAATGGTGGCCGAATCTTGAAGGGGCATACGAATGTATAGTACACCTCTACCCCGATATAATGTGACCCGATATAACATGAATTTGGATATAACGTGGTAAAGCAGCGCTCTGGGTGGTGGGCCTGTGTGGTCCGGCGTGTCAGCATGTCTGGCTCTGACATGCTGCTCTGAGCAGCATGTTAAGGATGCCAGGCTGGGGCCAAGGGGTTGGATAAGGGGCAGAGGGTCTCAGGGGACAGGGAGTTGGGGGGTTGGATGGTTCAGAAGTTCTGGGGGTGGGGCTGTGAGTAGACGGGGAACGGGGGCATTCGATAAGGCGTGGGAGTCCCAGGGGGGGCCTGTCAGGGGGTGGGGGTGTGGATAGGGGTTGGGGCAGTCAGGGGACAGGGAGCAGGGGGGTTGGGTAGGGGGTTGGGTCATGGGGGTGATTAGGGATGGGAGGGTCTCTGGAGGGGGCAGTCAGGGGACAAGGAGTGGGGGGTTGGATGGGTCAGGGGTTCTGAGGGGTCAGTCAGGGGGCAGGAAGTAGGTGGATAGGGGTCAGGGTCAGGCTGTTTGGGGAGACACAGCCTTCCCTACCCAGCAAGTTCGATATAACATGGTTTCACCTATAACAAGGTAAGATTTTTTTCGCTCCCGAGGACCACGTTATATCGGGGTAGTGGTGTATATCTGGCATATAACTACCTTGCAACACTGACTACAAAAGTTCCATGAGAATGCCTGTTCTCAATTTCAGGTAACATTGTAAATAAGAAGCAGGCAGCAGTATCTCCTGTAAATGAAAACAAACTTGCTTGTCTTAGCGACTGGCTGAACAAGAAGTAGGACTGAGTGGACTTATAGGCTCTAAAGTTTTACATTGTTTTGTTTTTGAGTGCAGTTGTGTAACAAAAAAAAATCTACATTTGTAAGTTAAACTTTCACGATAAAGAGATTGCACTACAGTACTTGTATGAGGTGAATTGAAAAATACTATTTCTTTGTTTATCATTTTTATAGTGCAAATATTTGTAATAAAAATAATATAAAGTGAGCAGTGTACACTTTGTATTCTGTGTTTTAATAGAAATCAAAATATCTGAAAATGTAGAAAAACATCCAAAAATATTTAATACATTTCAGCTGGTATTCTGTTGTTCAACAGTGTGATTAATCACAATTTTTTTTAATTCCAATTAATTTTTTTGAGTTAATCATGTGAGTTAACTGCAATTAATAAACAGCCCTAAAAAAATGATCAGTGACTGGGATAAATGTGAGCTCTGTAATTCATGATCAAGGCAAATATCACCCAGAAAAGAGCCTGTAACAATGTGTTTTAGAGGATTGGTTGTAAATGCAAAACATGTGAGATATGGATGAAGGAGATAAATGGGGAAGATGGATGTTGAAGACAAATATATTAAAATTATTAATTATTAATCAAGAAAAATATATATAATCTACTTCCTGTGCCAGTTATTTGTGCTCAGAATTCTGGGGACAAAGGTCTCCAACAATTTGTTTTAGGTCAGTCTGAAGTAAGTTGAAGAAATCTGGAACAGATGATTTGTATGGAACTAGATTTTAAGGCCCCCTGAGGCTTAGCAATGGAGCTTTATTAGTAGTGCAAGCCCCTAGGAAACAGCTAGCAATACCGATCAAATTCCTGCCCAGCATGGAATTGTCAAACTTGCTTACATTACACCTTTAAGTTTGTTTCCAGCAGCCAATTGGAAAAGATTGCCAAAAAAAACAAAAAACAAAACAAAAAAACCCCAATGATGAATAAACAAAAATAGACAAACAAAACAAAAACAAACAAGGGGAAAAAGTGATTTTTCACTCACTTTCCTCCCTAATTTGTGTAGGTGCCACAGAAAAGAATGGAGGGAGAAGGGGCACCCTTTAATCTGAGCTTCAATTTTGTCACTCTTGCACCCCAGACAGCAATACGTGGTTTTTGTGATGCTTGGGAGTAGACACAGGCCATTGTTTACTCCCATTGCCATTAATTTCCTTTTACTTGCTTGGGAGTTGGAACATATGTGGAAATTTAAGATTAACGTCTCTCATATTCTGAACTGAGTGGACTACACTATGGCTATTTTTTGTTTGTTTATGTTTTTTTTTTCTCGTTCAATATAAGGTGTTTGTGATGAAGGAAGATGTCTTGGAAATATTGTTTGGGTAGCAGAATATAGGTTCTGTTAGGACAAGGCTTGATTACTCTTTGTGTAGAGGATCTCCATAAAGGAGTCAGAATGTGTGAGGAGAAAGGAAAGTTGGTACTGGGTATTGTGACACATGAACAGCAAGGGTTAAACATCCTGCAGGATGAATGACTCAAAGTCAACCCTTAAAGACAGTATAGGGAGATAATGTTTATGTTTTTGTGTATTTACATATCTATGGGTAGTGGCCAACAATGTAATCAACAGTCCCTGTCTATGTTGTATGCTGATAAATCAGAGATCAAAAGAACATCCTAGCATTTAAATGAATTGTAAATATGGGATATGCTGTATTCATCTCTCTTTGAAATGTATAGCAAATCATTTGTAAATGCTGGAGAAACAGGCAAATGCCCTCTTTTAATTCATATAGCTAAGTACTGGTGACTGACCTACTTAAAAGTCGCCCTAATTACCTATTGTTCCCTGAGGGACTTCCACTTGTCAAAGAAGGTTTGAAATTGTATAAAAGATCCTTGGGTCCCAATCCTTTTAATCTCATATCTGCTTAAGCGTCATCAGGGGAAGTTTGAGTTGCAAGATTGAGGTCTCAGTTCAGCTGGAGACACCCTGAATATGACATTGGACTATAACCTATGGACTAAATTCTAAAATAACTCTTTGCAGCTACAAAACTCACCATCTCAGCTATGTATCTGAACCTCAAGAATTGAACTCATATCTGTATGTATATTAATCTTTTAACCATACTCTTTCTCTTTTCTTTTTAAATAAATTTTAGTTTCATTAATAATAATTGGCTGTAAGCGTGTATTTGGGTAAGATCTGGAATATTCCTTAACCTGAGACGCATTATGCCCATTATGTTTGGGATTGGTAGAACCTTTTCTTTTATATGATTAAATAAGATTTTCATTAATCCTCCTCATAAAGGGAACTGCGTTGTTGGCTTCTGGGCAACCAATGAGATAATAAAGAAGCTGTTTTTTGCTGGATTGGTAAATCTAAGCATTGAAAATATCCACCAGCTTTGGGGATTGTCTGCCCCATTCTTTGCAGTTCACCCTAATGAGTGACCTCAGATGGCCCCCCTGGGACTCCGGTCACAGTAGGTAACTGGAAAAAAAATTAGTTTCTCTAACTCTATTCTGTCATGTTTCCTCTCTCCCTCCCCTCTTCCCCCTCAAATCCCCTCCCCATTACATTCTGTTTCTGTTTAAAATAAGATCCTGCCACCTTCCAACCTTCTGGAAAATATTAAGATTTCAGCCAATGAAAAGGTTCAGCAGAACTGAGTGGATCTAAAATACTGAAGTGTTTGCCAGTGACCTGGTATTATCAGTCTGGTTCACTCAGCTTCCCTATAAAGATAAAATTCTCCAAGGCATCCAACTCTAGACCTAGATGCACCAAAATATTAAGTTTTTAAAGCATAACATGTTGCCTTGTATTTCAATGTTTGTTCTCTCCTTCTTTGCTCTGGGCAAAAATACCAAAGAATACATGCAAAGATCCAATTGATCCTGGGAAGCACTATTTATGCTTTACTTAACACATGTAAACTTCATGCTACTCATTGCTATGGGTATGAGAGCCCCCCATACATATGACCCTGCCAGAGTCCCAAACACCACCCTCCCACACTGTCAAGGTTTCTTCTCCACTCTGAACTGTTGGGTACAGTTGTGGGGACCTGCATGAAAACCCCCCTGAGCTTATTTTTACCAGCTTAGGTTAAAACTTCCACAAGGTACAAACTATTTTACCTTTTGTCCCTGGACTTTATTGCTGCCACCACCAAGCGTCTAACAAATATATCACAGGGAAAGAGCCAGCTTGGAAACCGCTTTCCCCCCAAACCCTGCACCCCCTTTTCTGGGGAAGGCTTGATAAAAATCCTCACAAATTTGCATAGGTGAACACAGACACAAACCCTTGGATCTTAAGAACAATGAGAAACTAATCAGGTTCTTAAAAGAAGAATTTTTAATGGAAGAAAAAGTAAAAGAATCCCCTCTGTAAAATCAGGATGGTGAATACCTTACAGGGTAATCAGATTCAAAACATAGAGAATCCCTCTAGGCTAAACCTTAAGTTACAAAAAGACACAAAAACAGGAATATACATGCCATTCAGCACAACTTATTTTATCAGCCATTTAAACAAAACAGAATCTAACATATATCTAACTAGAAGAAAAGGAGTACTTGTGGCACCTTAGAGACTAACCAATTTATTTGAGCATAAGCTTTCGTGAGCTACAGCTCACAAGTACTCCTTTTCTTTTTGGGAATACAGACTAACACGGCTGTTACTCTGAAACATATCTAACTAGATTGCTTACTGACTTTTTACAAAAAGAAAAGGAGTACTTGTGGCACCTTAGAGACTAACCAATTTATTTGAGCATGAGCTTTCGTGAGCTACAGCTCACTTCATCGGATGCATACCGTGGAAACTGCAGCAGTTTCCACGGTATGCATCCGATGAAGTGAGCTGTAGCTCACGAAAGCTCATGCTCAAATAAATTGGTTAGTCTCTAAGGTGCCACAAGTACTCCTTTTCTTTTTGCGAATACAGACTAACATGGCTGTTACTCTGAAACCTGACTTTTTACAGGAGTTCTGACCTGCATTCCTGCTCTGGTCCTGGCAAAAACCAACACACGCACAGACAGAGAACCCTTTGTTCCCCCCCTCCCCCCCCCACCCCTCCAGCTTTGAAAGTATCTTGTCTCCTCATTGGTCATTTTGGTAAGGTGCCAGCGAGGTTGTCTTAGCTTCTTAACCCTTTACAGGTGAAAGGGTTTTTTCCTCTGGCCAGGAGAGATTTAAAGGGGTTTACCCTTCCCTTTATATTTGACACACACATTTCATATAACACAGCTTCCTTGGGCAACATCCTGACACACAGCTACACACTCTTTTGCCCAAATCCAGACACCTCCATGCTCCCAAATGCTCCACTCCATCTGATCTTTATCTCTGCACCCACCACTACCCCTTATATATCATAACCTGTCCAGGGACACAGCAGAGGTGGGAGGGCCCAGGAGGCTCTCCCCTGCCACCCCCCCCCGACCCCCTCACTTGGCCATCTCAGAGCAGAGACCCAGCAGCCATTGCTTACTGTTTCATCCATGCCTGCTACAGCAACATGGGGTGGCCCTGCAGCAGTGGACCTATTGCCTGTACAGGAGGTAACAGATGGGGGCTCCCACATACCTTCCCTGCCAGAGTCCTGGAGCTGCAGTCTGGGAAGGGAGGTCCCAGCACTTCCCTGAACCCCTTGCCCCGGGTGGGACAGCAGTGGAAAAGGGGCTGCACCCCAGATGCCAGGGATTTTCATGGTAAATGTTAGGGGCTTATTCCTTCAGCCACTCACTTCCCTGGTCCTTCTCGCATGAACAGAGAGAAACAATACCCGAAGTCCAAAGATGCAAACAATTCGATGTTTATTGGGGTGAACTTCCAGCAAGCATGATTCCAGTTTCCTTCCTTAGTATCCTCCTTCCCAGCTCTGACACCAGAGCCTTACACCTGTGTCCCTGTTCCCATTCCTGCCCTTAGCCAAACATGATTCCAATTTCCCCAGCCCCATTCCCTGTTCCCATCTCCCCCACCCACACACCCACCCCCTCACTTCCTGATTGACTGCAGACTATATAGTAAAACTTGAGTTCTGCTTAGCTATACCTTAACCAATCATTTTCCTGAAATTTAACTAACCAATCCTAACATATTGTAACATGATTATGTACCCAGTTATATCCCACCACCTTAATTAGTTTACACCCAGCAAAATTAATTATACAGCAGACAGAAACAATCACAGAACCAGACAGAGATTATATAGACAAACAATAGCAAAGTGGAAACTATAATGACAAAACAATACAGAAGTGAGGATTTCACATCCCAGCTATTGATAAGTGAGTTCTTGCCAGACAGGATGCTATCAAACTAAGTTTCCTTTTACATTTTCTAGGCACTTCCCTTTCTCTGGAGGTGATAGGCACTATCAGGACAGGATTGTATTTCTAACAGTCCAATAGCACTGTTGGGAACACTGGGGCATGGCCACTAGGTAACTCGAGGGGATGGAAGACCACGAGTGTCGATGAAGCCCCCTCGCGCTAGGCCCCAGTGTCCTTGGCCCCCCTCCTGCCTGGAGGCACTCGCAGCAGCTCTGCGCGCTAGGCCCCAGTGTCCTTGGCCCCCCCTCCTGCCTGGAGGCACTCGCAGCAGTTATGCTGAGAATCTGCAACAGTATGTTGCAGAGTCAGACTGCCTGAAACTAAGCAAGGCCAAACAGGGGAGATATGGAAGAACAATGCTGAATAAAGCAGCTTTATGTATAGTTTAACAAATGATACAGAGAATCAGGGAACTAGCTGGGAACTGGATTGGCTGGCTATATGGATACTTGGAGCAGCTTACTATTGGATAAGTATGCTGGGAAAAAGAATGTATAAAAGCCTGTGTAACTTCCTGCTTTGTTGTACAGGATTTGAGATTCAAATCTCCCTGTACCTTTTTGAAGCTTCAAATAAACTTTTTCTGCTTCTCCACCCCGTTGTGATTATTGGGTGCAGCACACCGGGTAACGAACCACTCAAGCTGTTGTTCAGCCTCTCGGCACTGGGTGCCGGCAACAGCTTTTGGCGTCCCTGGGTGGGCGACGAGGCTGCAATTTAGCCTTGCCCGGACCCCTCCTGGAGGTCGAGGATTGCGGCGAGAACCGACGCCCAGCGCGCACCGGTGAGTTCATCGGGGGCCTCGGAGGAGACGCGATTTGATCGACCCCGGAGGGCACAACGGTGCAACGCACTCAGATAGTGGAGAAGCAGTTGTGGACGGCGGTGAAGAACCGGTCCCTTAGACGTGGGGGAGGAGCAGCTGCAGACCACGGTGAAGAACCGGTCCCTTGGATAAGGTAGGAACCTTTTGAAATCCGGATTATATGCTCTGTTGGAACCTGGGGACGCCCAGAGTTACCCTGTAGGTATGGGACAGGGACAGAGCTCAGAGGTTAGGGCACGGTGTATGCCCCTAGAGTGCATTCTAGCAAACTGGAAGGTATTTGGTGCGGATCCGATGACTAAGAGCCAATTAAAACGATTCTGTACAGTTGACTGGCCTCAATATCAACTAGAGGACCAGGAGTGGTAGCCACCAGGAGGGTCAATTAATTACAACACGATCCTTCAGTTACTCCTGTTCTGTCAGAGAACAAGGAAATGGAATGAACATATGTATGCGCATTTGTTTCTGACTTTATGTACTCGACCAGATATTTTACAGCGCTGTAATCTGACTCCGACTGGTTCGGTAGCAGCTAATGTTAGTCCCCAGACCCCCACCCCCACTGTAATGGCAGAGCCGGTGTCCCCTTCGGCCCCCACACTCCCACCGTATAAGGGTAGGATGCCTCGGGTTACAGAGATTGCCCCCTCGGTGGGACTCTATCCTTTGCTTACCGAGACTGTTGTGGCTTGCCCAGGGGCAGACGGACGTCAGGCTACCACTATGCAAGTTTACACCCATGTGCCATTCAATCCAATAGACTTAGCAGCTTTTAAAACACAGGCTGGGGAATTCTCAACGAACGCAAGCAGGTTTATTTCAGTCTTTGAGGGGTGCCTCAGTAGTCACAAGCCGATTGAAACGACTGTAATATCCTCCTGAGAACCCTGTTGTCTGAGGTGGAGAGGGATCAGGTTACAGCTAAGGCAAGGGGAGCGTCAGCTTTCAAGCGAAAGAAAGGAAGCTATCTGTCAAGTTCCTACCCCAAGTAACCGTAAGCGGCTCAGGGCATTTCTGGGTATGGCAGGCTTTTGCAGGATATGGATCCCAGAGTTTGGACTGTGGGCTAAACCCCTGTACGACTGTGTAAAAGGAGCAGATCATGACCCCTTCTGTTGGACCCCAGAGGCTGATAGGGCATTTAAAATCCTGAAAAGAAAATTGATGGAAGCCCCGGCTCTGGGCCTGCCAGATCTCTCTAAGCCGTTTCAGTTGTATGTACATGAACGAAGGGGGGTGGCCCTAGGAGTGCTTACACAGCTGTTAGGAGCATGGAAGTGTCCTGTGGCTTATTTTTCTAAGCAATTGGATCAGGTTGCAAAGGGTTGGCCGGCATGTTTACGGGCAGTCGCAGCTACTGCCCTATTGCTTGAGGAAGCTGAGAAGCTAACATTGGGAGGGGTTATGCAAATCTATACTCCCCACATGGTCCGAGCCTTATTGGATGCAAAGGGAGGGCTTTGGCTCACCCAGGCTCGGATTGCTTGGTACCAGGCTAAGCTGTTAGAGAACTCTGAAGTCACCTTACAGCCTTGCCCCTCCCTTAACCCAGCCACCCTCTTGCCAGAAACAGAGGAACAGAAACATGACTGTTTAGAGATCATAGATGTCCAGTACTCCAGCCGTCCGGATTTAAAGGATGTACCCCTCCCAAATGCAGATTATGAGTGGTACACTGATGGTAGCAGTACTGTAATAGATGGGCAAAGGAGGGCGGGTTATGCTGTTGTGACCCTCCATGACACTGTGGAAGCTGAAGGTTTGCCTGCTGGGACCTCTGCCCAGCTTGCCGAACTAACAGCCCTGACCCGTGCACTTGAACTGTCAAAAGGAAAGCGGGTCAACATTTTTACTGATTCAAAGTATGCTTTTGGTGTGCTGCATGCTCATGCTGGCCTATGGAAGCAAAGGGGAATGCTGACAGCCCAAGGCTCCCCAGTCAAGTATGGGCCCCAAATCCTCCGGCTCCTAGAAGCTGTACAACTCCCCTCAGAAGTGGCGGTGGTACACTGTAAAGCCCATCAAAGGGAGGATCAAGATGTGGCCAGAGGTAACGCCCGGGCAGATAGAGAGGCTAAGCATGCTGCCACCCTGCCATCCCCTCAGGCTGAGAACGCCCATATGCATGCCCTTATCCCATCAGTAGGGGAACTTCCAACCCCTCAGTACTCTGGGGAGGAAAGACAGCTAACTGAAAAACTCAATCTCCGGGAAAAGGAGGGATGGCTCCATTCCCCAGAAGGGAAGGTCCTCTTACCAAAGGGCCTAATCCGGCCAGTGCTGCAGAAACTACATCAAACTACTCATGCTGGCAGGGAAGCACTTATCCAACTAATGGGAAAATACTTTATCACTTCTGGACTCCGACCCCTGGCTGCCCAGGTACAAGCGGACTGCTTAGTCTGCCAAAAGAATAACCCCCGACTGGGACATCCTGTGTCACCAGCTACCCTAGAACCCACTCCGGGCCCTGGACAAGTGTGGCAAATAGACTTTACTGAGTTTCCCCGGACCCAAGGGTTCAAATATCTCCTTGTTATAGTGGATCGGTTCAGCGGATGGCCGGAAGCCTTCCCATGCCGTAACTGCACTGCCAGGACAGTGGCCCTCAAGTTTGTTAAGGAGATCATTCCTCGCTTTGGACTCCCCCTGTGGATGGAATCTGACAATGGGACACACTTCACGTCAAAAATCATTCAAAGCATCTCACATGCCTTACAGATCCCCTGGAAACTCCATACGCCCTGGAGACCGCAAGCCAGTGGTGTAGTGGAGCGTACCAATCAGACCCTTAAACGGCATCTCTCAAAAGTGTGCCAAGAAGCCTCACTGCGATGGCCTGATGCTTTGCCCCTCGTCCTACTCCGTATCCGCGTTCTCCCAAAGGGTAGATTAGGGCTCAGTCCCTTTGAAATTATGTTTGGAAGGGCATGGCCTATGAATGGCACCCCGGTTCTGTCAGGGGAATGGGAGTTGGGTAATGGTTTTTTGTCACAGTATATGTGTTCCCTGTCTGCTGTTCTCTTGTCTCTTCACAGGTATACCAAGGATTCCCAGCCTCTCCCCTTGGACTCTCCCGTCCACTCCTTACAGCCCGGCGACTCTGTGCTTGTTCGCACCTGGAAAGACGAGCCTCTCCAGGAAAGGTGGAAAGGACCCTATACCGTCCTGCTGATCTCCCATACAGCGGCAAAGATCGAGGGACACAAGAACTGGATCCATCACTCTCGTCTGAAGGCAGTACCTGCCCCCTCGTCAGCAGGACAGTGGACCGTCCAATCTGCTGACTCCTCATCTAGTGATGATCTCGGGCTAAAGCTACTGTTTAAAAGACACAAATAGCGGGCACCTTAATGCTAAAATGGGCCCACCCAGGTACTGGAGACCCTGGGTTGGGAAGACTCTGGTGATAATTAATTGGGTAACATTGTTATTCTCTGTATTGGTATTTCCAAACTGTGCATATCGGGAGCATAACTCCTTTGTTTTGCTTGCGCACCATGTTGCTAATTTAACGAACCAGACTGATTGCTGGGTGCAGTTATGAGATCTATGAAAAGGTGGTACAGGCTGAGGCCCATGCCCGAGCCGGATCACAGGTTGCCTATACTGCCCCAGAGAACGATTGGTTGCAAACCTTGTTTTCAGGCTGGGGTTTGTCGTCTTGGCTTGGTGGTTTATTTAGCCTGCTATTGAAAATTCTCTTTCCTGTATTGCTTGTATTACTGGTATTATGCTGTGCGGTATCATGTGTCAGGGCCCTTTTGCAAAAGTTAATAAGTCATTCTCTTCAGGGCTATCACAAAGTGCTTATGCAAAGTCATATTGTAAAGAAATAAGTAGCCCAAGTGAGAAAACTCAGAGCCAAGGCTGTTGAGTGTTCTCAAAGGGGGGAGTTGTTGGGAACACTGGGGCATGGCCACTAGGTAACTCGAGGGGATGGAAGACCACGAGTGTCGATGAAGCCCCCTCGCGCTAGGCCCCAGTGTCCTTGGCCCCCCTCCTGCCTGGAGGCACTCGCAGCAGCTCTGCGCGCTAGGCCCCAGTGTCCTTGGCCCCCCCTCCTGCCTGGAGGCACTCGCAGCAGTTATGCTGAGAATCTGCAACAGTATGTTGCAGAGTCAGACTGCCTGAAACTAAGCAAGGCCAAACAGGGGAGATATGGAAGAACAATGCTGAATAAAGCAGCTTTATGTATAGTTTAACAAATGATACAGAGAATCAGGGAACTAGCTGGGAACTGGATTGGCTGGCTATATGGATACTTGGAGCAGCTTACTATTGGATAAGTATGCTGGGAAAAAGAATGTATAAAAGCCTGTGTAACTTCCTGCTTTGTTGTACAGGATTTGAGATTCAAATCTCCCTGTACCTTTTTGAAGCTTCAAATAAACTTTTTCTGCTTCTCCACCCCGTTGTGATTATTGGGTGCAGCACACCGGGTAACGAACCACTCAAGCTGTTGTTCAGCCTCTCGGCACTGGGTGCCGGCAACAGCACCTTCTTTCAATGTGACTAGTTTGGAATGTGAGGATGTGACTGGTCGCTTCCCAGCTTATGGTTGCCTCTGT
Organism: Eretmochelys imbricata; assembly: GCF_965152235.1. NCBI lineage: Eukaryota > Metazoa > Chordata > Testudines > Cheloniidae > Eretmochelys > Eretmochelys imbricata. The sequence continues at coordinate 271,908,668 of NC_135572.1, read as the reverse complement.
TGCTTAGCCAAAGGCCTTAGCCTAAGAACAGGGCCTCAGACTGTCACAGTAAGAGAAGGCCCTTACACGGGCAGACAGTGATTTTGATTCTTTCTTTTGTACCTCTATAACTAGCCAAGTGATAAGAATACACCTAAATTCTTAGAGTATAGGCCTTTACAGACAGGCCTGAATATCTATATCCTAACAGTAAACAGGGCTTCTGGGATCCCATGGGCCTGCATGGTACCTCCCCATGCATGCTCCTGGCTGTGCCCTGAGCTGGGCTAGTGGTCAGCATGTGCCTGTGCTTCCTTCTTGGCCTGAAGCCCTGCAAACCTGCCTGTGGCTGTCTCTGCACTCTGCGAGCCTGGCTCAGAGCCATGCATCTGGGTCACCCTACACCCCCACCTTCTTCTCCATCCCATTACAGGCCCCCTACTAGAGAGGTGTCTCTACCTGGGTGCTCCTTAGAAAAGTTCTGGTTGCTTCCTGGACTTCCCCTCCTGGGCATACACTTTGTTCAACTTGTATCTCTGGGCACTAGTGTAGCCCTGGTACCCCTTTGTAGGGGAAAAACTTTAGTGCTGAACATCATAGGTGTGCCATCTTGAAATGCCTAAACAACAACCCGGAATCCATCTTGGATGCCCTTCTTCCCCCTCCTCAGGTGTAGCTTCCTGCCCTTTCTACGGAAAGGCGAGAAACCAAGCAAACCATGTGACCTGTGATCTGCCCAGTAACAGCAGGGCATATAAGGGCTGGCACGTCTGAGGGAAGGGGCTGCCCTTCTTAGTGGCAGAGTCTGAAAGTGCTGCTGCTGGAACTGTTGGAAACCACAGCAGACACCTCAATACTCTAGGTTGCCTCAGAAGAGTACGCTGAGCACCGCACTCTTCCAGGTGGTTGCGGGAGGGTAATTCTCACTTGCATGCAAAGAGTGTGTCACCAGTGGCCACTCTTTCACTGAGGACAAACACACCCCCACGATGTTGCAGGGGGAGTACAAGCCAAGCCATTGCTGGGGCAGAGCTGTCATTGCCTGATCCTGATGTCCCTCCTTACCTGTGGGTTCCACCTACCTGGACGGAGTCCGGAGCTGTCCTGTTGTCATGAGGGTCCTCAGAGCGGCAAGACATGGTAGTGGGCCATTGATCCTCCATCCTCTTACCTGGGTCCCATCCTAGGGGAGGGAACTTACTCTCAGTCACAGTCAGCATACTGCCAGTCCTTTACTTACCTTTATATCACCTGTTGTGGGGGACCTTGCTTTACCTGTGTTCCTATTCATTTGGTTTACCTCTGGTTTACCTTGTTTAAAACTGTTGATGGTTTAATAAATACCTTGTTTGTTTATACCCACACATCCTAGTTGGTTATTGTTTTTTAAGGGGCTCACAACAAACCCTGATGACAGATGCTGGTATGGGGATATTCCTCTAGATTGGTTTCAACACCTTCAGCTTCCTCACAGGACACTTGCCTGTAAATATCAAGCAATTCTGGCTGTTTTTCTTAACTCTGTTTTGAATGCCCTGTAGATCTCTTCAAAGCCTATTTATTGACTATGCCTCCAACTTCTTGGTTTGAAAAACCACTTGTCAAGGTCCCTTCCCCACTCTGAACTCTAGGGTACAGATGTGGGGACCTGAATGAAAAAAACCCTAAGCTTATTTTTACTAGCTTAGGTTAAAACTTCCACAAGGTACAAACTATTTTACCTTTTGCCCTTGGACTTTAACGCTGCCACCACCAAGCGTCTAACAAATATATAACAGGGAAAGGCCATCTTGGAAACATCTTCCCCCCCCAAAATCCTCCCAAACCCTACACCTCCTTTCCTGGGGAAGGCTTGATAAAAATCCTCACAAATTTGCATAGGTGAATACAGACCCAAACCCTCGGATCTTAAGAACAATGAAAAAACAATCAGGTTCTTAAAAGAAGAATTTTAATGGAAGAAAAAGTAAAAGAATCCCCTCTGTAAAATCAGGATGGTAAATACCTTACAGGGTAATCAGATTCAAAACATAGAGAATCCCTCTAGGCAAAACCTTAAAGTTACAAAAAGACACAAAAACAGGAATATACATGCCATTCAGCACAATTTATTTTATCAGCCATTTAAACAAAACAGAATCTAACACATATCTAGCTAGATTACTTACTAAATTCTAAGACTCCATTCCTTTTCTGTTCCTGGCAAAAGCATCACACAGACAGAGAGAACCTTTGTTTATCCCCCCACCCGCTCCAGCTTTGAAAGTTTTTCCTCTGGCCTGGGGGGATTTAAAGGTGTTTACCCTTCCCTTTATATTTATGACACCACTAAACTCTTGTTTAACCGGGGTAAACACAACATAAACATAACAGAGTTTATCAGTGGCATGCAGTCAAAGTATGAAACGCATGCCTTGTTTGCCCATGAAAGCCTTGACTATGACTTCCTAACTATCTATGCCCGTGGGACAATTCCATCTGAGCCCCAAACACTCATGGAGGATGCCATTTTTGTAGAGCATACCCGTAGTGTGACCATGCACACACCATGTGTGCGAGGTGATGCCTTACTTGCAAATGTAGAATTGCATGCCTTACTAAAATGTTGTGGCATGCCACTGGCATTCTACAGTAGGTGCTCTTTAGCAGCAACATTTCAGTGCCCTTTTGTTATGTTGCATCTAAGCAGCTGTTGCTGTTATAGGGAGTACGGAGAGTTAAGGGAGTTTCAGAAGGGATGGGGCAACCATGCTGTGTGTGAGTGTGAGGTGATGGAACCCAAAGTTTGGTGGGAATGGGGCAGGGGAACTCTGGGTTTGGCAAGGGAGATGCCACTCAGCAAAATGGCTGAATGAACACGGTTGCTGTGGACAGGCTGAGGATGCTCCCACTGGCAGCTTCATGCTTCCCCCTGGATAGGGATGGATGGCTGGGGAGAGCACTGTCCTCACCCTCAAATGAGGGAGCTGGGTGGCTTCCAGCAGAGACGGAAGGGGGGAAGGGATCCCCCAACCCCACACTACAAAATAGCACACCTACACCCTGCTGCCAGCAACCAAGTTGGAGGGGACAGCTCAGTGTATGGGGGAGTCCCCAAAACACCCCACTGCAAAATAGCAACCCGCCATCACTGCCTGCAAGCCAGATGCTGAGGAAGGGAGGAGGAAGCCTTCCAGCTGCACATCTGCTGCAACCCCAGCTTCCCCCAACCCCCGAAAAATCCCTCTCTTCCAGACTTTCTGCCTACAGATGCTCTCTATGCAGCTTCTCTCAGGTAGAATCATAGAATATCAGGGTTGGAAGGGACCTCAGGAGGTCATCTAGTCCAACCCACTGGTCAAAAGCAGGACCCATACCCAATTAAATCATCCCAGCCAGGGCTTTGTCAAGCCTGACCTTAAAAACTTCTAAGGAAGGAGATTCCACCACCTCCCTAGGCAACGCATTCCAGTGTTTCACCACTCTCCTAGTGAAAAAGTTTTTCCTAATATCCAACCTAAACCTCCCCCCTGCAACTTGAGACCATTACTCCTTGTCCTGTCCTCTTCCACCACTGAGAATAGTCTAGAACCATCCTCTCTGGAACTACCTCTCAGGTAGTTGAAAGCAGCTATCAAATCCCCCCTCATTCTTCTCTTCTGCAGACTAAACAATCCCAGTTCCCTCAGCCTCTCCTCATAACTCATGTGTTCCAGACCCCTAATCATTTTTGTTGCCCTTTGCTGGACTCTCTCCAATTTCTCCACATCCTTCTTGTAGTATGGGGCCCAAAACTGGACACAGTACTCCAGATGAGGCCTCACCAATGTCGAATAGAGGGGGACGACTACGTCCCTCGATCTGCTCGCTATGCCCCTACTTATACATCCCAAAATGCCATTGGCCTTCTTGGCAACAAGGGCACACTGCTGGCTCATATCCAGCTTCTCGTCCACTGTCACCCCTAGGTCGTTTTCCACAGAACTGCTGCCTAGCCATTCGGACCCTAGTCTGTAGCTGTGCATTGGGTTCTTCCGTCCTAAGTGCAGGACCCTGCACTTATCCTTATTGAACCTCATCAGATTTTTTTTGGCCCAATCCTCCAATTTGTCTAGGTCCCTCTGTATCCTATCCCTGCCCTCCAGCGTATCTACCACTCCTCCCAGTTTAGTATCATCCGCAAATTTGCTGAGAGTGCAATCCACACCATCCTCCAGAGCATTTATGAAGATATTGAACAAAACCGGCCCCAGGACCGACCCCTGGGGCACTCCACTTGACACCGGCTGCCAACTAGACATGGAACCATTGATCACTACCCGTTGAGCCCGACAATCTAGCCAACTTTCTACCCACCTTATAGTGCATTCATCCAGCCCATACTTCCTTAACTTGCTGACAAGAATACTGTGGGAGACCGTGTCAAAAGCTTTGCTAAAGTCAAGAAACAATACATCCACTGTTTTCCCTTCATCCACAGAACCAGTAATCTCATCATAGAAGGGGATTAGATTAGTCAGGCATGACCTTCCCTTGGTGAATCCATGCTGACTGTTCCTGATCACTTTCCTCTCATGTAAGTGCTTCAGGATTGATTCTTTGAGGACCTGCTCCATGATTTTTCCGGGGACTGAAGTGAGGCTGACTGGCCTGTAGTTCCCAGGATCCTCCTTCTTCCCTTTTTTAAAGATTGGCACTACATTAGCCTTTTCCCAGTCATCTGGGACTTCCCCCGTTCGCCACTAGTTTTCAAAGATAATGGCCAATGGCTCTGCAATCACAGCCGCCAGTTCCTTTAGCACTCTCAGATGCAACTCATCCGGTTGCATGGACTTGTGCACTTGTGCACCCCATGGACTTGTGCACGTCCAGTTTCTCTAAGTAGTCCCTAACCACCTCTTTCTCCACAGAGGGCTGGTCACCTCCTCCCCATGCTGTGCTGCCCAGTGCAGCAGTCTGGGGGCTGAACTTGTTCGTGAGGACAGAGGCAAAAAAAGCATTGAGTACATTAGCTTTTTCCATATCGTCCGTCACTAGGTTGCCTCCCTCTTTCATTAAGGGGCCCACACTTTCCTTGGTTTTCTTTTGTTGCCAACATACCTGAAGAAACCCTTCTTGTTACTCTTAACATCTCTCGCTAGCTGCAGCTCCAGGTGCGATTTGGCCCTCCTGATTTCATTCCTACATGCCCGAGCAATATTTTTATACTTTTCCCTGGTCATATGTCCAACCTTCCACTTCTTGTAGGCTTCTTTTTTATGCTTAAGATCTGCTAGGATTTCACCGTTAAGCCAAGCTGGTCGCCTGCCATACTTACTATTCTTTCGACGCATCGGGATGGTTTGTCCCTGTAACCTCAACAGGGATTCCTTGAAATACAGCCAGCTCTCATACAGTAGGGCAAGTGGATGGAGCTGTGTGCCCTGGAACTGAGCTGAAGGGCCAGGCCGGGAGGAGAGTGGAAATATTCAGTTTCAGGGGGGAGGCAACACTCTTATATGCCCCCCCCCATCTCCACCCCTGGATGTGACGTCACCAATGTTGCTCTAATGCGGTGGCTCTGTTGCTGTTACTGAGTGGACAATTCGCTGTAGGGAAAGTGTTGCTCGTAAGCGGTGGTTGCTCTTGCAAGGTATTGCTGCAAACAAGCGTCTACTGTACTTACTGCCAGAGGGAAAGGCTAATCTTGAAAGGATACGATTTAGTCACGGATTCTGTGACTACCTGCAGCTGGATCCAGAACTGGAGCTGGGATGTGCTCCTCCCCTGCCCTGTGGCTGCTGCTGGGGCTGTGCCCCTCCTCCCCTTGTGGCGGTGGGGCTCTGGCTGTCACTCCCTTCTCGGTCCACCCACCCCAATGGGGCTCCCGCTATCATTTCTCCGGCCCAAGCCCTCACCCACCCAGTTATTTTTAGTAAAAGTCACAGATGGGTCACAGGCTCCTGTGAATTTTTGTTTATTGCCTGGAACCTGTCCATGACTTTTACTAAAAATTACCATGACAAAATCTTAACCTTAAAGCTCAGCAGTTTCCTGATCACAGCCTAGCTCTCTGACCTCCTCTGTGATTCTGCTCCTTCTACTCACAGGAGCCAACTCTTGAGCTTTCAAATTCAACCCCTGCACATTTCTAAATGGGCAGTCTGGGTAGATCCTCCATCCAGGATCCAAGCTTTATTCCTCTGTGCACCCAGCAGCTTATATTTGGCTTTTGTTTTTTGTCTTCATTCAGCAACATACTCATCATACAATTTTGCTTAATAACACCTACCCTAAAACAATATCTCATATCATACAATTTTAAGTTTTCAGAGGCCCTTCTCCACACACCTGTAAACCATACACTCCCTTCTAGATACCTTCTTCCCCACATTGTGGAAAGTTGGAATCAGAGCTATGGCTCCTCAGAGCACCATGACTCTTCCCATAAGAACCCTCCCAACTCAAGCCCCATATTTTCCAGTGCCACTATTATTGTTGTTGTATTCTAGCAACACCTAAGGGCTCCAACCTGGATTGGAGCCAATTTTCTAGGCATTATAGTGTGTCTGAGTCTTGCTATTTTATTCGGAGTAATGTGAAGTTGGTCTTTGCTGCAGGCTGTCTTGAGATGAAGAGAAAAGCTGCAGTTTATACGCATTTATTTCAGTACTTTTAAAATTAAATTAAATTCAGTTTATTCATTCATTCATTTATATAGAGGTATTTTTTAAAAGGGAAGAAACTCGGCTCCAGAGTTTCTTAGATTTGTTGTAGTTTCAAGATACAACTAGGCAAAGCTACAGACAAAACAACAACAGAACTTGGGTGGGACATCAGGGGATCTTCTTTCTCTTCTGCTTGCAGTTTAGTTGCTGAAGAGACACAGACATATCACACAACAGGCAATTTTAATGGACAGTCCAGGTCATGAGAAACTTTCACTGGAATTCAGCTGCTAAGGCATCATTCCAGCTCGCCACTCTTGTTCCAAAGTAATGTGACATGGGTACCTTTCTTGTGGCTTGCTAAACTGGACACTTATGAAGCAGAAAAGAGTAAGACAGATAGAGAAGAGGTAAGAGAACAAAAATACTGGAAAGAGTAATATAATAAGGACCTCAGGTTCACAATTCTGGAGTTGGTTAGAACACAGCCATGTGGGTAGCAAGTCCAGGCCTAGGGAACAGATTCCTTGATCTCCAGAGTCATCCACTAGTATCCATTTCCATCTGGAGTCCAGGGTCCTAAACTGAGTTCCCCTACAAAAGAATAAGTACCCCAAAATCTCTAGCATGTCAGCAGTCAAATATTTGTCTACTGTGGGCTCTGCAAGTAGCCGAAAGACAAAGCCACATCAAGGCCACATTACAACTGACAAAAAGAAAAGGAGTACTTGTGGCACCTTAGAGACTAACCAATTTATTTGAGCATGAGCTTTCGTGAGCTACAGCTCACTTCATCAGATACATACCGTGGAAACTGCAGCAGACTTTATATATACACAGAGAATATGAAACAATACCTCCTCCCACCCCACTGTCCTGCTGGTGATAGCTTATCTAAAGTAATCGTCAGGTTAGGCCATTTCCAGCACAAATCCAGGTTTTCTCACCCTCCACCCCCCCACACAAATTCACTCTCCTGCTGGTGATAGCCCATCCAAAGTGACAACTCTTTACACAATGTGCATGATAATGAAGTTAGGTCATTTCCTGCACAAATCCAGGTTCTCTCACTCCCTCACCCCCCTCCAAAAACCCACCCCCATACACACACAGAATCACTCTCCTGCTGGTAATAGCTCGTCCAAACTGACCACTCTCCAAGTTTAAATCCAAGTTAAACCAGAACATCGGGGGGGGGGGGGGGAGGAAAAAACAAGAGGAAATAGGCTACCTTGCATAATGACTTAGCCACTCCCAGTCTCTATTTAAGCCTAAATTAATAGTATCCAATTTGCAAATGAATTCCAATTCAGCAGTTTCTCGCTGGAGTCTGGATTTGAAGTTTTTTTGTTTTAAGATAGCGACCTTCATGTCTGTGATTGCGTGACCAGAGAGATTGAAGTGTTCTCCGACTGGTTTATGAATGTTATAATTCTTGACATCTGATTTGTGTCCATTTATTCTTTTACGTAGAGACTGTCCAGTTTGACCAATGTACATGGCAGAGGGGCATTGCTGGCACATGATGGCATAAATCACATTGGTGGATGTGCAGGTGAACGAGCCTCTGATAGTGTGGCTGATGTTATTAGGCCCTGTGATGGTGTCCCCTGAATAGATATGTGGGCACAATTGGCAACGGGCTTTGTTGCAAGGATAAGTTCCTGGGTTAGTGGTTCTGTTGTGTGGTATGTGGTTGTTGGTGAGTATTTGCTTCAGGTTGCGGGGCTGTCTGTAGGCAAGGACTGGCCTGTCTCCCAAGATTTGTGAGAGTGTTGGGTCATCCTTTAGGATAGGTTGTAGATCCTTAATAATGCGTTGGAGGGGTTTTAGTTGGGGGCTGAAGGTGACGGCTAGTGGCGTTCTGTTATTTTCTTTGTTAGGCCTGTCCTGTAGTAGGTAACTTCTGGGAACTCTTCTGGCTCTATCAATCTGTTTCTTCCCAGCTACCTTCGAGACACCACTGACTTCCTGAGGAAACTTCAATCCATCGGTGATCTTCCTGATAACACCATCCTGGCCACTATGGATGTAGAAGCCCTCTACACCAACATTCCACACAAAGATGGACTACAAGCCGTCAGGAACACTATCCCCGATAATGTCACGGCTAACCTGGTGGCTGAACTTTGTGACTTTGTCCTTACCCATAACTATTTCACATTTGGGGACAATGTATACCTTCAGATCAGCGGCACTGCTATGGGTACCCGCATGGCCCCACAGTATGCCAACATTTTTATGGCTGATTTAGAACAACGCTTCCTCAGCTCTCGTCCCCTAAAGCCCCTACTCTACTTGCGCTATATTGATGACATCTTCATCATCTGGACCCATGGAAAAGAAGCCCTTGAGGAATTCCACCATGATTTCAACAATTTCCATCCCACCATCAACCTCAGCCTGGTCCAGTCCACACAAGAGATCCACTTCCTGGACACTACAGTGCTAATAAACAATGGTCACATAAACACCACCCTATACCGGAAACCTACTGACCGCTATTCCTACCTGCATGCCTCCAGCTTTCACCCTGACCACACCACACGATCCATTGTCTACAGCCAAGCTCTGCGATACAACCGCATTTGCTCCAACCCCTCAGACAGAGACAAACACCTACAAGATCTCTGTCAAGCTTTCTTACAACTACAATACCCACCTGCGGAAGTAAAGAAACAGATTGATAGAGCCAGAAGAGTTCCCAGAAGTTACCTACTACAGGACAGGCCTAACAAAGAAAATAACAGAACGCCACTAGCCGTCACCTTCAGCCCCCAACTAAAACCCCTCCAACGCATTATTAAGGATCTACAACCTATCCTAAAGGATGACCCAACACTCTCACAAATCTTGGGAGACAGGCCAGTCCTTGCCTACAGACAGCCCCGCAACCTGAAGCAAATACTCACCAACAACCACATACCACACAACAGAACCACTAACCCAGGAACTTATCCTTGCAACAAAGCCCGTTGCCAATTGTGCCCACATATCTATTCAGGGGACACCATCACAGGGCCTAATAACATCAGCCACACTATCAGAGGCTCATTCACCTGCACATCCACCAATGTGATTTATGCCATCATGTGCCAGCAATGCCCCTCTGCCATGTACATTGGTCAAACTGGACAGTCTCTACGTAAAAGAATAAATGGACACAAATCAGATGTCAAGAATTATAACATTCATAAACCAGTCGGAGAACACTTCAATCTCTCTGGTCACGCAATCACAGACATGAAGGTCGCTATCTTAAAACAAAAAAACTTCAAATCCAGACTCCAGCGAGAAACTGCTGAATTGGAATTCATTTGCAAATTGGATACTATTAATTTAGGCTTAAATAGAGACTGGGAGTGGCTAAGTCATTATGCAAGGTAGCCTATTTCCTCTTGTTTTTTCCTCCCCCCCCCCCCCAGATGTTCTGGTTTAACTTGGATTTAAACTTGGAGAGTGGTCAGTTTGGACGAGCTATTACCAGCAGGAGAGTGATTCTGTGTGTGTATGGGGGTGGGTTTTTGGAGGGGGGTGAGGGAGTGAGAGAACCTGGATTTGTGCAGGAAATGACCTAACTTCATTATCATGCACATTGTGTAAAGAGTTGTCACTTTGGATGGGCTATCACCAGCAGGAGAGTGAATTTGTGTGGGGGGGTGGAGGGTGAGAAAACCTGGATTTGTGCTGGAAATGGCCTAACCTGACGATTACTTTAGATAAGCTATCACCAGCAGGACAGTGGGGTGGGAGGAGGTATTGTTTCATATTCTCTGTGTATATATAAAGTCTGCTGCAGTTTCCACGGTATGTATCTGATGAAGTGAGCTGTAGCTCACGAAAGCTCATGCTCAAATAAATTGGTTAGTCTCTAAGGTGCCACAAGTACTCCTTTTCTTTTTGCGAATACAGACTAACACGGCTGTTACTCTGAAACCTGTCATTACAACTGACAGTTACCTCAATTAACTCCTCTCTGCAAGCACTGACAGGATGGATGAATGAAGCAGAAGGCAAAATATCACTGGTAGAAAATCAGATAAAAAAACCTTTCTGCCTAGGTGCAGATAAGCCTAACAGATTTACCTTTTCTGAAATTTAAAGTGGGCAGACTTGGAGAGGAGCTCTCTCCACAATTATCTGAGAATTATAGAAGTACCTGTAGTAGCCCACTAGAATTTGCCTAGAAAGGCAACTCCCTAGAATTTGTTCCCTGGCTCCTTACGGAAGTGCTCAGCCTGCCAGATGATTTTAAATTTGATTTAGAAAGAGCACATAGGTCCCTGGCTCCTATGATGGTCTCAAATGTCAAACCTCATGCTTCGATTGTCAAATTACTTTGATTTACTGTTAAAGAAAAAAAATGCAGCTAGCATATGTGGGGAAAACAGTTTTGGGGGAGGCTACAAAATAAGATAATATTTTTTTCAAGTTTTTTTTAGAGATGTGGTTGAATAGAAATTAGCCTTTAGAAGAGTTCGGGAACTTGCCAAGATGTGAGGGCTGAAATGTTTTTTGAAGTTTCCAGCTCAGTCCCATATCAAGGTTGTTGAGGAAAACACAAAGGCATACCCTTGTCAGACCTGGTTAAAAATATCATGTTTGTGGAGTGTGTGCTACATTTCACCTCCTTATGATGTTTTTGCTACTTTGTGGTCTGGGAATTATAGGACACTTGTTAAAAAATGTAATTTAAATAATGGTCATTGATGAAGCTTCCAGCCTGGATGGTGGGTCTTCCGGATCCATCTCCTCTGCAATTTACAGTTGGTTTATTTTTGTCTATAGAATTATAGTTTTGTTTACAGAATCATAGGAAGGGACCTCAAGAAGTCATCAAGTCCAGCCCCTGCTAATGAGGCAGGACCAAGTAAACCTAAACCATCCTTGACAGGTATTTGTCCAACCTACTTCTTAAAAACTTCCAGGGATGTGTGATACTTTCTTGGCATGTCCAGAACTATGGGTCACCTTGTTACCTAGACTTGCTGGGGTTAAACTGTGTAGCTATTCTCTAACACTCACAATCACTTAGCCACCCAAACAATCTCCTCCAAAGCTCTGTTAGCCTTTATTTTGTCTTGCAGGCAACACCTGGCATACCTCAGTTCCAGAGCCCCCTGGAAGAGGGTTCCCCTGGAGTATCCACCCCATGTCACTGGACACTCACAGAAGTAATTAAGTTTGTTATCTCCAAAAAGACCGTATACACACCAGCTTGTCTGACTAAACTAAGAATTCACACCTTGCTTAATATTACATCAAAGAGATCTACTTATAATAAAACAAAAATAAGTTCATTAACAAAGATAGAGAATTGTTACTGAATAAGGATAGTGGAAACATAATCTTTGCTGGCTAAAATCTTTGTCTAAGTTAAGCTTCTCACCAAAAGCAACCTCTCAGTGTCACCAGCCCCCAGCCCCAGGATCCAGCTTTAATGGATGCAGAAAGCACTCTCCTTTCTCCCCCCACAGTAATGGATACCGAAAATATCTTTTTGCCTCCTTCTTATGGTCAAGTGAACCTTTAAAATGTGTTCCTGCTGTTTGTTCTTCAGCAAGCTGGTACCATGTTGCTTTTCTCATCCACTTATTAATTTGCTTTTCCCATTGACTTCAGATGCAAATGAACTCCCATTGTGTTTGTCTTATCCTGTTTACTCTGCATCACAGATCTAGGCAGACAGTGAAATCAATATTCCTTTGACTGGGGGAAAATTGTTTATCAACCTTGCCTGGTTACATAGTATAAACATATTTTCAGTACATGCATAAAACTTCTTGACAGATGTCTGCACATACATCTCTCAGTGATTATAAGTTTTTTATTTTATATATTACACAACATTAGCAATGCGTTAAGTGTAGTGACTTTGTCAGTCCTGATAGAAGTTGCTGTTACATGACAGTGAACTATTGCCAGTTGGCACTGATGCCCATAACCATCCTTGGAAACCTATTCCAGGGTTTAATTACCCTTATAATTGTAAAGTTTTCCCTAATATCTAGTCTAAATTTCCCTTGCTGCAGATTAAGCCCATTACTTCTTGTTCTATGTCCAGTGGAACTGGATAATAATTGATCACAGTTTTCTGTATAACAGCCCTTAATATATTTGAAGACTGTGATCAGATCACCTATTAGTCTCCTTTTCGCAAGGAGAAACATGCCAGCTTTTTTTGTTTGTTTGTTGTTAACCTTTCCTCATAGGTCAGGATTTCTAAACCCTTTTTTCTCGCCCCCCGCCTCCCCTCTGGAATCTCTCCAATTTGTTCCCATCTGTCCTAATGCGTGGTGCCCAGAATACAACTTCAGATGAGGCCTCGCCTGTGCAAAGAGGAGCAGGACTATTATCTCCCATGTCTTATATAAAATACTCCTCTAATACCACCGTGAAGGATATTAGCCTTTGTATCAACTACATCACATTGTTGACTCATATTCAATTTGTGATCCACTGTAGCCTCCAGATCATTTTCAGCAGGACTACCACCTAGCCAGTTATTCTCCATTTTATAGTGGTGCATTTGATTTTTCCTTACTAAGTATAGTATTTTGCAATTAACTTTATTGCATTTCATCTTGTTGACTTCAGACCAAGTCTCCAGTTTCTCAAGGTGATTTTGAATTCTAATCCTGTTCTCCAAAGTGCTTGCAAGCCCTTCAGGCTTGGTGTCATCTGCAAATTGTATGCACATATTCTCCATTCTATTATCCAAGTCATTCAAGTCAAACACTGAATAGTAACAAACCAAGTATTACCCCCTGTGGGACCCCACTAGATACACCCTCACAGTTTAACACTGAACCATTGATAACTTCTCTTTGATTATGGTCTTTCAACGAGTTGTGTATTCACCTTATAGTAAATTCATCCACCCCACATTTGCCTAGTTTGCTTATGAGAATGTCATGTGGAACTGTGTCAAAAGCCTTACTAACCTCAAGATAGATCACATCTACCACTTGCCCTCTATTCATTAGGCCATCATTCCTGTCAAACAAGGAAATTGAGTTGGTTTGGCATGATTTGTTCTTGACAAATCCATACTAGCTATTCCTTATAAGACTATTCTCCACCAGGTGCTTACAAACTGATCGTTTAATAATGTGTTCCACTATCTTTCCTGGTATCAAAGTTAGGATGACTCAGCTATAATTCCGTGGGTATTCTTTGTTCCCCTTTTTAAAGACAGGTACAGTAAAAGTTTTGTTAGCCGGCATGTTGGGAGAATAGGGGGTGCCGGTTAGTCAAAAATTCCGGTTAACTAAGAGTTATATGGAGGGACGGAGTTTGGATGTGGGAAGAGGCTCAGGGATGGGAGTTGGGACGCAGGAGGGGGTGCAGGGCTCAGGCTCTTGGAGGGAGTTTGGGTATGGGAGGGGGCTTGGGGCAGGGGGTTGGGGCATGGGAGGGTTTTGGGGTACTGTATCCGGGCGGTGTTCAACTCGGGAGCTCCCCAGAAGCGGCGACATGTCTCTGCTGCTCCGCAGTGGCGGCGTGGCCAGACGTCTCCACACGCTGCCTCTGCCTGCAGGCACCGTCCCCGCAGCTCCCACTGGCCATGGTTCCCGGCCAATGGGAGCTGTGGAGCCAGTGCTCAGGGCGGGGTGGGAGCAGTGCACAGAGCCCCCATGGTTGTTTCTCCACCTAGGAGCAGAAGGGACATATTGCTGCTTCTCAGGAGCCACGTGGACCCACTCCAACCAGACTTTTCATGGATATCAGAAATGCTGGTTTCTAGAGCTTTCCAGTTGGTAAAGTGCCAGATAACACAGCTTTTACTGTACTAAGTTTGCCCTTCTGTGGTCTTCTGAAACCACACCCATCCTCCATGAGCTTTTGAATATAATTACTAAAGGTTCTGAGATTTCTTCAACTAGTTGATGAAGTACTCTAGGATGAATTTCATGAGGCCCTAATGACTTGAATACATTTAACTTATCTAAATGTTCTTTAACCTGTTTTTTCCCTATTTTGGCTTATATTCCTTCTCCCTTGTTGTGATTATTAATTGTGTTGAATATCTGGTCAGCATTAACTGTTTTAGGGAAGACCACCCTATACCGGAAACCTACTGACCGCTATTCCTACCTACATGCCTCCAGCTTTCACCCAGACCACACCACATGATCCATTGTCTACAGCCAAGCTCTAGGATACAACCGCATTTGCTCCAACCCCTCAGACAGAGACAAACACCTACAAGATCTCTATCAAGCATTCTTACAACTACAATACCCACGTGCTGAAGTGAAGAAACAGATTGACAGAGCCAGAAGAGTACCCAGAAGTCACCTACTACAGGACAGGCCCAACAAAGAAAATAACAGAATGCCGCTAGCCGTCACCTTCAGCCCCCAACTAAATCCCCTCCAACACATTATCAAGGATCTACAACCTATCCTGAAGGACTACCCATCACTCTCACAAATCTTGGGACACAGGCCAGTCCTTGCCTACAGATAGCCTCCCAACCTGAAGCGCCCCCCCGTTCCTCAGACGTTCTTGTTAACTCTTGGAAATGTGCTGGAAATGGCCCACCTTGATTATCACTTCAAAAGGTTTTCTCTCCCCCCACCCCACTCTCCTGCTGGTAATAGCTCATCTTAAGTGATCACTCTCCTTACAGTGTGTATGGTAAACATCCATTTTTGTATGGTCTGTGTGTATATAAATCTCCTCACTGTATTTTCCACTTTATGCATCCGATGAAGTGAGCTGTAGCTCACAAAAGCTTATGCTCAAATAAATGGGTTAGTCTCTAAGGTGCCACAAGTACTCCTTTTCTTTTTGCGAATACAGACTAACACGGCTGCTACTCTGAAACCTGAAGGAAAAGGGGTATTAAACATCTCAGCTTTCTTGATGTAACCACTTATTAGCTTTCCTGTCCTGCTGAGTAAAGGACTACACTGCCCTACATCTTTCTCTTGCTGCTGATGTATTTAAAGAACCTCTTCTTGTTGCCTTTTATGTCCCTGGCTAGGTCTAATTCAATTTGTGCCTGAGCAGTTTTGAGTTTTTTTCCTACCTGCTTGTGTTATTCTTTTGTATTCCTCCTGAGTAATTTGTCCATGTGTCCACTTTTGCAAGGATTCCTTTCTGATTTTCAGGTTATTAAAGAGCTCCTGATGGAGCCATATTGGCTCCTTACTATTTTGTCTATCTTTACTTCACATTGGGATAGTTCACAGTTGGATCTTTTATATTGTCTCCTTGAGAAACTGCCAGCTCTCCTGAACTCCCTAGATGCACTTCCCATAGTAGCTTGCCTGCCAGTTCTCTGTGTTTGTTAGAGTCTACTTTTTTGAAGTCCTTTGGCCTTATTCTGCTGCTAAAATGGCTGTCTCTCTGGTTACTTCCTCCACTTTCTAAAACAAAAAGTTTTTCTTTGAGTGCTTGTTCATGTCCATTCAAATCAGGTGTGTGCGCGTGCGTGTGCACGTTGGCCGAAAGATTTTTCCCCTAGCAGCATCCATCGGGTCAGTCTGGGCACCCCCTGGAGTCACACCTATAGCCCTGCCGACCTGCCACCCCTTCAGTTCCTTCTTACCGCCAGTGACGGTGGCTGGAACTTCCCTTAGCTCTTTCACCGCAAGTTCACTCTCTATCCAATTGTATGTCGTTAGTTGCTAGTGTTGTCAGAGTGATTAGAGTTTAGTATAGTGTTTGTTGGGGGCTGTTTGCCCCTCCCCCCCCCGCCCACTCCGGTTCCTGGAACCGTGGTATGTCACGCTCCCCGGGTTTCAAAAACTGTGTGGCCTGCGCCAAGCGCATGCCCAAGAGTGACCAGCACTTGTCATGTCTATGGTGCCTGGGGCAGACCCAACAGAAAGATCGCTGTAAGATCTGCCGCGAGTTCCATCCGAGACCTCTTAAGGAAAGGGAAGAGCAGCTCAAGGTGATCCTCATGGAGGCAGCTCTACGCCCCCACTTCGATCCAGGCTTGGGAGCCTGACCCCCTACTGCGTCGTCCTCTACGCGAAGAGCCTCGGCACCAAGAAAGAACTCTTCCCGAGACGCTTGGCACTGTCACAGCTCTTCAAGGGGCCTGTGTCATAAATATAAAGGGAAGGGTAAACCCCTTTGAAATCCCTCCTGGCCAGGGGAAAGCTCCTCTCACCTGTAAAGGGTTAAGAAGCTAAAGGTAACCTCGCTGGCACCTGACCAAAATGACCAATGAGGAGACAAGATACTTTCAAAAGCTGGGAGGAGGGAGAGAAACAAAGGGTCTGTGTCTGTCTGTATGCTGGTCTTTGCCAGGGATAGACCAGGAATGGAGTCTTAGAACTTTTAGTAAGAAATCTAGCTAGGTATGTGTTAGATTATGATTTCTTTAAATGGCTGAGAAAAGAATTGTGCTGAATAGAATAACTATTTCTGTCTGTGTATCTTTTTTGTAACTTAAGGTTTTGCCTAGAGGGGTTCTCTATGTTTTTTGAATCTAATTACCCTGTAAGATATCTACCATCCTGATTTTACAGGGGGGATTTCTTTATTTCTATTTACTTCTATTTTTTATTAAAAGTCTTCTTGTAAAAAACTGAATGCTTTTTCATTGTTCTCAGATCCAAGGGTTTGGGTCTGTGGTCACCTATGCAAATTGGTGAGGCTTTTTATCCAACATTTCCCAGGAAAGGGGGGAGTACAAGTGTTGGGAGGATTGTTCATTGTTCTTAAGATCCAAGGGTCTGGGTCTGTAGTCACCTAGGCAAATTGGTGAGGCTTTTTACCAAACCTTATCCAGGAAGTGGGGTGCAAGGTTTTGGGAAGTATTTTGGGGGGAAGGACGCGTCCAAACAGCTCTTCCCCAGTAACCAGTATTAGTTTGGTGGTGGTAGCGGCCAGTCCAAGGACGACGGGTGGAATATTTTGTACCTTGGGGAAGTTTTTGACCTAAGCTGGTAAAGATAAGCTTAGGAGGTTTTTCATGCAGGTCCCCACATCTGTACCCTAGAGTTCAGAGTTGGGGAGGAACCTTGACAGCCTGTCTGACAGTAGGCACCGTTCCCACTCACTGATGCCTCAGAAGAAGGAAAAGCTGGACAACTGTTCTCCTCTGGCTGAACCATGAGATGTGCTACCCCAGGTGGGCCACTCCTTGGGATCTCCTTCCAGGGCTGTATCGACTACTGCCCAGGTGCGGCAGTTGAGTCCTGCCCTGCCTCGAACACCGACACCTACACAGCAGCTGCAGCTCCCATCCATGCTGGAAGCGTACCAGGCTGCTCAGGACCTCCTCCACCTGACAGCACCATTCTCACCAGCCAGGGAGGAACCCTCAGTGCCTGCAGACTTGCTTCCTCTGGTGCATTCGAAGGGGAAGCCAGCTATGATGTTGAGACGCTCCCCCTCGCCATGTCCCTTGGCGCCCACCCACTCCGACAAGAGCCTACCTGCTCCCTGAGCTCTCAACATTTGAGGAACCGAGGACTGACTCCTCCATGGTCTTCAGTGTCTGAGACCTTGGAGTCAGAGTCCAACTCCTATCGCTCTGGTAGGAGCAGAAGTCGCACACTGAGGTCCGGTAGAGACAGAAGAGAGTCCCAGGTGTGGCCTCCGCAGTGGCAGAACCCACCTCAGTGGCTCTTCTAGACCCCCTAGGCTTTTCACCAGGGTCAGGCAGGAACCCAGGGTCCACGCTCAGCAACATCTTCCATGGCCTTTGGCACCATCATGCCACCTTCTGCTGCGCATCTGCCCTCGGCGGCTACGGTCCCAATGCCTCTGCCTCCAGCACCGTGCTTAACTCCGATCTTGGCACCTTTTTTCACGACGTCAACACATCCGTCTACCACACCTGCACCGTTGTCGACATCAACCTCGATGCAGGCACCTGCGGCCCCAGTGTCAATGTCAGCACCAGGCCCCCTGCTTCTGGTGGCTCCTGTGAGCGTGCTGACACAGCTCCCTCCTGTAGGACTGACGCTGTTGCCATCGTCCGTTCTGACATCCATAGCCTCATGTCACCGTCACCTCCAGCGGCACCACTACCTCCGATGCTGCCCCAGGAGCCATCTGACCCCCTCGGGAGTAGATGGTAGGGAGCTTCCACTATGAGCACACACGTCTTCCTCCTCGTTACCAGACAAAGCATTGGCAGGGACAGCCATAGCCCCTGCGTTAGAGAACAACAGACTCCTGCAGCAGTTGCTGTGCAGGGCCGCCCAGGGTCTGGGCATCAAGGCTGAGGAGATGGTAGAAGAGATACATCCTGGCACCCTTGGAACCTTCACATATAGCCTTGTCTCTTATAAAGACCATTGTGGACACCACTAGGACCCTGTGGCAGATGCCGGCATCCTTGCCATCTACTGCCAAGCACAGCTGGTTTCAGCCCAGCACATTTCATCATGGATCGTGGCCTGTATCAGTGAGTGCTACAATCTAGCAGAGGTTCCTGCGCCTCTGATCACAGCGCACTCTACCAGGGCACAGGATTCATCGACGGCATTCCTGGCTCAAGTTCCCACCCAGGGAATCTGCAGGGCAGCGACATGGTCATCCATACACACTTTCGCTGTGAACTATGGAATCACCCGACAGGCCAGAGACGATGTGGCCTTCGGAAGAACAGTACTCCAATCAGTGGACAGCTCTGACCCCACCTCCTGAATTTGGCTTGAGAGACACTGATTGGAATGGACATGAGCAAGCATGCGAAGAAGAAAAAACGGTTACTCACTTCTTGTAACTGTTCTTCGAGATGTCTTGTTCATGTCTATTCCAATACCGACCTTCCTACCCCTCTGTCGGAGTAGCCAGCAAGAAGGAACTGAGGGGGTGGGGGGGTCAGCAGGGCTATATATTAGGCGCCATGAGGGCATGACTCCAGGGCCACACAGACCAACCCGATGGATGCTGCTAGTGCAAAAATCTTCCAGCCAACGTGCACATGTGCTCACATATACCTGATTGGAATGGACATGAACAACATCTCGAAGAACAATAGTTATGAGAAGTGGGTAACCGTTTTTTTTGTCCCCAGTGTGACGGGTGGACCCCCTTTCTGGGGTGCCACCTGATGTGCTGGGGTCCCACTGAGCCCACCTGTCCACCAGCCTGGGTCCCCTCCCCACACACTGTGCTGTTGTGTCCGGCTCTCCAGTCCCCTTCCAGCACAAACACAGGTAGGGACATGTCCAGCTGTAGAATCACACAGCATCTGCAATCAGCTCTGTGTAGGAGGACTCAACTGGGGAATTGCCCAGCTCTTCGATGCACATCCCCTCTGGTGTGTAAACCCCAAATGATATTGTCTTGCGCTGTATAAAAATGTATACAGCATAAGCTCATAATATTCATCTCCTCCCTCAATGTGAAGGAAGATATGTACAGCTTTCTATCTTCTCCCACCCCCACCCCCCAAGTTATGAATTGCACAAACTGGGTTTTGGAATAAACAAAGAACAAGTTTATTAACTACAAAAGGTAAATGTTAAGTGACTATAAGAGATTGCAAACAGAACAAAGCAGGTTACGGAGCAAATAAAACAAAACACAGAAACTAAACTTAATACACTTAAGAATACTGGCTACAGATAATAATTTCTCACCCTAAATGTTCTTTCAAGCTGGTTGAAGAGTTTCTTGAAGATAAACTGCACTGCTTGCAGCTTAAATCTCCAGGGATTCCTTTTACAGGCTGATTTGTCTCAGAGTTTATATTCCTAACTTCAGATACAGCAATGATACATGCATACATATAGGATAATCATATTCAGTAAATCATAATCTTTCCAACGATACTTCATATGACCTCTCTTACATAAAATACATCTCAGTTATGCCATATTCATAACAATTTTTCTATGAAGAATAAGGGGGCTTAACATCACACCCATTATTTTCCAAAAACTTGTTGGACATTTTGTTCTATTACTTTCCCACCAATATGGATAGTTAAATTTCCACATTACTGCCAGGTCTTGTGTTTTGGATATTTCTGTTATTTGTTCTAGAAATGCCTCATCTACCTCCTGTTCCTGATTTAGTGGTCTATAATAAATCCCTATTATCCCTATTTTTTACTACTTTTCCATATATAGTGTTTGATAATTCCTGATTTTTCATTGTGTTTTGCTTTTTAAGTGGGGAATGGGGGGACACCACTTGGGATAGAGTTGGACAGCCAGTGGTACTTGGCAACAAGTCAAATTGTTATGTTTATGTTATGCACTTTATGTTTTTGTTTTAATCTCTATTTTTGTGCTCTTCCCTCTCCCTCTCTGGTTCCCTCTTCTATAGCCCCTTATGATGCCCATTCTTTTTACCCCGTCCCCGTGCCCTTTGGACAAGCAACACTCAGGAAAATTATACCCTAGACGATTGCGATTTACATCAAGCTTCTGCAGTTGATGGCACCTTATGCTCATGCCTCCCCATAATTCTCCTGCACCTACTTTATTCCCTGGAAGTCTGGCAAGTGGCTGTTACCTGAAATTGGGCCAGCTAGTGGGCTTAGGGAGGACGAATGACCCATGAGAGTTTGGCAGAAAGCAGCACATTCATTATACTGATAGCTAAGCTCAAAAGAAGTGTGTGTGTGGGAGGGGAGTCACATTCACACTCGCATGCTCACACTCCTAGGACAGGCACAGCACTGGAGATGTCAGGATCCTTCAAGGTAAGTGTCCCACAGTGCAGCGATGGATGGTGAGAGGAAGGTAAGTCTTCCCGAGGCACGATGGAATGCAACATGCCGAACCACTGGCCAGGCGGTCTGGGTGAAGGGCCTTCAGAGGAGGTACAAGCTTGTGAGTGCACTCCTGAGCACATGGCCGCTTTCCCTTTTAAGGACCTGCTCCTCATGGCCTGTGACTAGAGATGACTTGGCCACGTCCGATTGGTCACACTGCACCTCAGGCAGTGTCCATGCAGTGTCCATGCACTGGGGGTGTGAGTGCTGCCTAATTAGAGTTCCAGATGCCTTGTCTACCTGGGAGCTCTTCTGATCTTCCAGCTGTTCAACCAGCCCATTCATCCCACAAGCATTCCAGGAGGGAGGGGGAGGGGCAAAGCCACTTCACAGGTATTCAAAAAGGGAGAGGAGACAACAGCGGGGGGCGAGGGAATGTAACAGAACTTTTGAGCATACAAGTTATATGTAGCATAGTCATACAGAGCATACAGATCACTGCTGCTCCTACAACAGTGGCAAGCATCAGACAAGGTAATCCAACAACTGTGAAATATATGTATGAAGCATTTCATCCATATACTCCCCCTCCTCACCACCCGTTGGAATTCTGTGTAGGGAGTAGGATGGAATTCAATAGAGAAAATGATACAAACTTTCCATCACCCTCATAAGATCACACATTTAAATAATAATAATGAAAATATCTCTTAACCAGCCAAATGATCCTGAATTTCAATTTTATTTCCTGGAATGTAAAGGGGTTCACCATGTAATTCCAAAGGATAAGGGGGATAAAAGCATTCTCATTATTAAAGAGAGCACAGTTCAATATAGTTCTTTTGCAGAAGACACACTTGATCACAGATGAGGCTGCTAAATTAGAACATGACTGGGTAGGAAAAGCAATGTTTTGTTACTACTCATGCAGATCCAGAGGGGTAGCAATCTTCTTCCATAAAGTACTGGAAATAACAGTGTCTGAGTCAATTTCAGATGATAGTGCAGATCTTTAATACTTAAAGTTGCCAGAAATAGATCTGAGCTAGTCATTGCTAATATATTTTTTTAACTTCTTTATATGGAGCACCCCATCTCCCTACTGTAATTGTTGGGGATTTTAATTTAGTGCTTTAAGTGGATACATCTGCCTATAGGGTCATAAATCAACCAAAAGTAGAATGGCCCTGGAATTGCATATGTAAGCGGGGAAATGGTCCTGCTATTATGGGGAACTTTTCTGGCTTATAAATTACCCCGGCGAAATGGGCTAGCGAAAGGATCTGAGTCTTCGCTCTCACTCCCTTTACCCAGAGGCCTGCCTGACCTCAAGGGATCCCCTTCCACTCTCCTGTGTGGCAGAGTCCTTGTAACTCCAACAAGGCTGGGCCCAGGATTCCTGGGAGGGCTCGACCCCCAACCTTGTAGTGGTCACTTAGGATGGGGCTAGGGTGTCCCCACTCCAGGGTTCTCTCTCCGCACCAGATGCTTCCCTGACCCACTGATCATTTAATACAATTCAAAGCAGATACAATTTATTAAACAGCAATCAATTTGAAAAATAAGGAAAACTGGGAAAGGTTAAAGTAAAACACATAACCCCGCTCTGTGGCATGGGGACATCACAAACAGTGTCTCTGGAATGTAAGGGAAGTTCACAGTCTATTCCTCACATGTACCAGGCCTCCTTCTCAGGCCCTGGCTGTGCTGCAGGGATGCTGCAGGTCACTCACTCTGGCGGTGACCACACGCCTTCAGGCTCTAGGTGGCAGGACTCTTCTTCCCTGTGTCAGCCCCCTGTTGGGGTTACGATCCCCCTCCAAGTCTGGCCTGCAAGGCCTCTCGGCTAGGGGTGTCTTCCTGCGCTGGGCCCACTGCCAAGGTCCTTCCCACTCTCCCCAGCTGCTCACCGCACCCAGCTCAGACTGCTCCAGTCCCAACTCCACTCTGCCTCAGTGCAGCTCCCTGGGCTGCTTCTCTGGCCCCTCTGGCTCTGATTACTGCAGCTCTCCTCCCAGCACAGATCTGCTCTCGGGGCTGCTTCTGTGGCTCTGCTCCCAGCACTGACCTGCTCCCTGGGCTGCTTCTCTGGCTTTTGTTGTTGTGGCCCTGCTCCCAGGACGGATCTGCTCCCTGCGTGCTGCTCTGGTTCTCTCTGGCTGGCATGGCCCTGCTCTCCAGCTCAGCTCGGGCCCCTGCTCTCTCCTTAGCTTGGCCCCACTCTGTTCCCTGCAATTCCAGCTCACAGGGAGGATGAGACAGCCCCACCCCCACCCCTGGTCTTCTGACTCCCTCATTAACCTGCCCGCCTTGTCAATCAGGCTGACCTGGAGTATTGGCCTCTCCCCATTGCTCCTGGGGACTGTTAGTCTCAGGGACCTGATTTCTCAATCCATCCTTCCCCTTCCATTTGGTACTGGGAGCTAGTCAACCGAAAAAAAACCCACTTAATTTTAGTAAAGTCCCCTTACACATATTAAAGATCTGGGACTATTTGATATCTGACAGCACATACATTCAAAGGGTAGGGGCTATTCATACTTTTCTCCAGTACAAGGATTCTATTCCCACATAGATTTCTTTTTGCTCTCCAGGGACTTGCTTAATTATATAATTGATTCCTCCATTGATACAGTTGCTGTTTCTGATTGTGCCCCTCTTCAAATAGGAACAGAACTGCATAAGAAACAGACATGTAGATGGAGATTTAATTCTTCTCTTTTATTAGATCCTCATTAAAAATATATACATTGAAAAAGGAATTGGCCTTTTCCTGGAGACAAACAAACCCTCAACATCTTCTAGCAGGATGTTGTGGGAGACTCTCAAGGCCTATTTGAGAGATAGAATTATTAGTTTCATGACTTCCAAGAAGAGGAAATATGAAGAAAATTTGATTGCCCTGAAGAAAAAAAAGTAAGAGCTTGACTCATCTTATGCCATAGCCCCATCTCCAGATTCGTTGTGATTCCTGATCAATTATAGATATGAACTCAATGAGCTGCGCTTGGCACAGGCTGAACTCGCCCTATTTTGACTGAGTAGTATTTCTGGAAATGGAGTGAAAAAGCAAGCAAGTTGCTGGCATATCAACTAAGACAAAAGGCCTCTGTGTGTAGAATCATGGTCTTTTGTGATAAACATGGTAAATTACGTACCTCACCCAATGGGAATAATAAATAGTTCTTTAATTTCTACAAAGATCTGTACAAACCCCTCCGCAGATTATTTGGATTGATTTTTTAAAAAATATTACATTATCACAAATTACTGCAGGCCAGTGTGGAAAACTTGATGCTCCCCTAACTGAGGATGACTTAAGTGAGGTGATTAAGAATATGAAAGTGGGGAAAGTCTCAGCCCCAGATAGGTTCCCCACTGAGTTCTATAGACATTTCCTTGAACTTCTGTCTGGCAAGATAATTGAAATGTTTAATGAGTCACTTCTAGAAGGCATCCTTCCTTCATATGCTGAGGGAAGCCCTAATATTAGTTATTCCTAAACCAGGAAGAGATGGTGAGATGCCACACTATGTTCCAACTGCAGGCCAATATCCCTTGTTAATAGTGGTATCAGAATACTGTAGTGGCAAAAGTTCTGGAATGAGACTGGAGAAGGTTTTGGGCTCTATCATACATCCAAATCAATTGGGTTTGTCAGAGACCTTCTTGGCTCTGATAACCTTTGACAAAGTTAATCGTATCATACGATAGCAGTAAAATATGGTGACCCTGAACCACAAGCTGTTTTAGCCTTAGTTGCAGAAAATGCTTTTGAGAGGGTAAGCTGGAGGTATGTTTTATACTCTACAAAAATTTTTATTTGTACCCATGTTTAGTTCCTACATCCAACTGTTATATTAGTCCCCAACCTCTCTCCTCACAACCAGCAAAGTGATCTTGAATATTTTCAGCCTTTTCAGAGGAACCAGGCAAGTGTGACTGTTGTCTCTATTACTTTTTGATTTGGCTCTTGAGCCCCTGGCAATATCTATACAGTCTCATCCAGATACCCCAGGCATATAACTTGGTTCCATGTTGATGTTATATGCAGAGGATGCCCTGTTGTATTAATTTAGATGGAATATATGGACCCAAAGAGTCCAATGTCTTAACAAGACTGTGATGGGGCGTGCATACCCCGCACTAGGCAGTAAAGGGTTAATCCCACACTATGGGCGGCAGAAGTGCCGCCCCTTAGACCAGATGGGGCATGCTCCAAATGCTGCACTAGTATAAAGGAGAGAAGCCCAGCTCACTAGGGTGGAAGGACACTTGGTGGAGGCGCCAGTCCAGGAGCCACTTCAGCCCTTGATTGCAGGAATCAGAGAGCCTGAGGCCCAGACTGGAGATCGGTTGCCCTCAACCAGTCGACAGGAGTTGGAGTCCCAACCAGCTACCTGTACCAAGGAGCTCAGAGATCCCAATGATGAACAGACCCTGGCTTTGGGATTTACTGTAGGAAGTGGCCTAGAGGGGTGTAGTGAGTGGTGCCTCGCACCTTAAGAGAATCAGCGTGTTGCAGTAGGATCCCCGCTCACTGGGTGGTGATCACACTCACCGCTGACAGGACTTTGGGCCTGGACCCAGTGGAGACGGAGGGACCGGGTCCCCCGATCATCCCTGCTGCTACCCACCCTTGGGTGGTGGTCTGCTTCTTTGACTCTGGCCACTAGGTCACACAGGCTTGACCCCAAGGGTAGCTGTGTTGAATCTGACCACTGTGCCTTATCATGGCGAGGTCTGAAACAGTCGGGTAGATGGTTACACGGTGTCAGCACTCCCATCG